>NC_141696.1:1547130218-1547855218 GCF_964263255.1 Lissotriton vulgaris
GCCTGGTTTATGCTTTCCACCCGGAACTCTGTGCGCACGTTCCACAGCAAAAAAGTTACTGAGGCCCTTGGGGGCCAGATGATTCAGAATAAGGTCTTCCACGAGGAGGTCTGTGGTCAACTCGGTGGACTTCTCCGATGATACAAACATTATTGCGCCTTGCCCGACATTCAAAATTTTCCAGTCGGCGGGCAAATAGGTCGTTGGAGGACCGTAGATTGCGAACCTCTGTTTGCAGATCGGACATGTTGGTCGTAAGGCTGGCGGTCTTAATGTCTAGAGACTTGACCTTTTCATTGGTCTTCGCCAGGTCTGTCCTGATCAGATTGACGTCTATAGCCACTGTGTCGAGCTTTAGGGCCAATGTCTCATATTGTTGGCCTAAGGATGTCTTCATGCTCGCAATGGCGCCCATGACGTTTCGCAAAGTCAAATCATCCGTTGCAGCGGAGCCATCTCCGGCCTCTTCCAGAGTTCTACTTGCACCACTGGGGGATCCTTTAGGCTGGGTGTAGCGATCCATAACATTTGATTGAATGGTGCCCCCTCGATGTGTGATTTTGGTCTTCCGCTTCTCGCGGTCTGGCTTGCCGGCCATGTTGAGCGATGTGCCCCGGAGGGGCCTCTGGGACCTGGTAAGAATGGCTCCTCACAAGTCAGTCCTGGGAGAGTCTTGATACGAGACGCGACAGGCGACCACACAATCCAAGGTTTAGTCGGTGGGCCACCAAAGCTGGGCGGTGGTAGGCTTCGGTAGCAAAAATCGAAAAACGAAACCGAAAGTACACCCAAGGGCACAAGGCAACTCCCACTGACCGTTGTTGTTCAACTACCACCTGGGTATCACGGAGACTTGAGTCCCTGGCTGCTCCCCGGAGCAGGCCATCAACATTCAGAGTGGAATAAGTCCGATTCCCGGCATCCAAATCGATTCCTGAAAACAGATATTATATCATCTGGGTTATGTCCTTAATAACCCGTCGTCGTCATCAGGATTAGTGACAGGATATATTCGGGAGGCGGCCAGGGTCTCGGGAGCCCTGTGCTCACGCGACCATCTTGGTTGCGCGCTAAGCTCCTCCCTCATTTTTATTTTTGATGACTTCCAGTACCTTTTCCATATGGAGGAGTTGACCAGCGGAGGACAAATGCATATATCAGACATGCAACACTCCAACTAGTAAATGAGTTCCTCATGCTTGTCAACCTACTCCTAAGGCAGTCGAAGCTGGTAGTAAGGAGGTCAATTTTAGAATAATTATTGTCCAAGCTATATTTTAAATCGAGGAACCTAGAATTAATGTCTGAAGCTTTGGAATTGCCCCTGTCCTCCTCTGCGTCCGCCTCTCCAGTTCCACTTCGGCTGTGTGCATCAGGTGCAGAGACTCAAAGGATAGTTTGGCTTGCCCATTGTCACTTTTGCCCATATTGTAGGTTAATGGGCTCGTTCAATCTACAATGATGGTGAATGTACAGTAGATGGTCCTGGGGCAGTAACCAGACCCAATCTCCATGTGTCCAGTGTGCAGGCAGTTGGTTCCAGAGCGCCCCCAAGTGGTGTCCTGAATCCGAAGCTGTGTCTCCCCAAATGCAGTTTAATTCAGAGGCCATGACTTAGGTAGAAGCAATGGGAGCAAGTGACTGCATTGAGTCAACGGTGACCCGCTGTGCCATAGCCAGGACATCGCAATACCTCAGTAAGCTTCCACTGGGGGGGGGCACAAGCAGAGCAACAGCCTCCAATGCACAAGCACAATCAACTAGTCTTTCTGTTCCTTTATGTGAAAAACATTGTTTTTAAAAGAGTAGAAAGGGGGTGCTACAGGGCCAGGCCACCATCTGCACAGCAAGGGAGGTGAACAATAAAGCAACATAGGGGCCCCCTGCTACAACTAGGATGACCACGAGGATCTGCCTGCAGCGCAGGGCCAACTATGTGGGCCCAAAAGAGCAGGCTAAGGCACAGCACGCGATGCAGGCCCAGGAAGCGCCCCCTCCAAATTCAGGCAGGCATGCCACAACTGCCAGCCAATGAGGTTGGTGGCCGCAGGAGAGTGCATGGAGCTTGTTGCTGCGGCAGACTGGCCCTAACTGTGGCCACGCCATCCAGGCCAGTTGGAGCCGCCACCCTAAGGGGGTGGGGGGAGGTATCGATTCCAACTTCAGCAGCTGGTCCGCATCTGTAAACAGGCCCATAGGGCCCGCCATACAAAGATGCTGGCGCTCCTCACTGGGCCTCACCAGGCCAGATACAGTGACCCAGGAGGACACTTACATTTCTATCTGTGCAGAGATTTAGAAACACAGTGCACTGCAAAGGACTCCTCTGCACTTGTAAAGTGCTTAATTCGAGCCTTTGAAATGCGGCGGTAGTGATTAAGCTGTGCTGCTAAATGCATTTTTAAAGACGTGTTTTTGTTATTAACCCCTTCGCAGCTCGTGACAAGCTCAGCTCGTCATGCAGTACACTGGTCGTGTGCTCATGACGAGCTGAGCTCGTCATGAACAATGGGGATCCTGGAGTAACAGCACAGGAGGGGAATTCCCTTAGCACTGATGTGGTTAAAAGTTTAAACACCTGCAGTGAAGGGCTGCCCAGAAGCAGCAGGAGAGCAGTCACAGATCCTTCACTCCAATCTGAAGCATACGTTGGGAATTGTGGCACTTCTCAGACTCTGGTACTTGGGGCACACATTCTCAGGTGTCAGCCGCCAGCAGCATTCTAGAGGCTGAAACTTCATAACTAAATGAGAGCCATCAGTTTTGAACCCTGGTAGTTTTAAAACTCACTTGCTGACAGGATTGTGCATTTTCATTGCTTAAACCTCTCGTTTTAAAGAGCGACATGGATAGAAATTGTGCAGCAGGTGTAGTGGTGCCAGGTACAAAGTATGCAAGGTACCATCTGGTAGCTCCTAAGTTAATAACTTATTATCTGTTTGCAATAGAAACAATTTTTTTTGCTAAACTCTACAGATTATGCAGCAGATACTGGATTATGTGCCAAATGCAGAAAATCCATAAATATGCAGAAAATGCTGCAACCGTAAAATCGCATAATCCCAGTGGCCCTGCTGACAGTCAGCAAATACTTAGGAAAACTCCAAGTACCGGAATCCTTTGTAGTGGTATTTCTGATTTCTGATGAAATTGACTACTGTGAGAGAGAATCAAGCGTTTTAATCTCATTTGCAATTCTATATCCTTATGCACACTGGTTATCAGCTTTTGAGCACTGTATTGGTTATGGTGTGAAGCCAAGGGAAATTACTATAGACATGACCCATGCTCTGGTAAAATGTATGTCCAATGCCATACGTCTGATCTGTTTATTATAAAAAGATATGACAAGGGCAGTAGACTGAGCTTGGTTATTGTGAAAGCAACTGTTAAACACAAGTGGCCTATTCTGGGGATTGTTATAGTACTTTTACAGAATTTCACAGAATACTGAAATGAAAATGATATTTATATAGCGCATAGACTACCCTGAGACCTCGCAGCGCTGGTGTCTGAATCAGAGAAGAACAGGTTGGCGTGCTAGCAAGATGTTCCGAACAAATGGGTCTTTAAAAGCTTTCTGAATGCCAACAGGTTGTTATTCTTTCTGAGAGCGAGAGGAAGGGAGTTCCAGATTTTTGTGGCATTAAAAGAGAACGAACGACCTCCCCAACGGGCCTTGTTTATGCAAAGTGCCAGGTGTGATGAGCTAGAGCGTAAATCTCTGTGGGAGAGATAGGGAGTGACTAAAGGATGCATTATAGCTGGACCGGTCCTCCAAATTGCTTTCTGGGTGAGACACATGGCTTTGAACTGTATCCTTGCTGCAATAGGAAGCCAGTGCAGCTTCTTGAAAGCAGGTTTGGCGGATTGCCTACGTGGAATTTGGTAGAGCAGTCGAGCGGCACAGTTCTGCGTGACGTGCAGATTGTTGATTGTGGCCTATGGAGCTCCCAAGTAGAGAGCATTGCCGTAATCCAGGCGAGAGAGTATCAAAGCCTGAACCATGATTCTCCTCGCCTGGAAGGGAAGCAGGGGAAGAATCTTCCGGAGCATTCTCATCAGACCATAACAGGTGGATGAGGTCTTAGTGGCCTGGACTTTGAAGTTGAGGGAACTGTTCAACCAAACTCCCAGGCTCTTTATCTGTGTCTTGGGGGGCGGGGGGGGGGGGAGGGGGAGTCTCAGGCATTTAGGCCACAAGGGGGCAAGAATATTGGGTGGTGGATTACCCAATAACATGATTTCGGTTTTTCCCCCATTTAATCTGAGGCAGGAAAGTTCCATCCATCTGGCGACTGCCTCCAGACAGGGACCCAGAGTGCTAGACGACCCCTCAGCTTGGTTTAACGAAACCACAAGTTGGGGGTTGTATGCATAGGTAACAATTCTGATGCCGAAAGGGTGGACCACCTCCGCCAAGGGCCTCATATAAACATTAAAAAGCGTGGGGTTCAGGGCAGAGCCCTGGGGAACCCCACACCTGAGTGGCTGCTTAGCGGAGACAACCTCTCCCTCAAAGACCTGGAAGAAGCGCTCCTCCAGGAAGGAGGTCAGCCATGTCAGTGCTGCGCCCGACACCCCCATGCCATTGAGACGATGTAGTAAGATGGCATGGTTAACCGTGTCGAACACAGCACTGAGATCTAACAAGATAATGGCCGCCTTCCCTCCCTGGTCCAGCACGGTCCTTGTCTCCTCTGTCATAGCCAACAGAGCTGTCTCAGTCCCATGCTGGGGACGAAACCCCGTCTGGGATGTGGACAGCAGATTATTAGATTCCAGATACTCGACCAATATATTGTTTCTCAGCCAGTTTGCTCATCCAGGGCAAAAGGGAAATAGGGCGGTAGTTGGATAAATTGCCTTGGTCCAAATTGGGCTTTTTTAAAAGAGTCCTGACCATTGCACATTTCCATGATGTTGGAACTATGCCTCGTTATCCCCGCAATCGAGGTGTTAGAACATCAAGGATTACTGGACGAATCAGATCAATGACTGAAGTGAGAAATTGGGGAGGCGCTGGATCCCTTGGAGAGCTCGAGGTGACCTTAGGAATTATTTTATCCATGGAGACAGGATCCAGGGGGGTCAATTGTTCAAGCATGCAAGTGGCGGGGGAGTTAAAACTCACTGTTCCAGCTACGTCTGGTTCAGCAATGTCAGGAGCAAAGGAGGCATAGATGGTCTGAATCTTTTGGTGGAAGAAGGTTGCTAAATTGTGCTCCTCTGAAGAGATTAATTCTTGGGGAGGGGAAATCAGTGATTTAGCTATATGAAAGATTTCCCTGGGTGAATTGACCTCTGTATTAATTTTTGTTACATAGAAAAGAGCTTGATTTCATTCTTATAAAGTCTAATTGCTGTTCTGTATTCTGGTTTCCTGCACTGGGAATGGTCCCGTCTCCATACTGTTTCTAGCCTACGACAGGATTGTTTCATGTCCCTCAGTTTAGATGTAAACCATGGGGCTACTTTTTGCCTCTTTATACACTGCAGGCGTTCCTTGGGAAGGACTAGGTCAGAGAGTTTTGGATCCAGTTATCAAAGTTACTACTGGCCAAGATGGGGTTAGGAACATTCACGGGCTTAAGGTCAGCAAGAGCAGACTCCCATTGACTGGAGGAAAGTTTCGACCATTTCCTCCCCCATTGTTTTTTTGGCTCTTGGATAGATAGGGGGTTCCCCATTACCCAACTCAGGGGAATTAGGTAATGATCTGTCCAGGACAAAGGGAGAGGCGTTTCAGTAGTGAAGGTGTCGATATTACTGAAAACAGGATCCAGTAAATGACCCTTGTTGTGTGTCGGGGCAAATTCTTTTTGCGCTAGATCAATCGCTTGAAGACTCAGCCGAAGATTGTTGGCCGAGGGATCAAGAGAACTGTCCAGATGTAAATTTAGGTCACCCAGTACCGTGAAATTAGCCGATGTAAGAGCTGAGTCAGCAACTAGGTCTGTCATGTTGGAAATAAACTGACCTAGGGTTCCTGGTGGGCGATAAACCAGGATAACCAAGAAGGTATTTGTCAGCGCAAATTCTAGTGCAAAGGACATACTTTCGCAGTCTGAGAGTGTAGTGGGGATAATACGACATTGATATACATCTCTATAAATAATCGCCAGACCACCTCCTCTGCCAATAGTACGATCAGCTCTTTTTATAGTATAACCTTGCGGAGTTGCCCACACAATGGCTGGGTCGGCTTCCGATTGGAGCCAGGTTTCCGTTAAAAAAAGAGCGTCTGGCTTAAATTCTTCTATTAGTAGGGCTAACTCGGTATAGTGTTTGGGCAGTGACCTACAATTAAGAAGAAACATCTTCCATAGCCTGTGAGTAGTGTGTCTCCCGACGGTATTAGGTGATAACTTCAAATTACAATGTTTACAGTAGGTCATCGTGTCGGGACACAGGGAATGTAAATATTTAAGGTTAACAGCAGGTCTTAACTCACGTAAACGTGAGGGTTCATAGGTAATTAGGCTTACGGCTGTGTGACCAGGGGTCTGGGACTCTGGGCGCGGCTGGACGCCGACTGGCGCAGACTGGCTTCTCTTTGACGCCTCTTCGGCGCATCCGCGGCGCACCCGCTGCGCGTGTCTGCTGCGCGACAGCATCATATGCCCTGATATAGATTAGGTTCCTAGGAAGGCTAGAGCGTCACCTTGCCAAGATGGCCGCCCGCTAATGGCACCACCAAGAAGTGCTATGCACTGTATTCTCCCTCCACAACAATCAGCACCAATTCGCTGCGGTGGAACGGGGAATCAGCGCAGGATTACAAAGTGCCCAAAAACGATTTTAAAATGTGAGTGACAATTTTAAAAACAGTGGCAGCAGTGTAGCTTAATAATAGCCCCTAAGCGCTAGCGCAGCGAAGACCTGAAGACTCAGATTCAAACCTGCGCGTCAGCGCTCTGCAGCTCTAAATAGTCAGGGTTCCTAGGAAGGCTAGAGCGTCACTTTGCCAGGATGGCCGCCCGCTAATGGCACCACCAGGAAGTACTATGCACTGTATTCTCCCTCCACAACAATCAGCACCAATTCGCTGCGGTGGAACGGGGAGTCAGCGCAGGATTACAAAGTGCCCAAAAACGATTTTAAAATGTGAGTGACAATTTTAAAAACAGTGGCAGCAGTGTAGCTTAATAATAGCCCCTAAGCGCTAGCGCAGCGAAGACCTAAAGACTCAGATTCAAGCCTGCGCGTCGGCGCTCTGCTGCTCTAAATAGTCAGGGTTCCTAGGAAGGCTAGAGCGTCACCTTGCCAAGATGGCCGCCCTCTAATGGCACCACCAGGAAGTGCTATGCACTGTATTCTCCCTCCACAACAATCAGCACCAATTCCCTGCTGTGGAACGGGGAGTCAGCGCAGGATTACAAAGTGCCCAAAAACGATTTAAAAATGTGAGTGACAATTTTAAAAACAGTGGCAGCAGTGTAGCTTAATAATACCCCCAAAGCGCTAGCGCAGCGAAGACCTGAGGACTCAGATTCAAACCTGCGCGTCGGCGCTCTGCAGCTCTAAATAGTCAGGGTTCCTAGGAAGGCTAGAGCGTCACTTTGCCAAGATGGCCGCCCGCTAATGGCACCACCAGGAAGTGCTATGCACTGTATTCTCCCTCCACAACAATCAGCACCAATTCGCTGCGGTGGAATGGGGAGTCAACGCAGGATTACAAAGTGCCCAAAAACGATTTTAAAATGTGAGTGACAATTTTAAAAACAGTGGCAGCAGTGTAGCTTAATAATAGCACCTAAGCGCTAGCGCAGCGAAGACCTGAAGACTCAGATTCAAACCTGCACGTCGGCGCTCTGCAGCTCTAAACAGTCACGGTTCCTAGGAAGGCTAGAGCATCACCTTGCCAAGATGGCCGCCCGCTACTGGCACCACTAGGAAGTGCTATCCACTGTATTCTCCCTCCACAACAATTAGCACCAATTCGCTGCGGTGGAACGGGGAGTCACCGCAGGATTACAAAGTGCCCAAAAACGAATTTAAAATGTGAGTGATCATTTTAAAAACAGTGGCAGCAGTGTTGCTTAATAATAGCCCCTAAGCGCTAGCGCAGCGAAGACCTGAGGACTCAGATTCAAAAGCCTGAAGTGGGCAAGGGTTTTGATATTGGTGACTTACGCGAATAAACTGTGGGCATCGGAAATCTGCACTGAGATAATCCTTGTTAGGCTTTCTTAGGAGGGATTTTTTTGTATTTTCTTGACAACTTTAATTATGTATATATTTGCAATTTTACTAACGGTTGACTCGCTGTAAAGTGTATTTACAGTACAGTTACTCTGCCTCTATTAGGATGATGAGCCAATAACAAATGCTATGGGCCTAATTGGTTAATTGGGGAAATGTATTTCATATGCCATCGGTCTGATCTATCTCTTCTGAAAAGTTCTGACATTGGCTGTATGCCTGATTTATTTATTATGAAGCACACCTATTAAAGCCAACAGGCATTTAAGAGTGGATTGTTATTGCACCCTGTTAAAGCCTGCAGAAGTAAATTGTTACATGAAATCTCACAGATGTATTTTTAGGTAAGACTTTGTGTTTATTACCCTTTGAACAAACCTTATAGGTGCATGATTTGCATTGCATTAATTCTTTCTAGAATCTATACAGAAGGTTTAACGGGCCTATTTGTCTGCCAGGATCTTGTGATGAAAACCATATATACCACTGCCATGTGTGCCAATGCTATATATACACACCACTTTAGTCATTGACTCTAGTGCCCTGTGAGTGACATTTGTCTGAACACTTGTGCACAGCCACCTGAAAATGGGTGCATTTCAGTGCCAAGGCTTGTGGGCCAGTCCTTTAGTTTTCCATTCTCTAGTTTCATGGTCCTTTCATTTCTTTCCTACTTCTCTTTATTTTCATTATTATAGCTGATTGCTTGCCTCTCAGTGTGGTGTACTGCAACATGTACAGCCACTGCATCTAAACCACCTGGCCACAGTGGAAGAAGATTGTACGTAGGGTTTCATTGCTTTTAACATTGTAAAAGGGTCAACATGTTGGATCTAAACGTGGCAATGAGATACAACAAGAAAACACTACACTATGTACAGTACCATTGCAAGACGACCACCTGCTGCTTTGTATAATTTTTCTTTTTCTGTGTTTATTCTTTTAATTTCCGGGGGGGCGTGGCTTGGACTCCGGGAAGAATGGCGGCGTAATTCTGTCCTCCTCCAGGCAGCTGCTCCTTCGTCGATCATAGAGGGCTGTTATCCGACCCCAGCGCCTACACTGAAGGAATTCGCACATCGGAATCTTATCCCAACATGCCCTGAGAATTTGGACTGATTCCGAGCTCGGAATCCTGAAGAATAGGATCTCTTCGTCCCGACCGCGGATGGCCGCGGAGTGAGACGGAGACTGATGCCGGCTTAAATGACGAGGCTGACCGGGGCACCTGATCTGCTCCAGCGAGGCCCGTAACGGAGTCTACACGGTCCTGCCGTTTGAACCACCGTTTGCACCAGAACCGTGAGTAAGGACCTGCGTCTTACCATGTTAAGACAGACAGCCTAATAAGGGAAGGAGAAACGGCGCGAACATAGCGGCGGAATATATGGCGGACTGATCACACTCCCGACCGCATATGAGGCACTGCACATCCCCGCTCCTATGGCCTGAAAAAAACCTTTTCTGTTCATTGACGCCATTCATACTCTCTAGCCAGCCTGTGATTATAATGCCACAGAGCCTGTAGGGGTCTGCGTGCAAGGCGAAGTAATTAAGGAGACATGAGACTTTACTCAATAAAATGGCGGCGGTTAGTGCATCGAGTTTGAAGTTAGCACACAGTAACACAGTAACCCCCACACAGTAACACAGCCTCATTACCCCACGAAGGCTCTCAATGCTAAAATGGGCATGTGCACTCTGTCGTCTCTCATGCTGTCTCTCCCCCACGCTGAAGCACCAGTTCCTGGAGTTACCTCTCTGTAATGCCAGGCTGCAAGGCTGCAAGGGCGACTTTTCAACGTGTGTGACGCCGCGCTATCATCAAAACGTGTGGCAAACGTGTGGCAACTGATTGCTGATTGCTGATTGCTGATTATAACTGATTGCTTGGGAATGGCGGCTCCCCAGTGACTCTGACATCACGTGTGAATTACCCTGAGCTGCAATCACTGCAATTACTGCAATCAATCATGAAAACGATTTAGGCGCCTGTTAGCTGTTATAACTAACCACAGTGCCTGTCTTGCGATTGATGTTGGGGTGGTTTTCAGGTCATTGGAGATCAGGTCAGCTGGGAGCGTCTGCATGTGGACTTACCTGTAATGTGATGTGCTGGGCTGATTGATCCATGCTACAACTCAATGTAAAAGGTACTTGCAAGAAGTGGTATTAACATTCTACGCCTGCTGATGGGTGCCCATGGAAGGGTCTGCAGGTCATAGAGCGTAGGTTATCAATGCTTACATGACCCCTTCTGCATGAATCACCTTCACTAAGGGAGAAGCGTCTAATCTGCTGCCTACATTGCCACATCATAGATCGGTCTCAACGCTGTGGGGCTGGTGAGAGTCAGGGTATTTGTTCAACACATCGCTACATACGACTAAAGAATGGGGGATAAGGAAAATGGTGTAACCTCTAAACACCTGAAATCTAACCCTCCAACGCCAGTTAAAGGGAATAAAGTAATGGCGGAAGCCATAGATACAATTTTGAGCCGGCTAGAAGAAGTCAGGGATTTGGCCAAATCCACCAAAGAAGAGGTTGTTGCTATCCGCCAGGATATCAAAGATATCAACTCAAGACTTACGGAGTCCGAAAGCAGGATAAGCAAATTGGAGGACTTTGAGAATAAAACATGTAGAGCTATCAAGAACCTCTCCTTATGCTCGGACCACCTTGTGAGGAAGGTCGCAGAATTGGAAGACAGAAACAGAAGGGGGAATCTAAGAATGTTTGGTATGCCAGAAAAAGCAGAGGAATCCCATGACTCATGCATACCCTTCCTCGAGGAGTGGTTCACGAAGGCCACAAATCTAACCTTCACGCAGCCACTGGAGTTCGATAGAGTACATAGAGTACCAGGACGAATCTCTAAGGATCAGAGGGGCCCAAGAGCGAGCGTATGTAAACCATTACGATACCAGCACACAGAGCAGATACTTACCTTCGCTCGCAAGCATAACCATGTGCTATGGAAGGGCCACAAAATCTTCATCTCACAGGACTTCAGTAAGGAAACTATGGAAATCAGGAAGGCCTTCCTTGCATTGAGGCCACAACTGAAGTCACTTGGCCACATGTATGGCTTTATTGGTCCTACAAAGTTTAGGGTGACTGTACAAGGTGTGACTCATGTGTTCTCTGACCCGAGAAGACTGCGACAACTCCTGTTCGACCATAAAGATGGCACTATGGAAGTTTCCCCTTCAGCTCAACAAGGAGCCTCTTCGTCTGGCCTAGGATGAGTCTTAAGTTCGTAACTCTGGTACTATTATTCTCCTGCTCCTAAGTCCTCATAGAAGTACCTATAGTGAACTGGGACCAATATGAGGTCTTGTCTGGTAGTGCTACATGGTTAATGGCCAAGACTGATTTTGTAAGATGTACAATTAGGGCCCACTTACCTGGAGGCCGTTCTGTTCTGTTCTGTTAGGTGCGGTGCTGTTCTATGAACCCATTGGTCCCTTTGCCAGCGACTCCTCTGGTACCAGGAATTGTACTGGATTGACTTTTTAATTCCTTGAATTAAAAGTGATATCTTTAAAGTTATATCTATGCTACCATGTTATTGCTCGTGCTACTCATGGGCCCCAAATAGGTGCTATGCTATGGTGTTGTTTTGTAGCACTCCTTCTTGATGTTGGATGCATCCACGATGCTTCTCCTACTAATACTAATACTGATGTGCTAGGTTCATGCTACCAAAATCAGTGTAGTAATTTTCCTGTGCTCAATGTTATGGCATCATTGTTGTTTCTTGTTGCCTACATACCTGGGTTATTTATTCTCTACACTGGGGTTGCAGCCCCAAAGGTTAATAGTTATGAGTAAGCTGTTTGGAGGCGGCCTCGAGGTCGTCATTCCCGAGTCGCCATGTTCTGTTTCTACTACTGGGGAGGGAGGGGTGGGTTGTGGGTGAGGGAGGAGGGTGGAGGGAGGTTGGTAGGGAGGAAGGGGGGATTGTTTTTGCATTTTGTATATGGTTTTGTTTAGTTTTGTCCATCTTGCATCCTAGCTTGCATCCACTGTGTCACATTATGTTCTGAGGTTTATACTCTATCCTTCAATTCACTGCATATTGTACTAGCCCTGCATTTGGTGTGGGTGAAGACACTGCTGGCTTTGCCAAAGGTATGAGACTCTCTTCACGGCCTAATTCTTATGCATACACATGTGTTATGGGTCGATATTACTTGCTGTATAATTGATGGCTCCTGTTATAGATACTCCAATAGGCACAACAACTATAGCTAACCTTAGAATATTATCGTTGAATGTGAAAGGCCTTAACCAACCGGTTAAACGCCAGAAGATACTTGATTATCTACGTAGGCAACGTGGGGATATAGCCTTACTTCAGGAGACAAAACTAGAGGCGAAGCAATTCCACACACTGCGTAACAAATACTACACCAAAGTGATAGGCTCTGAAGCAATCTCAAAAAAGAACGGGGTGGTGATGCTAGTGGCCAAGAATGTGAATGTGGAGGTGGTCTCTACTGAGACAGACACGAAAGGTAGATGGGTCTCGGCGAAACTACTCAAAGATGACACTGAATTCTTTATCACAACAATTTACGCACCAAATACACATGATCTGTCTTTCTGGGCAGGCCTCATGAAACAGATCATCTCCATCCCCGACACAGCAGTCCATATTTTGTCCGGCGATTTCAATCTCCCATATGACCCGATACTAGATAGGGACTCTAAATGCGTTTTTCGCCCAGGCAGAGCTCATAAGGCGTTCATGAAACTGTGCAATAGGTTCCACATGGTAGACATGTGGCGCTTATTGCATCCTGATGGTAGAGACTATTCCTTCTACTCTTCACCACATGACTCGTTTTCGAGAATTGACTACGTACTCATATCTAAAAATGCGGTGGCAAGAGTTGAGGACGCGGACATTGCTCCCAGATTAGTCTCTGATCATTCCTGTGTCTCCCTCACACTATCTAATGTTAAACCAACCACCCGTCAGTCTATGTGGCGGTTCAACGATGCTATTCTTAATGACACGAAACACAAAGAAACCCTTGATACTGCCATTAAAGAATTCTTACTGTTAAACAAGAGAAGGGACACCTCGGACACCATCCGTTGGGAGGCACTGAAATCCACTATAAGGGGACTTATTATAAAAATATCCACTGCAGTTAATAAAGACCGTACCGCGGCCTTGCTGAAGTTAGAAGAGGACATCTCAACACTCCAGCGCAGGTACCTGCTGAGTAGAAACCCTGAAGACCTCACTGAGCTGTCTAATCAAAAATATACCTATAACAAACTTATCAGTGAGTTTTTGGCCACTATAGGTGTGGCAGGGTATACTCAGACATGAGTCCCTTTCTCACTGCTCCATCAGGATTCAAGCAAGCCGGGCCGAAGAAGGCTGAAATGCCAGAAACCGGTCCCCGGTAGCTTGTCTCCTTTCTGGTGAAGAATTGGCTTGGTAGTTTAGTCTGCCCTGTTCCCATGATGCACTGGGCCAGGGACAGACTGATTTGCATATAGCCAGGTTCTGAGCTGGGATGGGGCAGTGAGATAAATAACGGTGATGGATCAAGCCCTGATCTTTGGACTGGGTAAGAGTGGTCTGTTTAACTCAGACACTCTGTTCATCACCACCCCCTTTTCTAAATCGAAGTTAGAAGAGGACATCTCAACACTCCAGCGCAGGTACCTGCTGAGTAGAAACCCTGAAGACCTCACTGAACTGTCTAATCAAAAATATACCTATAACAAACTTATCAGTGAGAAGGCAGGTATTTGGATGGACAAGAGGAAGCGTTTTAAGATCTGTGAGTCGAACAAAGCAGGAAAGGGGCTAGCGGCTTATCTTAAATTTAAAATTCAAAAAAACACCATTACTTCCCTACTCGATGGGACTGGCACTCCTAACTCTGATCCCACTAAAATTGCGAATATCTTCAAAGATTTCTATGAGAAACTCTATGCTAAGAACGTGCACGTTGATAGAGAAAAAATGGAGAAGTACCTCTCAAATTGCACACTCCCAACACCTTCGGCCACAGAAAGGGACTCCCTGAACGAACCGATCTCTGAATCGGAGGTTACCTCCGCGATCAAATCCCTCAAAAAGGGGAAAGCCCCTGGCCCTGATGGCTATACAGCACCATTTTATAAGACCTTCGCCCATATTCTTGCAACTCCACTATTAGAGGTCTTTCAAGAAATTAGCACCACAGGAGAGGTTAATGGAACTATGGCTGAAGCCGTAATTGCGGTAATACCCAAGGAAGGTAAATACCCCAAACTACCCAAAAACTACAGGCCTATCTCGCTGATAAACTTGGACTGTAAGCTCCTGGCCTCGATTTTAGCGAAACGCATTCAGAAGGTCCTGCCGTCCCTAATACATCCATCGCAGGCGGGGTTCCTGAAAAACAGACTATCAAGCGATAACACGAGAATTCTGGCGCACGTTATTGAAAAAGCGAAATTCTTATCCACACCCACCGTAGCAATTACTCTAGACGCTGAGAAAGCGTTCGACAAAGTAGACTGGACTTACTTAAATGCTGTACTACACAAATTTGACCTGGGTCCTCTATTCACTAAATTGGTCATGTTCCTCTATGCCTGTCCCTCCGCTAGAGTACGGGCTGGTGGCGCTTTTTCCTCACCCTTTGGTCTAGAGCAAGGCACGAGGCAGGGCTGTCCATTGTCCCCGTCCTTATTCCTCCTGGCAATTGAACCTTTCCTGTACTATATAAGGAAAAATCCTGACATCACAGGAATCCGGTTCGCAGACTGTACAATTAAACTCACGGCCTATGCTGACGACGTATTGGTCATGAGTGAAAAAGCTGATAAGGCTATACCAGCATTACTTTCCACCATCGAATAATTCTCAAATGTATCCGGATACTCCCTGAACAAGGATAAAACTGAAGTGAAATCATTAAATAACCTGTGTGATAAAAACATCCTGGGCGACTCCGGGCTTACTTGGCAGCCGAAGAGTTTTAAATACTTAGGTTTGGAATTTGAGAGGGATTTGATAACCACCCTAAAAATTAACGAGGAGATACTCTATAAAAAAATACAAAAGCTGTTAGAGGGCTGGTCTCCGAAATTCCTCTCATGGTGGGGTAGGGCCGAAACGTTAAAAATGATGATCAGTCCTTTGGTAAACTATATGGCGTGTATGCTCCCCATGACCTTCACGGACGACTTTCTACATAAAATCAAGAAGTCGTTCACGGATTTCCTATGGAAAGGGAAGAAACCGAGAATTGCCATGAAAAAAGTGCAACTTCCAAAACTTAAAGGGGGATTAGGTTTGCCCAATTTCTGAAATTACCAAACCGCCTTTCTCTGTAAGCAGGGAGCTTCCTGGTTTGCCGAGGACCCTATTTATGTGCCTCTCCGGATTGATATTGAGAGATCCATTGTGGGCAAGGCCCCACTCTCTGCCGCGCTTACGATGGACCTCTCACATCTTACGAATTCTAAATACATCATGCTTAATACCAAGAGGGCTCTTTTGCGACTGGATCGCGTTCACAGTACTGGTCTGCAGATCCACAATTCATCCTCTGCATCTCTATAGCGTAACCCGCCAATCAAAATCGGCGGATCGCCCGTCATATGGGATCACTGGTCTGATAAAGGTATTAATGTGGTTGCAGATCTCCACGACAATGACATGCCACTGCCATTCTCGGCTCTGCAGGCTAGACACTCTCTACTACCCATTGACTTCTACGCTTTCTTGAAGCTGAAGTCGGACCTCTCCACTAGAACATTCAAGCTAGCGACACCTTGGCTAAAATCTATGCTTCCTTACTTTCACTCCTCTGGACATTTTGTCTCAAAAATATATAAACTTATTGCTCCAACACCCAATAAAGCGATGAGGTGCAATGAAGTCAAATGGGAATCAGAACCAAACAACACTGGCATAGACATAGACTGGGTCAAGATACATGCATCAGCACTCACACACAAGGTCTCGCCGATATTATCGCAGACCAAGTATATGATTCTTAACAGGGCATTCTGGACCCCACAGCGTTTGTTTAAGGTTGGCCTGCGAGACACACCGACTTGCTAGAACTGCTCCTTGGGTGTTGGTGACCTCCTGCATATGCTATTTAATTGCCCCATGCTTCACACATATTGGGCCGAAATCTTTGACTACATTGGTCACACGTTCGCCATACATCCTACAAGGGAATTCATCTACATTATCCTAGGAGCCTTAGACCCACTACTAAAGGGAGATCATGACCGCCAGCTTTTGGATCTCTTGCTTACATTAGCGTGCAAGGTGATCTTATGTAATTGGAAATCAACAGCAGGGTTCTCTTTCGCTGCCTGGAGGGTATGGCCGTCCTGTATCAGGGGCACTGACAATCCAGCTCTACAATCGTCTCCATGGCAAGTTACCAACAAAAGACTATGGTCTTCCTTACATCAGGCATCCTTCACCTTTGACCCACCATGAAGTACTAACTGATGAGGTCAAGGCTTAGTAAATGGGGGGTGCCCTTTTCATGTACTGCTCTGGGTGTGACCAGTGACCTGTGTCCGTGAGCTAGACAGCCTTAGTTATACTGTGCAGGGACGACAAAATTTGTATGATACTAAATGACTAGTTTTGGATGGAGGATCCTACGGAACTGTGTGCAACTGTAAAATTGCAATGATGGTATATTACTTTGTTTATTCTTTCATCTTATCATCTTTTTTGCAGATCTGGTCTGATGTTTATCTTCTTGTTTTTCATTATACTTTGTTTCCTTTACTGTAGGTATGTATGTATTTTTTTTTATATGTACTGACCCATGTTTGCTGCGGCATTACTCCGATACGATTGTAATTTTACTGATGCATTAATGCCGTTATCATTTTTGTTATTGCTCAATAAAAACGGTTTGAACTTAAAAAAAAAGTCTTTTAATTTCTTGCGTACGTTGCTGAGTTTGCAAAGCACTTTATTGTGTGGTGAAAATGAGTGAATATAAGAGATACTCCGTGATAAATAGATGCATGAGTGAAAGGATGAGTAGCAGAATGCATGTATGATAACTTATTCTGTACCTACACTTATCAATGACTAAGGAGGCACTTTATATATAAGCCAGTCCTATTGACAATGTCAGTGCTTATCAAACTTCCAGTGGTAGCTAGTCGATCTTCCTAGTTGCACATCTCATCACTCGGCTGCGCACACAAGCTAGAAACGTGTGCACACAAACGTTCTGTTGCCGCACACGAGGACAAATAATTTGAGGGAACATTGGTCACGGGTAGGTGACCTCTATCAAGAATCAATAGAAACACTGCCCCCCACTGCTACAGAGCCTGTGATCATCTCAATTATGAATCCTGGCAAAAAATGCCCATCCTGCAGACGACTATCTCTATTGAATCTCAATAATAAAAGTCTAGCTTGGATCATTGCATACAGACTCAACACAGTAATGAGGAGCTTAGTGTTTCTAGTGGACTGACTTCCAAGCCATTTCCAGTGTATAGAGGTACACGAGGGGGATGCCCCCTCTGACCTTTGGCCATGGAGTATTTAGCTACATGGCTTCCCAAATTGATATGTTGTATTATCACTTTATGCTAATGACATTTATGTTCTTTGTGGAAAAAATGGAGGGTGATCATTAACAAAAGAAACAAAGTATGGGGTGCTTACAGGAATAGATGTTAACTGGACAAAATCTGAAAAATTCCCCTTCACTGACTCCTCTCTTAGGCCACATGCCAACTACCCAATACACTGGTACACGAGTTTAGTTAGAAACTAGGAGTACTTAATAAAAAAAAGAGAATCCGCTGGTGCCCAGGACAACTAAGGCGCAATAATTGAAAATGAAGTGGGCAGGTTGAACAGTGGATAACACTGCCACTATCAATAGCTGGCAGAGTTTCTTAGATTAAAATGTTAGTCCTGCCCAGATTTGTGTACCTATTCAACCCCATTCCTCTTAGTTTAATACTTTTTTGTTAAGCTAAGGTTGGTATGTGGTGTACAAAGCCCTAGACTGAACTGGGCATTGGTCCTAATGCGATATGATAAAGGTGGGTTTGCTGTCCCTGACTTGGATAGATAATATCAGGCATCACAGTCCAGCTATGTGTGGTTCGATCCAGTTACAGTGTAATCCATCTTTTGATAATAAGGAACCAGGTAGATGTGGGACACTTAAAAAACAGTCTTGTAATTAAGCTACCTCCACCGTTACAGCTCATACAAACCGTTCACAGCACTAATTGGCCATTATAGAGTGGCCGGTGTGTCCCAAGTATACTCCCTGACGAACCCGCTCCTTAAGAATCCTGCTCTTTTTTCAACACTGGAGAAGAGCATTAAATCTAGAGTAGAAAAGGCTGGCCTAGTGAGACTAGGCCAGCTGTACATAAACAATAAATACTACAACAATTTAAAGGAACCAAGGAGACAACTGCCATATGGCCCTCTTTCCCGGAGAAACCTATAGAGTTTTTACCACCAGCTCAAATGGTCATGAATCCTGGAGGTAGAGGTTGAATTACAAAATGTTATGAATGCTGTGGTATTGCTATTACCAAGGCCTGTAAAAACATGAGAATTGTATTTGTGAAGGATATTAAATCAGAAGTGCGGAAGTAAGGCTGAGCTCAAACTAAATCAGTAAACTGTAGTATTAACTGCTTCATTTTAAATTTCTTAATAAACTATACTGCTCCCCCAGTTTCTTACATCGAATAGACCGAGGTAGGTCTTCCCATTGTCAGTGCTGTATGAGCGACATAGTTAGTGACTTTTAATTGGCATGGGAGGGTACCCCCAGTTATCTCATACTCTGTGAAGGTATCACAGACTACTGTGAAGACAGTAAGTACGAAGGTAGATTGCGCTCCTTTGAGAATACTTTGGGAATATGAGGGGGCTTACAATTTAAGGGAGCCTAAAGGCACATAGTAAACAATTATGTAACCAATGATATGCTGTCAGTCACAGTGGGTCAAGTTGGGAATCTCATGGCCTTAGAAAATTTAACAAGAACACTGATCAAGAAATCAAGAAGACCCTGTCATATATACATGGTAACAGTTTTTATTATGCAGCCTTGTTAGTGCTTCTGAGAGGGTCCAGGAGTTACCAAGCATGACTAATGCATTTTAGTGTGGTGAAGCGGACACCAGCATTTAAATGCATGGTACATGGCAGGGCAAGTCATGTCGCTGTACATGTGTCTGTGATGCACTAGGTGGAGACCTCTAGGACCATAGTTAAAATAATAGCTGAACTAATGACTTACACGCTAAATGTGAATACTGTTGCACTAAGTGAATCGCTTGTATTGCACAGATATGTGCATGCCATTTCATAATATATGCATTATTGATACATGCTGTCCATGTCTTACAAGTGTCTGAACTAATCCTATGGCATGCAGTGTGCTCATGCCAGTTTTCCTTATGTCTTTCTTTAAATTCGAATAAATAAATAATTTTCGAAAAAACTTTTCCCTTTTGGCTAAAGTTTCAAGCCCTTGCGCAGCACTCTTGTCATTTCCCTTTCAGGCCCAATGTACTATATCTCATTTTGCTACATAGAGTGTTCAGGAGCTATAATGCATGACTAATGTATTTTAGAGTGGTGATGGGGACATCAGCACTAAAACGCGTTAGTCTCACCCCTGATGCGTGGCACTTGGCCGGGCGGCAGTGATGTCGCTATACAGGGGTCAGTGATGCACTGCCTGGAGTCCAGAAGTCCTCGCAGCAGCGCTCTTGTCACTTCCCTCCCAGGTCCAATGCACTCTATCAAGTTTCTACTTTCCCTCCTCCCTCACTTGTCCCCTCTTCAGAGTCCGGGGTCTGCAGCTGTCACAGATGCTGCTGAGCTTTGCTGCTCCCCTCAGAGCTGCTCTGAAAGGCTGGAGGGCTTAGGACAGACACACATCTCCCACCCCGGACATACACAGGGGTGAGTGTTGGGGGCTCAGGACAGACACACATCTCTCTCCCCCTAACATATACATGGGTGAGTGTGGAGGGCTTAGGAAAGACACACATCTCCCTCCCCCTAACATACACAGGGGTGAGTGTTGGGGGCTTAGGACAGACACACATCTCCATCCCTGACATACACAGGGGTGAGTGTTGGGGGCTCAAGACAGACACACATCTCTTTTCCCCTGACATACACAGGGGTGAGTGTTGGGGGCTTAGGACAGACACACATCTCCCTCCCCTGACATACACAGGGGTGAGTGTTGGGGGCTTAGGACAGACACACATCTCCTTTCCCCTGACATACACAGGGGTGAGTGTTGGGGGCTTAGGAAAGACACACATCTCCATCCCTGACATACACAGGGGTGAGTGTTAGGGGCTTTAGTACAGACACACATCTCATTCCACCTGACATACACAGGGGTGAGTGTTGGGGGCTCAGGACAGACACACATCTCCCTCCCCTGACAAACACTTGGGTAAGTGATGGTGGGCAGTGTTAAACTCGACACCCCAACATCATTTCATTTGGGCCTTGGTCTCTTCTCCTCCTTCGGCCGCAGCTGGTTTCAGCCTCGAGGCTGCTCAGGGTCCTCCACAGACAATTTAGCCATGCTTCGTACATCAAGATCCAAGTACCACAAGCATATCTTCCTTGAGAAAGCGGCGCACTTCAAAACCCTCCTTGACTCCGCCAAAAATAGACCCAAAAAACTATTCGATCTCATCAAGATTCCGAGCTGCTCTCCCCCATCCTCCGAGGTGGAGGACTCTACTAAACGAGCAGCGGATTTCGCTATTTTCTTCGATGAAAAAGTGAAATCACTTGTGGATCAGGTCGCTCATCCTACACCTCCAGAGGAGCGCAAATCCTTAGCCATTTGGCAGAGCTTTGACCCCATATCTGAAGATGCCCTTCTCAAGTGCATACGCGAAACAAAGCCCTCCAACCATTCTCTTGACCCTATCTCCAGTGCCATTGCCTTTGACTTCTATACCCATTCCCTTTCCTATTGGACCACTCTGATCAACCTCTCCCTCTGGCAAGGCTCCCTTCCTGTCTCCTTCAAAACTGAGCAGGTCACCCCTCTGCTTAAAAAGCCCACTGCTGATGCGAAGGACCTCAACAACTTCCGCCCCATCACTAACCTTCCCTTTCTTGCGAAGATCACAGAAAGATGTGTAGCAAAACAACTCTCTCGTCATATCAAGGACAATGATCTTCTTGACAATTGTCAGTCCGGCTTCATCCAAAACTGCAGCACTGAAACAGCCCTACTGCAAGTGGTTGATGACGCGCTGAGGATACTCGATTCGGGGGGGGGGGTCCTGTCTTCTAATTCTCCTTGACCTTTCTGCAGCCTTTGACACTGTCAATCACAACACCCTCCTCAATATCCTTCAACAGAGAATGGGCATGGAGGGCACTGTGCTTAAATGGTTTGCATCCTTCCTCTCTGACAGATCCCAAATGATCAAAATAGAGAACAGCCTTTCTTCTCCTGTGGCGGTAGGTCAGGGTGTTCCTCAAGGCTCTATACTTGCACCCAGATTGTTCAATCTCTACTTAGAACCACTGGGAAACCTCCTAAACAAATCCGGGATTCACTATCATCTCTATGCAGACGACACTCAACTCTACCTCAAGGTTGCCTCCACTCATGATCTCTCCTTCCTAAGCTCTACTCTTGACTCCATCCAAAACTGGATGTCAACTCATCAACTGATTCTGAATCCCTCCAAAACTGAATTCCTCCTCTTCTACTCCTCACTCTCTCCTCCCCCGGTTCAATCATGGATGGATCAGATGAATCTACTGAACAATAAACCCATCATTGTCGACAGCGCAAAATCCCTTGGTGTCATTCTAGACAAAAAACTCAATCTAACTCCTCACATCAATTCTATTGCAAAATCTGCTTGTTACCAACTTCGCCTTCTTTGGGGAATTTGACGCTTCTTCCCGGAGCAGGACCTTATAACCCTGGTGCAATCGCTGGTCCTCTCCAGACTAGACTACTGCAATTCTCTTCTTACTGGCCTCCCCAAATCTCACCTGTCCCCACTTAAGTCTGTTTTCCATTCAGCAGCTCGCTTCATTTATGGGGCCAAAAGAAGCGAACACATCACACCGTTGTTATCCACCCTCCGATGGCTTCCCTTCGAGGCTAGAGCTATCTACAAGACCGCTTGTATCACCCACCAAGCCTTGCACTCCTCCTCTCCTTGCTACCTGGCGAATAAACTGAAACTCTCTGGAGGCTCTAGACCTTCACGCAATGCGGAGAATCTACTGCTTGAACCTTCCACTTTCAAGAAGGAGAGAACAATGGCCCAATCCTTTTCAGGCAACGCTGTGAGAATCTGGAACTCCCTTCCGCCTCAGCTCCGGACCACCGCCTCCTCCCAGGCCTTCAAAAGGGGCCTCAAAGTTCTCCTCCTCCAGAGGCACCTCCAAAAGTAATTCACGTCCTCTTGTTATTTGGAGGAAGACTTTCCACTACTGATAAATTCTATTGCAGGACAGGAGGCTCCGATTATGCTTAGTCTCATTTCTTTATTGAAATGCTCAGCAGCCAAGTAAAAAACCACATTACCCAGAAACACTTGGGTAATAACCATAGAGTCTCATTAGCATAAATAGGTGAACAGACAATCCCACTTCCTCTTTCTTTGCTGCTCCGCAGCCAGTTAAGTGCTTCTTACCTTTATCATTGTTATTTGCCTTGCACTGTGTGTTCTTTGCGCTGCTTCTAATTTGCATTCTTGCCGCTTTGTTTGCCGCGTGTGTCGCGCTGATTATATTGCCTTTACCGCGCGTGCCGCGCTTGTTGCGTTTGCCGTTCGCGTTGCGTTCTGCTGCCGGCGCGGCTGGGTGCGAGGCTTCTCTGCCCTGAAGTCGGGCGCTTTGTGCCCGGGATTCTGTTTATTTGTGGAGTGGTTGTTTTCTGGGGTCAGGGCTGCCTCGCGCGGTGTGCGCGAGCTGCTCTCCTTCCTGTCAGGCGGCCGGATTAACGCGCATGCGCGTTTTGTTGTTTCCGGCGCTCCGTGTTGTTTACTTCACCGGAGCTCTTCAGAAGGACGTCCCCTGCGGCGTTACCGCCCACAAGCCTCCAGGATTGACCCTGTCGACGCCAGTGTCTGCACTAAGATACTGGTTGTAAAATTGGCATAGGCTTTGCCTAGGGTGACGTTTTTTGGTCACAGTGAGCCCTCCCTCCACTCTCTACCTATATATTTTGGCCTGTAGTCTCTACAGCTTTGGGCTTGCTGTGAGGGTTTTTTCACCCCCCCTTTAATTGAGCCTTTGGCTTGTTTATACCTTGTATTCCTCATTTGTGGGCATATATATTTTCACATTACTGGTGAACCATGAGTGATTACTTTTATGAGGATGAAGAGTACGACGAGGAGGCTCCAGACACCATGGAGCAACATCTGGTAGAGGCTTTGGACCGTGGAGTCCAGCACTCAATGAATAAGGCACTAGTGCGTGCTATTACGCCTCTCAAAAGGCACTTGACTAAATATGCTGAGCAGCAGGGTTGGGTCCATGCGGCTAAGAAGTCGTCGTCTTCTCCTGCAGCTCCACATTCTTCTGTCTTCAAAAAATTGGCGCTGTCCTTGTCCTCTGCCAAACCTGACGCTGTTGTTGAGGAAGATGAGAGCGATGATCTGCAATCATCCTCTTCCTCGGATCCCGCTCCTCCCCCTCCCAAGAAAAAGAAATGCAAGGAGCATTTTGTTGATGCGTCTTCGCATCCACCTGTCCTAACTTTTGAGCCGGCGGACATTGTCCACCCCCAGTCCACGGCTTGGCTTCCTTCTCAGGCTGTGACAGACTACGTCCAACAGCACATACGCCAACCCTTTGAAAAGGAGGTACGTGCCCGTCTCCGGTCTGAGTGCCCGCGACCGGACTTGGCTGATCATCTGGCGGAGACCCCTGAGGTGGATCCCACCATGACGACGTACCTCCGAAAATTTGCGAAGGATCCCAAAAAGGGTCTGGATAGGTCCTGGCGAGCTTGCCAGGACAAGGTTTTAGACCTCCTGGGCCCTCTCACCAAAATGTTGGACCTCGGTTTCCTGGCTAAGAGTACTAACCGGATGGTGGATCCGGATGAACTGATTAATTGGGCTCAGCGCGCCATTTGCCAGTTGGGTAATGCCAACTGCGCACTCTCTGCTGAGAGGCGCAGGTCCATTCTGCTCAAACTAGATCCCAAACTGCAAGAGTTGGCTACTTCCGAGTCGGGTCCTGCGGCTCAAGGTCTTCTTTTTGGGCAACCATTTTTGAAGGAGCTGACCAACTTCGTGAATACATTCAGCGGCCTGGATAAGGCTCAGGCGTCTCTTCGCCGGACCCTTCGTCCGGTTTTCAACAGGGCCGGAAGAAGTAGGGGGCGTTCCTCCGGCCGTGGTCAGCAGCAGCCCTCCCAGAAGGGCTACCAGTCTCAGCGTGGAGGTCAGCAGGACTCGGGATATACCCCTCGTTCAAACTTCTATCCCTCCAGAAAAGGCCGTGGCCAGTTCAAAAAAGGACGTGCTGGTGGATCCGCCGGCGGCTACCACGATTCCGCCACTTCAGGTGAGCATTCTTCCTGCATGCAGTGTTGTTCTGGGGGGCAGGATTCGCCTTTTCCTAGAGAACTGGCGATCAATCTCCAGCAATGCATGGGTGCTGGAGACAGTTCAGGGCTTCAAGCTAGAGTTTTATCATCCTGTTTGTCAGTCCCGTCTTCCTTATCCTCTCCATTTCTCAAGCCAAAGTCGAGAGTTCATCACAGAGGAACTCAGGTCTCTGGAGGCCAAGGGGGCGATTGTGCCGACGGTGCGCCATCCTCAGGGCTTTGCCAGCTCAATCTTCCTTGTGGAGAAGAAGGGAGGGGGATCGAGGTTGGTCCTGAACCTGAAGGACTTCAATGCGGGAGTGGTTTACCGCCACTTCAAGATGGAGGGAATCCATCTGTTGAGGGATCTCCTGAGGGAACGGGATTGGATGGTCCGTCTAGATCTCAAGGATGCATACCTCTCGGTTCCAATTTTTCCGCCCCATTGCCGTTTTCTTCAATTCCAATGGCTGGGGATATGGTATCAATATCAGGTTCTTCCATTCGGCCTTTCGTCAGCACCGTGGTGCTTCACGAAACTGTTGCGTCCGGTCGTGGAATGTCTCCGCAGTCGCGGAGTTCGCTTGATCATCTATTTGGACGACATCCTCCTGTTAGCGGATTGTCCGATCAAGCTTATGTCTCACCTGACGTGGACCATAGATCTGCTCCAGTCTCTGGGATTTTTGGTGAATGTTCCCAAATCTGTACTTCAACCTACACAGGTGATAGATTTCTTGGGGTTTCAAATCAATTCCCTTTCTTGTCAACTTCTGCTACCTCGTCAGAAAGTTCGTTACATCAAACGGGAATTGAAGTCTGTTGTCTCGAGTCCGACGGTGTCGTTGAGATCGTTAGCTCGAGTTGTAGGTCTTTTAGCGTCTTCTCTGCAGGCGATATTTCCGGCTCCACTGCATTACCGTGCGTTGCAGCGTTTGAAGATTCAACATCTTCAGAGGGGCCTACGCTATTCCGATCACATCCCTCTGTCGGAGGAGGCGAAGTCGGAAATGACGTGGTGGTTGAATCACATGGAGGCCTGGAACGGCAGGGCCCTCTTCGGATCTTCTCCGGAGATTGTGGTCGAGTCGGATGCCAGTCAATGGGGCTGGGGAGCCCGCTGCGGTTCAGTCACGACGGGGGGCAGATGGTCCCCCCAAGAACGCTGTCTCCACATCAATTGTTTGGAGTTACTGGCGGGATCGTTCGCGATCAAATGTCTGTCTCCACTTCAGTCCCGCTGCTGTATACTTCTCCGAATGGACAACGTATCAGCAGTCCGTTATATCAACAAGCTCGGGGGGACTCGTTCGAGGTTGTTGGCGGAGATCGCCAAAGAGTTTTGGCATTATTGTCTACACAACGGGATCACAGTTATTGCGGAGTACCTTCCGGGTTGTCGCAATGTGGTGGCGGATTGGAATTCCAGGTACCTGAGGGATTTCAGCGACTGGAGACTCCATCCGCGTGTATTTCGACACCTTCTACGGACCTGGGGCCCTTGTCAGATCGACCTCTTTGCGTCCCGACTCAATGCACAGCTTCCCCGGTTCTTCAGCTGGAGACCGGACCCGGAGGCTCTGGCAACGGATGCCTTCCTTCAACCGTGGCCGACCTCCCTGTGTTATGCGTTTCCCCCGTTTATGATGATCCCCAGGGTTCTGGCATATGTGAAACGTTTTCAGGCGGAGCTGATTCTGATCACTCCTCTGTGGCGGGCTCAGCCTTGGTTCCCTGTTCTCTTGGAAATGACTTGCGCATTGCCATTTCTTCTGCCTCAGAAGCAGAATCTCCTGTTAGATCCGCTTCAGAATCCGCATCCCCTAGTTCAGTCAGGCTCTCTCCTTCTCCTGGCGTGGCGGATTTCGGGGAACGATGGGCTGTGTCGGGCCTTTCTTCGGACGCTGCCAGACTCCTCGGTAACGCCTGGGCACCAAATACCCACAAGCGTTACAGGGGTTCCTGGAAACGTTGGAGTGACTGGTGTGCTCAACGGCAAGCTGATCCAACATCAGCGGATGTTTCTTTAGTTGTCAATTTTTTGGCCTCCCTGCATTCGGCTTCTGGTCTGGCATACCGTACTATCAATAATTTCCGCTCTGCTATTTCAGCAGGTCATGTCCCAATTGATGGTAAACCTGTAGGGGAACATCCTTTGGTGTCCAAGGTCCTTAAGGGCGTTCGTATGGCTGTCCCTCCACGTCCCAAATATGTGGCCTTATGGGACGTTTCGGTTGTTTTGCGGTTTTTGGAAGCCTGGCCGGTTAATTCCTTGCTATCGCGCAAGCAACTTTCGGCCAAGCTTACCATGTTACTATGTTTGCTTTCTTGCAAACGGATTTCTGACGTTCACGCTTTGGATCTTGCTGGTCGGAGTTTTACTCCTGAAGGGGTTGAATTTCGCCTTTCCCGGCGCACCAAGACTGATACTAGCATTATCTCTTACCCTTCTTTTCCGGCCCGTCCCAACCTTTGTGTGGTCCAATGCCTGAAAGCTTATGAGGTGAGTACTTCTCTTATTCGTTCTGATATGCATGGTCAACTGTTAATTGCATTGCTGAAGCCTTTCCGCCCCGTTACTCCAGCTACGTTGGCTCGCTGGGTACGGTGGCTTATGGGAGAGGCAGGGATCGATGTTTCTGTTTTTGGGGCTCATTCAGCTCGGGGAGCCATGGCCTCTAAGGCTTTTTCATTGGGGGTCACCTTGGGGGACCTTATGAAGGCGGCTGATTGGTCAACAGATTCTGTGTTTAAGACATTTTACTTTAAACCTGTACCTTCGGTTGCGTCTGTGGTGTTGGATGAGCTTTGAACAAGCATAATCGGAGCCTCCTGTCCTGCAATAGAATTCAAAATTTGCAAACATTCGTGACAAGAATTTTCAATTCTATTAAGGACTAGGAGGCGAGGATTATCCCACCCATAGATTGTACATTATGTTACTGACAATTGTTTTGCATTAATCTGTTACGACAGTATGTATTGCATAGTCTTCTTTTTCCCACCCTTACTTCGAAATATGTCTGTTTTTGTTGGAATGGCTATTACGGCTTTATGTCTCTTTTCAGGTTCTGATCCCAAGTGATGCGCCTCCAGTTCCTCGTTGGAGCGCCTGTTATCTTCTCTAAAGAAGTCTCCTGTTTTCTGCCTTCGGCTGTTTGGGATGTCTCCCTTCGTTGCCTTCATTGGACTGTTATTGGCTGTTGCATTGACTTTTGGATTGTTTAATGTTTCCTGGATTCTCCTCACCAAAGAAAGAGGAAGTGGGATTGTCTGTTCACCTATTTATGCTAATGAGACTCTATGGTTATTACCCAAGTGTTTCTGGGTAATGTGGTTTTTTACTTGGCTGCTGAGCATTTCAATAAAGAAATGAGACTAAGCATAATCCTCGCCTCCTAGTCCTTAATAGAATTGAAAATTCTTGTCACGAATGTTTGCAAATTTTGAATTCTACTTTCCATGACCATGGAAGTGCCTTCCCAGTGTGTTCTTGTGGTTAGAGTGTCTGCCTTTTTGCAGTATTTTCCATGTACTTGTGTTTGGTGCCCTTTTGTAACTTGCACACACCACTTTGCCCTTGTAACACACGGTTTGCTACCTCTCACATGTTTTTACCTTTGATACTTGCACAAGTGCCACCTTGCCTACGTAACGCTTGTTCTTGTGCCTGAGTGTCTAGCACTTATTGCAGTATTATTCCTCAAATTATACTTTGTTTTCTCTTGTAACTGCACACTTGTCAATTTTTCCTCTTGTGCACTTTTTACTACCTCACGTATTTTTGGTTGCTCACAATTTTTACTACCTCATGTATTTTGTTTGCTCACAATTGTCACTTTACCTTATGTAACGTAACGTATGCTTTTGTAGTCTGTTCTTTTGTAATGTTTCTTATTATGTTTCATTTCTGTTCCTTTTGTGAAGCGCTCTGACACCTTCGGGTAAAGTCCGCGCTATATAAATAAAATAAAAAATAAAGGTTCACTGCAGACAGAGCTACTGCTGAGTCCGTTCTCCCTTTCAGCTACTCTAAGCCTTGTGGTACGAGATGTCCTTTTCCGGGTCAGCGGGGGCAGAGGCAGCAGCAGCAGTGAATGCCGTCACTTCCGGCCTCTTCCTCGGCTCCAGCAGCGGGGGGCGGTGGAAGGATCTCTGTCTATGCGGTGACCTTCACCCTCTGACGTCACCCCCCGGCCTCCGATTGTCATCTTCACCGTCCCAGGCCGAGGGGGAGAGGGCTCCGAGCAGGTGTCTGCGCAGGTAGAGTCTACAGACCCCCCCACCCCCCTCCGCTTCGGACAACCTGAACTCTGCACCCCCCCCTTCAAGGCATGACCCACCCCCGGGCTGAGGACCCTTCACCTCTCCTCCTCGCCTGTGTCCCACTTCACCTGTCCCAGTGCAAAGAGATTTCTTCCTTCTTTGCTGCCCCAAACAAGCCCCCACCCATCAGAGAAGGGGGTGTTATTCGCGAGGAAAGCTCAGCTGGCTGTATAGCTCCTCTGAAGCTCTACTCTCCTGCTTGCGTCTGTCCTCACTTGCTTTGCTTTGTGGTGTTTTTAGCTCCCAGTCCAGGCCACTGCACACAGGGATTCCAGATTGCTTCATCACTTTGTGATGACAAGCGCAGAGAAACACTGTGAAAGTGTCAGGGGCTCCCACTCCTGACCTCAGTGTCGTGTCACTCCCGCAGCCCTCACAAGCAGCTAGAGACCTTCTAAAGCATTGACAAAGTGGGCAGTGGTGGAGGGGCCTCTGAGAGGGTGAACTGTCTCCGTGGACACGTCTTCTGCTGCTCCTGCATGATCACAATGTGCTGGGAGGAAACACATCAAAACTTTCACTATCCACATAAAAGAGAAATGTCACAAATTAAAAAATATCCAGTTCATGAAACACTTTAGCAACATTGCTAAAAGATCTCCAGCTTTTCCTGTCTCAGGATAAAAGTTCATGCAGTAAACAAAGAGAGACTCAGGCTGCTCTGTGAACAGGACAAGAGCATAGAATGCTGGATCTGCTGAAAGTCAAAGAAAGGATTAAAAAAGTCACAGAGTCACAAATATGAAGCTACTGAGAAGTTCAGTGTATGTGCGTGGATGCCTAGGTATGGCAAGCCTCACGTTAAAGAAATGAAAGAGAAATGCGTTCTTTTATGTTACCGTTATCAAACGTCACTTGGTCAATGCAATCACTGCAAAGATTGTGTGTGGAACCAGAGAGAAACTGAATGGAGCCTTGGTTGGCACATTGGGGTATAGTGGCTTCTGTATTATAGAGCTACAAGGTGGCAGCTGCAACTGAAAGCACGATGAAGATGCACTTTGTTTAAAATTGTCTTGTACACAGTATAAGGCTGCTGAGATTTAGTTTTTTAATGCAAGAATTAACCTTCTATTTCTATGTTCTTGCACCAGTTTAAATTTAGTTTTAGAGCTTTTTCATTCCTCCGAAGGGTTTCATTTTCTATATTTGTCTGTTTCCATGAACTTCAATACTTGGTTTTACTCATGAGAAAGTGTCACTTTAAGTGTTACATAGTGGGCACTTGAGTGTCACTCATAAGTGCACTGATACCATGGAAATGTCACACCTAAGCAATCTGAAAACTTGGCAGCTATGCTACGGTGACCTGGAGTGGCCCTGTCTGAGATTCGCTTCTTTGGTTCATTGTTTCTGCTGCAACATCGCACGCAAAGACACCTTGTCACATGTGGCACTGGATCTATTTGGCTGCGGAGAAGACTTCAAATACACAAACAGCAAGCGCTGGATCCAACCTCTCATGGATCCGGCACCTTTTACTGTTTTCCGGATCCCTGAAACTAGTGATGTAGGTGCCTAAACACCGAGCTGCCATTAGACATACGGGCCCCCCACTCACTCCTGTGCCCCTTGACCCTGGATCCAGGGGGTGCAGTACGCTTTTGCAGTGCAGCTAAAGAAGTCCCCGATTAGTACCGGTGGGCGACACTGGCGCTTATCCTTGGGGACCAGAACTTCTTCCACACAAGGAGCAATCCTGAACATAATTTTGCTTTTTTTATATAATTTATTTTTTTAAACACCTTTTCTGACAATCTAAGCATCATATCGTATGTGTTATGCCATTATGTGACCTCAGCGTCATAGCTTCATTATGATGAATATGTCCTTCTTTGCCTGTGTGAGCCCTGACTGACTAGACCAGGTGGGTAACATTTTGCTTCACCTCATGAAGTGAGGAGTAAAAGGATATAAATTCCGCCTAGGCGGTGGTCTGACCAATACCCGTCTCCTTGTCTCAAGTGCGTAATTTGCTGATGTAGTTGCAAGCCCATGGTTTCTTTTATAAGCCGTCTTGCTCGCTCTGTCCCCCTCTCCATATCTTCTAGCTCATGCCTCCATTCCAAGGTAGTGTCTCTTCTGTATGGCCGCTTCGTTAAACTCTCCAATCTTACCCCTAATATCCCCTAGGGTTTCGTACTTGTTGGTGGCAAAGAATTTGCTTACCAGACCCTGTATCTCCTCTTCTAGGCACTTATGGTTTCCCCGCAGTGAGCGCAGGCCCCCCGCCTGCTTTGCAGTGCACCCCCCCGAATCGCTGACTTAAATGCCTCCTCAAGCATAGTGGAGGAATCACCTGTGCCCTCGTTTAACGCAAATTACTCTACTATTGCTGATCTGATTGCATCTCAGTACACCTGATCGAGTAGTGCGCCTCACGGGAGTCACCAGCGAAACGCTTTGCTTGGGTAGTCCGGCAGAGTCAGTTCAACAAGTACAGGGGAGTGGTAAGAAAGGGATCTAGCTAGATGGGTGACTGTAGAAACCCAGGGGAGTACGTCTCTTGAGGTCAGTCAGAAGTCTATTCTGGAGCAAGAGGGACCTGCTGATGATACACATGTACCCTCCTCCATGTTTGCATTTCGACTGTGCCATATATCTATCAGTCTGTGGTCTGCTATAATAGAATGTTGTTGTGCTGATGCCATTGGGTGGGGCTTTTGGCACTGCCCTATCTGTCTCTGTTGGGTTCTAAGACTTTATTGAAGTCCCCCCCTGACACCCCTCCCCCCCCCCCAAAGAATCACTCCTGGGCCTAGGGTATCTGCTGATTTCCAGACCTCTCTGTAGAAGTCTGGGTTGTCTACATTGGGCCCATATAGCGAGATCAGCCTGATTGGGTGTCCCCCCAGCGTGCCATCGTCCCTGTGGGTTGCATAAGGCTTTGCGCTTGCACCACAACAATCCTATTCTGATGAGAATGGCCAATGCCTTGCATAGTTAGAATAGCATGGCACAAGTTTCTCCCCAAGTCAGCCTGCCTGCAAGCACACGCAAGTGTTCCTGGTCAAGTGTAGTTCCTGCAAAAAGCAGACGTCCGCTTCATGGTGGTGAAAGTAAGCAGCTACCAGCCTCGCTTTCCGTCTGTCATTCAAGCATCAGAAATTCCAGAATATTACTTTTAGTCTGGTAATTTCGTCCTCCTGTACACTCATGCAAGCAGCAGCTGTCTGTCTCTCTCAATGAGAAGCTCATTGTCAAAGCCTTATGATAGGAGGCAGCCAGCGGGGTAGGGAGGCAAGGAGGGGATAGCAAAGCAACATATTAACCAATCAATCAGGGGAATTGTAAGCGTGCTACTCACCCATGAGGGTCTCAAGGCGCTGAGGGCGGTTGGGGAGGGTGGAGTACGCAGATCTGTCTAGCTGAAGAGCCAGGTCTGGAGGGTCTTCCTGTAGGTGTTCCGGAAGGGGGTGCATTTGATTTCTGCTGGTAGCTTGTTCCAGGTCTTGACTGCAATGTGAGAGAAGGATCTTCCGCCTGCTCTGACTCTGAGGATGCGTGAGGTTTCGGCCAATGAGAGGTTGGAAGATCGGAGGTTTCTTTTGGGTATGTGGCAGTTGATTCTGTCATTGAGGTATTTAGGTCCGGTGTTTTGTAGGCGTGAGTGAGGATCTTGAAGGTGATTATTTTCTATATGGGGAGTCAGTGGAGTCTTCGTAGGTGTTGGCTGATGTGTTCGTGCTGGGGGATGCTGAGGACTAGTCATTCAATGCGGGAACACCGGCTGTACACCACACTCGGAGGACGTGTACGTGGCTTTGTGAAAGGGAGAGAGACTGTTTAAGAGTTATTTGTAAGACGGCAGTTCGGCGTTAGCCTCTACGGACTTCGTGGCTTCCGATTGCGGTCACCCTGACACCAGCAACATCACTAAAAGGGCTTCAGATTCAAGTAAAAGAAATTTTATATTATCACCTTCAAGTTTGAAATCACAGATTCAATCAGTTCAGGAATTAAGAACGTTACGGTCCTGATGAGACCCCGACGCACAGTTGGGTTTGAAACGCGCCAAGCTTTCTGTTTTCCCTTGTCAAACAAATTTTTCAATATAATTTTTGTATTGATATAGCGATTGTGGCGTGAGATGTAGGAAATATTGATTACATTGAATCACCTCTACATCTCATTAGGAGTATTTAGGATTTATTGTACTGTTTGACGTTGGGATTAAGAACAGTTGTCATCAGAGCTGTGGGTATACATAATTATCTCCACCTGCTCCAGGCCTTTGTGTTGGAGTATTGGAGTGTTTGGTTTGGAGTGTTTGGCCAAATTTGTATGAGGTATGTGGGAGGGTTTGCATTGATTGTATGTTGGTGTTGTGTATGATGTAATGTAGTTCTTTGTATATAGCTTTTCCCTCTGTTTTGTATTCATTTTTGATACACATGTAGAAAGTATTATTGAAAAAGTGGTCTAAGAGAGTTGACAAATAAAGCAACTGATGGAGTAGTAAAAAACGCGGACCTATATGTTTTATTCATAGGTTCTAGAAGAAATAGTTGTTTTGTAGTTGCCCTCAGTATTGGCGATTGTGACGTTTTGTTGAGGACTAGTCTAGCGGCAGTGTTCTGTATTGTCTGCAGTTTGTGGAATAGGGACTTGTTGATGCCGGCGTAGAGTGCATTCATAGTCCAGTCCAGTCTGCTGGTGACGAGTGTGTGGGTGACTGTCTGCCTTGACTCAGGGGGGATTCATTTTAAGGCCTTGCGGAGGATGCAGAGGGTGTTGAAACAGCTGGAGGGGACCTGTTGGTGAGTGATGTGTTGAGCACAATGCCAAGGTTTTTGGCATGGTCTGAGGGGGTAGGTGGGCTTCCAAGGGGGGTCGGCCACCAGGTGTTGTCCCATGCTGAACGGGTGGTTCAAAGGATGAGGACTTCTGTCTTCTCAGCATTGAGTTTTAGGCAGCTGTTTGCCATCCAAACTGTGACGTCCTGCATTCCTTTCTGTTTGGCGGTGGTGGGGTCTTTGGTGAGGGAGAGATGGAGCTGGGTGTCGTTTGCGTAGGATACAATGTTGAGGCCGTGTTGTCGGACAATGGCTGCGAGGGGGGCCGTGTAGATGTTGAAGATGGTGGGGCTCAGTGATGATCCCTGTGGTACTCCGCAGGTGAATTTTCCTGGGATCGGAGAGGTAGGGTGGTAGTCTGATCCTTTGGCTTCTTCCGGTGAGGAATGATCAGATCCAGTCCAGGGCTGTTCCTTGAATGCTGGCGTCGAGTAGTCTGGCGATTAGTGTCCGGTGGGAGACGGTGTCAAAGGCCGCTGATGGGTCGAGTAGGAGGGCTGTGGAGTAGCCGTCTTCCAGGAGGGTACGGATATCGTCTGTGGCAGCGAGTAGGGTGGTCTCAATGCTGTGGTTGCTTTGGAATCCAGATTGGGACAGGTCGAGGATAGCGTTCTCTTCGATGAATCACGTCAGTTCCCTGTTGACCATTTTCTCTGCAACTTTGGCTGCGAACGGGAGGAGCTAGATGGTCCGATAGTTCTTGAGGTCGGTGTGGTCAGTTGAGGGCTTCTGTAGCAGGGGCCTGACTTCTGCGTGCTTCCAGTCGACTGTGTTGAAGGTGGTGTTGATGGGGTGTTGTAGTTCAGGTGCAATGGTGGCCGCGGCCGGCTCTGTGGTAGATGTGAGGAGGGCAGGGGTCAGTGGGGGCCCCCGAGTGGAAGCCTTTCATGTTCGAGGCGGTGTCTTTGGCCGTCACCGGTGTCCAGTTAGTGATTGTAGGCTGGCTAGTGTCTCTGGGGGGCGGGGGTCCGGCTGTGGCGTCTGGTGAGTGGTCGATGAAGTTGTCGTAGAGGTTTTTGAACATTGAGGTTGAAGTAGGTTCCAAGCTTATGGCAGAGGTCTTGGGATGGGGTGATGTCTGTGGCTCCGCTGCCTGGGTTGGTAAATTCCTGGATGACACTAAAGAGTTCTTTGGAGTTGGTGGAGTTGGCGAGGATTTTGTTGTGGGTGAAGTTCCTTTTTGGAGGATCTGATTTGGTTGCAGTAGTCATGGGGTCCTTGTAGGTGTTGTAGTTTTCGGTTGTCTTGGTGTTTCTCCAGTCGTTTTCCAGGTATCTGCAGGTCATCTGGCTTCTTGGAGGGCGGTGGTGAACCAGGCGGCCTTCCTGGGTCTCTGTTTGCCGTGGTTGGGTAGCGGAAGAGCTCGTCTGCACAGTTGGAGATCCAGGTGTGGAGTCCTCTGGCTCTTGCGTTAGCGTCAAATGCACCTCTGTGGTTGTCTCGGGTGACGGTGGTGATGAGTTGCTCGTCAGTAACCTTGCTCCAATTCCTTCGTGGTGGGCGTGGGGCTGGATTGGGTCGACGGCAAAGTGCATTCAGTGGTGGTCGGTCCATGATGGTTGCGTTGTGTGGCTGAAGTGAACACTGTTTCCTGAAGGGAAGATGGGGTTGAGTGTGTGTCCTGCTCTGTGGACAGGTGTTGTGATGAGTTGCATAAGTCCGATTGGCGAGGTCACGAAGGATGGTGGAGTTGGGGTCACTGGGGTTGTCGAGGTGAAAGTTCAGGTCTCCCATGAGTATGTAGTTCAGTGAGGCGATGGTGTGGGGTGCGATGAAGTCTGGTTCGTCGGAGTGTCGCCGTTGGGCTGGTCTGGATCTGGAAGTGCCAACTCACTAGTCCCAGAGTTCCCCACCCCACACCTTCTAATGCCACCCAACCTGGATGGACCCCTACAACCAAAATATGGCCACCTGTGGCCAGCTGAAAGACACAACAGAGGAAACATCAGTGAGGGGAAATCACTAGGGGCTCAGCACTTCCCATCTGGTGGAAGCTGAGTGACTGGACAAAGTTAACGCAACGGGAAGGAACTCCCAGCTGCCGGTAAGGCAGGCATCAATGCATGGTACATATCCTATATGGAAAGAAAAAAAGAGGAAGGTCTGCAGTTACGTCCCTATGAATGTAGAATAGATGCTCTGTGGGCCCGCCCTGGATTCCAGGTTGGGCTGGCGTGTCTTGATCTTTTAGTCAATCAATCAATCAATGACATTTATAAAGCGCACTACTTACCCGTAGGGTCTCAAGGCGCTGGGGGTGGGGGGGGTGCCGCTACTGCTCGAACAGCCAGGTCTTCAGCTTCTTCCTGAAGGAGAGGTGGTCTTGGGTCAGGCGCAGGTCGGTCGGGAGGGAGTTCCAGGTCTTGGCGGCCAGGTAGGAGAAGGACCTTCCTCCTGTAGTCGCTCTTCGGATGCGGGGGACGGCGGCGAGGGCGTGGTTGGCTGATCGGAGGTGGCGTTTGGGAGCGTAGAAGTTGATTCGGCTGTTGAGGTAGCTCGGGCCTTGGTCGTGTAGGGCTTTGTGTGCGTGGGTGAGGAGGCGGAAGGTGATTCTTTTGTTGACGGGGAGCCAGTGAAGGTCTCTCAGATGTCCGGAGATGTGGCTGGTTCGTGGGATGTCGAGGATGAGTCTGGCTGAGGCGTTCTGGATCCGCTGGAGTCTCTTCTGGAGCTTGGCGGTGGTACCGGCGTAGAGGGCGTTGCCGTAGTCCAGTCGGCTAGTGACGAGGGCCTGGGTGACGGTCTTCCTGGTCTCGGTGGGGATCCACCAGAAGATCTTCCGTAGCATGCGTAGGATGTTGAAGCACGCCGAGGAAACGTTGTTGACTTGCCTGGTCATGGAGAGGGAGGAGTCCAGGATGAAGCCCAGGTTGCGTGCATGGTCTGTCGGTTTGGGTGCGGTGCCCAGGGCGGGAGGCCACCAGGAGTCGTCCCAGGCGGAGGGTGAGGAGCCCAGGATGAGGACCTCCGTCTTGTCCGAGTTCAGTTTCAGGCGGCTGGTCGTCATCCACTCGGCTACCTCTTTCATCCCTTCGTGCAGGTTGGCTCTGGCGGCGGCGGGGTCGTTGGTCAGGGAGAGGATCAGCTGGGTGTCGTCGGCGTAGGAGATTATGTTGAGGTTGTGTTGGCGTGCGATGGCCGCGAGGGGGCTCATGTAGACGTTGAAGAGGGTGGGGCTCAGAGAGGATCCTTGAGGGACGCCGCAGATGACTTCGGTGGCTTCTGACTTGTACGGTGGTAGGCGGACTCTCTGTGTTCTTCCGTCGAGGAAGGAGATGACCCATTCCAGCGCCTTGTCCTGGATTCCGACGTTGCTGAGGCGCTGTACTAGGGTGCGGTGGCAGACAGTGTCGAATGCCGCGGAGAGGTCTAGGAGGATGAGGGCCGCTGTTTCTCCGTTGTCCATCAGGGCTCGGATGTCATCGGTGGCGGCGATGAGGGCGGTCTCGGTGCTGTGATTGGCTCGGAAGCCGGACTGTGAGGGGTCGAGGGATCCATTCGACTCGAGGAAGGCGGCCATCTGCTTGTTGACGGTCTTCTCGATGACTTTGGCTGGAAACGGGAGGAGCGAGATGGGGCGGTAATTCTTGAGTTCGGTGGGGTCCGCTGTGGGTTTCTTGAGTAGAGCGCTGAGTTCGGCGTGCTTCCAGCTCTCAGGGAAGGTGGCGGTGTCGAAGGATGTGTTGATGATGTCTCGCAGGTGGGGTGCGATGACAGCGTCAGCCTTGTTGAAGACGTGGTGAGGGCAGGGGTCGGTCGGTGATCCGGAGTGGATGGAGTTCATCGTGCGGATGGTGTCTTCGGTGCTGATCGGGGTCCAGGCGTGGAGGGTGGTGGTGGGGGGTGGTTGTTCGGTCTTGGTGTGCGTTGGTTGGTTGTTGAAGCTGTTGTGTATGTCCGCGATCTTGTTGTGGAAGTATGAAGCGAGGGAGTTGCAGAGGTCTTGCGATGGGGTGATGTCGTTGTTTCCTGCGCTGGGGTTGGATAGCTCTTTCACGATGTTGAAGAGTTCCTTGCAGTTGTGTGCGTTGTTGTCCAGCCGGTCCTTGAATGCAGTTTTCTTGGCGGCGCGGATCAGCTGGTGGTGCTTCCGGGTGGCCAGCTTGAAGGTGGTCCTGTTGTCCGGTGTAGGTTCCCTTCTCCAGACTTTCTCGAGGGCTCGGCAGTTCTTCTTGGAGCTCTTGAGTTCGTCGGTGAACCACGGGGCTTTCTTGCTGCCGGGTCTGCTGGGCGGGGTCCTCAGCGGGGCGAGTTCGTCCGCGCAGTTGCTGATCCACTTCGTGAGGTTGTCGGCGGCCTGGCTGGGGTTCGCTGAGCTGGCAGGAGGGTGCTGGCTCAGGGAGGTGGCGAGCTGGTCTGCTGTGATCTTGTTCCAGCTTCTGCGGGCGGCCTGTTGCTGGTGGTGGTGGGTCGGCGTTCTCTTGAAGGTGAAGTGGACGCAGCTGTGGTCCGTCCATTGAAGCTCTGTGGCGTGGCTGAAGTCGATGTCTGTGCTGGAAGAGAAGACTGCGTCGAGTGTGTGTCCGGCGAGGTGGGTGGGGGTGGACACCAGCTGCTTGAGTCCAAGATTGGCGAGGTTGTCGAGCAGGGTGCTGGTGTTGCGGTCGTTGTTGTTCTCCAGGTGGAAGTTGAGGTCCCCCAGGAGGATGTAGTCGGCGGAGGGGAGGGCATGCGGGCTGACTAAGTCGGCGATGTCCTCGCTGAATTGTGTGCGTGGTCCCGGGGGTCGGTAGATCAGGGTGCCTCTGAGGGTGGTGTTCGGGTCGGTGTGGATCTGGAAATGCAGGTGTTCGGCGGTGGTCAGGGTGTTGTCAGTGCTGGTCGTGAGACGGATGGTGTTCCTGTGGATGATGGCGATGCCTCCTCCCATCTGGTTGGCGTTGCGGTCCCTCCGGACGATCTTGTAGCCCTCTGGGATAGCGATGGCGATGTCGGGAGCTGAAGAGGCGTTCATCCAGGTCTCTGTGAGGAAGGCAGCGTCTGGGGCTGTGGCGTCTAGGAGGTTCCAGAGTTCGATGGCGTGTCTGTGGACGGAGCGGGTGTTGAGCAGGATGCACTTGAGGTGGGTGCTGCTGGTACAGCTATCTTTTCCACTGTCCTTCTCTGATTTTTTTACTTTCTTGATTGTCGAGAGTTTCTGCAACAGTGATCCCACTAAGGCGGATGAAATTCAGTCTCTAAGGGCTTTGGCATGAGGCAGTCAGACCCTATGTTACACAGGCCGTGAGAAACATTTGTCTTACAGCAGTCCTTCTTCAATGTTTAACAGACTGCCCTCTTTTTGTTGTGATGCTGCCTTCATGGCCATCAGAAACTTCCAGTAAATGCTTCAGGCGTCTTAGGAAAACACACCAGTGAGCATTTTTGACACTAAATGATGCCAGTCACACTTTCAGTGACTAGATTAATATAATGCAGTTGTTCTAACGTAGTGTAATTAAACAGCCACACCCCCATTGAAGGTGCAACTGGTTTAATGTTCTAATGAAATTAATGCAGCTCTTTGTGAAATTGTTGTTATCGATGAGCTAAATAGTGCATGTACTGATTGGGTGTAGATACATGGTCTCACAATAGTACTTTTTTTGTGGCAGAAATCTCCCAGCCAAACCTTGTTTTTGGGGTTGTGTGTTTTTTTCCTCACTCACTGCATTTCACCTTGATTCTTTTTCCATCCTGCTATTTTCAAATTTCACCAGCTACCACTGGTTTGCAACATGACTCAGGGCTACAGTAAAATGTAGGAGTAAAGCTGCTTTTTCTGTACTGCCTTGTCTGTGGTCTATCGCCTGTATGTGTAGGTGATCACATGCTTTTCTACCTGCGATAGAAAGAAAAGAATACACAAAACACTTATAGCTGACCATTTTGTATTTCACTCCAACCAAGATGTTAGGTTTGCCTAGTTTCCTCAGACTCCATAGATCAAATATTGTGCTAGGTGCAACTAAAATGTAACAAGCTTCGGTGACTGGAGACGGCAGAGGCAAACAAACTGCAGGAGGCGTGCTGTGCAGGCAACAACAACAAGGAAGCAACAAAAACAGGATGGAACAAGGATTTTAAAAAAGAACCTGAATCCGAGCCATGGCAGGACATCAGTTAAGCAATTAATCAGTACTTTGTCCATGCTCAATGAAAGGGACAAACATACAATGAAAAAAAGTGAAACCGACAGGTGCTGGCTAATGATAAGCGAGGAAAGGTACAAACAAAAGATCATGCAAGCGAATCTCAGGAGAAACCTTAAAATGAGCAAGAGAAGCAGCGTAAGACATGATGGACAGGCACATGAACAGATGTAGGCTACAAACACCCCTATATCAAAAATATCAAACACCAATACTTGCCTCCAGACCAAAGCCTAGACAGCTCTTGTCTTAACCATCAGGGGTCTTAGATAAATACAGAGACAGACAGACTAGGCCAGGTGCAAAGACATAGGAAACACAAGGAGATGATGGACGGAGCGCTGAAACCTTTCAGACACCCCCCCACCCCCCACCCACAGTCACTATTAGATTTAGGTTGAATCCATCATTGTTCTTTAGCTCGTTTTGCCACCCCATTTCAGACCCAGCCATTTGCAAATCAGTCTTGTCTCTGTTCCTCATGGGAACAGTCCAGCCCAAGCCAGGTTTTCCCTTGAACGGAAACAAGCACCTGGGACCGGTTTTGGGGTAACACCCTTTATCAGCCAGGCTAGCTTGAATCCAGTGGCAAGGTGAGCAAGGGACCCCGTCTGGGCATACTGTGCCAACTGCAAATACAGACAGATTTACACACACACAAACACAGACACCCTTAAACATATTCAAGCACACTTTAAAAACACGCAGACTGTACATGGAACTGAGGCTCTTGGGAGCAAACAGTGGGTGTGGCATATGTGTTTGGTTTAGTTCTGTAACAGAGGCCAACTACAAGCCTCCCTGGGAATTTAAATGTTATCTTGTTCTCCATTTATCATAAAGGCTCACATTCTTCAAAAAGTCTACCAAAATCTCACAGAATAATTTCTCCTATTGTTCTTAGGCTCAGGCCTTGCAGACTCCTCCTTAGCTCCAGAGACTGAATGGCTCGACCTCCAGTTTCTTCAGATTAAAGGAAAACGTGAGTATCTTTTTAACCAGATGAAATAAAAAAATCTCAACATGATTGGATAACCAGTTCCTCTCAAATGCTCATCTATGGCAGTTCTTCCCAGCTCTATCGTATCCAGCTATGTTCTACTTTCTATGTACAGTTGTATTTCTTTTTCTTTATTTCCCCTGTCTGTTTTATTCTTCTTCTGCTGTGCTCTCATCCAGTCACATTCTCTTTGACTGAACCTGCATCACAATTATAAGGCCCCTAGTTAGGTCATCAAGACATGCTTCTAAAAGAAAATAAACCCAGAAGATTTTAGGGCTCTCCCTGTAAGCAGTATTCTATGCACCATTGTCATGGTTCCCACCCCGCCCACCCAAGTGTCACTCATGGGCTCTGAGTCAGCCTCTATGCCCGTTCTCTCCATGACCTGTACCTTCCCTGAACTAGCGCTGTCACTCACCTGGTCAGTCAAGGTCCTCCCAAGAACCATGGTGGGACCACAGCATTTCCAGGTGAGTGCCGGCTCCCGTCTGTGTGGTTTGTCTGTATTTAAAGGTCAAACTCTTGTCTGTGTGGTTTTCCTCCCTCCAACAGCAGCTCCTTGGTTTCGATTTTTGGCTATCTGGGGTAGTTCGTGCTTAGACCTGTACCTTTTTTTCCACAATAGGTATTCACACCAAATTTGTGTCCTTTACTTGTAACATCCTAAGGATTCTAAAGGTACCCAGGGTTTGTAGATTCCACTTCACGGGCCCAAGAAATTAGTCAAAATACAACAAAATATTGGTTTTGGGGGAAAAATTGAGAGAGTGCTGCAGAAGAAAGTGTATTTTTGTCCCAGCAAATGGGTATAGCAAGGTCCCGGTGGTTTGCCCCAAGGCCAGGTGCCCGCAGCCAGTATGTCACGCGAGGCCACCACAGAGAGCCCTGCTGCAAAGCAGGCAGCGCTGCACCGGTGGTGCCAGCGGCGGTCCTCACTGCCCCTCTTACCACCTGTGGGAAGCACAGGTGCCGGCGGTCTCAGGCCCAGGCTTGAGGTATGCACCACAAATGCTGGATCTAGTCCCATTCTCACCACCAACTGATGCAGCCTGTTACCAGCCCGGGCAGCCCAGGCATCAGCCGGCAGCCGCCAATGTAGTAGTGGGGCTGCAATGTGCATGGGGCACAATGAGGAGTCTCTTCCCACCCCAAACGGGCAGGCTTGCGAGTGCACTCCGGGCCACGCAATGAGCAGGGTAGCCACGGGCCTTGGCTACAGCCCGTTTGCATACTAAAGCGTGTTCTTCAGGGGGAGCACAGCCCAGAGGAATTAGCAAGCAGCAGCCACAACCTCACTCCTGGCTTCACCCTTTATGGGGAGCGCGGCAGCCCACTCTGGGACCGACCAAAGTGCACAGTCTCTCACAGAGTTGGGTAGCCTCACCCTGATCTCAGTAGGACACCACACACTGCTCGGTGCCGCGGGCTCCAGAGGTAGCCAAAGTTCGCCAGCGTGGCCTGGTGGGTTGCAGTCTGTATGATGGCTTTCCGGGTTGGTGGCCAGCCCCCTGTATGACGGTTGCCTGCTGGATTGTAAGTTTGGCCGACAGAGCCTCTCTAGAGAGGGCCCTTCTTGCAGCCTAGCTAAGCTCGACCTCCTTTCTTACTTTCTTAATGTTTTCTCCAATTGAACCCCTTCACAGTTGTCCCTTAAGGTTGTTATCCTTCAAAACAGTTATTTTTGTATGGCATGACATCAGCAGGGCATGTCATGGAACTGCAAGTGCTGACTGTAAAACCAGTCTCTACTACCTTCTTTCCAGACAAACTGGTATTACGGAGCATAACCGACTTCCTCCCTAAAGTGGTTACTCCATTCCACTTATGTCGATCCATTACACTTCCCACCTTCTATCCACCTCCTCCTTCTATGAAGAATGAAGAAAGACTGCGGGGACTTAATCCGAAACGTGCAGTCGGCTTCTATATTGATAGAACCAAAGAATTCAGACTCAATGATCAACTCTGTATAGGATACATAGGGAAAGTGAAAGGAAAAGTGATTCACAAACCAAGACTCTCAAGGTGGATCATCCTGTGTATCAAAATCTGCTTCTCCATGGCTCAAATAGAGCCACCTAAATGTATTCATGCTCTTTCTGCTTTAGCTACATCACCTAGTCTGCCCTAGCTAGAGGTGTTCCTACAGCAGATATATGACAAGCAGCATCTTTGTTCTCCCTTCACAAGCTTTCAAAACACTACTGCTTGGATTCAGAAGTAGGAAGGAATAGTTATTAAACTCGCTCAGTTCTACGGGACTGTTTGGTTTAGTCAGCCTTGCTCACACCTCCAAGTGTGTCACAGCTTAGAAATTCTATTCAAAAGTTGTGGAATCTGCAGGTAGATGTATCCATCAGAAATACAAGTTACCTACCTTTGGTAATTCTTTTACTCCCCAATCCACCCTCCTCCCCATAGCTATCAAGACTCCTTCTCATTCCTACTTACAGCTGTTTACAAATGCATCTTTTATACATAGTTTCTAATTACATTATGAATAATACATGTAGCATCAATATTCTATTGATACTTTTGCGAATCACGCCTATCTTAGTTGGTTAGTATCTTCTGTTCGTCTCAAAGGGTCAACAAAAAAAAGAATGGGAACTGATGTCAGCATGCCACGGCGTGCTTTATGGCTCCAGTGACGTCACACAGTATGGAGGGGAATTGAAACTGGCGGACATTGGCGGCGTGGGACAGCTGTCGGAGAAGCCAAATAACTTGTTCATTTCTGCAATATTTGTTTGGTTGGTCGAAACTACTCCCAGTCCCCAGTCACGCAAGCAACACTAAGTCGTATGGGAAGGGGCAACTGCTATTTGGAGCAGAAGGGCACAATAACAGCAGACACCACTTTCGGAAGGAGGCGTGCTAAAACGTGACTATCCTGGGACAATATCTGGATCAATAAACTGAAAGATTTGATTGAAGGAACGTTGCCTAGGTTACAAACAGAGTAAGAATTAACTAGACTACAGATGTATAAATATATACAGTTGGGAAACGTACTCTACGCAACATACCTACAGATTACAGGAGCGATTACGGACTATGGAAGGTAAAGTGCTGGGGGTGATTGGGATGGGGGGGCTGTATCCACTATATGCAGAACCAATAATAATATGCTGGATGGGTTGTAGAATTTCTGAAACAGAAGGGGGACTCGCCTAGGCACAGTGGAAGACTTCTCCCTATCTTGCGTAAAGCTAAGGTCAACATAGTTGACAACATTGCATCCGACTCTTCCAGTTCGATGTATTCATAGTCATCGTTCCACTTGTTCTCTCACGGCTGCGTGTAGCATCAACAGAAGTATACAACTGCGCAATGGCAATGAAAAGGGTTAATAAGATGTCAAAAAGAGAGCAAGCCGAACACACATAGGATTTGTATTTCATAAACAATTATTTATATAGCTTTTTTATAAGAGAACAATACATACAGAGTATTGAAATAATAATTAAGCAATAGTGAATGGTGTTCCAGTGAAAAAATGGAACCTAAAGGTGTAGTGACATATTGGTGACATATGTTCAAGGTTTCCTTTATAACATAAAAACGAGCATTAGAAAGTATACATTGTGTGAACTGCGCTTTATACAATGATAAGGACTGTTTTTTGTTTTTTAATGGTTCGCTTTTTAAACTGTCAATGGTGTTTCGACCCTGTGCGCAATGTAGGGTCTCTTTAGGACCTGGGGGTGTGTAGGGACACCTGAAACAAGGGGAAGGATATTGTCAGTCAGGAACTGCGGTGTGTCAGCAGTGCTTGACAACGGGAAGGTGTACGCATATTATTGCAATACCTGAAGGTGGGTCTGCGCAGCCTAGTGTAAGAGTTGTGCCACCGTGAGTGTAGGGAAATAAAAGTACTGACACGGGACGCTATATGTGTGAGAAAATGAAGCATATTATTGTCAAATTAAGACCGAAAATAGGCTTACATGTCTTCACTGGGGTCTCACAATGAGGAGGTGAACTTAAACCATGTCAGGGTAGAAGTAGGCTGACAAATAAACAAAGAGCGTTCAAGGAAAATTCCTAGGTAGGGTGTTTAAATATCGATTACAAAAATATAGTTGACAAAAATATAGTTGTATAAATATCGATTACAAAAATACGACTCCCTATACCTAAGCAGGTAAGTACATAAATATCTACTCAAAAATATCAATGTAATAAATATAGATGTAAAAAATATCGACTTTATTAATTAATTAAAATTACATTAAATAATTAAAAAATATAAGTATTACTAACAAAATACATTACATTACTTTTATATTTTAACTATTTATAACAAATTAACTAAATTCAATCATTATAAACTTAATAAATGTGTACATATACATATATTTAACCCATAAAATTATATAACAACAATAACATATACATTTAATAAAAATATGAAAAAATATTAGGTAAAACATTTGATAGCGAAGGGTTAAAAATTACTATTCCCACTCCAGAGGGTCCAACAGTAGGGAAAACGTTGGATAGCGTAGGGGTAATAATTACTATTCCCACTCCAAAGGGTGCAACAGTAGGGAAAGCGTTGGATAGCGTAAGGATAAAAATTACTATTCCCACTCCAGTGAGTGCAACAGTAGGGAAAGCGCTGGATAGCGTTGGGGTAAAAATTACTATTCCCACTCCAGTGAGTGCACCAGTAGGGAAAGCGCTGGATAGCGTAGGGGTAAAAATTACTATTCCCACTCCAAAGGGTGCAACAGTAGGGAAAGCGTTGGATAGCGTAGGGGTAAAAATTACTATTCCCACTCCAAAGGGTGCAACAGTGGGGAAAGCGTTGGATAGCGTAGTGGTAAAAATGACTATTCCCACTCCAGTGAGTACAACAGTAGGGAAAGCGCTGGATAGCGTAGGGGTAAAAATTACTATTCCCACTCCAGAGGGTGCAACAGTAGGGAAAGCATTGGATAGCCTAGGGGTAAAAATTACTATTCCCACTCCAAAGGGTGCAACAGTAGGGAAAGCTTTGGATAGCGTAGGGGTATAAATTACTATTCCCACTCCAGTGAGTACTACAGTAGGGAAAGCGCTGGATAGCGTAGGGGTAAAAATTACTATTCCCACTCCAGAGGGTGCAACAGTAGGGAAAGCGCTGGATAGCGTAGGCATAAAAATTACTATTCCCACTCCACAGGGTACAACAGTAGGGAAAGCGCTGGAACTCAAAAAAAAGAATAAACCATCTATCAAATTAGGTATAAAATTTAATGTAGATTATAAACATATTTAATATATACATTTAAATATATTATTATTAACAAACACCTACACACCTAAAATTAATTACTCAATTACATTTAAGATTTACTAATTAATTATTGATTATTAATGTATTTTCAAAATATTTAAATAATTAATTAATTGACGGCTTTCACACCATATACACTTATAAACACCACAACACAAACCTAAATTTATTTACTCTTTTTAAATTAAAAAATATTTAATTATAATTATTTTATAATTAATTAATTAATTATTCAATACAAATTTATTTACTTCACTACATGTTCACTTAAAAAGTCCACTACACACACCTAAAATTAATTAAACAATTAACATAATTAATTAACATAATTAATTATCAATTAGCTAATTGAAATTAATTAACTAATAATTATTAAACTATTTATATTAAATTAACACATTAATTAATCAATTATTTTAATATATTTAAATTACTTCCCACCCTATTCCCCTATAAACCCGCAACCCGCTACTGAACTATTAACACTAAATTCAACATAAAATACATTATTTACTAATGCTACAAAATATAATTAATTGACAAACAATACTCATTAAAAACACTAAATTACTTATAATTATTAAAAAATCGATATTTTTGTAAACTATGTTTTTGTAAACGATATTTATTGCAACTATATTATTGTTATCGATATTACTTACCTGTCTGTCGATATTCTGGTCAAACTATATTTTTGTTGTCGATATTTCTTCTTGTCGATATTTCTGCGGAGATAATTATGTAACTCGATATTTTCCCGTCGATATTCCCGCTCTACACCAAATTTCTATATGAGGGGTTATCAGAATATGCAGTCTCGGCGTGTGCGCTATGGATAAAGAGTGGTAGTACTTTATGTAGATGGCAGTTCAAAGGCAGCTGTTGGAAGCTTAGAAAAGGAAAAACAGACATTACCCAGATGGGTGTGTTACGCGCTAGAGGTACAGGCTTTGTGTATACTGGAACACAATCGTTTCTGGTAGCACGAGGGGTGGGTACTCATTTTCAGTAATTATGTAGCTTGGGTCCTAGATTGATGGCATAAGACAGAAGGGAGCACAATGTCAGTAGAGTGCTGGGCGTGTCATGGACGCTGTGCGCATCACTGGCAAATCGATATTGGATGGGGTCTCTTACCTTACACCAGAGGTCTTCAGTCTGTGGGGCCGACCCCCAGGGGGGTTGTAGAGTCCTGGGAAGGGGGTCGCAGATTCTGTCAGAGCATGTAGTTCCTTGAAACGCATGGTTCGATTGAGGATGCTCACGGCTGAGGCCTAATTCACACAGAGAGGTGAAAAATATCAAAGCCTCATTAACAAGTAAAAGGTCTTTTAAAGACCTGTGAAGTACTCGGTGTGGGTTTGTGTGTGTCCTGAAGGTGTTTCAGCCGGGCTCACATACATGGGGGGGGCCGGGTGGCTGGTGGAGGAAGCTGTAGCCCTTTGAGTTCAATGGACGTTGGGCGCCTGGAGATGTGAGTCCCGCCAGTAAAGCACATGAAAGGTCCCCCCTGACACGTCCCATAAATCATTGGTTCAAGTCCCACGAGCCCTCATACCTGGCGCCTGTGCGGGAGAAATATGCCTGAGAGTCTGTTCTTCACGGTAAGATGTTGTTACAGCCTGTCTGCCCCCGCCCCCAGCAGGGAGGCACAGAGATGCCCTCCCATGAGAGAGGAAGAAGGAAGAAGACGAGGCAGAGAGATACTGACCAACCCCCATGAGAGAGGCACAGCAAAGGTGGGTGGATGAATGATGGGTGGATGGATGAAGGATGAATGTATGGATGGATGAAGGATGAATGTATGGATGGAAGGATGAAAGGGTGGATGGATGTATGGATAGAAGGATGAAAGGGTGGACGGATGAAGGATGGATGGTTGTGTGAAAAGGTTGGTGGATGGATGAATGTTGAGTGGGTGGATGGATGGATGGATGGATGGATGGATGAAAGGGTGGATGGATGGATGGATGGATGAAAGGGAAGATGGATGAAAGGTTGCATGGATGAATGATGGATGGATGGATGTGTGAAAAGGTGGGTGGATGAATGATGAATGGATGGATGGAAGGGTGGATGGATGTATGGATGGAAGGATGAAAGGGTGGATGGATGTATGGATGTAAGGATGAAAAGGTGGTCGGATGAAGGATGGATGGATGGATGGAAGGATGAAAGGGTGGATGGATGAAGAATGGATGTATGGATGGAAGGATGAAAGGGTGGAAGGATGTATGGATAGATAAAAGGTTGCATGGATGAATGATGCATGGATGGCTGTCTGAAAAGGTGGGGGATGATTGATGGGTGAATGGATGGATGAGGCAGAGAGATACTGACCACCCCCCCATGAGAGAGGGACAGCAAAGGTGGGTGGATGAAGGATGGGTGGATGGATGAAGGATGAATGTATGGATGGAAGGATGAAAGGGTGGATGGATGTATGGATAGAAGGATGAAAGGGTCGACGGATGAAGGATGGATGGATGTGTGAAAAGGTGGGTGGATGGGTGAATGATGAGTGGGTGGATGGATGGATGGATGAAAGGATGGATGGATGGATGAAAGGGTGGATGGATGAAGGATGGATGAAAGGTTGCATGGATGAATGATCGATAGATGGATGTGTGAAAAGGTGGGTGGATGAATGATGAATGGATGGATGAAAGTGCGGATGGATGAAGGATGGATGTATGGATGGAAGGATGGAAGGGTGGATGGATGTATGGAGGGAGCGGACTCGATAATTCTCTCGCCTTGGTGCCCACTCTGATCAGCGATCACACTCGGCAACTCTGGGCATTAGCTTGCCTCATCTTCATTAACGGCCCCACCAGACCGCCGGGGATGCCTGGTCTCACCCTGGAGATACCCATTAAGGGACCATCTCTCAGGGAAGCCAGGAAGGGTTTCGCAGCGGTCGAAGCGCCTTGGGACCCTACGGGTAAGTAGTGCGCTATATAAATGCCAATACATTACATTACATTACATAAGGATGAAAGGGTGGATGGATGTATGGATGGAAGGATGAAAAGGTGGTCGGATGAAGGATGGATACATGGACGGATGGAAGGATGAAAGGGTGGATGGATGTAGAATGGATGTATAGATGGAAGGATGAAAGGGTGGAAGGATGTATGGATGGATAAAAGGTTGCATGGATGAATGATGCATGGATGGCTGTGTGAAAAGGTGGGGGATGAATGATGGGTGAATGGATGGATGGATGAAAGGGTGGGTGGATGAAGGATTTATGGATGGATAAAAGGTTGCATGGATGAATGATGGATGGATGTGTGAAAGTGTGGGTGAATGAATGGTGGATGTGATGAGGTCTAAAAGGAGCATTTATGGTTGTCAATAGTTGATGATGAGTACCAGTTTCTAGAAACGTTTGTCCGAAGGAGGTCTTTACACCTAAAAAGGTTTCACAAGGGGGTCTTGGCATCAAAAAGTTTAAAGACCTCTGCCTTACACGATCGTAAGTAGGTACATGCCTGCACTCGGACCGCTAATCAGCAGAACAGCAATAGTATTTCTGCTAGGTTCAGTGACAAAGAGCCTCTGTTGGGCAACGTCTATATCGGGAATATCTTCCAGCCAAAGACGCACTGAAAATGCAGGCAGACGTGATTAGGGAAAAAACAAATGCCGATGGGAGCGAGGGCTCTGTGATCGTCAAAGAAAATAGTAAACAGACCGATGCTGGTTACCTAGCGGAATGGGGGTGTGCCTGAAGAGTGGAATAATAATTCATGGACAATCTTAATTGAGTGTATTAGTGGTGTGTCAACTGGTAAAAAGGAAAGAATGTATTGTGTGTCTCAATGCGTTTGCTGCCGCATTATGTGAATACCATCATCACAGATTTTATTGAGGTCAGCCAGGTACTTCATCCGAGTCAGTCTGGTTTTAGAGCAAATTTCAGTACAGAGACGGCTCTATTGGAAATCTAAGAGACGATCAAAATCACCTTAGACAGAGGCAGAAAGGCTGTGCTGATTTTATTAGATCTATCAGTGGCCTTTGACACTGTGCCACATGATCGCTTCCTTCATAGATTGAGGGAGAGCGGCATTGGGGGCACGATGCTCAGATGGTTTTCTTCCTTCTTGGATAACCGCCAGCAAACAGTCTGGGCCCCCCTTTTTCAGCCCACATTCCACCACTGAGCATAGGGGTCCCACAATGTTCCGTCTTAAGTCCGACCCTGTTCAATATATATATATGGCGCCCCTGGCTCCTATTGCAGAACAATACGGGGCAAAAATTATATCGTAAGCAGATGATACACAATTGCTGTTCACCTGGATGAGGTGCTTAATGGCAATGAAGACTATGTTTGCTTAATCAATGTTTTTGAGTGGTTTAGGCAAAATCAGTTTCTCTGAAATTCCGACAAGTCAGAAATGATCTTTTTTGGACACACCCCAGGCGATGAGTGGAGTAAATGGTGGCCTAAAATCTATCTCCTCCTGAAAGACCAGTCTCTACTGCAAAAAAATTAGGGGTGAAGTTTGACTCTGACATGACGATGAAGTCCCAGGTTCAATCGGTTGCTGGTACCTGCTTTGGTCTTTTAAAAATGATGAGGAATTTTCTCCCTTTGCTTCCTATTCCGCATAGGAAAACTGTGGCCCAGGCCCTGATTATATCAAGTTTGGACTATGTAAATGTGTTGTTCCTGGGCCTTCCGGACTACTTACTGAACCGCGTGCAGTGGGTCAAAATGCACCAGCTCGGTCCGTGCTCATGGTTGGACCCAGGTCACACATGTCTCCCCATCTTAGATCTTTGCACTGGCTTCCAGTGAGATAAAGAGTCTTTTTTAAATCCCTGGTCCAAACTTTTAAGGCTCTAATAACATATATTAGAAACAAAATTCAGCCCTACAAACCACTCGGAACGCTGCGATCTTCCTCCCAGCAGCTGACAATTGTGCCTACGTTTTACCATTCTTACAAAGGAGGCCGCTCCTTTCAAGTAGTAGCGGCAAAATTATGGAATGGTCTCCCTTTTTCCCTTAGACAGGAACAAGATCTTCTTAGCTTTAGGCAAAGCTTAAAGACCTGGATCTTCCAACAGTAATCGGAGTCCAGTTAGTTATCGCTGGCTGTTTCTTTACTTACTCTGTTCTGGGGTTAAGCCAGTGCCGGGACACTCCTTGGAGTAGCCGTGCGCTTAACAAATACCCCTAAAACATTACATAACAGCGATGGAAGCATATATCAATGTTTAGCCATAGCAAGCACCTGAATATAGCTATTCATGTTTACAGATGACCGGGGTGAACAATTGTACCCGAGCTAATGGTGTTGGTATAGAGATAGCATATATTATAAAACTAGCATATTTGGCATACCAGGATGTGGATGTCTTTGATAAGTAAACATTGCGAATGTGTCAATAAACATATGTATGATACAATTAGTGTTACCACGAGCGGCAAACCCGGTAAGACATATCTACACCGCTGCCGAACTACTAAATCTCAGACACGTAGCTGAACTGCCCCATGCTCCACCACTTTTCGGATATACCAACCCACTCATGGGCCCTCACCAATGCCCTACGTGTACAACGGAAACTCCTAAACCCTCTAAAACTGTTCCTCATCCAATATTAGCAGCGCTCATAAACGCTAGATCACTCCCCAAACATAAGCTAGAAATTGCAGACTTGATAGATACGTACAAATTGGATCTTCTGTTTATCACAGATACTTGGGGGGACGAAGCCTCCGGCCCAGACTTTAGAGCTGCCACGCCAATCAACTTCAACGTATGCAGACTAGACAGACCTATAAAAAAAGGTGGAGGTATAGCAATAATGTACAAAGACCAATTTAAACTCACCACGGCACAAACTATTTGTCCCGAGTATGAGGCCCTCCTCTTTACATTAGGCCTCTCTGCTAAATCATTGTTCAAGGGCATGCTAATCTATCGCCCACCCGGTTCGAGATCTAAGTTTCTAGCCAACTTAGGAAACATTATTGAAGCTGCCGCAGGCTCCCCATACTTCACCATATTAGGTGACTTTAATTTCCACTTAGAAGCCTCCAACGACCCTGATACTATGCAGCTAACTATGGACCTAGCAGCCGCCGGCTTGATGCAAATAGTAAAATCACCCACTCATCAAGCCCTAGATGGTCTATTCACCAACAACCCCCATATAGCCGTGACCCAAGTAATCCCTCTGATCTGGACAGACCACTCAGCGATCTGTTTCTCTCTTGAAATGAACCCCACCAAACCTTCGCCCACATCGTCCTCTCAATCCTCTTATAGAGACTGGAAACATATCAATCTAGCGCAGCTAACAGAGATGATGCAAGAAAGCCACATCCCCAACGAGCAGGACCCCACTCTGGCATCCTCCAATTACTTGAAGAACTTAAACACGGCTTGCAACAAACTAGACCCGATCAAAACTTCCCGTCGAAACAGGAAATTGCCATCAGCACAATGGTTCACAGAGCCCCTACGAATTCAGAGACAGTATTGCAGGAACCTTGAAAGGCAGTGGCGCCGACAATACAGCCCTACAGACAAAATAAACTACAAAAACGCCCTTTCCACATACAAAAAACTTATAAACTCAGAAAAAAGTCGCTACTACACGGCACAAATCAACCAAGCAAAAAACTCAGCAGGAGAATTGTTTCAGGTGGTCACCCATCTGTCCAATCCACCTGCCCCACGACTAGAGGGCTCACAATCCCTATCAGATGCTTTGGCCAGTTTTTTTGAGGAAAAGGTTAGCTCCATTTTCCTGACCTTCTCTCATTCATCCTCTCCCCCCACCCCTGCGTCACCTCCTATAAGCCACAAGCCCAGCTTCTTATCTTTTAACACGACTAATCAAGACCAAATTCAACATCTGGTAACAAGCACCAAATCAGGATCCCCTCTAGACCCATGCCCCCCAGCTATCTTGAATCTCATCCCAGAAGCTGTCTCCCCCGCGTTATCTACTATCTGCAACGCCATGTTTTCAACAGGCATTTATCCATCGGTCTGGAAAGAGGCCATCATCAAACCACTTCTGAAGAAGCCAACGTTGTACCCTCTTCTCCCTGCTAGCTATAGACCCATCGCCTGTCTCCCCTTTCCAGCCAAGATCTTCGAAAAGGTAATGAATACCCAACTTTCAAAATACATCAATGATAACGACCTTCTCGATGACACCCAGTTCGGCTTTAGGCAGGGGCACGGAATGGAAACAGCACTCCTCAAAGCCGCAGATGAAATCAGAGCAACGATGGACAAGGGAGGAGCTGCGGTGCTAATACTATTGGACCTTTCCGCTGCATTTGACACGGTCGATCATGTTACTCTGATCGACGGTGTCTCAGCCTTAGGCATAAGAGGCAAGGCCAAAGACCTCATTGCTTCATTTTTAGCCAACCACCCCCAGACAGTCAAGATGGGTAACTTCACCTCCCAGACCTTCTCCCTCCCCTGCGGAGTTCCACAGGGCTCCTCGCTAAGTCCGGCGCTTTTTAATATCTATGTATCGGACTTAGAGAGGGTGATAAAATCACACGGAATTGCCCTCACAACGTACGCTGATGACACCCAACTAGTGCTGTCAGTGCACAATGACGGAACATCTATAGCAGCCAATTTCCAAGAGGGGATGAAGGCGATAAGCTCCTGGATGTCATCAAACTGCCTCAAGCTGAATTCCGATATAACGGAGGTGATGACATTCGGGAACTTGCAGCCGGCCTGGTCCCCCCAGTGGTGGCCATCCCAGTTGGGTACACCCCCCCAGCCAGTAGTCAAGGTGCGAAATTTGGGAGGCACTTTTGACAACAAGTTGACTTTCCTCCACCACGCCAATGCTGTGGTATCTGCCTTTCTACATTCTAAAAAGAATAAGAAAACTACTCCCTTACCTGCCGCAATCTGCAGGCAAAACATTGATCAGTACCTTAGTGTTCTCTAGAACCGATTACTGCAACTCCCTACTGCTGAACGCACAGGAAAAGGTACTAAACAAGCTCCAGACTGTGCAAAATGCCGCGGCCAGAATTCTACTATCCATTCCCAAATTCACCTCAACCTTCCCTTACATCAAAAACTACACTGGCTTCCTATTAGGAGCCGAATCAAGTTTAAGGCTCTTTGCATAGCCTATAAAACCCTGAACAATCCCGGACCAAGGTTCCTAAAAAAAGCCCTCTGTCCAGTGGAACATTTGAGGACATTACGATCAGCTTCAGCCCACCTGCTGAAAGTTCCACGGACAAGAAAAACCAACTGGGGAGACCGATGCTTCACCATCGCAACCGCCAAACTGTGGAACACTTTGCCACTCTACATTAAAACCGCCCCTACGCTACTAAAATTCAGAAAAAGCCTCAAAACCTGTTTTTTTTCATCCTAAAATTTTCCCCCTTACAAGAAGTGAGTATCTGTAACAATAGTGCCGAGACACCCGTATGGGTATTTGTTGCGCTCTAAAAATTGCATAAAATAAATAAATAAATGTTGACGCATTTGAAGTCATATTTAATTCAAACACTGTAATTTACGAAATATAGTCATCTTTTGCATAGCAGAACTGCAATAACTCTAGCAAGTCAATCAATCAATCAAAGACATTTATAGAACGCACTACTTACCCGGAGGGTCTCAAGGCGCTTGGGGGGCGGGGGGGGAGTGCTGCTACTGCACGAATAGCCAGGTCTTGAGCTTCTTCCTGAAGGAGAGGTGGTCTTGGGTCAGGCGCAGGTCGGTCGGGAGGGAGTTCCAGGTCTTGGCGGCCAGGTAGGAGAAGGACCTTCCTCCTGTTGTCGTTCTTCGGATGCGGGGGACGGCGGCGAGGGCGTGGCTGGCTGATCGGAGATGTCGTTTGGGAGCGTAGACGTTGATGCGGTTGTTGAGGTAGCTCGGGCCTTGATCGTGTAGGGCTTTGTGTGCGTGGGTGAGGAGGCGGAAGGTGATTCTTTTGTTGACGGGGAGCCAATGCAGGTCTCTCAGATGTCCGGAGATGTGGCTGTGTCGTGGGATGTCGAGGATGAGTCTGGCTGAGGCGTTCTGGATCCGCTGGAGTCTCTTCTGGAGCTTGGCGGTGGTTCCGGCGTAGAGGGCGTTGCCGTAGTCCAGTCGGCTGGTGACGAGGGCCTGGGTGACCGTCTTCCTGGTCTCGGTGGGGATCCACCGGAAGATCTTCCGTAGCATGCGCAGGATGTTGAAGCATGACGAGGAGACGGCGTTGACTTGTCTGGTCAAGTATGAAAATGTAATCATGTGCAGTGGTAACAGTTAAAGGACAGTAGACACCCGATAATTGTTGTGTAAATAACTTTTAAATACATACATTCCTAGACATATTCATGGGTCTTAAATTACATGATGGGTAAACATGTACATCATTGTGTTGTCAATTACTGAGTGTGGTAATGAAACCGCGCCACTCTTCTGCGGAGTTCAACCTTTGGGCTGTGGAGTTAGTTCTTTCTATCCAACGTCATTCTAGTTGTTGTAGAATACGTCTGATGTCTCCTCTTTCTGGAATAGAGGCTTTGTCCATGAATTGCCCTTTTATGTCATCTGCTGTGTGGTTCTTTTTGAAAAAATAGCTAACAAGAGGAGCATTCACTACTGAATGCCTAATGCGACTGCAGTGTTGCCCTATTCTTGCTTTTATGGGTTGCTGAGTTTGTGCAATGTAAGGCAAGCCGCAGGGGCATGTAATGCAGTACACAACATTCCTGTGTTGCAATTTGTAACCAAATTCAAGTGTGTGTTTAACATTTGCATGTTCAAATGTCTTGGTGTTAAAGGTGAATGCGCTTGATACACAGTTGCCTCATTTAAAATGCCCCTTGACCTCTGGTAGGCCCCTACCGACTGCAATGAGCTTGTTGTTTGAAGTGGGATTTCTAAGGAGGACCGGATTAAGTGGTCTTTCACATTCTTGCCATGTTTGTAAGTGAACATAGGTACTTCGATAGTAGGATCTATGCTCTTGATGATCTGGCAGTTTTTGGTAATTAGCTTGCGGACTTGGTTTGGTATGTACAGCAAATGTAGTCACCAAATGAGTCTGTCAATTGTGTTTTTTTCTTTGGTGACTAACAGTGCTTCTCTTGGGCAAAACCGGGTATGTTTTAGTGACTTCCTGACTAGCGTGTTGGGGTAGCCTCTTGACACTAGTTTATCTTCCATAATATCTGCCTCTTTCATGTAGTCAAGTTTTTTTGCACAGTTTTTTGCGCAAGTGCACACATTGTCCGAAAGGTAGACCATCTCTGAGTGCATGCGGGTGGTGACTTTTGTAGGAAAGTAGAGTGTTCCTTTCTGTTGGTTTTCTGTGAAGGGAAGTATATAAGACCTCATTTTCATGTTGTATGTTTAAATCTAAAAATGCTTTGCTAGATTTACATATTGTAGCGGTGAAGGTGAGGTGCTTTTGTATGCTGTGTAAATATGTGACAGTTATTAAAGTCATGCGCACTACCAGACCAAATGAGAAATATGTCGTCTATATAGCGCTGCCAACACTTAATGCTGAAGCGGTACCTGCTTGTAGTGTTAAGGGCAAAAGTTTGTTCTATATGGTCCATGTTAATATGAAACAATAGGTATGACCTCCTTAGTGTCCCCTCGTTGCACTCCTGTGGGTTGATACAACCCTAGTTCTAAAGTTCAAATAGAATCCACAAATGCTCGTTTTTACTTTTTTTCCAAAGAAATTTCTTTCTTCCTTTTATTTGATGCTTAAGGAATCACAATAGGCCCCTGATGAAGGGTCTCGACCCGAAATGCATTGGGACTATTGAAATGTAACATATGATAAAGTTGATATCATGAAGCCGCTTGAAAGAACCATATGATTTATATTGACATGAAAACATTAACATTGTGATTCCTTAAGCATCAAATAAAAGGAAGAAAGAAACTTCTTTAGAATAAAGTAAAAAAGAACATTGGTGGATTCTATTTGAACTTTAAGAAACAAAGTAATTATATTTCAAGGCAATTTGTAGAAGGGAACTGATAAATGTAGTGGGTACTTGGGTTGGTCTAGGTCTGGTATCTAATAGATTTTTTATCATCTGTATACTTTCAATTTGTGGTATATTGGTGTAGAGAGAGGACATGTCAAGAGTTGCAAGCCAATCTGTCGCGATACTGTATGACCTGTTTTCTACTAAGTTGATCATGTGCATGGAGTCGCTCACATATGTTTCCTGTAGTGGGGCATCGTCTTTAATAAAAAAAAAATCTATATATTTACCAATAGGTTCTAAGATCGAACCACATCTCAAAAGTATAGGGCGTCCAGGAGGATTTGTGGTATTTTTATGGCTCTTGGGTACAGTATAGAGGACCGGGTTATGGGTGTTCTGCATTAAGAAATTCAAATTCTTTCTTGCTAAGAAACCTTGTTCTCTTCCTTCCGTGGTTATTCTTAAAATCTCTTTAGTGATACTGGTCAATGGGTTGGTATCTTATTTCTTGTTGTGTTTGACTTCTCCTATTTGTTTTCTAATCTCAGTGTCGTAGTCGTTCCGGTCTTGGACAACAATACTACCTCCTTTGTCTGCCAGTTTGAGTATGATAGATTTATAATTTTTGAGCCACTCTAGGGCTTTTCGTTCTTCCAAGCTGATATTATATGGTATGAAACGACTAATACTTTTCAAGTTGTCCACTCCTGCAAGTATGATTCTCTCACAGTTTATGAGTTCTGGTGGCATCATGCTGTTAGTGGGATAAATAGTGGAGGGAAGTCTTAGTCCTGTGATGGAGTCTGGTGTTATGTCATCTCTGTCCATAAAAAACAGTTTAAGTCGTATCTTGCGGAAGAACTGGTATAGTTCTGTCTTTAGAGTGAAAAAGTTATTATGCTCTGTAATTACAAATGATAGTCCCTTACTTAATAAAGAAATTTCTGATGAGGATAACACATGCTGTGGCAAATTCAAGATAGAGGTTTTCTCTGTTCTAATACTCTCGTGGCCTAGTATGGCTGGGGGCACCATTGGTAATGTTTGTTCCGTGTTTGCTGTTCTCCTGCACATTGGTACCATGTTTTGGCCTTTCTCTTCCCACCTCGATCTAAAAACGGCTTTCCTGAGTGACTATCAGTGCGACTTGGTCCGGATTGGGCGTCAGAGTTGTCTGAACCTCCTGTTGACTCTGAGAAGGTTATAGGCTGCTTCCTCCTAAATCTACCCCACGTATTTTGTCTGTTTTGTGTGCCAATTGTACTGTAATAGTCTTTTCTCGGGTAAGGATAAACCTTTTCTTTTGAGAAGTTTTTAATATCTTATGTCACTTTGTCCGCCTTTTACTTCAACTCAAAGGAGTTGAATTCATCAATTGTTTTGTTTGTCCAAAAGTGTTTTAGCCTCTGTTACTCCGTCACCACCAAGTAACTCTTTTTCTAAATCTTCAGTTCTTTGAGTTCTGCGTTTGCATGTTCTATGGCCGTTTCTATACCTAACACCATCCAGTGGCGTGAACAGGTTGTGGAAATATGACTAAAACCCCCTTTGAATTTCGTATCTTCTCGGAAAATTCCTGGGATGTTTCTGACCTGCAAGCCTTGTGTAATTATTCCTGTCTTCAGATATTCTGACAACATCCAAGCATGAAGCTCAGTTCTGACATGTTCTTTTTTTGCTTTCTCTAATTTGTCAAGCAACAGCTGTCGTGGGCTTACAGTCCTGCTAGGTTGGTTGTGTCACGTTTTGTCACCGGTAGTCACTGACTGCCGCAATTATGTATGAAGATTACGATGAAAGCATTTCCGGACAACAAATCCCTACATGCCTTGCGAATCACACGGGAAGTGATTCGCATGACATCACACCCGGAAGTAAAAGACCGTGGTGAGAGACGCTCCTGGCCGATAATTCTAGGATGTTATCAGAAGCGGACCTGGTGTGGAGTTCTTCAGTATCTGGGCGGTAAGAGTGCGTTCCGCACTAAGGATACTTGATTACCTGCAGGAGGCAAGTTGCGCTCCTGATTATATCGGTACTTCCCCGTTGTTGGCAGTATCGGAGGTTCCAGTGTTTTGGCAGCATTACCGGAGGTCCCGGTTTCTCGTTGTTGTTATCCGATTCCTCTGTTGGCGGAGACCTTGCCGGTTAGTCTCTTGCAGAGTAATATTTGTGTTGTTTTCCGAGTGCATCAAGACCCCTCTGTTGGCGGAGACCAGTTTCCTGGTCTTCTTGCAGAGGAGTCAGTTGTTGCTGGTTTTATTGGAACTCTTCGGCCACCATACAGACGAGGTGAATTAAACCTCGTGTATGCAGGCTCTGGATATAAAGAGTAACGTTCCTTGTTTCCACATCCAGTGCTGTTTCGGGTGACAAGGAACTGTTCCTTAAGTGCCTTGAACTGGTTCCTATTTTTCATTTGCGATACTGCGGATATATCAGTCATTTACAAGCTACTTCCTTTGTTTAGTTAATTGAACAAGACGATATTGCTCAAGCATGCCACAGGGCTATCATTCATTTGTTCTCTTCTGTTTTACATATTGTAGGAGAGAGTCTTCAGAGAGGGTTTTAGTCACACCTTAAGCACAAGCTGGTAGGTGGACACAGGGAGCGCGTGGTTGATGTATATAAATGCTGGTATGACTAAACCCCTGAGAAATGTATAGCTATGAATATGGTTATACATATGTGTGTCCTTTTGTTTCCTAATCAAGATATGCAAGTTGCTTGAAGTGAACCTGCTACAACCCTATACTCTCTTCTACCTGATTAGTCCCTTCTTCTTTCCTTTACAGGTGAGGGATGGAGAAGTAGTATAAAAGGGGGGTTAGTACAAACGACTGATTTAGTAGGATTGAAGTTAGATCTGTTACTGATTCTGTGTCTTTGTGTCTTCTACAGATCTCCCTCCCCGCTGTTCCTACCCTTTCCTTCCCCCGCTCGATTACCTCAACAGTCTGTGTGTTTATATATACCGGACTTGGGGTTGTCCAGAGGTGGGCCCCTATAGAGCATCAATACAACCCTGAGGATTTGGAACGGAGAAGCCTGACAGAATTATCGGCCCACAAATTATTTTCCTCCCGGTTGTATTGAAGGTAGGATTGCCACATTAGAAGAGGTAATGGAAGCTTTAGCTTTGGTACAGGCAGAACTAGTTGCCTTAAGGCAAGAAACCGCTGTGTTACAGACCAGGGTTGATCAACTGCAGTGTAACCCTTTTAATGCTGGTGGTAGCCCTCACCCAGCGTCAGTGGTAGTAGAAATACCATCTCGGGTCCCTTTAGCTCCTCCAGAGAGATACCATGGGGATAATAAAAAGGTCCAGGTGTTATTGACACAAGTACTGCTACACTTCACTTGTAAGCCCAAGATGTTTCTCACAAATCAAGCACGGGTGGCTTTTTTGATATCCTATTTAGGCGGTGAGGCAGCACAGTGGACGGTTCCCATAGTCAGGAGGGATGATCCCTTTCTTTACGATTGGGATGAGTTCAGAAATGAGTTCGAGAAAACGTTTGACTGTCGGGCAGAAAGCTTCTCAGTGGATAAAGACCTACTTGAGCTTAAACAAGGATCTTCGGATTTAGTCAGCTACTTAAACAACTTCCGTAGGTTGGTCACAGAAACCAAATGGCCAGTGGCCAAACAATCAGTCATTTTCTACCAAGGCCTTACTGAAAAATTAAAAGACGTCCTTGCCCAAATAGAACCTCAGCCATGTACATGTGCGGCCCTCATCAATCTAACACTAAGATTGGATCACAGACTTAAGGAGAGGAAAGGGGAACACAAAAGAAAGGACAAGAACGCTCCCTTGTATGATCGTGCTAGTTACCAGGAGAAGACAGTTGCCAGATCTGAACTTATGGAAATCTGCACAGTGAGAGCCTCATTAACACTCAGTGAGGGAGACCATCGGCGTTAGCAGGGCTTGTGTTTGTACTGTGGGAAGAAGGGGCATTTCCTTCGGGAGTGTCCTGTTAAACCCAAATACGGTCGGTCCCGTCCTGGTCAGCTGGCCGCTGTGGCATCAGAGAGGGGGGCGGAAAACTACAGCGCTTGACTGCATCAGAAGGGGATGTCTCAGGCAGAAACACCATCCCTTCAGTGGATTTTGCTGCTTTCTGTGATACTGAACACTTTTTTATCACTATAACATTGGGATACTACAGGAAACGAAACCCATCAGGGTCATGATAGATTCAGGAGCAACGGGATGTTTCATGGATCAGGAAGAAGCCAACAGGCTTGGGGTGGTGTTCATCCAGAAAAACAACCCGGAACAAGTCTACGCAGTGGACGGCAAAGAGTTGGAATCAGGACCCATCAAATATCACACCCCTGAATACGAACTTGCATATGAAGACTACCACCGACAATGGGTGTCGTTTAACATCATTCGAGCCCAGCATTACGCGGTGATTCTAGGTCTTCCCTGGCTATGGAAACATGAACCAATCATAGATTGGGCTTTCGAGACCCTGCAATTGCAATCAGAATACTGTCAGCATCATTGTATTTCGCTACCGACCTGACCCTTAGTGGTTCTATCCACCTGGCATCATATAGCCACAGCGGCGGAAAAGGAAGTGTTCTTGCCGGATTGCTACCAAGCCTTCCGGGAGGTGTTCAGCGAAGTCAAAGCAGAAGAACTTCCCCCACACCGGGACTATGACTGCCGTATCGATTTGGTCCCAGGAGCGGTGATGCCTTGTGGGCGGATTTACGCTCTGACTCAACCAGAAAATCTCCATCTAAGGTCCTATCTGGACAAGCTTTTGGAGTTGGGGTTCATTCGTCCATCACGGTCGCCACAAGCCTCTCCCCTTTTTTTTATTCCAAAAGTCAATGGGGAATTGAGGTGTTGCATAGACTTCAGAGCATTGAACGCCTTCACGGTAAAACACCAGTACCCACTTCCATTGATCCCTGTTCTTTTAGAACAGGTGAGAGGGGCTGGCATTTACACCAAACTAGACCTGAGAGGGGCATACCACCTGGTACGGATGTGCGCAGAGGACGAATGGAAAACCGCTTTCAAGACGCGGTATGGGCTCTTCAAATACCTGGTGATGCCCTTTGGGCTCTGTAACGCCCCTGCGGCGTTTCAGTTCTTCCTTAACGAGGTGTTGCGAGACTATCTGGATATCTCGGTTGTCGTATATATTGACAACATTCTTATTTATTCCGCAACGGAAACCGAATACATCACTCATGTCTGTCAAGTTTTGCAGGCCTTACAGAAAAAACTGTTGTTTTGTAAGCTCACAAAATGTGAGTTCCATGTTACTAATGTGGAATTCCTGGGGGTTATGCTCACACCCTCGGGTCAAATCATGGCAGAAAGAAAGGTCAAAACCAAAGCATATTAGCCACATCCTCGTAACATCAAAGACATACAAAGCATGTTAGGTTTTGCGAACTTTTATCGAAGGTTCATCCGGCAATTTTCCAACATGGTAGCTCCCCTAACCAAGCTGACAAGGAAAAAGACACTGTTTCTTTGGATCAACGAAACACAGAGGCGGTTGATGGATTGAAAGAAGCCTTCTCCACTGCTCCAGTGCTCACCCATGGGAACCCAGAGTTGCCTTTTATAGTCGAAGCAGATGCTTCAGAAATAGCCGTCGGGCGGTGTTATCACAGAGGCACGAAACCACAGGATACCTCCATCCCATCGCGTTTATGTCCAGGAAACTAAACTCCGCGGAGCAGAATTACACAATAGCGGAAAAAGAGCTCCTTGCAATACGGGACGCGTTCTTGGAATGGAGACATTGGCTAATGGGGGCAACAAATTGTGTCACGGTGTACACTGATCACCGCAACCTGCAATTTATGCTAGCTGCTCAACACCTCACTCCCAGACAGCTTCGTTGGATGCTCTTTTTTGTCAAGTATCATTTTATGGTGACCTTTTGACCCGGCATCGACAACAAAAAGGCTGATCCACTTACGAGACAAGACAACACCCTACACGCAAAGAAGGCCATAGAAAGAGCTATCATTGAACCCAGCAAGGTGCTTTGTGTGGTACACACCAACGAGTTTCTAGAGAAAACCCGAAAAGGATTGCAAACATTCAAGTGGAAGAACTGGCTTAGATTTTACCCTGAGTGGAGGTTGCGTCAAGGTGTTGGTATGAAAGGCCGGCAGGTGCTTGTACCAAACGCCAATCTATGAAGAACCCTTTTCAAATGGTGTCATGATATTCCTAGTGCAGGCCACATGGGCGGAGAAAAAACATTGGAAAAAGTGCTACGCCACTTCTGGTGGCCCACGGTTCGCCCGGACATCCGTTCGTGGGTACGAGATTGCCATATCTGCGCTCAAATGGAAATGGATCATAGACCAGCACTGGGATTACTCCAAATCATCCCCACATCTGAAACGCCATGGGAAAGAATTTCAGTTGACTTTATAGTGGGATTACCCAGGGACCAGGGAAAGACGGCAAACTAGTGGTCGTAGACTACTTGTCCAAGATGGGTCATTTCATTGCCTGCACACAAGCACCCACAGCTGGCCAACTGGCTCATTTGCTTCTCACACATTTCGTTCGACTCCATGCTCTTCCACAGGTCATTGTGTCAGATAGGGGTTCCCAGTTTACTGCACGTTTTTGGAAGGAGTGGTGTTCTAGGTTACATATATCTTCTGCCCTATCTGCTAGTTTCCATCCCCAGACAGATGGCCAAACTGAGAGACTGAATCAAACCCTGAAGCAGTACCTTCAATGCTATGTTAACAACACTACTGATGCTTGGGTGGATTGGTTATGGGCTGCTGAGATCGCCTATAACAATGCTATACATACATATACGACACATACCCCGTTCTACTGTACTTATGGGTTTCATCCAAGATTCACTCCGTTAGTTCTTCCTAGCACTACTACCCAACTCCCTGATTTACAGGTTAGGCTGGCGGGTATGTGTAGAACCTTACTAGACTCTAGGCGCAATCTGCGGAGGGTTATGGAAAGGTATAAAACTACAAATGGAGGAGACCGGGCCCTGTGTTTCAGTGTGGGGACTGGGTGTGGTAATCCACCAGACACATTAGATTTAGGAAATACAGTGTTTTCAATCCTAAGTACATTGGTCCTTATCGGGTGGTGACGCATATAAGTCCTGTGGCTGTAAAGTTGAGATTGCCTTCCCACTTCCGCATACATCTATTTTTTCATGTTTCTCTATTGAGACCTTCTCAGAAACCTGTAAGGAAACCTTCGAGTCCTGTATGGGTGCAACAGGAACAAGAGTACGAGGTCAAGGGTATACTGGACTCCAATTGGGTGAGGGGTCGGTTGAAATATTTGGTGTCCTGGAAGGGTTACGGTCCTGAGGAGGATTCCTGGGAGCCGGCAGGGGCCGTTCACGCTCCGAGGTTGGTGTCTAGGTTCCATAGACTGTATCCTTGCAAGCCTTCTGGCAGTCAGTGATCCTGGGAACGGGAATGTACTGTCACGTTTTGCCACTGGTAGTCACTGACTGCCGCAATTATGTATGAAGATTGCGATGAAGGCATTTCCCGGCTACAAATCCCTACATGCCTTGCGAATAACGCGGGAAGTGATTCGCGTGTCGTCACACGCGGAAGTAAAAGACCGCGGTGAGAGACGCTCCTGGCCAATAATTCTAGGATGTTATCAGAAGCGGACCTGGTGTAGAGTTCTTCGGTATCTGGGCGGTAAGAGTGTGTTCCCCACTAAGGATACTTGATTACCTGCAGGAGGCAAGTTGCGCTCCTGATTATTTCGGTACTTCCCCATTGTTGGCAGTATCGGAGGTTCCAGTGTTTTGGCAGCATTACCGGAGGTCCCGGTTTCTCGTTGTTGTTATCCGATTCCTCTGTTGGCGGAGACCTTGCTGGTTAGTCTCTTGCAGTGGAATATTTGGTTTGTTTTCTGGGTGCATCAAGACCCCTCTGTTGGCGGAGACCAGTTTCCCAGTCTTCTTGCAGAGGAGTCCGTTGTTGCTGGTATTATTGGAACTCTTCGGCCACCATACAGACGAGGTGAATTTAACCTTGTGTATGCAGGCTCTGGATATAAATAGTAACGTTCCTTGTTTCCACATCCAGTGCTGTTTAGGGTGACAAGGAACTGTTCCTTAAGTGCCTTGAACTGGTTCCTATTTTTCATTTGCGATACTGCGGACCAAGCAGTCATTTACAAGTTACCTCCTTTGTTTGGTTGATTGGACAAGACGATATTGCTCAAGCATGCCATAAGGCTATCATTCATTTGTTCTCTTCTGTTTTACATACTGTAGGAGAGAGTCTTCAGAGAGGGTTGGTGCCAAGTATAGGCAAGGCGTTTTAGCCACACCTCAAGCACAAGCTGGTAGGTGGACACGGGGAGCTGGTAAGACTAAACTCCTGAGAAATGTACATCTGTGAATATGGTTATACATATGTGTGTCCTTTTGTTTCCTAATCAAGATATGCTAGTTGCTTGAAGTGAACCTGCTACAACCCTCTACTCTCTTCTACCTGATAAGTCCCTTCTTCTTTCCTTTACAGGTGAGGGGCGGAGAAGTAGTATAAAAAGGGGGGGTTAGTACAAACAACTGATTTAGTAGGATTGAAGTTAGATCTGTTACTGATTCTGTGTCTTTGTGTCTTCTACAGATCTCCGCCCGCTGTTCCTACCCTTTCCTTCCCCCGCTCGATTAACTCAACAGTCTGTGTGTTTATATATACCGGACTTGGGGTTGTCCAGAGGTGGGCCCCTATAGAGCATCGATACAACCCTGAGGATTTGGAATGGAGGAGCCTAACAGGTTGGTAAACAAGGATGGTCCACTGATTATTTTTGCAATGCACTTAGCAGTGTATAGGGGAGTCTCTCTTTGTGACATCATAACCCTGGGAGCTACACCTAAACCCTACATGTGTGGGAGATTCTGTTATGGGATACTTCCCTTACGGTGCAGCCACCACTCTAAATGTTGAAAAACCAAACAAGGGAACCCTACTCACTAGGAACCAGGGTAGTTAAAGTGTGGCTCCTATGGACTAGTGGCAAATTGATATAAGTATACAAATGCGCAATGGCAATGAAAAGGGTTAAAAATATGTCAAAAATGTATTTATTTATTTTTGAGAATTATAAAGCGCTCAAATACCCCAAGGTGTCTCGGTGCTAAAAAGAGAGGAAGCCGAACACACGTTGGATTTGTATTTCATGAACAATTATTTATACAGCTTTTTTATAAGAGAACAATACATACAGAGTATTGAAATAATAATTAAGCAATAGTGAATGGTGTCCCAGGAAAAAATGGAACCTAAAGTTGTAGTGACATATTAGTGACATATGTACAAGGTTTCTTTATAACATAAAAACGACCATTAGAAAGTATACATTGTGTGAACCGCGCTTTATACAATGATAAAGCAATACCAAAGGGGATGATGGAAGGAGCATTTGAGCAAATCAAACACTCACCCCCAGTCAACTGATCTGGGTTTAATCCATCATCATTATTTATCTCACTCCACCACCCCATTTCAGACATGGCCATATGCAAATCAGTCTGACCCTGCGCCTCATGGAAACAGTCCAGTCCGAACTGCCAAGCCATTTCTGGACCGGAAACAAGCATCTTGGGACCGGTTTCTGGCTAATCAGCCGTCCTCAGCCAGGCTAGCTTGAATCCAGTGGCAAAGTGAGCAAAAGACCCACATCAGGGCATACCCTGTCAATTTAGGGCGAACAAAGCGATACCAAAGGGAATGATGGACGGAGCATTTGAGCAAATCAAACACTCACCCCCAGTCAGCTGATGTGGGTTAAATCCATCATTCTTTAGCTCACTCCACCACCCAAGTTCAGACATGGCAATATGCAAATCAGTCTGACCATGTGCCTCATGGGAACAGTCCAGCCCGAACTGCCAAGCCATGTCTTCCCTGGACCGGAAACAAACATCCTGGGACCGGTTTCTTGCTAGTTAGCCGTCATCAGCCAGGCTAGCTTGATTCCGTTGGGAAAGTGAGCAAGGGACCCACGTCTGGGCATACCGTGCCAACTTAGGGCGAACAAAGCGATACCAAAGAGTATGATGGATGGAGCATTTGAGCAAATCAAACACTCACCCCCAGTCAACTGATCTGGATTTAATCCATCATCATTCTTTAGCTCACTCCACCACCCTAGTTCAGACATGGCTATATGCAAATCAGTGTGACCCTGTACCTCATGGGAACAGTCCAGCCCGAACTGCCAAGCCATGTCTTCCCTGGGCCGGAAAATGCATCCTGGAACCTGTTTCTGCCTAATCAGCCGTCATCAGACAGGCTGGCTTGAATCCAGTGGCAAAGTGAGCAAGGGACCCACGTCTGGGCATACCCTGTCAACTTAGGGCAAACAAAGCAATACCAAAGAGGATGATGGATGGAGCATTTGAGCAAATCAAACACTCACCCCCAGTCAACTGATCTGGATTTAATCCATCATCATTCTTTAGCTCACTCCACCATCCCAGCTCAGACATGGCCATAGGCAAATCAGTCTGAGCCTGTGCCTCATGGGAACAGTCCAGCCCGAACTGCCAAGCAATGTCTTCCCTGGACCGGAAACTAGCATCCTGGGACCGGTTTCTGGCTAATCAGCCATCATCAGCCAGGCTAGTTGGAATCCAGTGGCAAAGTGAGCAAGGGACCCATGTCTGGGCATACCCTGCTAATTTAGGGCGAACAAAGCGATACCAATCGGGGTGATGGACGGAGCATTTGAGCAAATCAAACACTCACCCCCAGTCAACTGATCTGGGTTTAATCCATCATCATTCTTTAGCTCACTCCACCACCCCAGTGCAGACATGGCCATATGCAAATCAGTCCGACCCTGTGCCTCATGGGAACAGTCCGTGCTCACTACGCCACTGGAGTCAAGCTATCCTGGCTGAGGACAGCTGATTGCCAGAAACCGGTCCTAGGATGCTTGATTCCGGTCCAGGGAAGACATGGCTTGGCAATTCGGGATGGACTGTTGCCATGAGGTACAGGGTCAAGACTGATTTGCATATGGCCATGTCTGAACTGGGGTGGCGTGGTGAGCAAAATAACGATGGATTAAACCCAGATCTGTGACTGGGGGTGAATGTTTTGCCAATGTGCAACATCCCGTCCATCACCTTGTGTGTTTTGCTGTTCACCCTATGTGGGAAGGGTATGCCCAGACGTGGGTCCCATGCTCACTACACCACTGGAGTCAAGCTATCCCGGCTGATGACTGCTGATAGCCAGAAACCGGTCCTAGGATGCTTGATTCTGGTCCAGGGAAGACATGGCTTGGCAGTTCGGGCTGGACTGCTCCCATGTGTGAACTGGGTTGGCGTGGTGAGCAAAATAACGATGGATTAAACCCAGATCTGTGACTGGGGGTGAATGTTTTGCCAATGTGCAACATTCCGTCCATCATCTTGTGTGTTTTGTTATACAATGATAAGGCATTTGTTTTTTCCCTAATCACGTCTGCCTGCATTTTTATTGTGCCTTTGGCGGAAAGAGAGTCCTGATATACATCTAGTCCAACAGAGGCTCTTTGTCACTGAACCTAGCAGACAGACTATCGCTGTTCTGCTGATTAGCAGTCCGGGTGCAGGCATGTACCTACTTACGATCGTCTAAGGTAAGAGACCCCAGACAATATCGGCTTGCCAATGATGCACACAGTGTCCATGACACACCCAGCACTCGGATGACATAGTGCTCCCTTCTGTTTTAGACCATCAATCTAGGACGCAAGCTACATAATTATTGAAAATGAGCAGCCACCCCTCATGCTACCAGGAACGATCGTGTTCCAGTACACACAAAGCCTATACCTCTAGCGCCTAAGACACTCATCTGGATAAGTCTGTTTTACCATTTCTAAGCTTCCAACATCTGCCTTTGAACAGCCATCTACATAATGTACTGCAACTCTTTATCCATAGTGCACACGCCGAGACTACATAATCTGAAAACCCCTCGTATAGGAATTTTCCTTGAATGCCATTTGTTTATTTGCCAGCCTACTTCTACCCTCACATGGGGTAATTTGACCTCCTTATTGTGCGACCCCAGTGAAGACATGTAAGCCTATTTTACATCTTAATTTGATAATAATAAGCTTCATTTTCTCACACGTATAGCAACCGGCCGGGTCCTGTGTGAGTACTTTTTCTTCACTACACTCACGGTGGCATTACTCTTACACTAGGCTATGCAGACCCACCTTCAGGTATTGCAATAATATGCGTACACCTTCCCATTTTCAGGCACTGCTGACACACCGCAGGTCCTGACTGACAATATCCTCCCCTTTGTTTCAGGTGTCCCTAAACACCCCCAGGTCCTAAAGAGATTCTACATTGCGTTCAGGGTCGAAACACCGTCGACAGTTTAAAAAGCGAACCATTCAAAAAACAAAACAGCCCTGATCTTTGTATAAAGCCCAGTTCATACAATGTATACTTTCTAATGTTAGTTTCTATGTTATAAAGGAAACGTTGAACTCAATGCAATGTGCACTGTTAACTTAATGACAGTGTCTCCATCTAGCACTCCCTTCGAGACGTAGTCTCCTATGTGCTTCTCTAGGTAAACCAGACGTATGCAAATGAAAGCAGTAAACCTGATGACTTGACTTTGAAATTCTTATGTTTATCTTGTCCACATTATCATCTTCATTGTTACATCACAATGATCTCATTCACTGCGGGTGGTACCGCTTGTGTTACTTGTGGAATCACAGTCTATACATCCATTCAACGCTGTGAATCCCTATGCATTTTGGGACTGAGCCCTTCTTCAGGGGAAATGTGTTTAATCTAGAAGGAAAAAGGCATATAGTTGTAATCCAGGGATGTCTAAGCTCCCTCATTCTAGCACAGGTGTACATTGGTGAAAACAGTGCTGTGAAAACATTGACTTAAATGTTGATGCAAACGTTGGTGCTGTGAAAAAGTTGAAAAAAGGGTACTTATCCTCACAAAGTGTCTTAAATGAATAGTGATCTCGTGGAAAGATAAACGGACATAGAATAGTGGGCTATGTTGTGTTAAAAGCAGTTGCATTGACGGTAATGCGAGCTTAATTCTACTGCCCTTGTGATAGTGAGTGGGCGTTTCGGTTGGATATTTTAAGTACACGCTGTTCGTAGCTGTAATCGGCGTGTCTTTAGTGTGGAAAACAAATACTTTGTGCCGATCTTATGATGCGTGTTTTGAGCCGGTCCACTTTAACTTAGAAAGCGGTCTGAAACACCGCTTGCGTTTGAGTAGAAAAACAGTGCCCTTAAGTCTTACCGCTTGTATAAACGTTGTCGGGCTCTTTCCGCTAATAAATTCTGCCGTGAATCCGTAACCGGCTTCTTCGGAGTCCTGGTCGATATCCGACGATGTCAATGCGTATACGTTAAATGTTAGTGTGTTTCTCTATGGAAATTGAAAATGGACTACGATCATGGCGGCTATCTTGGAGTGATTTAAAGCCAATGCTTCTCCAAGGATAAAATGAATACTAGTGTGAACGCGCGCAAACAATCTAAAAACACATAAAACAAGTGAAAAAAAAGTGAAAAAAAAGTAAGAACGGCGTAATGGCTATTATGGTGATGGTAATGGTGTGTATGGATAAGGCTACCCTAAGGGTGATTCTGGTTACATATGTGTTTACACAAATTTAGAAGGGTTTAAAAAGAAAAAAACATGTCAGCATGCTGAAATGGTATACACGTTGTTATGAAAAACAACTATGTTCCATGCATGGGGGCGCTAGAGGGCGCACGAGCTGAATGGCCGCACTCTAGTGTGGCTCCGGCCGCCTGGCATTCCTATCCTGCTTTAATCCATTAAATCTGCGACCACCCGCCTGAAAAACGACTGAGGGGTAAATATACCTCTGCTGCACACTCTGTCCGAGTTTGGTGGTCCTACGACCTGCGGTGAAGGAGTTAGACCGAGGTGAATCTGGAGCGGCGGAGGCCCTGGGCTGGGTCCTCGCTGGCGGCGGTGCTGGAATTCACGCGACGCCCAGGACTGACACGTGGTGTGTAGGCCGCGAAACGCCGCGCGCGCCAAATTCACACGAGCCCGTATCCAGCGGCCCCGGCAGTGGGTTTCTGCCTACCCGGGTGGATTTATATGCCGGCTACAAACCCTGTGGCGCATTGGGAACTGAGACAAACACCGTTTGGCTACTGAACGCCGGGTCTCGCCCGCCTCTGGGTGCTGCCCGCCCGCGGAACCCCTAACAGTGCGGCTCGGACCCGTGGTACGCTTCCTGCTGTCCCGGCATGGGGAAGCCGGACACCCGGCAGCCCAAGCTGCAATTTGAACCAGCAACGCAAAAGAAAGGGACTAAGCAGACGGGGGATAGCACTCAACCGAGGAGCCCGGCGGCAGAGGTGGCCCCCATGGTCCCCGAGATCGCCACGATGCTACAAGAGATGCGACAGGGATTTGCCACGGTGGTGGACAAGGTGGACAGGCTCTCCGCTCGGATGGACGGCATCGTCCAAAAAATGGATGTACATGAAGAGCGGTTGACGGAGGCCGAGCGCCGAATATCCGAAACCGAAGATGCCACGACATCGCAAGCCACGAGGCTCTCTCGCATGGACAATGTGCTAAGGGTGATAGCCGCCAAGAACGAAGAATTGGAGGCAAGGAGCAGGCGGAACAACGTACGAATCACGGGTGTTCCGGAGTCCACAAACACGGGGCGGATGGAGCTCTACGTTGAACGACTGTTAATGGCCACGGTGGGGGAAGAGGCCCTCTCCAAACAGTTTATAGTGGAACGTGCTCATCGCTCCCTTGGACCCCAACCTCAACCAGGTGCCCCACCAAGGCCCATTATTGCACGGCTGCTAAATTATCGTGACCGGGATGCGGCGTTGAAAGCGGCCAGAGCGAACCAGAATCTTGCCTATGAGGGAGTGTCATTTTCCATCTACCCGGACTTTACACCGGTAGTCCAGGAACAACGCAGAAAATTTCTGGCTGTAAAGAGGAAACTGAGAGGGCTGAATATTGACTATGCATTACTTTATCCCGCCAAGCTGCGTGTGACCCACCAGGGCACGCAACATTTTTTCTTGAACCCACAGCAAGTCGAGGACTACATTAAAACCCTGCCTAAACGAGACAAGAGAGCTGCACAGGCGGAAGGCGGACATGACTCTGGAGCGGAATGAATAGGATTTGAAACTCTCCACATTTGCTGGTTGATGTCGACTACTGCATTGGATTACAGCTTTTGCGATGACCCCTCAGGAGGCTAGGGCCGGGTGGTCCCGCAGGTCCAGTTGCATGCCAGGCCCCCACCCCCCCATGCTCTCTCACTCGCCCGGACAGAGACGGTAAGAATGGAGGAGACTGCGGAGAGGAGAGGTGGGGGTGAACGACGGTGCACCTCTAGAACCCCGAGCGTGTGTACCCCACAGGACTTGCTAAATGCACTTTTGCTGTTGTGTTGTTGTGGGTTTGCTAAGGGAGGGGGGGGCACCGGGTACTGGCGAGTTGGGGGCGCTTCAGTGGGAGGGGGGAGGGGAAGTTCTGCAGGTGGTACGCTTGTGCTTGCCTGGACCATGAATCTCACTTTCAACAAGTTGGGCCTGTGCCCCCGGATAATTGCGAGGATGCTGACTGCTCCCTTTCATGTGTTTTTGTGCACAGGAGGGGAGGGATTGTTTATCGACTGGCCTGCCAGTCACAGGGGCTTGCTTGGTGAACTATATATTCTGCGACTTCTTGAATTGGTCACCTGGGTTTGCACTGGGTTTAAGGTTCTGTTTTGTTGTCTAGCATGTGCACTTCTAACTCTTCGACCATCTGCCTACTGCGGGGTGGGATGGTACACTGGTATTGCTATGAAGGGGGGGACCGTAGACCGCTCGGTGTGGTCGACCAGGCTGTTATGTGATGTGAATACTGATGGCTGCATGGTCTGTCAGTTCGTATCGACTTTACTGTTATGTGGTAGACTCTCAGGATGGGGGACACCTGTTTGAATGTTCTTACTTGGAATGTGCGGGGATTGGGGGACCATCGGAAGAGGAGACACGTTCTGGGCTACTTGGACCGGCATAATGTCCATATAGCCTTTCTACAGGAAACACACTTTGCACCTCACAGGACACACGCCTTCGGTAATAGATGGGCTTCATGTACTGCGTTCTCATCGTATTCCTCCTATGCCCGAGGTGCTGTGATATTGGTGAAGAAATCTACTCCCTTTCATATGGTTGGCTCAAAGGCGGATACACAGGGGAGATATTGTCTGGTATGGGGTAGATTGGGGCGTGTGACAGTGACCCTTGCATGTTGTTATGGGCCTAATGTGGACGACCCGCAATACTTTGAAACGCTTTGGGCTGCGATATTGGAAACAGGGTCGCAACACATAATATGGGGGGGAGATTTCAATGTTGCTGTTAACCCGACCCTAGATCGCTCACACCAAGCTCCGCATCACTACACGAAAGGGCGGGAAGTACTGCACGCCATTTTGGAAGAGAACCACCTTGTAGATGCCTGGCGCGCACACTGCGGGCCGAAGAGGGAGGGTACGCATTTTATGGCACAGGCTAAATCCTGGGCTAGGCTTGATTATTTTTTTCTGACTACACACCTCTATGCCTCACTAACTTGTGCGCGACACCTCCCCAGAACATATTCTGATCATGCCCCAGTTCATATTGCCCTACGAGGGGCGGAGTTAGGCCCCCCTGTTACAGCGTGGCGCATGCAGACTGCGATGCTCTTAGATGAGGAGTTTAAGGAGGCACTTCGTGAGGAGTGCTTGGATTTTTTTAAAAGAAATAAGGGCTCTGTGAAAGATGTCGAGACTATCTGGGATGCCTTTAAGGTCACACTGCGAGGTTTCTGTATTGCAAAGGGCTCTGGGGTGCTTAAAGCTATCCTGAATCGATTGAAGGCTTTGGAGGCGAGGCTGGGCCGGGCAGAGGAGGCCCTCCGTACACGCCCTACTGGCGACGCGCTTGCGGAGATAAGAGAATTGGTTACTGAATATTCGGATGAAGCTGCACGCGAGGCGAAGTTTAGGCATAAGTATTGGGTGGCGCGGAGATACGGGGAGGGTGAGAGGCCCGGGAAGGCGTTGGCCGCTACAGTCAGGCTTATGCGGACGCCTACTGCTATTCTGGAATTGGAAACTGCAGAGGGGCTTCTGCTCCGGGACTCCACGCAGATACTTAATGAATTTGTCAGCCATTATAGTACTTTATACACCTCCAGGGGGTCGGGCGGGCCGTCTCTAGACGACTACCTCACGGATGTCGCGCTTGGGTGGCTGAGCGACGCTCAGCGGGCCTTTTTGAGTGCCCCGTTTGAGCTTGATGAGGTCAAAGAGGCGATCATGAGTATGCAGTCAGGCAAGGCCACGGGACTCGATGGCATCCCTGTCGAATTTTTCAAAACCTACATTGACTTCATGGCCCCGGTGTTGCGGGAAGTGTATGAGGATGCCCTGGAAGTGGGTCATCTCCCTGCGTCCATGAGGACTGCGCTGATCATCTCACTACTTAAGCCAGGAAAGCCTGCTTCGCACTGTGACTCCTACAGGCCCCTCTCGTTGCTAACGTGCGATGTAAAGATACTGGCTAAGCTTATTGCCACACGTATTAGTCTGTTGCTGCCAAACCTTATCCTTCCAGATCAAGCGGGCTTCGTCCCAGGGAGAGCTACGTCCCACAACCTACGCACCTTCTTCTCGGTGTATGACTCCGTACATGAGGATTTACCCATGGCGGCCATCTTTCTAGATGCCACCAAGGCATTTGACTCGCTGGAATGGGAATATGTCTTTAGAGTGCTGGGTCGCATGGGGTTTCCGGCCATCTTCATTTCCTGGATAAAGCTACTGTATACACGTCCTGCAGCCAGGGTCCTTATTAATGGGCAGCTCTCCCCAGAATTTGAGGTCTCCAGAGGGACCAGGCAGGGGTGCCCCCTATCCCCCCTCCTTTTTGCCATTGCCACGGAACCCCTAGCTGCTAAACTGCGGCAACACTACAAGGACAGCGCGCTAAGATGCTTCCAGAGACAGATCCTCATATCCATGTACGCAGACGACATCACACTGTATGTTCGACATCCACGGGATAACCTACACCCATTGCTTAGGGAATTCATTAGGTTCGGGGCCCTCTCAGGAGTGCAGATAAACTGGGCCAAATCTTGTATCTTCCCCCTCACTGCGTCCACGCATGCATTCCCACTGGAATACCCGCTTACATGGACTGAGGGTGACTTTAAGTACCTAGGTATTCACATCGAGAAGGATAGGGAGGCACTCATGAGGACGAACTATGGTACGGCCATCAGCAAGATCGGCGACCAGGTTTCGCGGTGGATAACGCTTCCCCTTTCGATGGCGGGAAGAGCCTCTCTGGTTAAGATGATTGTGCTTCCGAAACTGCTTTATCTGTTCCTCAACATACCCTTTCACCCTGGTACATACTTCTTTAAAAGGCTTCGATCGGAAATGCTTAAACTGGTGTGGGGTGGGAGACAACCCAGGCTTAAGTGGGAGGTACTGACTAGGCCTTATGTGCGGGGTGGATTCGGAGTGCCTGATTTCGAACTATACTTTCGGGCGGCCCAGGCGCATTACGCCTATTTCTGGGTGAGACAGCCTAGGTACATGCCGCAACTGGCTGCGGAGCATTGGTTAGCGCACCCCACGCCTATAGAGGGAGCACTGTACACCATTGTGGAAGGTAGGGATAAGACCCCTAACACTCTGTCTAGCACTGTCACGGCCTGGGTGCGCATTTGTGACACGCTGGGACTGCAATTACTTTACGCCCCACTTATGCCCCTGACATACCACCCACAACTGCCACTGCTGCAGGAAACTGGCTTCCGGAAACTGCTCTCCAAAATTCATGTACACACGTGGGGGGACTTGTATAACAATGGCACGTTCCGCACCAGAGACCTCCTATTTGGAGGCATACACCCTACTTCACTGGAGATCTTTTACTACCTGCGCCTGCGGCATGGGCTACAAGCCCTCACACCCGACTTTCCGCATGAGCCACCTGTCCTATTACCCTTGCAGCATATACTACAATTTGAGAACCCACGCAAATTGGTGTCTACGCTATATAGATCCATTCGGGCCCACATTGAATACACTACACTTCCTGCCAAGGCAAAATGGGATCGGGAACTGCTTACCCCCCTCACTGATAAACAATGGGAGTTCTGCTTGCAACAGACGGAACGTATATCATCCAGCAGCAGGTATAGGATCATCCACTACAAATTTGTGCATAGATTATATTACACCCCAGCTCGCTTACACAGATTTGGACTGCGGGATGATGACACCTGCGACAGGTGTGGGGCCCCTGGGGCTGATTTTCTGCATCTTGCTTGGGGGTGTGCCCGAATACATCAGTACTGGGACCAGGTATTTCAGGCCCTTTCTACAATGATAAACACTGAGGTAACACCGACTCCTGTGATGGCTCTGTTGGGGTATGTGGAACCTCTGCAGGCGGCTCACCGCAAAAATGTAGCGTTGGCCTTGTTGTTGGCCAAACGTAGGGTGGCCTGTCGATGGGGCAGGGGAAGGGCGCCCAAATTTAAGGAGTGGTTGAGTGACCTGGTATATTGTCAGGAACAGCTTCACACGTATGCAGAGTTACTGCCGCTCTCATCCAGGCCCACTGATATCTGGGCCCCGCTGCAATGCTACCTGATGACGGAATCTTCACACAGTGATGACTTGTGAGCTGCGGTTGTTGTTCTAGGAAGGGGAGGCGGAATTGATGGGGTGTTGCGGAATGATCCACAGCTCACTGTGCCCCGCGATTAAAAAATGCACTTTATTCCCTTTGTGTTATCCCTTTACTCCCCCCCCCCACACAGCTTCCCCCTCGGATGTCTCCAGTCTACCATGAACTGTAACTGTCCTTAGAACACATAGTCGCCACGCGGTGCCGCCCCCCCCCCCAAATGTGTTTTTTCTGTGGTGCACATGCTTAGAGTTTGTTCTGTTCTCTTTCTTTACTGTTTCAAAAATTACAAACGTGAGACGAATTTATATGCTTTACTTCTGCCTGTACTGTTAATTCAATATTGTGCTGGTATGCAGATCTGCAACGACTGATTGTTATTTGACCATTTTCCTTTCCTTGCTTGGCGATTTATGTTATGGCAGCCGGCCTCCGGGTTGTGGCAGTATGCTGTGTACAATTAACGGTACTTAATAAACGTCTTGCACCAAAAAAAACCAAAAAAAAAAAAAAAAAACTATGTTCCATGCATTCATTAAGTCCCTTTGGGTTACAAGAGTCCAATTTCTTGGTCCAGTACATTTCACGTTGCAACAGTTTTTTCCTGTTATCAGTACCTGGTTTCACAGGAACAACCTCCAAGATCAGGAATCTTAACTAACTTATATTGTGGTTATTGATGGTAAAAAGTGCAGCTACTGGCGCCTTCGTGACTTTATTTCTGAAGGTGCTTTTGTGTTCCGTCATTCTAACTTTCATTTTCCTCTCGGTTTTTCCAAACGTATGGAAGTCCGCAAGGACATTTAAGTAAGTATACCATATTTTTTGTGTAACAAGTTGCATTGGTAAACAATCTAATGGTTTTTCCAGTGGTGGGATGATTCAAGGTGTTACCACGGATGATGTTATTGCAGTGGCTGCAATTTAAGCATGGTTTGGTTCCACTGTATGTGACACTTTTACGTGTTGGTCGGGTCTCAAGTAAATCTTTAAGGTTCCTCGAACGTTGGTATGCGAATAAAGGTTTAAAATTGAAAATTACGTTAAAATCTGGTTCATTTTCTATCATGGGCCAGTTTTTGAGTATGATCTTCTTCACCTGATCGCTCCTGGTCGAGAATTTGGACACAAACACTGGTCTACTGCTGCTTTTCTCCCTTTCTCAAAGTGTTAGTAACGCTGATCAATTGATGGCTTCTGCCCTTTCTTTTGCACTAGTAAAGACTATTTCTGGATATTTTCTGTCTTTGATTCTTGCAAGCAACTTATTTTGACTCTTCGTGTTTGTATTGACTTGAGAAGATATTCTTTTCATCCTTAACAATTGTGAATATGGTAGATGCCTTTTCAGGGACATTGGGTGACAACTGTCGAAGTGCAGAGAATTATTCCTGCCAGTACTTTTAGTATATACGTCTGTCTCAATTTTGTTGTTTTTACACGTTACTAATACGTCCAGAAATGCAAGGCTTTCTGTGCTGACTGAGTGTGTGAATTGAATGTGATCATCTTTATTTAAAAGTTTTATTTATAACATTTTCAGGTAAAAAAGAACAACAGGCACATTTCATTCATGAGCACATAGTACAGAATACATAGCAACAATGCATGACAACAATACGACAATCAGGTATACCTCAAGTTCATACAGTTTATTTATTTTTATTTATTTTTATTTAATGCGATTTTATATAGCGCGAACATTACCCGAAGGTGTCAGAGCACTTTACAAAAAGACCAGTTGCGTTACATAAGGACTTTTGATTACATGAGTTACATAGGAGATACAAACAGAAAAAAAATGCAAATGCACAAGGTGTAAAGTCACACAAGGAAGAGATAAAAACAGGAAAAAATTGCAAATGTACAAGGTGTAAAGTCACTCAAGGAAAAGAAAAATAGGGGAAAAAAATTGCAAATGTACAAGGTGTAAAGTCACACAAGGAAGAGGTAAAAACAGGAACAAATGTTAAATGTACAAGTTGTAAAGTCACACAAGGAAGAGATAAAAACAGGAAAAAAATGCAAATGTACAAGGTGTGAAGTCACACAAGGAAGAGATAAAAACAGGAAAAAATTGTACATGTACAAGTTGAAAGTCACTCAAGGAAGAGATACAAACAGATAAACTCTAAAATCACGTAGGAATGGTAGTAAGTATAAAAGTGTACTACATATACTAGAGGTTAGAATTCTATATATACAAATAACAAATTCACACAAGAATACATTTTAACATCAATTAGGCTTGGACAATTAAATAATACATATTTACATATAAATTTAAGACCGTCCAGGAAAAAGAGAAAAACGATCAAGGGTCATCAGACAAAATGGTGGGTCCAGGTCGTGGATATAGACCGAGAACATCTCAAAAAACAAAACAAGGCGGGAAGCACAAAAGTCACGAAAGTCAAGAATCAGGAGAAGAACACAGAGAGCAGGATTCCATGGAGTAGAGTCAGAGGGGGGGCGGGGCGCAGCATAGGATAGGATTCCCTGGCGAGGAACTGGCTGTTGAGATGGTCCGGAGTTATCACGAGGCATTATGTCCTCCCCAGGCGCCATTTTAGAGTCAGGCAGCGCCGATTTCAGAGTTCCGGCTCGGTTGGTAGGAGGATAATTACATAAACCACATTTGAGAAGGCAGCAAACAAGGATATTAGTCTCTGGAAGAAAGAGCTAATACATACTCATTGAACGGTCCCCAAAAATCCCGAGGTCTGGAGGCATGCGGCAATTCCTCCCCATAGCATACCAATTGGTCAAGACTATAGGCAACATCTTTCAACCACTGCGTCAGCTGGGGCGATGTTCTACCATCCCAATGAATGGACACTCTGCGCCGTGCCAGTAACAGGCCCATCGCAACCCGCTTCCGATTAGGGGCCTTAAGCTTCAACACATTTCCTAACAGACAGACCGTCATATCACAGGGTACAGGCTCACCAACCATCTCCCCCAGAGCCTCTTTAACTTTGACCCAAAAGTCCGATACCTTTGGACAATTCCATGCAAGATGACAGAAATCAGCGCCCTCCATCTCGCAGCGTCTGCAAGAGGACGATGTCCTAAGCCCATACCTATGTAGCTGCAAAGGCGTATAATACATTTGATGTAGATACTTATAATGTATTAATCGCAATCGTATTTCTTGATGTAGATACTTATAATGTATTAATCGCAGATTGCCATTGGTCGCATAGAGACCTGTCCGCCTACAGCAGGATTCCCAGTCATCGTCTGTGAGTGGTTTTGGTAACACAGCATTCCATCTACCCATAGACTTTAATGCAACATTTTTCTCATCGGCTTGTGAAGCATTGTATAGTCTGGTAACCAATTTAGTTCGAATGGGTGAGGAATACAGTAATTGTAACGCTGTCAGTGCGGGAGGCTCATCAGGATATCCAGGGTATAGTACCCTAATCACAGCTCGCAAACTACTGTAAATGAATGTCACCATCGCAGGCTTAGTATTCCCCCATTAAACTACTGTATACTGATAAACTCACCAGAATCATAAACATCCCCCATATTGCTTATCCCAGCCTCATGTAATACCGCAAGAGCGCCGGGCTCCCTAGTTACTGAGATTCCGTCATGATGCAGTAGGGGCATGGATGGTGCATATAATGGCAATCTCCCAGCACACCTCCCAAGCTCCCTCCTGGTCCGCGCTGTACACGGTACCTTGTCTATTTCGCCTTTCTCAAAGACGGATGTACTGTTAACAATCATCGCTTGCAATAGTACCGCTGCACTGCCCCAGCTTCAACTGCGACATGCGGTGTATAGGGCGGTGCACTTTGTCAAAAAAGGGCATACTGTGCCCCCCCCAACCAGATTTATCAATAATCCGCGAAGCGTATTAAAGAAATGAGACTTTAGCACTATGGGTATAGTATTAAAGTAGTACCAAAATTTGGGCAGGACTACCATTTTAAGCAAAGCAACGCGGTCCGAAAAAGTTAGAGGTAGGCGTATCCAGCGAGCAATTTGCTCCTCTAACCGAGTAATCACCATGCCGTAGTTTTCGCTGACAACACATTGTGGATCGCTGTGTATCCACACACCCAAATATTTAACAGGCTCGTCACTCCACACTAACGGGATTTCGAGCGCAAATCGCTGGGTGGCCGGTGTCAGAGAAAACACTACAGACTTATCCCAGTTGATCCCTAAACCAGAATGCCATTCAAATTTCAGGTATTGTCTGATGAGCTGGTACAAGTAAGGCTCCCGCACATATGAAACCATATCGTCACTGTACATAGACACCGCTAATGGTCTCTGGTGAAAGTGCAATGCAACCTTGGCATGCCGCAGCCGCAATATACAAACCAATGGCTCCAGTACGATAGCAAAAAGTATAGGCGACATCGGACATCCCTGCCGCGTCCCACACCTAATTGGGAAGGATTAAGACGTCCTACCATTCACCCTCACTTTAGCCACAGGTTGTTTATAGAGTAACTTAATACATTTGGTGTAGATATAGGGAACACCCATACGATGTAGTACCGCTATCATATACCGCCAGGAGATAGAATCAAAGGCTTTAGCGGCGTCCATGAGTACTGCTGCAGCAGCAGGGTGGGCTCTAGAAGATGCAGGACAGCAAAGAGCGTACGCAAGTTGTGGGCCGTGGAGCGCAATGGGATAAAACCCCGACTGATCCGGCAAGACCATGACGGGCAACAACAGCTGCAACCTTGTGGCCAGGAACTTTGCCAGTATTTAGCGTACCCAAACTATCAACTGAGACAATATTTTCTTCAAAAGATTTTGCAATAGCGTCGCACACTCCCTCCCGGAATACCTATCTTGTGGTGCCATAGCTTGCAACCTCCACTGAAACAGAGGCGGCATATAAGCGGGGATAAGCGTTTGAATGAGAACTGGGGAGTGATCTGATAGTGTTCTGGGCAGGTGATGGGCTGTAGTGATCAGTGAATCAACCTTGTCTGTAACCAACCAATAGTCCAGCCTAGACCATGAGTGTTGTGGATAGGAATGGCACATACCCTCCCTCTGCCCAGGATGCCTCAGCCTCCAAACATCAATGAGAGACAGCGCTTGCCTCCCATCCCTAACCGCCTGCGAAGCTTTCTTAATTACCGTGTCCACCCTGGATTGACGATCCATTTTAAGATCTAGAACCACATTGAGATCCCCTCCACAGACAATCGGAGCTAGGGGCAAATGATAGATCTTATTCCAGACCTCATAAAAACCAGGGTCATCAATATTAGGACCGTACAAATTAATCAGAGTCAGTGACATGCCGCACATTGTCCCTTGCACAATGAGATACCTTACTTATATAAACTGAATAACCTGCACACTCCTCTTATGTACTTTTCTATCCACTCTTTTCTACCAATTAATCATGTTTGAATATAGGTGCTGTCTTTAAAAACTGACTGGCTCCTGTCAGTTATAATATAATGTGAAAAGACAAACAGATCCTGTTTGTTAAAGACGCACTGTACACTTGCCCCTTAGGTGCTTAACTGTTATCTGATTCTAGAAAACCATACTCTTAATTTAAATCTATATCATCATCATTAACATACGAAAAACTTCCTTGACATCAACAAACAATATAAAACAGTCTTTCATAGGTTCTTCTTATTCTCTTCTTTATTCTTTTTTGCAAATCATGTTGCTGAATATCTTCAGTGTCATTTTTGGTTCACTACTTCATGAATCCTTCACATTTATACTTCCTTCCCAATGCATTTCGGTAAGATCTACCTTCGTCAGGGGAATGCTGCAGTAAATACATAATAAACAGTGTATGTCTTCTCCCTCCTTCTTAGGGATATCCCCACACCAGAGACCTTAGTCTCGTGTTGGTACAATATGATCGTGGTTAGTTAAAAGTGAATCAACAAGTCCTTGCCACCTCCTTTATCGTGCTCTCTGAATATTATATACTGTGTCTGATACCACTGTGCTCAAAAAACCACAATGAGATACCTGCCATCATCATCGATATCCACATGAGTCGCCTTGAAGGGGTAGTCTTTCTTAATCAATATCATGACGCCTCTTGCATAGGAGGAATAATTGGAGGCCTGAAACATATGGAGAGTAAGGAATTGCGTCCGTGGATCTTGGACGGGGAATACTCCTGATCCCCTGGTCAAGAATTTTAAAGAACAAATGAAGGAGTATTACCCGATGAGAGAGATGAAGGCTTTCCAAACGTGGAATCAGTGTTCCTTGTTAATAAACCCCTCACTCACCACCTAGTGGTGACTTGCTTCATCATCGGGGCCCACCCAAGTGGCCTAGCGTCACTTGGGTGTGCTTCGACACCTGAGTTACAGTGGAGCAGGTTGTGAAGTGTGGATGCCTAAAAATGTAGGGGGTAGGTGCTTCACGTGTTACAACATATTAGTTGGCTGTCTATAGCCGAGCGGTGGACGGTAGACGTAGGTGATTAGCCTCTCTCCACGACAGCCAACTAATATGTTGTAACACGTGAAGCACCTACCCCCTGCTCGTTGAAGCCAAACAAGAGAATTCCTCCAGTTTTTACTGGCACCCTACATTTTTAGGAGTGTCTTCCCAGTGGAACACTTTTTCCTCTGGATGACAAAGGATTTAGGACAGGGTGCGTCTTTTACCTATATTTTAATATTGTCCAGTTTCTTTTTTATTAAAACTGTAATACAAAGTTATAAACCAGGACAATTTTTAACACTCACACTTTTTTTGTTTGCATCCACACTTCACAACCTGCTCCACTGTAACTCAGGTGTCGAAGCACACCCAAGTGACGCTAGGCCACTTGGGTGGGCCCCGATGATGAAGCAAGTCACCACTAGGCGGTGAGTGAGGGGTTTATTAACAAGGAACACTGATTCCACGTTTGGAAAGCCTTCATCTCTCTCATCGGGTAATACTCCTTCATTTGTTCTTTAAAATGGAATAATTGGAGGCCCACTTAAACTCACCCCATTTCGTGGCTATCTTCTCAGCCGTCTTTCTAGTCAGATGGGTCTTTTTGCAGAAACGGCACTTGAACATTATGCCTATCCAAGTAGGCAAACACCTGTCTCGTTTTCTTTGGACTGTTGAGGCCCCTGACGGCCCACGTTATCCATGTAAGTTTGCCTAACTCAGCTACCAGTCTCATTAAGTTCAATCATCATATCCTACTGTAATGTTGCATGCTGTCTGTTTAAATCGTTCTTCTTGGCATATTCCATTCTGTACCCCCGCCCACCAAAAGCAGAAAACCTCCTCCAGACACCCCAGGAACAAAAGCTAAACTGTTCAGGTAGTTCCCTTCTGGAGACCGCTAGTAGCCCAAATGCCCCCACTATAGTAAGCAGGGGGGTCACAGCCATAATCATAGCCCCCTTCAATCGAACTATCTGTAGCATATTGTAGTAAAACTGTAACAAATTGGAAAGACCCCACAGTAATCAATGGCAGTCTGGAGTCCACAACGGTAGGGCTATACGCCGTCAATGCTCACCCTCCAAAGCATGTATAGTGCCTGTCATTCCTTTGCCAACTGTATCCGTGAAGGATCAGTAAGTACGCGAGACATCAAGGAGCAAAGGACAAGAAATATAACACAACACGTGTACAACTAGCAAAATACAGAGAAAACAGCAAAGGAGAGAGGATCAGGCCCAGTACTAACATACAATTCCAAAATGATAGGTGCATGTATCAGTCAGCTTGAGGCAGCAAGACGTAAGCCTATACCCCACCATATACCTACAACAGCAAATAACAGAGAACGTTCAGACATCGAAGCTGTTGGCTCTAATCATATTCCAGCATGTAATACAGCAGAACTAGTGAGGCTATCTGTAGCACCATCACAGCCTCATCAGTCCTGTGCATCTGCTTCTCCACCCTCTGTCATCATCGAGGTTTTACGCTCAATTTGATGAAATGCAGTGCGTCCTTAGGAGTCGTAAAGATTCTCGGCTTGCTGCCGTGCTGGACCTTGAGCCGGGCCGGGTAGAGCATTGCATATTGGATTCCAAGCATTTGCAACCTCTTCTTGACCTGTTGAAATTCCCGGCGGGCTTGCTGAACAGCTATTGTGAAATCCGGATAGAGCTGTATCTCTGTTCCCTGATACCTTGTTGTGCCCATTTTCCTCGCCATCTGAAGCGCCACATCCTGATCCCTATAATTAAGGAGTCTTGCTATAATTGGACAGGGAGGCGCCCCTGGGACCGGGCGTGGCGCAAGAGACCTATGCGCCCGCTCTACCACCAACATACCGGAGAAGTTTTCGGCACCAAACAGCGTCTTCGACAAATCCTCCACATACAGCTCCATTTTCACAATATTTGTGGACTCAGGAATACCAAGAATGCGCAAATTATTGCGCTGCGATCTAGCTTCCAAGTCCTTGTTCTTGGCATTGATCACTGCAAGGAGCTTCTTCATCTGTGCGCACGACTTTGTGATGACCTCCACCTTATCTTCTGAGCTAGAGATTCGTTGCTCAGCTTCAGTGAGACGTGCCGCATGCTTGTCAAGCTTAGATGCCATATTGTCAATACACAAATTGAGCGTATCGATTTTACCATCGATGGTCTACAAACTCTGCTGCATCGCCAACATCATCCGCTCAAGTTTGCTGGTTCCAGCAGCCTCCACATCAGTCTCAGTGTCCGACATGACCTATAGAGCAGCTTTCTTAAGGCGTTTAGATTCAAATGTCAATTTGGGCTGCACTTGTTTATAAGGTTTACCCATTTGTGCAATGCAATATTATAGAGATGGCCAAAAAGAGCTAAAGGCAGTGCCAGTACGCTAGGACGAAGCCCTTGGTAAGACACACACAGTGATGAAGATCAGTGTGAAATGCAGAGTTGTTGCAGCATGGGGAAAGGTGAAAAATAAACTGTACCACCAGCACAGCCGATGCACAGAGCTGTAGGCACCACCCGGTAGGGCAAGGATAGTGACAGATACAGTTCAGCCCTAGAGAACGTTATCCAAGAGATATCTCATCCATATGGAGGGCACCTGACATCTCCATCGTAGTCCTCAGAACCAAAATGGCGGCCACTGCCACAGGAACACAAAGTGCCAGAGCCTGCACAAACACACTGTAATACAGGCCTCAACTGTAAAAAAAAACAACCTACAATAATGTGGCCTCCGCACAGCAGACGGTCTAGATAGGGTGTTAATTACTGTGATCTTTGCATGGCGCCACCTCTGCTGCCGTAACACAAAATGGCGGGCCTGCCTTCACTTCGCGAACCACCCGCGTCGCAGACAAAATGCCCACTTTGTGCTCCTTCACGTCTATGCACCGGCAGACTGGCACCCAGCAAGCCATGGGCAAGGACTTCAGCTCGCGCTGTCCCCCAGACCACAACAAACACACAGGGGCAGAGCGGCAGTCCTGGATTGAGCTCCGATCACAGCCGCCAGAAGCTCCGGGGACGCTCAGCTGCACACTCAGCCGCTGCCGCAGCTGAGCACCAAGCCAATGCCGTCCACACTGGTGAGAAAGGGGCACACAGCCCGCCCCGCAGCCACTCCAGCACCTCACACTGCAAGCCAGCTGGAGACACCTCACCGTCCATCCGGTAGCAGCGCAGGACACCGGGCCATCAATACTGAGGAAATCTTCGAGCCGCCATTACAGGGTATCATGGAAGTCCAGGCCGTTCTTGGCAAAGCCAGTAGCAGTGGACAGAGTGCAGCACCAGCCAAATGGGACACAGCAAACGATCGCCCACAGGTAAGACGTTTTCCTCCACCCTACTACAGTACAGGATGGACTCGTAGAAGGCAGGATAGTGTAGGATGTTGGGCCCTGACCAGCAGATCTGCACTAATGTGCAGCCATCTTTCTCAGGGCTCTCTAGCGCCCCGATCATCCTTATTGTTGATGAATGCAATGAAATCCTTGATCTCTTCTGAATGGTCCCTTCCATATAAGGAAGATATCATCAATATAACGTCAAAATCTCAAGATTTTCTCATTCCATCTCGGGTTGGTTAAGATGTTATCCAGGTCCAGACAATGCATAAACAAGTTTGCATAGCTGGGAGCCGCACAATTGCCCATGGATGTACTGGCAAGTTGTAGGAAAAAGTCAGTATTGCATTCAAAATAACTGTGGTACAGGGTATATTGGAGTAGTTCTAAGAGAAAGATCTTTAGCTCTTGTTTGATGTTGTGTTTAATCAAAAATGATTCAATGGCTTCTATGCCTCTGTTGTGTGGAATTGATGTATAGAGAGCACATACGTCGATGGTACATAAGGTTATTGTCATGTTTGAATCCAAGGTGGTAACGTTTAATCTGGTTAAGAAATCAGTGGTGTCGGGTGTATACGTTGTCATTTGCTTCACTAGTGGTTGTAGGTGTCTGTATTTTCCCGTTGGTTCATGGATGGATCCCTTTGTAGACCCAATTGGGTGAAACTGTGTTTTTTTTAGAATCCTTGTGGATTTTCGGTAGCATGTGTAAACTGGGGATCCTTAGGTATTCTTGTATCAGATATTTTTTGTCCTTCTCTGTGATCACAACCACTGTGCAAGCGTTGTCAACAATGGTTTTCAGTGTTTTTGCAAATTCTCCTGTTGGGTCCTGAGGTAGTTTTATGTACAGTTCAACATTGTGTACATGCTCATTAACGCTCTGTAGGTAAAAGTCTGAATCCAGTATCACAAGTGCACCACCTTTGTCAGCTTTACAACAAATTGTTTTCTGATTGTTGACAATTTGGTTGCTCGCTTGTCTTTCTTTGATGGTAATATTGGTATTTTTTGAAGTTGGTTTCTTAAATAGTTCCTTGATTTCGTTGATGGTGATAGTTTTGTAGGAGTCAAATATCGATGAACTTAGATCTTTGGGAGGCTCTGCCCCTCCGGGGTCGACGTTTGTGGTCCGGCCTCTCCCTAAAAAAGGAGCCTCTGTAGTAACCTGTTATATTTCCTCTATTCATTTGAGTGTTTCCTCTCGATCTGTCGTTTCTTGATCCGCTTCTCTGTGAAGAACCGTTAGATATTGTGCTGTCGCCAGTGTGTGCAGTATCCTCTACCACCGACGCGCATGAGCAAAGCGGGTCCACCAACAACCCGATTCTGGGGACGCCGGCCCCATCGTAATCCCTGTCGTCAGGTGTATGCCCGCCCTCTATCAAACCAAGTTTTTAGAGGGTGAGGACTGGTCTATGATGAAGCATGACTCCAGGTGGTGTGTGAGACCAGTCCTTCACTTTTTGTGAGATGCCTGCACTCACAAACTGAAAACTGCACTGGCGACAACACACTGGGGGCGGCTACATTGTGGTACATAGTTTATGTTGGAGGCTGCCGTCTCCCAGCCCCCTGTGCCTTTGGTTCCCTCACCCCAGATTCGGTCTGGACTTTGTGGTTGCATAAGTTCTTGTGTGCACAACACAGGTAAACTGGATGTCCTGGGAAACAAGGTGCTCTTAGTCCCCACCCCAGTTCCTAGGCCATCCTTTGCCACTAGATTTCGAAGTGTCATCCACCACAAGCACTGACTGATACAGCCATTGGTTTTTTAAAAATGTATTTTATTTGCATTTGAAAACAAACATAACAGTCAAACCAATAAACAGTTACGCAGATATTTGTGCGGTCCCAAATCCCACGCCTAAGTGGGGAATTAATAGTTCCATTCTATTCAGTAAGGAGAATCTGTATTGTAATGGCTCTGGGGGGTAAAGTAGTCGAGCACCATCAGAGCAGTCCGTAATCTCCATTAGCACGGCTCCTTCTCTATCTCTACTCTGGGCCCGGCTGGTCACCCATACAATCCAATATCATTCCCAATCACCCCAAATGTTCTTAAATTTCCTATGAAACCCTTTTCTCTTGTATACCAGCTTTTCCTTGACACAGCATATGTTCACTTCCCCAGTTACGCTGCTGCAGTTTAGTTGGCTTCCACCATAGCCATGCAATCTCCCTTTTTGCCAGCAGAAAGCCCAAGCTAACCAGCAATTTTTTTGTAAGAGGAGACGTCTGAGTTTCTGAGTTCTGCCATATCCCCAGCAAGCCTAGGGCTGCCTCTGTCAGTGGGCGCACCTGCGGTGATTTCCAGCCTCTCAGTAACTTCCCCCCAGAAATGGCGCATCTTGGCCTTTCCCATATGGTATGTATGAACGTACCCTACTGGATGCCGGTGCGCAGGCATGTGCTGCCTCTGGCCCTTCCTATTGTGTGTAGTAATGACTTTGTATAATAGATTCTCTGTAGCATTTTCAGCGTAATCTGCTGAAAACTTGCCTGTATCACTACTGCATGCCAGTTCCCCAACATCAGTTTGCCAATGAGACCTCAATTGGTAAAGCTTCTACTTTGTGTTAGTAAAGTGACACACGTGAGGGAGATTGATTTCATAGTCATGTGGCAGTTCAGCAACCTCCTCTCCAGCAGTGATTCCTCTTTAGTTCCCTCCCCAGCTGTGCTCTCAGTGCGTGGCACAGTTGTAGCTTTTGTGTAGGTAATCTCTCATACCCTGTCCTTGGATGTGTAAATGAAACAATACCATTTGTGTCCCCCACATCTTCCAAGGTGGACAGGCTGATATGGCCCCATTTTGTTAAGCCTGGTAATGTTGTCATCTGGCCCAGTCTTGTGCCCAGCCACAGTGTGATCTTCAAAGTTGATCTCCTCTCTCATTTTATTTCACTTGCTTATCTATGCCACGTAGTTGCCAGTGTTACATGGGGGACAATCATTCAGTGTTCTCCACTGCATAGTGCATGGAGATAGCCCCTCCTGCCCAGCCAGGCAATCCAGGAGGAAGGCCTTCTAGCAGTACGTATCCCATTTGTTGACAACACTGATCTGTGCCACTTCAGCCAAGCGTAGTATTTACATATGTTAGATAGTGCTATGCCCTAGTCATAGGTAGACCGCTGAATTGTTTGGGGTGCTATTCGTGGCGGGCTGTCTAGCCTGAACAGAGATCACAGGAGCCTATTTATTGCGAGTGTTGGGCAAGGCACATGTGCTAGTCTGCAGTATAAAGGTAAATTCAACAGTGGCGATGCCCTCAAGTGTTTCACATCTTTGTCTAGCTTATTAACCAGTGGGATCGGGTTATTCTCATAGTGGGTATTATCCTTTTTTTAAATCCACAGACCCAGGTATTTAAAGTGCTTGGTGGCAACATTTAATGTTATGCGAGGGCCCTCATATTCCCAGCCCCCCTTCTGCAATATTGGGGAATTCTCCCAGTTTATCCCAAGGTCGGAGAAGTTCCCATAAATATTGGCTACCACACCTATCCCCAAAAAAAGGATTTGTCCCTGTGGGATAGGTACAATATAATATTATCTGCATAGAGTGATAGACGTTCCTCCCATGCGTGATCCCATCTCCAGCCCCAGATTTGGGCATCAACCCAAATCCATGTCGCCAGAGCCTCTATCACTAGGACCAATACCACTGGTGAGAGGGGGCAGCCCTGCTTCATGTCCTTCTTTTTTGGCACATTCCAGAGAGCGGACCCCTTTGACTTTGAGCTGCGCCTCGGGGGTAGTACAGAGCAACCTGACCTATTTCAAGAAGTTGGGACCAAATCCCATCTTGTTCATAATGCCGAATAGGAAGGGCCATTCCACTGAATCGAGTGCCTTATTGGTGTTCAGTGATGCTACCACCAACGGAGCCCTAACTCCCTCTTCTTCGGCAATGTTATTATAAAGACATTGAAGGTTAACTTAGGTCGATCTATAGGGCATAAATCCTATCCAAGATTACCCTTCTTAGTCAGTTTGCCATTACTTTAGCAAGTATTTTGGTGTCCGAATTAAACAGATATATCAGCCTGTAGGAGGACCATCTGTCTGCAGGTTTCCCAGCCCTGGGTATAAGGACAATGATTGCTGTGCATCTCTCTTTTTTGTGTAAATAACTCCACACACCAGCAGTATGATGCAGTGGTTGGACACATGTTGATAATGACTGCCTTATGATTAGGAGTGGGGAATACTGTGCATATCATAACAAAGACTAGCACATGATGGGTTTTGGAGTTTTTGTATAGTGTGACGTAAATCAATTAAACTGTATTTTAATGCACAGTATATTGAATCTTCCAGTTGAGGGATCTTGTATACTAACCTTAAAACAGCATCTGCCACTTGATGCTCATTGCAGTACTGCTGTTCTTACTTTTGCTTTTTATGTTTCTGGACCAAAGTTTCTGTGTCTGTAAACCCATGCCTGTTGCTGTCTGACTTGTTGCGATTTATCTCAGAGCATGTCTTGGAGGGTTGCATCCTGAACCTCACATCAGCCCCTGTATTTTAAGATATATTTGGTTTGTGGTTGGAGATTGTTATGTCAGTGCTGCTGGGTCTGCAGGTTACTATTCCATTGTAGTATGCTCTTGGGTCTTGTATGGTCCTCGGTGTCTGTGGTTAGATGTTTCCTAGATTTATACCTTCTCTCACTAGATGCTGCTGTTTTATGAGTGCAGGGTCAAGACTGATTTGCATATGGCTCGGTCCAAACTGGAATGGCATGGTGAGCAAAAAAATGATGGCTTAAGGCCCAGATCTCTGTACTGGGGTGAATGTATGACATTGTTCTGCATTCTGTCCATCAGTTGTTGTTTTTGCATTTGTCACCTTGAGTGGGACGGGTATGCCCAGACGTGGGTCCCGTGCTATCCATGCCACTGGAGTCAAGCTATCCTGGTTGATAAGGGCTGAAAGCCCGAAACCGGTCCTAGGATGCTTGTTTCCAGTCCAGGGAGGACCTGGCCTGGCAGTTTGGGCTGGACTGTTCCCATTGGGTGCAAGGTCAAGGCTGATTTGCATATGGCTGGGTCCAAACTGGAATGGCATGGTGAACAAAAAAAAGATGGCATAAGGCCTAGATCTCTGTACTGGGGTGAATGTATGACATTGTTTTGCATTCTGACCATCAATTGTTTTTTGCAGCTGCTTTATGAGTAGCATTACTTAGACTTTTAGGTTGACTTGGGAGAAGTCGGTAGTTAGCAATAGATTTTCTAGGTGATAGTTCTAGTTGCATTGTTTTAATGATCTTTAAATCCAAGCAGCAAACATAGTATGAAGTGGGTGATCTATGAACCCGTCAAGTCATCAGTTATTGCCTAATACATACTTACAAAATGTAATAGTTCGAAATCAGATACACTAATTGTTGGTAAGGGTACTCTATAGAAAGACTGACAACTATATAATCACGCTCTGTTGTGGTTCAGGAAGTCAACATTTCCTATGCATACATCACCTTTGACAGCATTTTGTATCATCTTCCAGGGTGCTGATTAATTTAGGGCCATTTCCTGTGCGATCATTGATTTTCATTGCAACACTATTCATTCCTAAGCTATGACCATGATGAAATAAAATGTATTAATTAATAGTCTTGCTGTACCATAGGACTTAAGTCACACAGGGGTGTAGAATTTAATAAAATATCTACTTGTCCATGGGGCAGGTTGCTTCATGAATCTTCTTGTCCTGTCACAAAATCCACTTGTCCCTTTGGTGCCATGTCGTGCAGGACACATTATGGCAGCAATCTCATTATATAAGAGCTCTGATATAGCCTCTCTGATTATGCCAGGGCTCCTTACATAGTACAGTTTGAATGCTTGCAATCCCCTTATGTTGCCACATTTCTGCAGATTTACATACTGGGCTGAAGGTAGTGGTAAGCAATAGTTACAGGGTTAGAATACCCTTTTGAGTCTGTGCAAACCTACTAACTTGTATGTTTTAAAGCTTTTCAACAGCTCTTCTCTTATCTTTTCCCATACTGAGAAATGTTGGAAATTTACTCCCGACAATGGCAGATATAAACCTTCTTCCAGAGTTGCGGAAAAAAGTGGTTGGAGGGAACTTGCAAACACTCAGATTTTCGCATGAGCAAATCTACACATGCACATTTGCTCATGCTAAAATGCAGTTCACAAATATTTTCTAGGAGTACTATTTCTTGTCCTACTTCTGTAGATTCTTGGGAATTAAGGAAAGCTGTATAGCTGCACTTAATGCAAGGACATATGGAAAGGGGTGACCACTCTGTCCCCCCGAACGTATGGTTGGGTGCACCGATCCTCCCGGGAAACCATTTTGGGCGGGGGGCGTCTCGGCTGGTATGCCTCCCGCCCAAGAGGGGTTGTCCTAGACACCTACACCGTTGGCCACGCCCAGTAGGCGTACCGGCGGAGGGTACACGCCCTCCCTGAAGAGGAATAAAGAGAGCGGGAATCCGAAGAAGCGTCCTCTTGTTCATGTGCTTGGAAGCTGCACCCACTCGTTGCACGTGAGCCCTCGACGGAACAAGGAGCAATTTTGAGAACTTGTAATTCTTGTGTTTCTCTTTCAGTGACTTCGAGGCGAAGGATCCAGGACCGTGTTGATCGACTCGGAGCGGATAATCGAAACGATGTCTGGCAAGAAGGCAGGAAAGGGTTCCGAGACAGACAAAGTGCTTCGCATGTTTGTGAACAGAATGGCGAGAATGGAACGAAGCATCGGACAAGTCCCAGCGCTTGGTCGGGATATGGCGGGCATCAAGAAACAACTGGCCGCAATGAACAAGCCGGGTAACCCGAAAAAGGTAATAGGCCCGGCATTGCCGGGAGTCGTCCCCGAGGGTAGAGGAAAGCGGGTCAAAAGGAGGGCGGGGGCAGGGGAGGTTCCGGTCCCTGAGGTACCTCCAGTTCTCCCTGCCATACCAGCCGATGGCCCGGTACCAACCCCAGACGCGGGTCAACAGATTCCGGTTGTGATTACGCCCGCCAACGACGAGGACATGCCTCCCGAATTGGCCACCCAGTTGGCCGCATGGCTCAACAAAAAGGCAGGGGGTGCTCCGGCGCCCGGAGACACGGCCGAAGAGGCCAAGTTACTAATCCAGCAGTTACGGCAGTCGCGAGATGCCGCGAAGGCGAATCTCCCTCTTCTCTCCCCACAGGTGACCCCGGAAGGACCGACAGCTGGCATCGAGAAAACGGCGGGAACAACGACCGAACCGGGTAAGCTCGCTTTGCCAGTGGCGGGGGAGGGCTCATTGCCCTCAAGACGGGAGAGAGTGGTTCAACATATCCCGTTGGCCACGAAAGAATTGATATGGGCAGACAAGTATGTTAATATGTTTTCGTTGTTGACTGACCATCGCGAGATGGAGTATGCTAAGACACAGAAAGATTTGTGGCACCCGAGTGTCTGGCGAGCCAAAATGGCGGGATTCAGGGTGGATGAGACGATAACAAATTGGGCCAAGGCCTTTGCAATGTTTACTGCGATTATTGGCGAACGTAAGCCCGAGGTATTGCCCGAATTGTCTTGTTATCAGGCACGTATAATGGATTTTTTATGAAACATATGAGGGGAATGAATGGATGGGTTACAACATGAAATTCCGTAAAGCGAAAGAGTATGATTCCTCTCTGACATGGGATTGCCTCAACTCGATTTCTTGGCAGAAGCAGCTCCTGCCTGGCGCGGCGAGGACGTCCTCGCCAGGTGAGAATGGGTCAGGGTTTTCCCGCCAGCAGCCCGCGGTGCCCTTTCGAGCAGGCGCCGGTGGCGATCACCAGCCGAGAACCGGCGGGAATGGTGGAAAGCGGGGGGTCTGTTGGGGCTTCAATAGAGGCAACTGTACCAGACCGCAAGGGGCATGTAAGTTCAAACATGCGTGTGCGGGTTGTGGGAATTCCTCGCACCCGGAGAGTTCATGCAGGTCAAAAAATAGCGGGTCGGAAGGTAGAGGAGGGTCCAAACAAGACTGAGGGGGATCGTTGTGTACAATTGCCTACCCCCGTTGATATCATGGCTATGACTCCCTGGCTAAACAAATACCCTGATTATGTCTCCGCTGGGGTGTTGAGGAAGGGATTCTTATATGGCTTCCACATCCCGGCGGGGGATTTTCGTGGGGAACCTTTTTGTAGAAACCAGCTTTCGGCACAGCATAATCCAGGTGTGGTGGAGAGAAAAATCGCTAAAGAGGTGACCCTAGGCCGAGTCGCTGGCCCTTTTCAGCACCCGCCAGTAGCGAATTTCATCTTTTCCCCATTAGGGGTGGTCCCCAAAAAAGACCCGGGGGAATTTAGGCTGATCCATAACCTGTCGGCTCCAAGGGGTTTCTCAGTGAACGATGCGATTGACCCAGGAGTCTGTTCGGTGCGGTACGCATCCTTCGATGATGCCGTCACCATGTTGAATCGCCTGGGCCCCGGAGCGCTGATGGCGAAATCAGATATCGAGTCGGCGTTACGGTTGCTCCTGGTACACCCACAGGATCAGCGTCTGCTAGGTTTTGCGTTCCAAGGACGTTACTACATGGATAAATGCATGCCGATGGGTTGCTCCATCTCTTGTGCCTATTTCGAAAAATTCAGCTGTTTTTTTAGAGTGGGCATTCACCGAGGCCACAGGGCATAGGCATGTTAGAATTGACACCAACCTTGATTAACAGTCAGGGTCTTAAAACTTACCTCTGGGGCCTTTTCTTTGTGTTTCATAGGCATGTTATGCATTACCTAGATGACTTTCTGTTCTTGGGAGCTGCCGGCGACACGAAATGTGCGCAGGCGCTACAGGATTTTTGCAGCCTCATGGAGGAGTTTGGGGTACTATTGGCACCAGGTAAGACGGTGGGACCATCTACTTCACTGGAGTTTCTGGGAATTTAGCTCGATTCTGTGGAGGGGTGTTTCCGCCTGCCAGTGGGTAAGGTATCGAAATTTAGGGCTTCCTTGGCGCTTTGCCTTGGTAGGATGAAAGTGACCCTGCACCAGTTGCAACAAGTTGTGGGTCAGCTTAACTTTGCCTTGAGGGTGATGCCAATGGCTCGCCCCTTTTCATGCTCTATTGCACAAGCTATGGTTGGTCTCAAAGAAGGGCATCACCGCAAGAGACTGTCTGCAGAGGTCCGCCAGGACATGCGCATTTGGTTGGCATTCTTGGCGGACTTCAACGATCGAATAGTGTGGAACAAGCCGCCAGCATCTTCAGACGAGCTGGGTTTGTGGACCGACTCGGCGGGGAGCGTGGGATTTGGCGCCATCTTCGGTAATCGATGGTCGGCGCAAACATGGCCGACGTGGTGGCACGCCAGCGGTCTCACAGGCAACATAGGGTTCCTCGAGCTATTCCCAATTTTTGTCGCTCTGAGGGCATGGCCGGACGAGTTCCGTGGACCGCTCAATTGTATTTTGGTCTGATAATATGACTGTTGTAGAATGCATTAACAATCAGGCAGCACGCTGCAAATGGATTTTGAGATTGCTGAAGGAAATTGTGCTACTTTGCATGAGACTAAATGTACAGTTCAGGGCGAAACATGTGCCGGGTGTACTGAATCATGCGGCTGATGCACTCTCTCGTTCACATATGCAGGCGTTCAGGGGTTATCTACCTACAGCGGACTTAGTGGCGGCACCGTTCCCCGAAGCACTCTGGCTAATCGGTGCCCCGGATTACAAGACCTCGTGGCAGCAAGCTTAGCCCCCAGGACGAGGAAGGCATACGAAGGAGCGTTTCGTTCCTATTGTACATTTTTGGGTCCAACAGGGAGTCAGAGCTGGGGGCAGGAGGAGTCCTTCCTGGGGTTCCTGGTAGCACTGCACAGAGAAGGCCGATCAGCGGCAACGGCCAATAGACACAGGGGGGCCATCTCATTCATGGCGCAGGTGCATGGCATCAAAGACCCGACAGGTTCCTTTTTGGCTAAAAAAGCCCTTCGTGGCTGGCAGCGCCTCGAGGGTCGCAGGCATGACAAGAGACGCCCGATTGGCTTGGAAAGGTTGTCCCTACTCATGGCAAAACTAGTGACGACATGCTCCTCCCACTTCGAAGCAGTTCTGTTCCGGGCGGCTTTCGCATTAGCGTTCCATGGGGCTATGCGGGTGAGCGAACTGGTTGCAAGGAATAAGAAAGATATAGAGGGAGGCCTGTGCAGGGATCACATCCTAATTAGGGGTGATTCGATGGTGGTCACGATAGCTAGGTCCAAAACTGACCAGGGAGCGATGGGAAGCAGCGTTGTTGTCCAGCGCATGCAAGGGTCTCCCACGTGCCCGATAAGGTGCATTGAGGAATACTTGGCACTGAGGGCGGATACAAGGGAGGGGAGTTTGCTGAGGCACATCGATGCCACCCCACTGACGAGGTTTCAGTTCCAGAGAGTGCTAGCACTGACAATCGCGGCGGCGGGCATGGACCCGTGCGATTTTGGGACCCACTCCTTTAGGATAGGGCCTGCTACTGAGGCTACAGCCAGGGGTCAGAGTGCGGAAGAGGTGAAACAGTTAGGACGATGGTCCTCGAATTGTTTTAAAAGGTATGTGCGATTGCACATGTTGTGAAGTCAAGTTACATGCACTCACGCTTCTTGTCTTCTGTTTGATTTACAGTTTCGCGAGCATATCATGCGGGGCGGAATTTGCAGTCGACCCAGCACCAGGGGACCAGCGGTCATGGATCACCTGCTGAGGAGAGAGTGGTGTGATTCGTGGGCCACTCATACGTGAGGCAGGCCGAGGACGTATTCAAAGCAGGTGACGTGACCCACGCAGCTGGGGAATACGGGTACAGAGTGGCCTTCCACGGAAGGGGCGGGCTCTGTATTGACCAGTTCGAATCTTTTGTTGAGGGTCTCTTAGGGCGGCAGAGGTCACCGCCATCTGTAATCATAGTACACCTGGGGGGCAATGACTTGGTGACACTCGGTAGGTGAGTATTATTCGAGCGAGTTTTGTCTGCCGTTAGCTGGTTGGCAAAAAGAATCCCGGGGTGCACAATTGCCTGGTCCCACATGATTCCCAGAAGGGTTTGGCGGGGGGCCTTTCAGTGTCAGCACTGAACCATTCGGTGAAGAAGGTTAACAACAAAATTGGTAGATTGTTTCGCTCTGCGCAGTTGCATAGCATTCCGCATGGGTGTATTCGGGGTTATCACATGTATCTGAATGATGGGGTTCACCTGTCCCGGGAGGGGAATGTCTTACTCATAGGAGACTTCATAGCATGGCTAAGGGGTTTGAGGAAGCATGACCTTTAGGAGGAGTTTGTGGGGGGGCCGGATAGCCGGTCAACTATCCGGCCTGTGGCGGTAAGGTCATGATCGGTGAGCAGTAATTTCAAGGTCCCTAGAGGGGGGCGCCACCCACTATGGATGGGAGCGCCCGGGGGGAGGCGGCCATTGGCCCCTCCCACTGGGAGGCGGCACCCACTAAGGATGGGTCGCCTAAGGGGAGACGGCCATAGGCCCCTTCCAGGGGAGGAGGCGGCTATATGCCCCTCCTACAAATTTCCCGGGGCCCGGATATCCGCGACGGCGGATGTGATAGAGAGTGTGGGGTGGGGGGGGAGTAAACGCTGTCCTTCCTACAGATACCTCACACGGGTGCTCGGACGACCTTTAAGATGGCGTCAAGCGGAAATGGGGGCCCCCAACAAGACAAGGGAAATTGGAGTTGGCACGGAGGGTACAGTCCTCTGCGCGGCCGCCACTCACACCGTGAGGGCGAGAGTTTTGGTAGTAGGGATCTGACACCGGTTGCGACCTTGCCGTTGGCCCTTAATGCTAGGATGTACAATTTTAATTTAGAATGTATGCATTTGCAGGATGTTAGACTCGGCTAGGAAACCTTTGTATTAGAGATTTGTTAAGGTTAGCCAATGAACATGTCTTCATCGAAATGTAATAAATGAAAATTGTACATGATATGAAACTTTTATTTAATGTTTTAATTTTGTTTCATATTTTAATAAATACGGCCGGGAGGGTGACTCCCTCCCGCCTTCCAAAAGTTCAGAACTGCGTCCGTCTTCCCAACCTTGGGGATTGTGTTGGGAGGGGGTGACAGGCATCCCGGCCATATACCAAGGGTGCACTTTTGAGACTTTCTTTAATAATTGGGCACTTTTGAGACTTTCTTTAATAATTGATCCCCTAATTTGGTCTGGCATTGACCAATACCTTTTGTGTTTATTAAAATTCTGATTCTCACTCTCACTGTATCGGCTGGCTTCACTGTGAGTGACATCATTCTGCTCTTTCACAAGGAGCATATGCCCGCACACTAAGTAGTTTTGTTCAGTGCCAGTACTTACTGTGGCAGTGGGTGCTTTTTGAGACCACATTTTTTTTGTTGCTTTTGCCAATGTGTGGTATAATGGTGAGGGCCCGGCAACTCCCACACCAATAAGGTTGTACGCAAACCATGCTAAAACAAGTCACACATTGACAAAACTAATTGAGTGGGGCGATATGCCTTCAGTCTGGTTTGCGTTCTGTAGTCCTGGCGTAAGGTATTTTAGTGATATTTACTCTCTAAAGTAAATCAGGATTTTCATTGAAAGGTTGGGCAAAGGGATGAAAAGTAGCACTATGTGCTACTTTGCATCAAGGGGTCTTTCCATAGGTGAATAATGGGTGTTTTCCTACAACCACCCCTGAGTAGTGATGCACATACTTCTCTATTACAGTTTTAGAAAATTATTTAAACCAAAACTTCATGCTTCCTTGAGACAGGTGTGACGGAGGAGTAACATTTCAGTTTGCCCATACTTTTCAAACTTTGCATGTGTGCTGAGTTATACAGCAGACATACAAAGTGGGTCAAATAGTAAAACATGTTTTTTAACCTATTCTTGATAGAATGCACAACCTCATGCACCATGGTGCACAAGTGTGTGTTGGGGAATGGCAGCCTCAAAGGCACCAGCGCTGGGTGGGAGGAAAAGCAGCGCCATATCATGGTAGAAATAACACCGTTTTTTTCACACTCCCCTTCACGTGATGCAGTGCTGCATTTTTGGTGCTGCATTGCATCAAAAGTTTGCACATTTCTCCCTTAGGTTTTAGTTTTCAGACTCTTCCAGATATATTCTTCAAGCCAGTTGGAAAGGCGTACGTTAACAGCACATTTATTAGTTAAAATATATGGTATGCCATCTTTATCCGTTGCATATTTATGCACATCTATGAGGTCAGCTTGCCATTGATGATTAAGGACCCGATTTTTAATTTGGCGGAGGGGTTTTTACTCCCTCAGGGCAACCGAGTAAATTACTGCTTCCCCACTATCCACATTTAGAAATGACCACCAAGCCTGTGGTGATTTTTAGGCATTGGCAACAACTGAAGTTACAGCAGGTCCTGTAAAGGCTTCTTTGAGTTTGATGCATGGCTCCATCAAAATTACAGAGTCGTCCGTCAAACTTATGTTTTTATTTCCAAAGAAAATTATTTATCGAAAATATAATTGTTTTTTTAAAATGTATAAAAATGCATACAACAGTTTTCACTGCCCCTTACCGCCAGGGTTTTTCTGGCATGATGGGCAGTGAAAACTGACCTGTATGTCTGGGGTGACATACAGTCCTTACTCGATCAGGCCATCAGAGGGGTGTAACCATGCTGGAGATGGAGTGGTCTCCATTGCGGTTACATTATTGGCCCTCCTACATTTAAATCAGGCAGACGGACCATTATCTTAGCCATAAGCATATCCTTAGCCTCAAGATATAAATCAGTACCTTAGTCCTGTGAAGAGTGTAGAATTTCTTTGACAGCATTTGCATGCACTGTTACCTAATGTATGAGCATCTTGTCCTGAGAAACCATTCCACTTCATGTTTTTTGTTGTTGTGAATTTCGTTTTCTTTTTAAAATTTATCTACCCCTCCAAAACTACTAATCCACTAGGGGTTGTAATAAACTCTTTGGAAAAGCTTCTGCATTCTTTCATTTTTTGAATACAAAAAATGCCCAATATCCTAAATCATCAGTCTATCTTAATTTAATTTTTTTGTGGTATCAGGATATTAAGATGCTGTGATATTTTCTATTATGCATGGTTGCTTATGTTACTATTCAGATCCAGGTGAACTCCGGCACATACAGGGTTGTTCATTTTGGAGCAGGATAAAAGCTGATTTCCATAAGAATTATTATTGTCTTTAGTGGCACAGTGAACTAAAAAGATAGACAGGTTTGCTTTCTAGAGTAATAACCAGTGGCTGGAATTTATTTGTTTTAATTTTTTGACCTTTCATCTGATACATAGTGTACACTATGCTGCTTTTAGATTTTGATATTACAAGTATTCTTGTATCCACAGATAGGAGATTCCTGAACACATAATGCGATGAAGAGTAATGAAGAAAATATGACAATACTTGAAAGGTATCTAATACTCAAGAAGAACATGAAATGATGCCAAATAGTAATAAGAAAAAGAACAACTCAGTAGGAGACAGTGAATCAAGTACACAAACAGACAAAGCCTGCAAGAACATCAAGTGCAATCCAGCTGCTTCAAGAGGCCGACGACATCCATGCTGCTAGACTCAAAAGATTAAAATGAATTAAAATCACAAAAATTAAACTGGCAGAACAGATCCAGTATTAAATTATGCTAGATACCATCCTTTATCTTAGATAATTATTAGGTAGTTACAACAATGCTAGCCTCTCTAACATGAAAATATAAAGACTGTGATGTTAGTCCACCATAAACACAGTTTGGCTGACCCCTACAATCCGTTCATTATTCTAGAATATAAAGACTTGGTAATGAGGTTTTTTCTTTGTGTGTGTATTTTATAAATATTCTCCTACAAATATATTATTTAGATAAGCTGTGAGTTTGCAGTTCTACTTGAAAAGTTCTTAACGCAGGTTGAAGACACAGCTCCTTACAGGAAGACCATGCATATGTTATTTGTTGTGCAAGGATTCCAGTAACTATTTAACATTATTATTAAAAACACACACACCCTTCAAATACTACACATATCTAGTGAATATTAAAATATAGTTAGTGGTTCAGGAACCACTATGGTCAGTCAGCAAACACATGGCATAATATGATTTATGCCAAAATATAGCCAACACTTCGACTCTAAACCCCAAAGTAAAACACAAACAATAGAAGACAAGCTTTAGGTTCTGCTCAGTGCTAAAGTAACGTCACCAACAATGCACAGGGTGAAACCCATAAGGACACCGTTAATGTGGCAATAGTGTTCATCAGCAATTCACAACTAAGAGTTCATTAATAAAGAGAAGAAACAACATAAAGGTTTTGTGTTTTTGAGAAAATATTTAATCATTCATTATTACTACACTGCCACCAGTAACAACTCAACAGAAAATTCATTTTGGTGTAATGAATGTAAGATGACCTTTAACGAGTCATGGACTTTGTGGAGCAAATATTGCATGCATAAACCAGAAAATACAGACACACGTAGTGAAAATGGAATGTGCTTTACCCACACAGCAAACCTAAAGATCCATCAGCAAACACTCACAAGGAAAAAACCATACACATGCAGTGAATGTGGTGAGGGATTTACTTATGCATCAGAGCTAACCATCCATCTGCGACGGCACACAGGAGAAAAGCCAGACACATGCCAAGAATGTGGAAAGAGCTTCAGTACATCCTCAAGTCTAAAGCGCCACTACCTAACACATACAGGAGAAAAACCATACACATGCAGTGAATGTGGAAAGAGCTTTTGTCGCTCTACCAAGCTAAAACGGCACCAGCTAACATACACAGGAGAAAAACCATACCCATGCAGTGAATGTGGAAAGAGGTTTACTGAAGCATCACTCTTAGCAATTCATGTGCGATGGCATACCGGAGAAAAGCCATACACTTGCAGTGAATGTGGAAAGAGCTTTCGTACATCTGCAAATCTAAAGAGCCACCAGCCAACACACACCGGGGAAAAACCATACACATGCAGTGAATGTGGAAAGAGTTTTACTGAAGCATCAACTGTAAGGAAACACCAGCTAATTCACACAGGGGAAAAACCTTACACTTGCCAAGAATGTGGAAAGAGCTTTAGTACATCCTCAAGTCTAAAGCGCCACTACCTAACACATACAGGGGAAAAACCATACACATGCAGTGAATGTGGAAAGAGCTTTTGTAGCTCTACCAAGCTAAAACGGCACCAGCTAACACACACAGGAGAAAAACCATACCCATGCAGTGAATGTGGAAAGAGGTTTATTGAAGCATCACTCTTAGCAATTCATGTGCGATGGCATACCGGAGAAAAGCCATACACTTGCAGTGAATGTGGAAAGAGCTTTCGTACATCTGCAAATCTAAAGAGCCATCAGCCAACACACACCGGTGAAAAACCATACACATGCAGTGAATGTGGAAAGAGTTTTACTGAAGCATCAACTGTAAGGAAACACCTGCGAATTCACACAGGGGAAAAACCATACACATGCAGTGAATGTGGAAAGAGTTTTACTGAAGCATCAAATGTAAGGAAACACCAGCGAATCCACACAGGGGGGAAACCTTACACTTGCAGTGAATGTGGAAAGAGTTTTACTGTAGCATCAACTGTAAGGAGACACCAGCTAATTCACACAGGGGAAAAACCTTACACTTGCAGTGAATGTGGAAAGAGTTTTACTGTAGCATCAACTTTAAGGAAACACCAGCGAATCCACACAGGGGAAAAACCTTACACTTGCAGTGAATGTGGAAAGAGTTTTACTGAAGCATCAACTGTAAGGAATCACCAGCGAATCCACACAGGGGAAAAACCTTACACTTGCAGTGAATGTGGAAAGAGTTTTACTGAAGCATCAACTGTAAGGAGACACCAGCTAACACACACTGGGGAAAAACCATACACATGCAGTGAATGTGGGAAGAGCTTCACTCAGACATCAGGCCTAACCATCCATCTGCGAAGGCATACAGGAGAAAAACCATACACATGCAGTGAATGTGGAAAGAGCTTTATTATTGCATCCGCCCTAAACATCCATCTGCGACGGCATACAGGAGAAAAACCATACACATGCAGCAAATGTGGAAAGAGCTTTACTAACGGATCAGCTTTAAAGATCCACAAGCGAATACACACAGGAGAAAAACCTTACACTTGCAGTGAATGTGGAAAGAGCTTTATTACCCTCCAACATCTAACGAGCCACCAGTTAACACACACAAAGAAAAAACCATACACATGAAGGGAATGTGGAATGAGCTTTACTCATTTATCAACTAAAAATGTCCATCAGCGCTTGCACGCAAGAAAAACCATACACATGGAGTGAATCTGGAAATTTCTTCACTTGAGTGTCAATCCTAACCATCCATCTGCAAATGTATGTAGCAGAGAAACCATGCACTTGCAGTGAATGTGAATGTGGAAAGAATATTCTAAATCCATGCATCAAAAGAGCCACCATCTAACACGCAGGGGAAGTAAATCTACAAATGCAGAGAAGGTGGAAAGAGATACAAGCCTCAGACCTAACCATCCATCTGTGATGGCATACAGAAGAAAAGGCATAGACCTGTAGTGAATGTTGAAAGAGCTTAAGTAAATCCATACATCTTATGAGTCAGCAGCTAACAAAAAATGGAAAAAAACACACATGCAGTGGATATGGAAAGAGCTTTACTCAAGCATAAGTCCTAACCATTTATCTTTGAAGGCATTCAGAAAAATACCCATTCAAAGGCATTGAAGGTGGAATGGGCTTTGCTAGCTAAACATACCTACAATTACACCAGCAATCACACATAGGAAAAACAACATAAATTATGTAGGATGTTTCAGTTATTCATAAAATGTAAGACACCATCTGCAAACCACAGATATAGTTAATGAGGGAAGAACTTGCATTCTTTATTATGCCTAGTGGTCAATTAGTGAACACACAAAGTGTAAATAACATCCTGTTGTAATGGGTGTGGGAAAAGCTTCCATGTTTTTTCCATCTATATATGCATCGGTAAGTTTACACACAGAAATCTCATACAGAAGCATCAGATATGGTGTGTTTCAGTATTTCATTAAATTAGAAGTCGCTTTCACCAAAACATCTTAGAAAATAATTTTGGTTCCAGTAAATGTGGGAGGGTTTCATTTACCTTTCAGCATTCTGAGTTATAAGGTTTATGAAGAAACTGTGTCTAGACCTTTCCGATGTCAGGTGAGGTTCAATATTGTGCTTTCTAGGTTTGAAAAATTCAATATGTTGAAGCGACCCTGTGGAAGTTGTCTTTTTCACACTGTAAGGAGAGGTAGCTCTTTGATCCTGTTACTCAATGTATTGGTAACCTTTGACATTGTTGACCATGGGGTACATTTTTCTATTTCATTCATGTACATGGGATGGTGAAGGCCTTAATGAATTATGTAAACATTAAGTTCCAAGTATATTTCAATGTATAACCTTTGTTATTTTTGTAGGATAATAATATGTAACCATGTAGTATGGTCCTACATTTCCATCATGGTGTTCTGGTCATATCATAAACCACAAGGCTAAAGGCGATGTGATTTGTAAATATCACCAGATCCCTTGGATGGCATTGTAGGGTCATATCATAAACATTAGCCAGTTTATATTTTTTATTTTACATGATTATTTTGTGGCAGTTGTGTTGAAGAATTTATTGTTTTTCAAATGGGAATGTTTACTAAAAACTGTAAGTGAAGTCGGATTAAGGGTGAGATTGTTCATGCTATTCTCCTGATTCTATATTTAAAATAAGAACGGCCAAGAATGAGTTTTCATAATTGGAATATTAAATCAACAAAATGCAATAGTAAAACTCTGCAGGCTCTTTTGAGGCTGTCCACTTGCTGGTTTGATGCTGTCCACTTGCTAATGAAACCCATATTTCACAGTGGCCCATGAAATGCCTCCAAAACCCCATGGGGTCAGTATAAGATCATATTACAGGATAACCTGCTATGTGTTTGTCTTCTATTAAAGTATGATGTCATTTCATTGCTCGGATCTGGGAATTCTGTATGATTGTAAAAAGAAGAGTATAATGTGTTGAGGATAGGATACACCAATCTTTTTTATGTATGTTGCTTTCTTTTTTTAGAAAATATGATGTGTAGGGTGATCGGATGTCACCATTTGGCAAAACAACTTTTCAAGTCTTAGACTTTCTTTTAACAATCCTTTTAAAAGGTCTGGCCATTTCTATTGAAAAAGAACCATGATTATAATACTTACAATGCACAAATAAATAAAATCCAGACCTTTCAAGCAGCTTCAACATAACATTGACTCATCTGGCCATCCTCATGGTGTCCCACTACTCATATTTAATAGACAAAAATAATTCTGAATGCATTTTTTGACTTAAAAAAATATTTAAGTTCATTCACGGTTAGTAATCTTGTCATATCTGTAAACAACAATATACATTATAAGATTTTTCTCTTGTTTACAGATTACACTTTAGAATAGATATTGTCTTCTTTGAGCATTATTGTGCAATACTGTTAAAAGGATTTTATGTTAATACATTTTGTCTTATTAAACAGCAATTTTAACTTTCATAGCACTCTGACTGTAGTGAACACTCGGGCACAAGAATGCTCATGGGGACATAAATGCATTTGTTTTGTTTCTAATAAACTACAGAAGAAGCTTTGTGTGCTTCCTAGATTCGACAGATTGGACTGTAACAAATCCACATGGGAATGCAGAAGTAAATGAAATTTCTTTTTAGAAAACCAGAATATGCTATTGAGAGAGCATAAAAAGCACCAATTGGCGTACAAAGCGCCAATGCGCTCACCTCGCATAGATACACTAGCAGCCGGAAGTGGCTCTCTCTCTTACACTCATAAATTGCAACCCTGCACCATGAACGACTGGTGCACAATGACCATAATATAAACAACGTAATGGCTCCCTCCTTGTTGTATTTTGGAAGGGGAAAATATGGCGGCCGGATAGTTGCAGGCTGCGTGTGTCTCCCGAGTCGGGTGGTGGTTGCAGGGGGTTTCTTTACTGAATGGAGTCTGGCAAGTAGGTGCAAGTAGTCTGAGGATGCAATGATTTCGTATCCGCCACGATTTTGTTTGTGAAGACCAGTGCGGGCACGTTAAACAGTAAGATTTACTGGTCTCACTACACCCGTGGTGTGTGGTGGGATCGGCTTACGGAGCCGTAGGGAGTCTGGAGAGGCGGGAGGAGGACGCAGACGAGGAGCCCACAAGCCAAGCGATTCTAAGCTGGGACAGAGGGCACTCGAGGTCGGCAAAGGGTGTCGAGCGGCAGCCAGGATTACTTTTCGAGAGGGAGGACGGGGGGGCAGCCAGGCTGCTACAAGGAGCAAGATGAGGTCGAAGGTGCGGCTTTCCTCTTCAGAGGCACAGGTACACTTTTCTCGCATACATGTAAAGCCCCAGCTACGGTCCCTTGAGACTTTACCTGCTAGGGCAAATAGTAAAGATAGTGAAGGTCACAAGGCTGTGTTCGCATGTAAACAGTTGTGTTTGGAAAATTTGTGGAAAATTCTGTGGCGGTTAGCAACCATGGAGTTGGGGGAAAGCAGGGAAAGCGGCGCAGAATTTCATATTTAAGCAGGGCAGCTCTTCTGATTCAAATAACAAGGAGGTAAGGGAGGTGAAACGCAGAGGAAGGCAAAGAGCTAAAAACTCATTTCATGACAAACTGGTAAGGGGCGACTCATCAGAAATCAAGATTAAGGTGACACCCTCCCTCAGATCATACTTTAAGGTGTTACCAAAGTCTTTGGTGTTGAAGGGAAAATCTCCGACAAAGTTAATAAGGCCATTGACACCCCCAAAGGTAAACAGGTACATCAAAAGTGTGGGAATAATTTGGCTATTGTTGGGGGTAGTTTGGGTGAGGTGTCTGATATAGATTTGGTTGATTGGTCCACACATTTGAGTCTTAACCGATTCCAGGTCCTGGCTCTAGACGTGGGTGATGATGTATCACAGGTTCAGGATGAGGGTATTTTAAGGCTATCACGAGCTAGCTCTGAAGCAACTGGCTCTGAAGTAACCGTAGTTGCAGCAGAAGTTGGAACTTTATCAATGATGGGGGTTGTACAGTGAGAGCAACAGAGAGAGGCAGAGCAGGAGAGCAGTGATTCTTCTATAATTACCATGCTTAGAAATCTTAATCTTCAGACGCAGAAGAGATTTGAGACGCCAGAATCTAACCAGGAAAGTATCAGGGCGGCCTGAGGCTTGTTAGAGAAGAAGATTGATGACTTGAGTAGCCGAACGATTGCATTAGAGGTTGAGGTTGGAGATCTTAGAGATGAGGTCATGGTTAATCAGAAGGAGCTAGAACTAATTAAGAATAAGGAGAGAGAGCACGAGGGAAGGGTAGAAAGTTTGGAGAATATGCAAAGAAGGAACAATCTGAAAATTCTAAAACTTCCGGAGGGTAAAGAAGGAGAGGACTTCAGGAAGTATGTAGTACATTTGTTAAAGAGTGAGTTGAAGTTGGAAGAGACAGAGGAGGAAATCTCTAGAGATATTCAGAGAGTACATAGTGACCCCTTCAGGTTGAACCCTAATCGTGCTAAACCCAGGAGTATTCTGATACATTTTAAGACCTTCACTTTGAAAGAGAAGATTGTAGCGAGTTCTCTTAAGATGAAAACTTTGGAAGTAGACGGTGCTAAAGTTGAAGTAATATCGGACTTATCGACTGTTACTGCTAATAGACAGTGGGAGCTTGGTAAAAGGATCGAGCCACTAAGGAAATTGGGGGGTTTTGTTCAACTGAAATTTCCAGCCCTTTTAAAGGTGATGTGGAATAATAAGATGCACTTCTTCCGTTTTGTAGAAGATGTAGATACATTTTTGGAACAGAGTCAACCGGGTAATATTTGAATTGGAAGTTATAAGGTGTTTTTTGGGCTGCTCCGGCTGATCTTTCTTTAACACCTTGAATGCAGCAGCATTTCATCCACGGTGCTGCAGACCCTTAAATCCCATTATCAGAGCCTTATCTTACGTGTGAGATACAAATCAAACAAGAGTGTTGACAACGGGCACCCTTGCCTAGTGCCACACCTAATCAGTACCGGCTGCGTCAGCGTCCCGTTCACCAGCACTCTTGCTGTGGGGGCCCGATAAATAGCTGACAGGGTTTTACAAAGGTGTTTTTGGGCTGCTCCGGCTGATCTTTCTTTAACACCTTGAATGCAGCAGCATTTCATCCACGGTGCTGCAGCCCCTTAAATCCCATTGTTCATGATGAGCTGAGCTCGTCATGAGCACACGAGCAGTGTACTGCATGACGAGCTGAGCTCGTCATGAGCATGGAAGGGGTTAAGGATTTGTTAAGGATTCTACTTGTGTATTCTTTTTATTTTTAATGTTTATTAAATGCACCGCCCGTTAAGGGGCACTCATAGGGCTTATTAGCCATGGGTAGTTGGAAAGGGTTTTCCTGGGAAAGAGGGTGGTATGCAGGCCTTTTGTGGGTGGGGGAGGGAATGGTAAGGTGTAAATGTAGAAAAATCCTCACTTGCATTTTTGCTGTCAATGGTAGGGAGGGTGTCAGAGGTTTTTTTCTTGGTTGGGATGAATGGGGGTAGTTCAAACGAATTGAGAATATTATCATGGAATGTAAATGGAATGCGTGTAAAGAGAAGAAGGGAATTGATAATGCAATATTTTAAGGATTCTCCAGCACAAATAGTTATATTACAGGAGACTCACCTGACCGGGGGTGAGAGTAAGCAGCTGTTTTTATCTCAACGGTGGATGGCTCATGTAGTATACACTACACAGACATCTATGACTAAGGGAGTGGCTGTTCTAATTAAACGAGGCTTGAATATCTCAGTGGAAGGTACATCGTCCAACGCTGGAGGGAGATGGTGGATTGTTAAGTTAAAGGTTTTTGGGCAAGTGTTTATTGTGGTAGGGTATTATGGCCCGAACCAGGACAATACGGGTCCACTAGATAACCTGGCAAGGGGATTACTGAACTTTTCTGGGCCGATTATTATGGCTGGGGATTTTAATAGAGTTTTGGATCACAAACTAGATACATCTCAAAATAGTAGAGTGGCTGTAAATCCCAAAATGTCAAACGGAGTTAGATTACTGATGAGCCAGCTGTGTTTATGTGATATATGGAGAAGGAGGTTTGGTCAGCAGTCAGAATTCACGTTCTACAATAAAAAGTATATTCATAAATTTCGGATTGATTATTTTTTGGTGGACCACAGGATGGTTGATTCAGTTGCGCAGGTTGGGCATATTGGAGTTCATCTTTCTGACCACTTAGCTATTTCCCTTCGATTGACAATAAGGGACAGCACTTTAGCCTCAATCTGGAGGTTGGATCGAACAATAGTCTATGAAAGGAATTGGGGGTCGGCTAATACCGAGATTGTTTGGGATGAATACAAGGCATTTTTGCGAGGGAGACTAGGAGCTTTGGCAGCTAGGAAAATAAGATTTTATTACAACAGAGTTTCAGACGTCGGGGAGAAGATTCGCAAGCTAGAAAATGTAGGACACAGAGGGGCTGGTGATAAAGACCTACAAGATCTAATTGATTTAAAGGCAGATTTAGCGGGAATGCTGAGAGATAGAGTCAAAGAGAAAGGGGATGCTAGCCATCTTTCTCATTTTGAGTATGGTAAGGGCTGCAGCAAGCTTTTAGCTTGGAAGACAAAGAGTGACCAAGTTCGAAATCTGTTTAAAGAAGTGAAAAGTGACGAGACAGGTCTGATTATCACAGATAATAAAGGAATAGCTGCAGCCTTTCATGAGTATTTTGGGAAGGTATATCAGGAAGATCGGTTGGTGGAAAATCAGGCAGTTCTGAGATGGGTGGAACTCTTGGACGATTTATCGGAGGATTTTAAGGATGTTTTGAATCGAGATCACTGAGGGAGAGGTTGAGGAGGTCATGAGATGGGGTGAAAGAGGCAAGGCACCCGGGCCAGATGGCCTTCCGGAGGAAGTTTATAAAGCCCTGGTTGGAATTTTCACTCTATCATGACTCCCTCTTGGAATTAGGCAACTATAACGCTTATTCTCAAGCCAGGGAAATCACCAAAGAATGTTGAATCATACAGACCTATCTCCCTTTTAAATACCGACTATACGCTTTTTGCCAAAATTATTGCAGGGAGGCTGAACAGTGTCATTTCACACTTAGTTCATGAGGATCAAAAGGGCTTTATTAGCGGTAGACAGCTGAAAGAGCTAACCTTTTCCCTTATTGGCTCTGTAGACTTAGCCTCTTCCTACGATCTTCCCTTGGCGGTTATCGCATTAGATGCCGCCAAGGCCATCAATCGAGTCAATTGGGTTTATTTGCACACTCTAGGTAAACTTTTTAATCTAGGCGCAAATCTCTGTAAAACCCTGTCAGCTATTTATCGAGCCCCCACAGCAAGAGTGCTGGTGAACGGGACGCTGACGCAGCCAGTACTGATTAGGTGTGGCACTAGGCAAGGGTGCCCGTTGGCAACACTCTTGTTTGATTTGTATCTCACACGTAAGATAAGGCTCTGATAATATTGTGCCTTTTGATGTTGGAGGTTGGTCCAAGAAGATCGGATTGTATGCAGATGACTTAATAATTTACACCCCTAAATTAAGACAAACTATGAGCTGTCTCCTAGAGATGACGAAAGAGTTCGGGTCTGTTTCAGGCTACGATATTTTTGGGATAATCAACTTTATTGTTTTTTTTAAGAACAATTAAATTAATTGGCAGCAGATCAAGCATCGTAATAAAAAACATCTCATCACATACAGTCGACAAACGTAAAGGTGGCCCGCTGGACTGGGTGTGGTAATCTCAAAACATTGCAGATGTACAAGATTAGTCGGACCCTCACACTGGTAGCAAACTGAACCATTTACCCCACACTTAACCGTATAATTTGAGGCAACCCCGGGCCTCGAAGAGAGACCCCTCCTGTGCTCCACACCAATCCACCCCCCTCTTCCATTTACGCACAGTCGGTGCCTTAGCCTGGGACCACAGCCCAGATATATCCTTTTTTGCCACCGCCACTGCTGTCCCCAGGAAACGCTTATCTGCCCTGAAGCCATCCAGGCTGTTGAACACCCCAAACAGCAAGCGCCTCGGTTCATGGGGAACCTCCCATCCTAGGGCCTGCGTGAGCTCGAGTTCCACCCCTCTCCAGAACGGCGCCAGGGCCGGGCATTCCCATACCATGTGATAGAAGTCTGCTGGGGCAGATTTGCAGCACGCGCATGCTGGGGAAGATCGCATATGTGCCCGGAAAAGACGTGCCCGAGTGAGCTATGCCGCATGGAGGTAGTAAAGTTGGACCAGTTGTAACTTGAAGGATGTATTCAAGGTTTTAGGTGCCATAAGGGCATCCCGCCAATCTGCCTCCAAGGGACCCAGCCACTCCTCCCAGCGAGCCCGGAACCGGTCCTGGGACGCAGGACCGTTGTTCAGTAGTGACCGGCATATGCGGGACACTCCCCCTCCCCAGGTTCCCCATCATCACATGGGCATCCAGGGGACTGAATTCCGGGAGAGAGGTGGGAGATGGAATGTGGGTGTGAAGGGCTTGTCTGAGTTGTAGATACTTATAGAATTGGGAATGAAGAAGGGTGTGGCGGTATTGTAGGTCAGCGAAGGATCAAATGTGGTCTCCCACCCACATTACTCCAAGCAGCGAGATCCCAATGAGGTCCCAGCGGTGGAACCCTTGCAGGGACGAGACCTCCCTCAACCAAGCGTTTGCCTGTTGAGCTTCCAGTCCCATTGCACGTGGCAAAGGGCTGTATGCCAGGCCGTGAGCACCGTCCTAGTGACGGGGTAGAGCCTGCGGCACCGGGCAGCCATATAAAAACGCCAGAATCTGCGTGAAGTCCATTGTTCTGAGTTCCACCTGGTATGCTGGGTCGGACCAGCCGCCCGCAAACCAGTGCGTGTATCACGATAAGTCTTGTGGCCAGGTAGTAGAGGTGGAAGTTAGTTACCCCCATGCCTCTGTCAAAATGGGGAATACGATAGTGGGCCAGGGACAGCGCAGCCTCCCTCCACCCCATAGAATCCGGGTGAGAACGCCGTTTAGGTCCCGGAACCAGCTACCTGGGAGGTGGATGGTGATATTTTGGAAAGTGTAGAGGAAGCAGGGGAGGATCATCATTTTAAAGAGCGCACTCCTGCCCAGGGGGTTGAGGGGAAGGGTCTGCCATTTCTTGAGGTCTGCCTTCATCCTAGTGACCAAGGGTGCAACATTCAGGACCCACTCGAGCTCCGACAGGGGGGTAACCCACACGCTGAGGTACTTGAATGATTGCCTAGGGGAGACATGGCAGCCGAGTACCGGTCCCCTCCAGCAAGCCTGCCAGGGGAGCACACGGAGGGCGAGCACCCTATAAGGTCGCATAGCAGCCAGCAAAGGTTTGCGCAATGGCAGATGACGTTACATGGTGGACCCCAGTGTCCGACCGAATCTCGGGAATAATGCGGTTAACTTTGGGGTAGGACACTAGGTTGTGGAGAAGCTTGACATTTTTATCGCCCCAGCCATAAATACGTGCCACCAAAGAGCGCCAGAGCATTTTAGTGGATTCCAACAAGATCCGACGTATCTCACGTGGACCATTGCAAGTTGTCGAGAGGAGTCATCGCTACCGTTGGTCAGTTGGATTCTTTCCAACTGCACTGCCGGAGTCTCCAGCTGCACGAGCTGGGTGGCCTGCTCCACACGTTTCGTGTGGACCAGTCCTCTGTCCACACCCGGAATGACAGCCTTGCTGGCCTCCCACAGCGTCCCCCCGGTGAGGGGACCGAGCCCGTATTAGTTGAGAAGTAGTGATGCAATTCTTGCCCGAGTGACTCCACCAGACTGGAGTCTTGAAGGAACCAGGCGTTCAGCCGCCAAGTCGCCCGTGGACCAACAGTGGAGGTCCCAATACGGAGGGAGACGGGGGAGTGATCCAGGATCCCCCTGGGCAATATAATGGCCCCAAACAATAATTGGCAGTCTGTGGTGGGCATCAGGATGAGTTCTATACGGGAGTGGGTATGATCAGCCGCCGATGTGTGGGTGTATTGTTCTTTGAGGGGGTTCCATACCCTCCTTACATCACAAAGGCCCAAGGCCGATGACCAACCAGAGAGGCTCCTCACAGAGGCAAGACGATGTGCCGAAGGGGTGCCTGTCGCGTCACGTGAGGGTTGCAGGACGGCGTTAAAGTCTCCCCCAACCCGGAACTCACCGCGTGAGGCGCTGAAGGGTGGACGTCATGAGTGTAGGGGGAACGCAAGTGCACAGGAGGTTCATAGGGAGTCCCTCAATCATCCCCGACATGGCTACATACAGGCCCTGCGCATCAGTCTCGGCTCTAGCCAGGGTAAAGGGAAGCCCCTTCCTGAGTAGAATGGCCACCCCTCGAGAACCCCATGCGAAACCAGAATGTCAGACCCTGTCAAACCCATATCGGGCTAGGAAGTTGCATTGTGAGCCCATGAGGTGCGTTTTCTGGAGAAACAGAATGTCGGGTGTGTGATGGTGGGCAGCAGGGAGGACGGACGTGCGCTTGATTCGGTCGAGGAGGCCATTGACATTCCAGGAGAGGATGTGGAGAGGCCTATTGAGGGTGTAGGACATCTAGAGGAGTGATATGCGGAGGGGTGGATGCAAGCGTAGGGCCGCGCTCAGTCCAAGGGAAGCACCCACCCAGGCCCGGGGCCTAAAGATGAGGGTATGTGAAGTAGTGATCTGCTCGCCGTCAGCGGGAACATCTAGGAACATGCGGCTACCAATAAGAACAAAACACAGCGGCCCGTAGGCGGCTAAAAACAACAAACTGTTGGGAGACAACGCTCTCCCCCCCTCCCTCGCCCCCTAACTCCTCTCACCCTACACTTCTGAAGTGGAAGCATCTGTCGCCCAGAAAAACCCCAACCATCAACTACCCCACAAGGAGGTGAATCGCTAATCTAAAACGGTTAGCAACAAGTAAGGACATGGCTGAGCTGGACCCCCCTACATGTATTCGGATTAAATGCTAACAGCTGACAACATGAAATGGTAAACGTGTGACTAATAGAGTGTATCAGTCCCGGGACTGCAATGGAAGATCAAATTCTGACCAGACCACTTAGGTAGGCCCCCGCTCGTGGGGTCAGGAACAGTCACGCTGCAGAGAGTCCCGAAGGGTGAATTGTGTGTTACACATCATGTGGCGTCGGTCATTCAACCACCAGATCCACGGATCATGGGGCTCCCGGACAGGTCCTAATCCGACATGGCCCTTCGCAGAGTTTCACCGGGCTCGGGGACGCTGCCCATATCAATCAGAGAAGAAGCCAGGTTGGGGAGGCGGATCCCTGATTTAGAGTCCGGTCCGGGGAGCGCTGGGGCTGCGCCTCCGGCAGATGGGATTCCCCTCCCCGGCGGCCGCCCCTCCTCTGAGACACGGTTCGGCGCCATGGGACTTGGGCGCGTCCTTGTTTGGCTGCGTCGGAGCCATCCGGGCAGAAGAAAGGGCCGCCCCCGGCAGGAGGGCACGCTCCTCCTTGAGCCAGGTCCATGCCGCCTGGGGGATGTCAAAGAAGAATGTCTTTTCCTGGAAGATCACCTTGAGCCGAGCCGGGAAGAGGAGACCATAACTAAGGTCCAAAGCCCTAGCGGGCTTTAAAAATTCCATATTATAGCCAGAAGGCTTCAATTTGGGATGCGCCAAGATGCCCACCCTGGTCCAGGGATTTGCTGGCTTGACCACTAAAGGAGATGGGTCTTCAGAGATGGGAGCAGCTATTCCCAGATGGAATATTAATTACATGCGGTCAGTGTGAGGAAGAATGGGGTTCCAGTTTCCCTAGATTTAAATTTTCACAGATTCAAAGTTGTTCGGCGGCAATGGGCGACCAAATAAGATCTCACAATGAGCTGCAGGAGAAGCTCTTTTCGAATTGTGACTTTAAGAAAGAAATAGCACTGTGGTACTGGTTGGTGCTAGAAATTGAGGATGGCCCTTTCACTCTTCCAGAGACCCTGTGGGGAGACTGCTTGCTGGAGATCGAGATGGAAGGCCAATTGCAAGTAACTATGTCTATGCTTTATAAAATAGTAAAACCCGCATATTTAATGAGGAATCATTTTTTCACAGTGTACGGGGCGTATTCAACTCCTCGAAGACTCTCCAAATTTGGTTCAGGAGGTGTGGTGGTGTGCCCTAAGTGTAAACGCCCAAATGAAGATGATCTGCATATGTTTCTGCGGTGTCCGAAGATTCAGGTTTTTTGGGAGGCCGTGAGTAGCTCTCTGTCAAGTGTCCTTGGGCTGCAGATTAAGGTAGGCCCTGAGCTGGTTATATTTGGAAGACTGGATCTGCAAGGTAAGGGCACAGATGACAATGTTAAGCTTATTTTTCATGCTGTACTTTTGGCTGGAAGAGAGATATGCAAACAATGGTTATCCATGGCCCGTCCAACAGAGCTTTATTGGTTACGTTCCATGAGATTTATTGCATAAATGGAAATTTCGGATCAGACAAAGAATTTTGGAATCCTTTTTTGGCACGTTTTGGGTGAAGGGTAGGGTGTTATGGCATATAAGAGGTATCGGTCCAATGATTAAGCCTTAGCCTCCCTCGGCTGGTGAAAGTCTTCTTGGTTTACCAGGAAGATCTGGGGTAAGGGTGTGATATGAAGCTCCCGGGTTTTCTTTTCCGTCGAGGGTACTTCCAAGAGGGGAGCCTCTATTCTAAACGGCGTTGGTCTCCTCCCCTTTGTATTCAATAAAGGAGGTCGAAAAGCCCAGGGTGGTTTCGTTGAGTTTTGGGCGGCAATAAGGCAAATGAGGATAAAAAGAAAAAAAAACGTAATGGCTCCCATCTTCTCTCACTCCATTTCTCCTCTTACCTTTCTTAACTATTTCTTGGTCTATTATTTTTAAGTTGGATAAGTCTCCTAGATCAATACTAACCTCCGGACTTTTAGATGACTTCCCCCCTTATGCATTATTTTAGGCCACTTTATGTGTTATTCTTTACCTTATGTATTATTTATGTATTTCTTGTTTTAAGAAAATTCAATAAAATCTTTGAAATATAGAACAGCAGAATACGCTATGGAAAGATGTCGATAATTTATACCACTTCCTCAGCACTCCCCTTTCTTTGAAAAACCCCAAACTAAATGTGGAAGTGTGCATTATGCACCCTGTGTACTTCCATGCTGACTTTATACAGTCTCCTGTAGTTGACATTGATTTATATGCGCCAAATGAGGGTAGAGTATTGAGCTCTTGCTAACTCTGCCACACTGGAGAGCTGGACTTTGTGTGGAAGGCGACTCTGTGGACGGCCCAATATAATGTACAAATACTTACTTTTTGTTTCATTGTATTTATTTTATTAAGAAGGCTATGCTAAGAAGCAAACATTTCACTGTGATTTTTTTCTGAAATATGGCTTTTGAAACTAATGCTAAATTTTAAAAAGTTATATTCATGTAAATAAATAAAACAGTATGTATGTTGATGCACAGAATGAATATGTTGTGTTGTTGGAAGGGGAAATGGATTTTGAGTAGTTAAATATTAAGTTAGTCATCCATCAGCAAAGTTAAGTAGCAAACTATATTCAGCAGCTTTGGATTGTATGCTTAGTCACGCTGTGGATTAGGTATTGGCCAAGTTATTTAACTTTAACCAAACCGCGAGGGGTTACATTTGCAGTGGGGGGTGCTAGAGAGCTGCTGCCACCGGTGGCCACTCTACACTAAGATCCTGAGTTTAAAATTCACCTCCATCGTACAGATAACGTGCTAAAAAAAACCTCAAACAACAGCATACCTAAACAGTGCGTTGTCTGCTGATTCTAGAGAGCAGAACTCTGATTCCTGGACAGATACGTGGGCCTGGACCATTACAGTCCCAATGTGACTGGTGAGTGCTGAGGCCCGGGAGGGTACTAGGCATGACCACTGAGCTGAGCAGAATACGGGATGCCAAAGGCCAGTCCTGCCGCGATAACTCCTTCTAGTTGCAAGGTTGAATGGAGTGAAAAAACCATGCAGTAATGCCATTCGACAGTAATACACCTCCATGTGGGTTCCAGCAGAGGAGGGACCATTACTGAGTGGCTCTCCAGCAGAGGCCTGCACTGGTGACTGCCTGTTTAGACCTGGAAGAGTTCATGGACTGACTGCTCTGGCCTCCTGGGCAGTGGTACGGCCCACCACCATCACCTGGCCTACATCAACGTGCCCATTTGAAGGTGGGAGATAAAACACATGAGAACACGGCTACAAAATGCCAAACAGGGAGTACTAGGTTATCACTGGGGCCTATTGTGTCCAAGTAAGATGTGGCATTACAATTTCAGGATGCTCATTGAGAGCCTCAATTCATACTACATGGCACAAAACAAGATTCTGAAATCAGCGAATTTGCGTCTGTCCACCCCTTGTAAGTGCTAATGAGTATATTTACCTACTTTACTTGACCAAGTAACAGCTCATTGTTGGGCATGTGTCCACGGCGCTGGGGTAGAGTAGGAGGACCGGTTGTGTGCTACACGGGTTATAATATGCCTAGGCGAAAGCAAGATCGAACTTCTGAACTTAACGTTGCCGCACTCTTGGGGGTTGTGTTTAGCATCAATATCAACTAAGAGCCTCAAAGCCTGGCTATGAGTGGATCGGTTAATTCCAACCTATTGGTAAACCCTGATTATAATTACGAGCTAAAAGCTATTTATTGTATCCGATAATTATCAGTTGTATTAAATAGTTCAAGCTTCGTTATATTTCAGCAGGTCAAACCTGCCATAATTTAACAGTAGAAATATGTACGTTATTTACCACACCATGCGGATCATGGTGTATTAAACACCAAAAGGTGCAAGTTATTCTCCACAAACTCTTAATGGGTGCTATCTATTGCAGCCGATCAATAACATACTCAGTGGTATCATTATTTATCAGGTGCGCTAAATAGAACCTACACTGGTAATCAGGGTCTTAGAATATTAACACAGACCTGCACATTCACCATCATAATGGCGTGGGTCTCCATAATCACACATGAGCACCATCTAACTTGAACATTATAAACAGATTCTGAGGACCTGGGAGTCCTAGCACTCACAAACCCACTAGTCACAGGAAAAATTCTACCACACCTCATGCAGATGGGAGATAGCAGATTCTCATTTAATCAAATGCTGAAACCAGTGGATCTTCTGAAACCAAACATGTGTACACCGGGATCAGTGCCAATCCAAAGTGTTATACAAGCAAATGGATGTGATGAAACAAGAAAACACAGATACAGCGGTAGGAGGTTACAGCTCTAGACACAGTCGGTAGCAAAGCTCTTCTACTGGACCTGAAAACTGCCCGTACATCAGGGATGGGAAAAACAACTAATTGATTGTGCGTGTAGACCATGTAAAGGAGAGAATGGACAAACCGGGAGTGATAATTGATGTGGTGGAGCAAGAGATAACTGACTGTGAGGACATCGTGGCAGTACATAACATCCAACTAAACAAACGTAGTAAATGACTGAAATCAAAACTAAAAATAGAAAGGTCTGGAAGTTCGCTCAAGAAGAAATAACCTCTGGCACTGGGCATCCCCAAGACCAAAGTAATACATAGGGTAAAACATCACTATAATAAAAGCTGTATCCAGGGGCGTGGCCAAGCTGGTGACCAAGATGGCCGCTCGGCTATGAAACTCTAGAGAATTTGTCCCGATAAACGGATGCCTGCCGGCACTGTTAAGTGCTCTCTGTTTCCGCACAACGCATGATTGCAATGCCCTGAGTGTATGGGGTCTTGATTATATGATCTAATGCCGCTTGAGATCGCCTATCAGCACCCTGACAGCAGTCGTGGCCTGACATGGCCCTTGGAGGCTCCATGGTGATTTCAATTGTTCAGCAGGTGCATTAGCACCGGGACCAAAAGCTCTAGGCACCCCACTAAACACAGATTACTGCTCTTTTTTCCAACTAAACAGGCAGTCACAAGAGAAGTTATCCCCCAGGCACTGGGTTCATGGTTTGAGTTGTGCAGCAGGTGTAGTGGCACCAGGCCCACAAGTTGTGAAACTCTTTTCTTACGTTAACGCTGTTTACTGTTTACCGATACTTATTTTACCTTGGCTGCACACATTTAAAACGTGCTGGTTTAACTCTGCTTTAGTGGGTGGAACTTTTTACCAATATTGTATCACTAAAAAAATTGGAGTTTTTTTGTCCTGTTTGTCGCTAATAAAAACAAAATCTGTGTCATGTGTTTGTTGTTTGCGCATTATGTAGCATAACACGAATTAAGTGATTGTAGTGCTTTACATGAGCACACTCCTTATTGCTCTGTAGGGATGTTTTAGCCTCCTTTATCTGTTGGTACAGTTTCTGTATAAAATTACAGTGCCGACAACTACCGTTGAGTCTTGGATTGTAAACACAATCATGTGTCTGTTCTAAAAGTATTCCTTGAGTTTTGTGATTGCAGCTTGTACCTTCGACTGACCGGGAAGGGAGGCTGTGTAGTTTCTAGAGCAGTGGATTTGAAAATTCCAGTTGCTGGGCATTGTTGTCACATTGTGTCAAGTTTTGTCTTTGTGCTCAAGCGTGTTTGGTGAGAGTGTGGGATTTGTGCTGCTGTTCTATTTTCAGAAGATATCTATTATTTTGGAGTAATAAAAAAATTGTTTTTTCTTCTTTGGTGTGGGTTTTATACTTTTTTAACACCGAGCGTTTATCTTAGTAAACAAGTCAGTGGTAAGACTGGCTTTTTTTTCGGCGAAGTCCTTTACAGTACTGATTGTACTGTCCTAGCACCAAAAACATGTTATATTGTTCGTTGGCTATATGAATAAGCAACGTGGTAATTGAGCGATACTCTGTAAACGTAAGCAAATAATGAGAATGTTGCCATTCATTTTTCCGTGGATGTAAAATGCATTCATAATATTTGTATACTTTTAACGCTTGGTATTTTAGCTTAATAATTGCTAAAAATAGTTTGATTTCTTCAACATAATTTAAACAGCCTCCTGTATTGTCATTGTTATGTAATATAAATAACATTGATTGCACATTTGTAAAACAGGCAAACGCTTTGTCTATTTTGGCTCGCTTTATGCATGCTATTTTAGCTTAATAATTGCCATAAAGGGTTTGAGTTGTCCAAAGTAATTTAAACAGTCTCCTGTATTTTCATTGTTATATATTATAAAGAACACCAACTTAAGCATGGGCGAATTTTGCAAATTCGCGATCTGTGAATTTGCGGATTTGCGAATTCGCGATCCGCAAAATTCGCAAATTTGTGCGAATTTGCGGATTTTTGTTTTTTTGCGTGTTCGCGGGGTTTATTGCGTGTTCGCTGGGTTTTTTGCGTGTTCGCGGGGCTTTTTGCGTCTTCGCGAGCCGCTTGCATAGCGATGTTACCCATGCAGTCGTTTATGGGAGAGGGAGAGAGATAGATAGATAGATAGATAGATAGATAGATAGATAGATAGATAGATAGATAGATAGATAGATAGAGAAAGAGAGGGAAAGAGAGAGGGAGAGAGAGAACGAGAGAAAGAAAGAGAGGCCGGATCTCTGATGGGCCAGATTCCTGAGTTGCCCCTACAGAACATACATCTTTTTATTTTTAGCAAAATGCATATGAAAATTGTGCTGTAAAGGTCTCTTTTAGTTTAACCCCTCCTGACAACTCAAAATGGGTGTATTTGCCATCCTCTCCCTTCTTCCTGTTTTTTATATCTGTAAGTGCTTCCTGATGAGGTTTAATTCCTTGGATAGGTGCCTCGTTGCCTACTTGTAACTATTCTCTGACCCTGCTTCAAGGGTCAGAGAAGGGTCAGAGAATAGTTGCAAGTAGATAACGAGGCGCCAGGAAGCAATTAGCAGCAGCTGTCCAAGTTGAAGTTAATTTGTTTGTAACCCTTTTGTAGAAGGTTACAAAGAAATTAGGTTCAACTTTTGCACCTGCTGCTGTAACCCTTGCTTGGTTGAAAATTCGTCCCCGCTGATTCGCGGATCGCGAAATCGCGGAAAATTCGCAAATTCGCCCGCGAAACGGATTTTACGCCCACCCTTACACCAACTGCACATTCTTAGAATGGGCAAAGTGCAGTTATCCAGCAGCATTAGGGTTATGATTCAATTGTGCAGCAGGTGCAGTGGCATCGGATTTATTATTACACATGGCGTGAAAAAAAATGCAGTGTTTGTTACAACATACAAACTTAAAAAAATATAGCACAACTATTGAAAATGTCACAGTGTACTGGTTAAATAAAGAACACATGTTAACCATAAGTAACACATTGCCAATGACAATGCAAGTTTATGTTCCTGTTTTAAGTTTTTTTGCAATAATAAAAAACTGTGCAGTGCAAAATAAAAATAACTTTATAAGAGAAAATGTAATTTTAAAAAACTTGCTCATCTGAATAAAACAATATTACTTTAAGTGTGTTTCTTTCACACATTACACACCTGCTCGGTTGCTACTTTGAATAATTTTAAGTTACATTTCATTTGTTTATCTTAATTTATTTATTTTATTTATTTATTTATTTATTTTCTAAAGCGCGACAGCTACCCACAAAGGGTTTCCCGGCGCGGAGAGACACTATATTTAAGAGCAGAATGTGAAACTCTGAGAGGGAGCCGGAGCAGCTTACTGATTAAAGAGCCAAGTCTTGATGGCTCTGCGAAACTGGTTATAACGAGTTTCCAGACGTAGGTTCAGTGGGAGAGCATTCCACAACTTGGGGCCCAGCAGCGAGAAAGACCTTCCTCCAATCCTAGATCTACGCACTTTCGGCACGCAAAAAAGGCCTTGAGATGCCGACCTAAGACAGCGGGCCGGCATATAAGCCTGCACGAGGGATTGTAGATATCTTGGGGCATTTCCCCATTTGATTTTGTGCATAAGGCTCAAAGTCTTGAATTTGACGCGGTTTTCAATTTTCAACCAGTGGAGTGCCTTGATATGTCCAGATATTCTTTCCCTTCTGGGACACTTGCAAAGTAGTCTAGCAGCGGCATTTTGGCCGAGTTGGAGGCGTCTCATGACTGCTTGCGTTGATCCCAGGTATAGGACATTCCCGTAATCTAAACAGGAGGTAATCAGTGCATTGACCACTGATTTCTGCGTGTCTTCTGGCAGCATCCAGATGATTTTTCTGAGCCATCTCAGAATGGTAAAGCAGGTGGCAGTTACATTGTTAACTTGTGCCTCCATAGTTAATTCATTGTCAAAATTGATGCCCAGGTTACGTACTTGGTTTGACGGGGTAGGTAATGAGCCCATTTCAGAGGAACAGTGCCTGGGATTCCAAAGGTGGTGATCTGGACCCAAAATTAGAACCTCTGTTTTGTTGCCATTTAACTTGAGTAGATTATTACTCATCCAAGTTGCAATCTTTCTGAGACCGATTTGAAGACAAGAAGGGGCGTCCGGATCACCTTTAGAAAGTGAAAAGATAATCTGGGAATCGTCAGCATAAGTAAACATGTTTAGGCCTGTTTCTTCCGCAATCTGGACAAGTGGGGTTACGTACAGATTAAAAAGCAGGGGACTCACAACTGATCTCTGAGGGACACCATAGGGGGATCGATGGGTTTTTGAGGTCGAGGTATTGGAAGCAATCTGAAAAGTCCTAAGAGTAAGGAATGATGTGATCCAATCCAATGCAGTTCCCCTGATGCCCATGGCCGAGAGAGAATTTAACCAAATAGGGTGGGAGATGGTGTCAAATGCTGCGCTGATATCCAAAAGGATCAGCGCAGCAGACTCCCCCCTGTCGACCAAGAGGCGAAGATTATCCATCACCCCGAGCAGTGTTGTCTCTGTTGAGAAGCCAGGGCGGAAACCCGATTGGGAAGGATGTAGTAAATTGTTTTCCTCCGAGTATTTGGCAAGGTGAACGTGGACGTGTGTCTCCAAGATTTTGGAAAAAGCAGGTAGTAATGATATCGGACGGAAATTGGCCAGGATTTTGGGGTCTGCTGATGGGTTTTTTAGCAGTGGTGAGACCATTGCGTGTTTCCACATAGATGAAACCTTCACTGAGGATAGGGATAGGTTCAGTGTCTGACATATTACAGAAAGTTGCGAAGTGTCAAGAAGCTTTAATACTGAGATAGGGAGGGGGTCAATCGGGGAGCCCGACTTCAGTTTCCCTAAGATGGCTTGGAGGTCCTGAATTTTTAGTTCAGGCCAAGATAACAATAGCTCGTAGGGCAGGCCTGTCAGGTGGGAGGTGTTCCCCTCACTGGTATCAGGCTCTGGGTGTGTTATGACCTGAGTCTGTTGTTGCGTGACTATATCCTGATAGATGGTCTCTATCTTATTTGTAAAAAACAATGCCAGTTCTTCGCATTGAACATCGTTCAGCGGAGGAGGTTTGGCTGTGGTATTAGCACCAGCCAAGTCCTTTACTAAGTTGAACAGTATTTTAGATTTGTCAGTGCCCTCGGCAATGGTCTATGCCAGGTAGGTAGTTCTTGCCACGGTACAGGCTTTGTGATAAAGTTTAAGCTCATTTCTGTAGGTTGTTCCAGCTATACTGGAGTATTCTTTCCTCCATAAGCGTTCCAAACGTTTGCATTTGGATTTTAAGGTCTTCAGAGATTCATTGTACCATGGTGCAGGAGGGTTGTGGGTTTTAAGTTTTTTATGAGCCTGGGGCAAACATGTGTCTAAGGCTCCTAACAGCCAGTCGTTGGTCTTATTGGCTACTGTCTCAATATCTTCCGAGTCGAATATCTCGCCCACGGGGGCGGATTCTAAGATGGAGATGAGATGGTTTATATCCAGTTTCTTCCAATTTCTATTTCGAAGCAGTGATTGCGGGCTGGATAGCCTATTAGCCGTTGGATTGGGTACACTGAAATTGACTAGAAAGTGGTCTGACCAGAGTAAAGGTAGGGCAGGAGGGCAATGTGACAGGGGGATACTGGAGAAAATAGGATCCAGGAGATGGCCTCCTTTGTGAGTTGCTCCTGAATTCCAAAGCGCAATATTCATGGCTGCAAGGTCATGGATTAAATTACTGCCTATTTTAATTGAAGGGTCATCCAGGTGTGTATTTAGGTCACCTAGGATAGACAGATTGTCATAGTTGCTCCTGACAGAGGCAATCCAGTCCACAAATTGGGTGGCCAAGGCTTGGGCGGGACCAGGTGGTCTGTAAATCAACAGGCCAGTGAAGGTGAATTTGGGGTGCAGTTGTAGTTTGAAAAAAGCCGTCTCAGAGGCAATTAACGGAATTGATTCCAAGGTGCAGTGAAATGATCTTTTAAAAATGAAAGCTATGCCTCCCCCCGTTCCTATGCCTCGGTCTTTTCTAATTATAGCATAGTTAGGTGGTAAAGCTTCTGCGATGTCAGGGCCTGCACTGTCATGTAGCCAAGTCTCGGTGAGAAACAGGGCATTGAAGGTATCTTCCGACAGAAGGTCATGGATGTCCCTTTTATGTTTACAGAGAGATCGACAGTTAAGACTGCCTATAGACCACTTCTGTGTAGGCTGGCTTAACAATGGACAATAACCAAACAACCCCTTTCATTTAGTTTTCGTAACCATGTTTTTTTGTTTTTGGATGTGAAAGAACAGTGCCTACACTGTACTTTTGTTTTTCATCCACCCGTTACCTATTCTCCCCATAGCTGCATCACATTCAAGCCTACTAATCAGGAACATGTTTATTTTTATCTTTGTCCTCCACCTTTTACCTAATCTCTCCACTTTATGATACCCCTGGTAACAACAATATATTGCCTTCTTTTACCAAAACAAGTCTTAACACTTTAACAGCCTTTTTGTAACATATATTGTACAACTATTCATTAAGATATACCTTGCGGTTGTATGACTCAATAACTACTGCCTGAAGCACGACTGCCTGAACCACGACCTCCTTTACCACAAACGTTTTTACAACAATCTATTTGTTATAACTATTTGTTTTTGTACGACTTCCTTTACAACAAAATTCCTTAAATTATTTTTTTTTTTGTGGGGGGAAATCCCCCCACACTCCTCATAATCCCTTTATATTGTTTTGCTTTATTTGATATTGTTTATTCGTCACATTTATTTCAATTTTAAAACAACGCATTTTGAAGATTATTCTTTTATTAATTATTTTAAGTATTAATTAAAATATTATTTTTAAGAAATGTCCTACCTATGACGCCAGTCAGTGTGCGGACGAAAAGATGTTAATGTTTTTTTTTTTTCGTAACCTATCGTGTGAGTTATTTTGTGATTGGGCAGTGTTGAGTGATGTATCTCTTCAACAAAGCACAATCGTATTGAGCGTAAGGGGATTGTAGGCGGAAGACAGCAGAGAGAAGTGACGTGGTCAGCAAGTCGTGGTTCCAGAAGTCGTGGTTCCAGCTTTCGATGTTGAGCATTCTTCGTTTTTCTCAGGTGAGTCGTTGTTCGAGAATCGTAGTTTAGGATGTTTCCCATAACTTGCATATTAATCACCTAGGCAAAACATAATACATTTACTAATGCTTGTTCTTTCATATGGCTTTCTTGGGTGATTGAGAGTTTGCTGACCAATGGGAGGTAGTGTAGGTGGGGGAGGGATGATTTGGGCATACTTTTATTCACAAACTGATCAAGCATTAGCAGATTGCGAAGCATGTCACATGATCAACATGGTATTACAACACTTGTACATGGTATCCATACTCACCCGCCAAAGATTGTGAAGTGTACGAAAAAGTTCCTTACGACTCATATTAAGCTCCTCTCATGGAATGTAAAATGACTTTTCTGATAGAGACTTCTAGCTGTGATATATTCGTTGTAGCGAGGCAGCTTATTCCTTACATTGTCCTAGAAAATGATATTTCAGCAGTGAACTTTTGCACACAAACATGCACGACCATGTTGGTTTTTTTTCTCTGAAACTACTTTGTATACACATCCAGCTTCGCACAACATTATCACGATGCCTTGAACATCATGTACTAGGTCTCTCTATGCACTAGGTACAAAAGTCATCCTATCTTCATCCACAATGCAACAGGGCTATCCATAACATCACTAATCTAGCACACACATAGCAAAGGCTGCTTTTTATTATTAATATAGGCATCCAGATAAATTGGTATAGGAGACACCGAAAATCCCTGCATGTGGAGAAATCGTCATGCACTGCTCTGATATTATGTGAGGGGTGTCCAACTTGAGACCAAGACAGGGTCCTTCACTCTATCATATCAGGTAATGGGGTTGGATTGTCCCTTTGATGGGCTCTTGGCTTTACACCCACACACATTCTAGGTACACTCAGAGTACAGTTTGCATCGTGGGAGTACATTAGATTATTGTATTTTACATATATGCCTGCATATATTCATTGCATAGGGTGCTTCTAATCTCCTTTATTTGCATCTGTCTCCTAATAATTGCAGAAAAAGTATTTTGTGTAAGAATAACGTTGGTTCAATAAATATTATTGAAAACGTCCCACTGTGTGTTCTCTGTATATTTCTCTGAGTACAAGTGAGCATGAGTGACTGAGCAAAGGATTCTTTACTGTTTCCACGATTCCAGAGTGATTAGGATTGTCATGTTCGCTCCATGTAGGCTAGAAGGAGCTTACGGTGGCACTGAGAGCTAGCTGGTATATAGACCAACATATCCTGTGGGGGTGTCCAGAATCAGTCTTGACACCAAGCCCTTAGTTTATGTTGTCCAAACAATGCGCAGATCCTATGGATTAGTAGAAACTATACAACAGCTGTAGATTGCTTACCATAGAATATTCCACCAGGTGTCAGACTGGATCCAGAATCTTTTCAAGCAGAACCTCTACATGCCAGTAGGTGGTGTTGATTGGCTCTGCGTCAGCATGAAGTGAACTGCGTGGTGCCTATATGGGTGCCACCCCAGCACGTTGCCCTCAGTTCTTTTCTTTCTTAGGAAGTCACACAGATCTAAGAGGGCTCCCTTTGTCCACTTTTGGACAACTTTTTTCCACATTATTTTAAACCTGTTTTTTGAGACTTTGTCTCCCACTTTGTTTATGGATGTCCCCCTCAACAACTGGTGAGGCTAAGCCCTGTGGTCTGTCTGTGACAAACCCCCACCTAGTTTGCCTTTGGTACTTTGATTGGATCACAATCCTAAGACTCGTGAGGACCGCCGCCCATGAACACTAAGTCGCTGAAAGAGCTTTCCTTGAAGCTTGATACACTCGGTCACTCAACACCTGTCGACTCCGCAAAGTTCCCGGTCATGAGGAAGGACCCAGGACAATTTGCTGAGACGTTCCAGGCGCTCATCATCTCTCTCAAAGTCATTGGGTAAGTCCCACAAAAAGTTAAAAAAGTCAAAGAACAGGAAGCGCTCTTTGAGTTTACAGAGCTAGTCCAAATCTTCAAACAGGTTGTGAAAAATAAAATCACACTAGGACCCTCTCCAACATGGAGCCATCGTCCCAATTGCAAGATTATTATGATGCCATGTATCTTATTTTTGGGCAGACCAACCCCTCTAGAGTACTTTCGGCCCTCATGGTTTTGGTGTCAGTCCAGTCCTCTAGATCCATTTCTGGATACAGAACGACTCCGAGCATAAGATCGCAACCTTCCCCGGAGCCCGTTCCAGCGATGTTGTTACTTGGCAGTGCAGACCCCATAATCTTACCTGATACAGAGTTTTATTAGGAAGATCTGAGGATCTTTATGGCTTCACCAACCTCCTTTATGAGTTAGCAGATAGCCGGTATGAGGAACTGGCAGGTGCCAGTGGTCTGGACACCTTCTCACACTCTGGCCTTGTCTCTGCTAGTGTGGGTATGGAGAAAGGTGCTTCCTTTGCTAGGGTGGTTAGAAGGGTGGCTGAGGTCCTGGATCTACGCCACCGCCTGCAGCATTCGAGACAAATATCTTGACAGAGGTGCTTCAACTGGGAATTGACCCTCAGAACCTCTCCTCCCTTTTAACAAAACCTTCACTGATGTCCTGCTCGGAGCGTCAGCCAAGCTCTGCACAGAGGTGACTGTGCAGAGAACAGTTGCCCCTCATCACACCACTCCTAGAGACCCAGCTTTCCCCACACAGCACCCAACCCCAGAAAGTTGGGTTGTCCAGTCCTCCATAGCCAAGATCAACCCTGGTACGTTCCCTACCACACCTCTAGATAGGGAATCCAAGAGGCTGGACACCTTTGGCAATAGGATGTTCTCTTCCACCAGCCTTGCACTGTGGTCAGTACCACTGAGTGTCTTTTGGGCTGATGTACCTCATGGTTTGGGATTCAGTTGCAATTGTGTTCTCCTTTGCCTGTGACGAGGCACAAGCAACACAAATGTTTGCCAATGGCAGAAATGAAGCAAAGTTCACCATTTTGCTGTGAACTGTATACAACTGACTTGTTAGGCAGAGTAATTGTGTTATCAGTAGCACTCAGACACCACTCCTTGCTGAGGTCTACTGGCTTTGCGGGGGACATCCAGGTATCCCTTATAGACATCCCCTTCGATGATACCCGCATCTTCTGCAACAAAGCAGATTTAGCACTGGAGCGCATTAAGGACAGCTGGGCCACTGCCAATTGCTTGGGCATCTCCAAGCCCCACGCCAACCCATTCTTGCCCATCCATCAAAGCCCAGAGGTGCCCTAGTCCTTTTGTGGCCTCCACGGACATACAGCTAGAGGTCCACCCAGGCTGCCACCCCTTCGGCCCCTCAGCAGCCGTACCCTCCAAACTACTTTAGTTTGCCCTCAAACTATCATGGGCACCCAGTTGGCAGCGAGAATTGACCTCACATGCCCCGCTGGCAGTCTGTTACATCGAACAAGTGGGTACTTCAGATTGTTCAGCAGGGTTACTCTGTCTCCTTGGTACAAACCCAGCCATCAATGTCACCATCTTTGGACTAGCTGATGGAGGGCCACCTGTATTGGCTCCGTCAAGAGGTTCTGACTCTTTTGGCCAAAAGAGCCATTGAGAGGGTGCTGGCACCAGAAGTAGATTGGGATTTCTATTTCTACTACTTTCTGGTGCCCAAGAAGGACGGAAGCCTCCACTCTCTTTTTGACTTGTGCGCTCTAAATTTCTTCCTGAGCAGGAGAAATTCAGAATGCACACATTAGCTCAGGCGCTACTTGTGGTTCAAGAGCATTATAATTTAGCTCGGCTTTGCTCCCTTTTAGCCTTATGAGCGCTCCTCAGGTGCTCACCACCGCGATGGCAGTGATTGCAGCCTACTTGCTAAAGTCGATGGTTCCAGTCTCCCCTATCTCAAAGACTGGTGGCTAAAGGTGGACTTTGCCCTAGACAATCGTCTCCCACCTCCAGACTATGGCAAACCTCCTAGACTCGCTTGGGTTCACTATAAACATGCCGAAGTCTCACCTGACTCCCTCTCAGATGCTCCCTTTCATTGGAGCTATTCTGGTTACAATGCAGTTTTAATAATAATAATAATAATACAGAATTTTATTGAGCGCGAACAGCTACCTCACTAGGAGGTGTCCCGGCGCTAGATGGGCAGAGAGAGACCAGATCAGGGAAGTAGGGCCGCTGGCTTAAATAAAGCCACGTCTTCAGTTGTTTCCTAAAGCCGGTTTCCGACGGTGCCGACTGAAGTGCAGGTGGCAGGGTGTTCCAAAGAAGTGCGGTGTTTGCCGAAAAAGTCCTGCCCCCCAGACGCACCCTTCTGACTCGTGGAATGAGTAGTTGGGCCCGACAGTTAGAGTGGAGCAAACGGGCCTGAGTATATCTTGGCAGCCGATTTCTTAAATAGTTGGGGCAGGTTCCATGCAGGGCTCTGAAAGCCAGGGTGAGAGCCTTAAATTTTATCCGACTAGTAACTATCAGCCAATGTAGCGAGCAGAGATGCGGAGAGACATGATGTTTGAATGGGATATGCTTTATCAACCTCGCAGCCTCAGTTTGCAGTCGCTGAGTCAGATATTTTGGAAGACCCAGATAAAGGCCGTTGGCATAATCCAACCTGAAGGTGACCGTGGCATGGATCACCGTTTTACGGCATCCCTCTGGCAGTAGCCGGAGAATTTTACGCAAATTTCTCCGTTTGCTGAGGCATCCTCTGACCACCTGCTGGATGTGGGGGGGGGGAAGGATAAGCTGTTATCCCATTTAACCCCCAGATTTTTTGCCTTTAGGGAGCTACTTCAACAAAAAAAATAACTGTACAAAGGGGCTGTTTCTTCCAACAGTGAAACGTAGGTATTGAAGTAGCTCCCTGATGGCGGCCAAAAGCAGTACAAAAGGGGGTGGTGATGGACGGAGCATCTGAACCAATCAAATTCTCACACCCAGTCAAAAGATCTGGGTTTGATCCATCACCGTTCTTTAGCCCACTCTGCCACCCCAGTTCAGACATGGCTATATGCAAATCAATCTGACCCTGTGCCTCATGGGAACAGTCCATCCCGAACTGCCAAGCCATGCCTTCCCTGGACCGGAAACAAGCTTCCGAGGACCGGTTTCTGGCATTCCAGCCGTCTACAGTCCGGCTTGCTTGAATCCAGTGGCAAAGTGAGCAAGGGACTCACGTCTGAGCATACCCTGCCACACTTATGGCGGCCAAAAGCGGTACAAAAGGGGGTGGTGATGGACGGAGCATCTGAACCAATCAAATTCTCACACCCAGTCAAAAGATCTGGGTTTGATCCATCACCGTTCTTTAGCCCACTCTGCCACCCCAGTTCAGACATGGCTATATGCAAATCAGTCTGATCCTGTGCCTCATGGGAACAGTCCAGCTCGAACTGCCAAGCCATCCCTTCCCTGGACCGGAAACAAGATTCCGAGGACCGGTTTCTGGCATTCCAGCCGTCTTCAGTCCAGCTTGCTTGAATCCAGTGGCAAAGTGAGCAAGGGACTCACATCTGAGCATACCCTGCCACACTTATGGCGGCCAAAAGCGGTACAAAAGGGGGTGGTGATGGACGGAGCATCTGAACCAATCAAATTCTCACACCCAGTCAAAAGATCTGGGTTTGATCCATCACCGTTCTTTAGCCCACTCTGCCACCCCAGTTCAGACATGGCTATATGCAAATCAGTCTGACCCTGTGCCTCATGAGAACAGTCCAGCCCGAACTGCCAAGCCATGCCTTCCCTGGACCGGAAACAAGCTTCCGAGGACCGGTTTCTGGCATTCCAGCCGTCTTCAGCCCGGCTTGCTTGAATCCAGTGGCAAAGTGAGCAAGGGACTCACGTCTGAGCATACCCTGCCACACTTATGGCGGCCAAAAGCGGTACAAAAGGGGGTGGTGATGGACGGAGCATCTGAACCAATCAAATTCTCACACCCAGTCAAAAGATCTGGGTTTGATCCATCACCGTTCTTTAGCCCACTCTGCCACCCCAGTTCAGACATGGCTATATGCAAATCAGTCTGACCCTGTGCCTCATGGGAACAGTCCAGCCCGAACTGCCAAGCAATGCCTTCCCTGGACCGGAAACAAGCTTCCGAGGACCGGTTTCTGGCATTCCAGCCGTCTTCAGCCCGGCTTGCTTGAATCCAGTGGCAAAGTGAGCAAGGGACTCACGTCTGAGCATACCCTGCCACACTTATGGCGGCCAAAAGCGGTACAAAAGGGGGTGGTGATGGACGGAGCATCTGAACCAATCAAATTCTCACACCCAGTCAAAAGATCTGGGTTTGATCCATCACCGTTCTTTAGCCCACTCTGCCACCCCAGTTCAGACATGGCTATATGCAAATCAGTCTGACCCTGTGCCTCATGAGAACAGTCCAGCCCGAACTGCCAAGCCATGCCTTCCCTGGACCGGAAACAAGCTTCCGAGGACCGGTTTCTGGCATTCCAGCCGTCTTCAGCCCGGCTTGCTTGAATCCAGTGGCAAAGTGAGCAAGGAACTCACGTCTGAGCATACCCTGCCACACTTATGGCGGCCAAAACCGGCACAAAAGGGGGTGGTGATGGACGGACCATCTGAACCAATCAAATTCTCACACCCAGTCAAAAGATATGGGTTTGATCCATCACCGTTCTTTAGCCCACTCTGCCACCCCAGTTCAGACATGGCTATATGCAAATCAGTCTGACCCTGTGCCTCATGGGAACATTTGAACCCGAACTGCCAAGCCATGCCTTCCCTGGACCGGAAACAAGCTTCCGAGGACCGGTTTCTGGCATTCCAGCCGTCTTCAGCCCGGCTTGCTTGAATCCAGTGGCAACGTTAGCAAGGGACTCAATCTGAGCATACCCTTCCATACTTATGGCGGCCAAAATCGGTACAAAAGGGGATCGTGATGGACACACAGCAAAGTTTGCTTATTAATATTAATATAGGCATCCAGATAAATTGGTATAGGAGGCACTTCTGCTAACACCGAAGGTCCCTGCATTTGGAGAAATCATCATGCACTGGTCTGATATTATGTGAGGGGTGTCCAACTTGAGACCAAGACAGGTCCTTCACTCTCTCCTATCAGGTAATGGGGTTGGATTGTCCCTTGGAGGGGCTCTTGGCTTTACACCCATACACATTCTAGGTACACTCAGAGTACAGTTTGCATCATATGACATTATATTTTTGTATTTTGCATATATGCCTGCATATATTCATTGCTTCAGGGGCTTCTAATCCCCTTTATTTACTTCTGTCTCCTAATAATTGCAGCAAAAGTATTTTATGCTACAATAACGTTGGTTCAATAAATATTATTGAAAACGTCCCACTGTGTGTTCTCTGTATGTTTCTCTGAGTACAAGTGAGCATGAGTGACTGAGCGAAAGATTCTGTACTGTTTCCACGATTCTTGAGTGGTTAGGATTGTCATGTTGAACTGTTTGCTCCATGTAGGCTAGAAGGAGCTTGCGGTGGCACTGAGAGCTGGCTGGTATATAGGCCAACATATCCTGTGGGGGTGTCCAGAATCAGTCTTGACACCAAGCCCTTAGTTTATGTTGTCCAAACAATGCGCAGATCCTATGGATTAGTAGGAACTATACGACAGCTGCAGATTGCTTACCTTAGAATATTCCCCAGGTGTCAGACTGGATCCAGCACCTTTTCAAGCAGTACCTCTGCATGCCGGTAGGTGGTGTTGATTGGCTCTGCGTCAGCAGGAAGTGAACTGCGTGGTGATGGTGCCTATATAGGTGCCACCACAGCACGTTGCCCTCAGTTCTTTTCTTTCTTAGGAAGTCACACAGATCGAAGAGTGTTGCGTTTGTCCACTTTTGGACAACTTTTTTCCACATTATTTTGACCCTGTTTTTTGAGACTTTGTCTCCCACTTTGTTTATGGATGTCTCCCCAAAAACTGGTGGGGCTAAGCCCTGTGATCTGTCTGTGACAAACCCCCACCTAGTTTGCCTTTGGTACTTTGATTGGATCACAATCCCAAGACTTGTGAGGACTGCCGCCCATGAACTCTAAGTCGCTGAAAGAGCATTCCTTGAAGCTTGATACCCTCGGTCACTCAACACCTGTCGACTCCGCAGAGTTCCCGGTCATGAGGAAGGACACAGGACCATTTGCTGAGACGTTCCAGGTGCTCATCATCTCTCTCAAAGTTGTTGGGTAAGTCCCACAAAAAGTCCAAAAAGTCAAAGAACTGGAAGCGCTCTTTGAGTTTACAGAGCTAGTCCAAATCTTCAAACAGGTTGTGAAAAATAAAATCACTCTAGGCCCCTCTCCAACATGGAGCCTGCATGTGGGTCTAGTGCACATCTCTCTGAGGTTCCTTGAGCTGGAGTGCTGCGTCCCAATTACAAGATTATTATGATGCTATGTATCTTATTTTTGACAAAATTACAAATTGTCCCTATAGGAATTATTTAAATAGCTTTCCTCAATCCTCTTTAAATCACAATAGTGACGTCGACGCACGACACCGTTTTGTTTTCGTTTGTACCATTTGATGTGATGTTACAATGAATGCAATATGTTGAGATAAAATCCTCTCCACATGGTATTTTGATTTTAAAGAACAAAAGGTGTTAAATACTACAAGAAACCAAATTTGTATATTGTGTAGTATTTTTGTTGCCATGTCATATTTTTGATAAAGAAAATAATTCATAAAAATAAATAACAGTTAAAGACTGTATCTTCCTTGCTTTCATATGAATAATAGATCACTATTGTGACTTAAAGAGGATTGAGGAAAGCTATTTAAATAATTCCTATAGGGACAATTTGTAATTTTGTTATTATTCATGCCGAGTCCCTACGGGAAAATTGGGTGGCTTGTCTTGTCTAATAAGTATCTTATTTTTGGGCAGACCAACCCCTCTGGAGTACTTTTGGCCTTCATGGTTTTGGTGTCAGTCAGGTCCTCTAGATCCATTTCTGGATACAGAACGACTCCGAGCATAAGATCGCAACCTTGCCCGGAGCCCGTTCCAGCGATGTTGTTACTTGGCAGTGCAGACCCCTTAATCTTACCTGATACAGAGTTTTATTAGGAAGATCTGAGGATCCTCATGACTACACCAACCTCCTGTATGAGACAGCAGATAGCTGGTATGAGGAACTGGCAGATGCCAGTGATCTGGACACCTTCTCACACTCTCGCCTTGTCTCTTCTAGTGTGGGTATGGAGAAAGGTGCTTCCTTTGCTAGGGTGGTTAGAAGGGTGGCTGAGGTCCTGGACCTATGCCACTCCCTTCAGTAGTCAAGACAAACATCTTGACAGAGGTGCTTCAACTGGGAAGTGGACCCTCAGAACTTCTCCCTTTTAACAAAACCTTCACTGATGTCCTGCTCGGAGCGTCAGCCAAGCCCTGCACAGAGGTGACTGTGCAGAGAACAGTTGCCCCTCTTCACCCCACTCCTGGAGACCCAGTGTTCACCACAGAGCACCCAACCCCAGAAAGTTGGGTTGTTCAGTCCTCCATAGCCAAGATCAACCCTGGTACGTTCCCTACCACACCTCTAGATAGGGAATCCAAGAAGCTGGACACCTTTGGCAATAGGGTGTTCTCTTCCACCAGCCTTGCACTGTGGTCAGTGACCACTGAGTGCTTTTGGGCTGATACACCTCATGGTTTGTGATTCAGTTGCAATTGTGTTCTCCTTGGCCTGGGACAAGCCCCAAGCCACACAAGTTATTGCCAATGGCAGAAATGAAGCAATGCTCACCATTTTGCTGTGAACTGTATATGACTGACTTGCTAGGCAGAGTAATTGTGTTATCAGTAGCACTCAGACACCACTCCTTGCTGAGGTCTACTGGCTTTTCGGGAGATGTGCAGGTATCCCTTATAGACATCCCCTTCGATGATACCCGCATCTTCTGCAACAAAGTAGGTCTAGCACCAGAGGGCATTAAGGACAGCTGGGCCACTGCCAGGTCCCTGGGCCTCTCCATGCCCCATGCCAACTCATTCCTGCCCAACCCCCAAGGCCCAGAGGTGCCCCAGTCCTTTTGTGGCCTCCACGGACATACAGCTAGAGGTCCACCCAGGCTGCCACCCCTGCGGCCCCTCAGCAGTCGCACCCTCCAAACTACTTTAGTTTGCCCTCAAACTATCATGGGCACCCAGTTGGCAGCAAGAACTGACCTCACATTCCCGCTGGCAGTCTGTTACATCGAACAAGTTGGTACTTCAGATTGTTCAGCAGGGTTACTCTGTCTCCTTGGTACAAACCCAGCCACCAATGTCACCATATTTGGACTGGCTGATGGAGGGCCACCTAGTCAAGTCAAGTCAAGTCAAAGGATTTATATAGCGCACTACATACCCGTAGGGTTTCAAGGCGCTTAGGAAGGGGAGGAGAATTACTTGTCAAAAATCCACGTTTTAAGTAGCTTTCTGAATGCTAGGTGGTTCTGGGTAAGGCGAAGGTAAGCGGGGAGAGAGTTCCATGTTTTAGCAGCCAGGTATGAAAAGGATCTGCCTCCCATGGTGGTCTTGTTGATGCGAGGTACAGTGGCGAGGGCTTGGCTGGAAGAACGTAGTTGGCGGGAGGGGGTGTAGAAGGACAGTCGTGAGTTGAGGCATTCTGGACCGATGTTGTAGAGTGATTTGTGTGCGTGGGTAAGCAGTCGGAAAGTGATCCTCTTATTGACGGGTAGCCAGTGGAGGTCTTTAAGGTGACCAGAGATGTGATCGTTGCGTGGGATGTCTAATATGAGTCTGGCTGAGGCGTTTTGGATTCATTGGAGTTTCTTCTGGAGTTTTGCGGTAGTACCTGCGTAGAGGGTGTTTCCGTAGTCCAGTCGGTTCGTGACCAGAGCGTGGGTGACTATTTTCCTTGTTTCGGAGGGGATCCAGCGAAATGTTTTTCTGAGCATGCGAAGAATGTTGAAGCAGGAAGAGGATACGGCGCTGACTTGTCTGTTCATTGAGAGTGAAGAATCCAGGATGACGCCTAGGTTCCGTGCGTGGTCTGTCGGGATGGGTGCTTTTCCGAGGGCTTCCGGCCACCAGGAGTCGTCCCATGCAGAGGGGGATGTACCTAAGATGAGGACTTCTGTTTTGTCCGAGTTCAGTTTCAGACGGCTTTGTTTCATCCATTCGGCAACTTCTTTCATTCCTTCGTGTAGGTTGGTTTTGGCGGTGCTGGGGTCATTGGTGAGGGAAAGGATCAGTTGAGTGTCATCCGCGTACGAGATGATGTTGAGGTTGTGATGGCGTGCGATGGCCGCGAGGGGGCTCATGTATACGTTGAAGAGGGTGGGACTGAGTGAGGATCCTTGTGGTACGCCGCAGATGACTTCAGAGGCCTTGGATTTGAATGGTGGTAGGCGGACTATACTTGCTCCATCAAGAGGTTCTGACTTGTTTGGCCAAAAGAGCCATCGAGAGGGTGCTGGCACCAGAAGTAGGTTGTGATTTCTATTTCTACTACTTTCTGGTGCCCAAGAAGGATGGAGCCTCCTACCTATTTTTGACTTGTACCCTCTCCATTTCTTCCTCAGAAGGAGAAATTCAGAATGCACACATTACCTCAGGTTCTGTCTGCCCTAAAGCATAGAGAATGGATGGGAATTCTGGGCTTGCAGGAGGCCTACTTCCACGTTCCCATCCTGCCAGACAAGGGGCTACTTGCGGTTCACGAGCATTATAATTTAGCTACACTCCCTTTTAGCCTTACAGGCGCTCCTCGGGTGCTCACCACCGCGATGGCAGTGATTGCAGTCCACCTTGGCAGTTCGGGCTGGACTGTTCCCCTGAGGCACAGGGTCAGACTGATATGCATATGGCCATATCTGAACTGGGGTGGCGGAGTGAGCTAAAGAATGGTGATGGATTAAACCCATATCAGTTGACTGGGGGTGAGTGTTTGATTTGCTCAAACGCTCCGTCCATCATCCCCTTTTGTATCGCTTTGTTCACCCTAAGTTGGCAGGGTATGCTCAGATGTGAGTTCTTTGCTTACTTTTCCACTGGATTCAATATAGCCTGGCTGATGAGGGTTATGAACCCGAAACCCGTCCCAGGACGCTTGTTTCCAGTCCAGGGAAGACATGGCTTGGCAGTTCGGGCTGGACTGTTCCCATGAGGCACAGGGTCAGACTGATTTGCATATGGCCATGTCTGAACTGGGGTGGCGGAGTGAGCTAAAGAATGGTGATGGATTAAACCCAGATCAGTTGACTGGGGGTGAGTATTTGATTTGTTCAAACGCTCCGTCCATCATCCCCTTTTGTATCAATTTGTTTGCCCTAAGTTGGCAAGGTATGCTCAGAAGTGAGTCCCTTTCTCACTTTGCCACTGGATTCAAGATAGCCTGGCTGATGAGGGTTATGAACCCGAAACCGGTCCCAGGACGCTTGTTTCCGGTCCAGGGAAGACATGGCTTGGCAGTTCGGGCTGGACTGTACCCATGAGGCACAGGGTCAGACTGATTTGCATATGGCCATGTCTGAACTGGGGTGGCGGAGTGAGCTAAAGAATGGTGATGGATTAAACCCATATCAGTTGACTGGGGGTGAGTGTTTGATTTGCTCAAACGCTCCGTCCATCATCCCCTTTTGTATCGCTTTGTTCGCCCTAGGTTGGCAAGGTATGCTCAGACGTGAGTCCCTTGCTCACTTTGCCACTGGATTCAAGATAGCCTGGCTGATGAGGGTTATGAACCCGAAACCGGTCCCAGGACCCTTGTTTCCGGTCCTGGGAAGACATGGCTTGGCAGTTCAGGCTGGACTGTTCCCATGAGGCACAGGGTCAGACTGATTTGCATATGGCCATGTCTGAACTGGGGTGGCGGAGTGAGCTAAAGAATGGTGATGGATTAAACCCATATCAGTTGACTGGGGGTGAGTGTTTGATTTTCTCAAACGCTCCGTTCATCATCCCCTTTTGTATCGCTTTGTTCGCCCTAAGTTGGCAGGGTATGTCAAGACGTGAGTCCCTTGCTCACTTTGCCACTGGATTGAAGATAGCCTGGCTGATGAGGGTTATGAACCCAAAACCGGTCCCAGGACCATTGTTTCCGGTCCAGGGAAGACATGGCTTGGCAGTTCGGGCTGGACTGTTCCCATGAGGCACAGGGTCAGACTGATTTGCATATGGCCATGTCTGAACTGGGGTGGCGGAGTGAGCTAAAGAATGGTGATGGATTAAACCCAGATCAGTTGACTGGGGGTGAGTGTTTGATTTGCTCAAACGCTCTGTCCATCATCCCCTTTTGTATCACTTTGTTCGCCCTAAGTTGGCAGGGTATGCTCAGACTTGAGTCCCTTGCTCACTTCGCCACTGGATTCAAGATAGCCTGGCTGATGAGGGTTATGAACCCGAAACCAGTCCCAGGACGCTTGTGTCCGGTCCAGGGAAGACATGGCTTGGCAGTTCAGGCTGGACTGTTCCCATGAGGCACAGGGTCAGACTGATTTGCATATGGCCATGTCTGAACTGGGGTGGCGGATTGAGCTAAAGAATGGTGATGGATTAAACCCAGATCAGTTGACTGGGGGTGAGTGTTTGATTTGCTCAAACGCTCCGTCCATCATCCCCTTTTGTAAAGGTGGACTTTGCCCTAGGCAATCGTCTCCCACCTCCACACTATGGCGAGTGAAGTAGTGTGGCTCACTGGTTAGAGGCGGCAGACCCGAGAGCAGAGGACGGCCCGGGACCAGGGTTCGATTCCCGGCGCGGCAGGTTTCTGGACCAGGGTCAGCGTACTCGATAATTCTCTCGCCTCGGTGCCCACTCTGATCAGCGATCACACTCAGCAACTCTGGGCATTAGCTTGCCTCATCTTCACTAACGGCCCCACCTGCCGGGGATGCCTGGTCTCACCCTGGAGATACCCATTAAGGGACCATCTCTCAGGGAAGCCAGGAAGGGTTTCGCAGCGGTCGAAGCGCCTTGGGACCCTACGGGTAAGTAGTGCGCTATATAAATGCCTATACATACTATACATACAACCTCCTAGACTCGCTTGGGTTCACTGTAGACATGGTGAAGTCTCACCTGACTCCCTCTCAGATGCTCCCTTTCATCTGAGCTATTCTGGTTACAATGCAGTTTTGGGCCTATTCTCCAGAAAACCGAGTCCAGGATATTCGAGCCATGCTTCCGATGTTTCAGTCTCTATCCATGATTTCAGTGAGCCCTGAGGCTGCCAGGCTTCATGGCTTCCTGCTGATACCAAAAGCATATTGGAAAATGCAGCTCTGCAGTGTGACCTGAAGTCCCAGTGTGCGCAGCATCAGGGCAATCTCTTTGACCTGGTCCAGATATCGGAGGCAAGTGCAAAAGATCTGCAGTGGCGGCTGACGAAGCGCAACTGGGTCAGCAGTAGACCTCGCTCCCTTCTCCACCTAGAGCTAACCGTAGTGACAAATGCTTCTCTCCTCGGCTGGTACGACCATTTAGGGGAGGTTAAGGTCAGAATATTCTGGTCTCTGGTAGAGTCTCCGCTCCATATCAGCCTGCTGGTGCAGAGAACTATCCAGCTGGCATTGAAATCCTGTATTCCTTTCATCAAGGAAAAGCTTGTTCACATGTTCATGGACCCCACCACCACCATTTGGTATTTCAAAAAGCAAGGCAGGGTGTGGACCCTTTGTCAAAAGAGTCTACATCTCTGGACTGGGCTAGAACTCTAGGGCATTTCCCTTGTGGCTCAATATATGGCTGGCTTTCTGAACGTCTGTTCAGACAAACTTAGCTATTGATGACTAGTGGATTACGCATGGCAGCTCCACTAGGAGATGGTACAAGGTCTCTTAAGAGATCGGGGAGAACCTTGGTTAGATGCATTCATAACTGCAGAGAACGTGCAATGTCCACCCTTCTTTGCACTGGAGTTTCCAAGGTGACTCTCACTGTCGGAGAGGCATTTCGTATTGAGTGGAGCTCAGACCACCTGTGGTGACCGGATATTTTGTCACATTTTCGGGTGATGGTGACTTTAGTCTACTACCATGCTAGTATAGTGAATAGATCCCTATTTTTATTCTATTCTTAGGATTAGCCTGTTGACTTTGACATAATTCAGTGCTCCTTTCATCAATTTTGAGCCTGAAGACTTATATTAGGAGGTAGATGCTTTATTCCTGATTCAATATGACCTATTGGTAGGGCTTGCCTATGTACTTTGACAGAGTTATGCGTCTCTTTCATTCTTTTCTGGGCCTGCAGGGCCCAAACGAGAGAGACTATATTTTCTTTCCTGCCTCAGCTGCTCGAGGCGCTTGTAGGTGAAAGTGATATTTTAGTTATGAGCTGTTGTTCGCTGAAGAGGAACCGGTCAGAGCTGGCCCTTACGGAGGAATGTAAACGGAGCTCGGGTTTAAGACGCAACAACAGGTGGCCACTGTGGGAGCGTCAATTGTCCGGGGCCTGGTACAGGAGTCTGGTGGACAGCAGGTTACTGTCTGGAAATTTCCATGAACGAAGGGCTCTCTATATTATCGAAACGCAGCAGAGTAGAGCAGGCAGATGACAGATGACAGAGAGGAGAAGGCAGTCGACAATTGCCAATCGCAGATGACAGTTAGAATCTGGAGTAATTGAGGGCTGATGATCTTTTGGAGAGACTGAAGTTACATCGTGAGTCAGTCTAATAGAGCAGTTGGAGATAGTTAAGCGGCGGAGTTAAAATAATCAGAGTGAAGAAGTTAGTTGAACAGATGGTTTCCAGAGCGGCTGAAACTATATCATTAGATTGAAGTCGGAGGGTGAAGACAGTTTGTGGGAGAGAGAGAGCAGAGCTGAGCCACAGAGATCAGAGACGAAGGAGACGAGGGAGAGAAGGGTTCCAGTGCTTTGAAGAGGCATAGTGGTGCAGAGGTGTATCCGTGGGTGCAGAGTAGAACCTGATGAGCCAAGGCACAGATGAGAGAGGGACCCAGATGCCAGCTACAACCGGACTCCGTAATTAGTCTGTCTTGCTATTATAGTGTATCTATGCTAATTCTTTCCTTTATTTTTCAGGCTATGTTTAGATTGTGAGGTAGTATTGTGGTTTTATAATATAATGTTTTCTTTGTGTGTTATTGCGTAATGAAGGGACCCCAGTTTGTAATGAACACATGCTTAGTTATTATTTCTTTGTGACCGAACTAACCTTTCTTTACAGCCAGGTGCTATCATATGGAAGGATGGGTGATTCCCTTCCTACAGGTAACTGATGCGGGAGATTGATGTGAGTTTTATGTTAAGAAATAATCTTTAAGTGTGCCAATTGGCAGCTCTTGTGTGAGAGGATCGGATTTCCTATCTATCACATGAGGGATATTAATTATTCCTATTAGTGTGTAAAGAGACCCCAATACGTAGTAATTGCACTAGAGAGTTGTTTACCAAGACAGAATTAACCTTTCTTTTTAACCAGGTACTGACAGGTAACAGAAAAATGGAAGACAGGGTAGTTTTGATAAGAAATTGACTTCCAGTGAATATTAGTTATAAAGAAACTTTCCAGATAGAGAGAGAGAGGTATTAATAGGACAGTGAGATTGCTCAAGGTAGGGCATTAGTGAGAACACCAATTGGGATTGGTGTATAATGAGATTGCTCAAGATAGGGCATTAGTGAGAGTACCGAGTCCGGGCCAGATTGTCGCGGGGCTATAAGGTAAGATCATAGGATGGGACATGGAATTCCGTAGTTATTAGTGATTATTCTTAGTAACCCCATTAGATCTAGCAGTGCTTTTGATGATATAAGCTTCAATCAATCAATCATAGGCATTTATAGAGCGCTCTACTTACCCGGAGGGTCTCAAGGCGCTAGGGGGGGGGGTGCTGCTGCTACCCGAACAGCCAGGTCTTGAGCTTCTTCCTGAAGGCGAGGTGGTCTTGGGTTAGGCGCAGGTCGGTCGGGAGGGAGTTCCATGTCTTGGCGGCCAGGTAGGAGAAGGACCTTCCTCCTGTTGTCGTTCTTCGGATGCGGGGGACGGCGGCGAGGGCGTGACTGGCTGATCGGAGGTGTCGTTTGGGAGCGTAGAAGTTGATGCGGTTGTTGAGGTAGCTCGGGCCTTGGTCGTGAAGAGCTTTGTGTGCGTGGGTAAGGAGACGGAAGGTGATTCTCTTGTTGACCGGGAGCCAGTGCAGGTCTTTTAGGTGTCCGGAGATGTGGCTGTGTCGTGGGATGTCGAGGATGAGTCTGGCTGAGGCGTTCTGGATCCGTTGGAGTCTCTTCTGGAGCTTGGCGGTGGTTCCGGCGTAGAGGGCGTTGCCGTAGTCCAGTCGGCTGGTGACGAGTGCCTGGGTGACAGTCTTCCTGGTCTCGGTGGGGATCCACCGGAAGATCTTCCGTAGCATGCTTGTATATTGCGAGTGCCCCATTCCCGGGTAAGTATTCAGGAATCATTGTAAATAGGGTCCGGGAAGGGATGGTGTTACATTTTGGCCGGGTTGGTTGTATCTAGGTGAGTGGGTGATTCTTGCTCTGAGAATCCGGTCATTACATTTGGCGTCACGAACCGTTTACGAAAGCCTTGTAGAGCGTTTTTGTTTTCATCTTGTTGGTTTACGCTAACCGTGTGCGTAGGTTCTTTTTGTATATTTTTGTTTATTTTTGTATATATATATCTTTCTACTGAGAAGGTCTAAATCTACTCTTAAATTGCCTGTTGAAATTCCCAGATGGGAATCGACGCCTTATGAAGCGCTAACTGATGAATGGGCTGATTGTACTGGTTTGAGTGAGAACTGGAATTCTTGTCTGGAAACAGCGGATCCGGCTCAGGTGATTGCTTGCTTACAGAAAGCGCCGATTGTGAAGGGTGAGGAGCTTCCTATATTAGGACGGAGAGGTTGGATTTTGTTGTATGCGTACAGGCTTGTACATGAAAAGTTTGTGAAATTGCAGCGTCAATGCAAAGAATTTGAAGATCAGTTTGTTGAAGTGCAGAATGCTTGTACTCTTTTAAGATGTCAGAATAAATTGCTTGCCGACAAACTGGATACATACCAGACTATTGCGGAGAGGGCTGCAGTTTGTATTGCTAAATATAAATACAGACATCGACGTGGTCGAGTCAGTAAAAGGAAGTGCGTCTGGTTGTGGTGAAGGCAGGGCTCGATTGGAATCCTGATGAGTGGGATGGTAATATCTGGGACTCGAATGAGTCTGGCTCCTCGGCTGAGGAGAATGAGAGGCGTGAATCTTCCTGTACTGAACATGACTGTAAATCATGTGCTTCTTGTAAGTCTACCGATCAGTGTAAATGTGATGATCGTGCAGAGGTTTCTGCACATCCTGTCTTTCGGAGAAAATTACAGCAGGCTCCTGGCAATCCCAATGGAATTCCTTTGGATAGTTTGGAAGATTTTACACAACAGGAAGTTAGTGACATTTTGGATCGCTTTCGACAACAGCCTGGTGAGGCCTTGCTTACGTGGATCGTGCGTCTTTTTGAGTTGGGTGCTGCTGGCTTCATGTTGGATATGGGAGATGCACTTAAATTCTGTTCTTTGAGTTCCGATTCTACTGTGCAAGATCATTTTCAGAATTATAATGTTAATGGACAGATTAGTTTGCTTCAATTGGCTACGGAGGGTTGTAATCACAAATATCCTAGTGAAGCTGATTGGCCTTTGAATGATAAGCTGTGGTATACTTTAAGAGACGCCTCTCAGAGACTGCGACTGCGATTTTTTTCTGGGCATGTCTGACAGACTGATGGATGGCTTGTTAACTTCTTCTGTGCGAAATAGAATTATTCGATCCACCCCTGTTGCCTATAAGCAAGTTATGATGACATTGTTAATTAACCAGACTGGCAGTCCTTTGTCTCTTGTGCTTGAGGCTGTGCGTCAACTTGGTGAATTGGGCGAGTAGCTTAAACCAGACAGACAATCCAGACCCAAGGGTCGTACTGGTGGTAATTATCAATTTACCAGACGTGATATGTTTCTCGCCTTGTTGGCTGATGGTGTAAAAAAGAGAGGATATTGATGGTGAGCCGAATAATCGATTGTGGGCCATGTTACGCAAACGTGGTTTAGACAAGAAGGAAGGTGCTAGGAGAGTACGTAAACAGGATTATGATCATTATCATTCTGATGACAGTGCTGATGAATCTAACCGTAATGCATCTGACAGGCCTGGCAGAAGATGAAATGAAAGAGATCTGTTTCCCTATTGTGCACGAGAGAGAGAGGAAAAGGGAGAGAGAGAGAGAGGGGGAGAGATGAGCGCTTTGAAAGCAGACTTAGAGAGGAGAGGGATGAATCTCCTGAACTGAGAATGAGAGATAGACGGCACAGATTTTCTGAACGAAATTCACAATACTTTGTGGATGACAAAAATCCATTTTGTGAGGGAAATAAGTATGAACGAGAAGTGACACTACCTAAGAGATTTGAAAGTCTCTATCCTGATTTGATTTGGGCGATGGAAAGCAATAAAAATGACTAGGAAATAGGTCATGCTCCGGTACGCAATTGGGCTCACAGAGATTACAGACCCTATGTAGATATTGAAATTTTTTGGAGACATCGTAACATACAGGGGGCTCGAGCATTGGTAGATACAGGAGTGGAGGCCACATTAATTTATGGGAACCCAAAGAAATTCAAAGGACAATTTTTCACAATTACTGGATTAGGTGGGAAAGAAACTCCCGCACTGCAAGCTAACGTTGAAATGAAAATAGGTAGAATTCCCCGAAAAGAATATTCTGTACTAGTGGTACCCCTTCTTGAATACATAATTGGAATTGATATACTAAAAGGTATGACACTATATTTGGATGATGAATGTTATCGATTTGGAGACCGGTATTATATATCATCAAAGTCTGTGAGAGTTGGTCGTTTAAGAATTCCTCCTGTAAAAATTCCCCAAGCTACAAAAATAATTTCCCAGAAACAGTATTGCATTCCAGGTGGGCATGAAGAGATCAGTGCTACAATTCAGGATTTAGTGGATGCAGGAGTTATAACTCCGATTACTTCTGCTTGGAATAATCCCGTATGGCCGGTGCGCAAAAGTAATAATTCTTGGCGCATGACAGTTGATTATCGCGAATTAAATAAACACACCCCTCCTTTGACGGTTGCAGTACCTGACATTATTACTTTAATTGAAAGAATTCAAAAACATTCAGGAACTTGGTATGCCTCCATTGATATTGCTAATGCCTTCTTTTCCATCCCGATTGCCCCTGAGTGTCAAGAACAGTTCAGTTTTACATGGAATGGATGTCAAATGATGCTCAGAAGTCTTCCCCAAGGCTAAGTGCATAGTCCTACGATCTGTCACCGGCTGGTGGCAGAACATTTATCTGAAATACCGATGAGTTCACAAATACAGGTGTGTCATTACATCGATGATATTTTGATTCAAGGTGAAACACAGGAACAAGTTCAGACCCAATTAGATTTAATTGTAACTCATTTGCAAAGTAAAGGTTGGGAAATTAATCCAGACAAACTGCAAGGTCCAGCGCAAAGTGTAACATTTTTAGGCATTAATTGGCATGAAGGGAATAGAGAAGTGATTCCACAAGTAAAACAGAAAATTGCAGAATTTGCAGTTCCACGAAACAGAAAGGAAGCACAGAGATTTATTGGTTTATTTGGCTTTTGGCGTCAACATATCCCACATTTGAGTCAGATATTAGCCCCTTTGTACAAAGTTACCTGTAAAAAGAATGCAGTTGAATGGAATAAACCACAGCAAGATGCGTTTGAATTGGCGAAAGAAGCGATTCAGCATGCTTTGGATTTGTGGCCCATGCGTGATTGAGATGTGGATTTGAATGTGTCTGTGCACGGCCCTTATGCAAATTGGAGTTTGTGGCATAAACAAGGTAGAACTAAAGTACCTTTAGGTTTCTGGACTAAAAATTTACCTGATGCTGGTGAGCGTTATACACCCTTTGAGAAACAGTTACTTGCATGTTATTGGGCTCTAGTGGATACCGAGCAATTGACTTTAGGTCATGATGTGATTTTGAGACCTGAAATTCCTATTATGCAATGGGTTTTGAGTTCACCAAAAACTCATAGGATTGGACATGCTCAAGAAGCGAGCATAATTAAATGGAAATGGTATATACAAGATAGAGCGTGTGTGGGTCCGAAAGGTGTTGCGGTGTTACATGAGCAAGTGGCGCAGGCGCCATCAGGAGAAGCAGACAGTGATTACTCCGTACCTATAGTACAGGAATCCCCTGTTAAGTGGGGGAAACCATTTGATGATTTGTCCGTGGAGGACAGAAACCATGTGTGGTTTACGGATGGTTCAGCGAGGTATATTGGAGAGAAAAGGCATTGGAAGGCAGTATCCTATAATCCGACCACACAGAAGCTGCTGAGTACCACAGGTGAAGGGAAATGTAATCAGTCTGCTGAGTTATATGCTGTTTATCAAGTCTTGAAAGAAGAATTGCCTGGTACATGTCATATTTTTACTGATTCTTGGTCTACTGCTAATGGTTTGGCTGTTTGGTTACCGACATGGCACTCACATGATTGGAAACTTCATTCTAAAGAGCTTTGGGGTAAAGACCTATGGCAAGAGATTTGGGATTTACTTCCTCAGAGTAATGTCACTGTTTTTCATGTCGATGCTCATACACATGTAGATTCCCTTGATAAATTATTTCACCAAATTGGAGATGAGAAATCTAAAATTTCTGAGGCAATGGTGGACAACCAAGATTTTGATTTGGCGGGATTGGCGAAATGGGCCCACCAGAAGTCAGGACATTTTGGAGAAAGAATCACTAGCAGGTGGGCTGCTGATTGAGGAATTTATATTCCTCCTAATTTAATTAAAGATGTTATACTTCATTACCCCGTATGTCAGCATTCTAGACAGAGAGAAGTGCCTCAGATTGTAAAGGGCCACCTACATCGTGAAAAATCCCCTGCGCAGATTTGGCAAATAGATTATATAGGTCCTCTTCCCATGAGTAAACATTGTCATATGTTTGTACAGTTGTAGACACTTTCAGTGGTCTTTTAGTGGCCTTTCCTTGTAAGAGAGCTACTCAAATGAATACTATTAAAATGTTAGAGTTAATTATGTTGTACTATGGTGTTCCACTTCAGATACAATCTGATAACGCATCCCATTTTAAAGGTAGGCTTGTGAAGGAATTTTGTGTGGAGAACAACATTTAATGGGTGTTTCATATACCTTATTACCCACAGGCAGCAGCCTTGTGGAGAGAATGAATGGGTTGTTGAAAGATCGATTACGTAGATTATCAAATGATAACTATAAGAACTGGAGAGATCATTTGTTTGATGCATTGTTGATTTTGAATAATCGTCCTTATTTAAATTCTGCTTCCCCATTAATGCGTTTATTTCCTCCAGCTATTGATGCTAATCCTAACACAGTGGAGAGTACGGTGATGTATTGAGAAATTTCCCCTGGAGCCCTGGCTCCATGCAGAGCAACCCCAGGTTCTGCAGGCTTAGACCTGCATTCTATAAATGCGATTACCCTGAAAAAAGAATACATTACTATTGTGGAGACCGGCATTGGTGTCCAAATACCTGCTGGAAATTTTGGATTAATTGCCCCGAGATCTGGCTTGACTTTAAAAGGTATCCAGGTGCTCGTAGGTGTCATTGACAGTGATTATCAAGGAGAGATTAAAGTGATTTTATTAAATAGTGGTGATTCTGATTTACCGATACACCAAGCAGACCGAGTTGCTTAATTGCTAATTATGCCCGTTTTCAGTGGTAAGATTCAAAAAGGTACTGCCCCAACCCTGTTAACTGTACGAGGAAAAAAGGGTTTTGGCTCCACTGACAATCCCGGAGCAAGAGTGTGGGTTCAGTCACCTAAAAATACCCCTGAACAGGCTGAAATAATTGCAACCGGTCAGGATAATACAGTCAAAGTTAAGAGGCCAGGGCAAGATAGCTGGGAAGCTGTCCCAGCTGACAAATGTTATTTGCGAGAATGAGTAATACCTGTATTTGATCCCATTCTCCTAGACCATCGTCTGGACTGCTGCTGTCGGAAGTGTCGTCGCTGGACTCCTTTTGGCCTGCTGTGCCAAGAGATGGGAAAGCCCCCAGGACTGGAATAATTCCTTGGACCGAAGACGTCGTTCTTCTGCGTCGTGGGATTCATCATCTAATTTCTGGACGTCTCTAGCTCGGAGACTAACTAACTCTAATAATTTCTGTTTGACCCCTATGCATTCAGTGACTGATATTTTAGTAACCTGCTTGGTTGCCGTCCCAACTTCTATGGAGACACTTGCCCATATTTTTAATTTATCGGATGCTCATCCCAATGTGATTTTTTGTGATTTTACGGCCTATGATTATTACGTCTGATTCACAGCCCCCTTTGAATTCCCAAATAATGACTTACAATATTACCAAGGGTGATCTTTGCTTTTTCATGACCTGTGACCCTAAATTTATAGGCAAGTGCATTAAATTAAGACAGAATAATATTACTTTATTCACTACCCATGAAAAAATGTTGTGTTTTGAAAGACTATCTAAAGCATGTGTGAGAAGGTGGCCTGATATGCAGTGCTCACTATTCTAGTGAACACTATGTATCAGTCCAGCAACCCTTATTGATGATTGGTTGTAAGTCAACCTTATAGACCAGCTATCCTAGTAGCGTGGATACGAGCAGTCTAAGGCTAAAGACTCGAGAGGGCGTGTTAAGCCAGCTGTTATACCACATATACCCCTTGAACACCAAGTGAAAGGACACCACACAAGTGTTATGAAAATAAACAGTTATTTATTAAGAATCACAACAGCCCTGTACTCTTTATGAGGACAGGGTACTAAGCACAAACCAAAACTCTTATAAAAATACTTAAGTTAGCACAGTATATACAAATGCCCGAGGGGCACGGAAAACCATATACTTGAAAAGTGGAATGCGAAATTACTAGCAGGTAAGTACAGTACTAATAGGCTTAGGAATCGCTAGGACTTGACTATAGAACCTTCAGATTACTTATAGGAGGCCTAGGGGACTCGAGTGCAGTGTGTGCACTCTCACGCGAGATGCGGGACAAAGTCTATGGTAGCTAGGAATTGCAAAGTTAGTGTTCTCGGGCGAACCCGACCTGGTAGGAGGAAAACGAAAGTGGATTCTGACCCTTGGATAGTGAGGCTATGCTGGGGCACCAAAATGCCGAAGTTACCTAGCCCAGGGGCTGCAGCTGCATAGGACTCAAAGGACGTCGGGAATCCTCGTAGACGGACCAGGAGCCTGGAAGAAAGAAGTTGCTGGCAGGCGACCAGTGAAGAAAGTTCGGTGGATCCAAGCCTGGATCGATGGAAGATGACACCTGAAAGCAGAGGGGACCAAGTTCATGACTACTAGCCAGTAGTCAGTGGGCACCAGGAGGGCACCGGATGGTAGCCACCTCGACTAGGCGAGTGGTTGACGCTGTGCTCGGAGATCTCACGGACCAGGAGGCGTTGTCGGCGACCAGGATGGAGGAGCGAGCTGTCCCACGAAGATAGAAGCTGTCGGCGTCGCTGGACCCAGGATTGGGCAACAAAGCCTTGGCAAATTAAAGCCCACGCGGTGGACCTAAAATGGCGTCTGGAGTGGACCAGGAGGGTCCGGGGTGCCTCTCTTGAAGAAGGAAGCAAGGGCCAGTCTGGAGCAACCAGACCAGCAGCAGTGATGTCGTCGGGCGTCGTTCAGAAGGCCACAAGCCAGCCGGCTAGTAGCCAAACAACGCGGTGCACAGCAAACAGCAGAAGGGCCCCACGCAGATCGTGGAGATGCAGGGAGGCTGATCTTGGGTGCTGGTGCTGCGCAGGGTTGGGGCTTCTCGGACCCCAAAGCACTCACCAGTGGAAGACTCGGTGGGCTTGTTGCAAAGAAGTCGTGCAGTCTTGGCGATCGTCGGTCCCTCGAGGTCTCGTCGCACTCACGGTTCTCAGCTTTGCTGTAGAGGTGAGTAGAGGTCAGAGGTGCCAGGGAAGCCGGGTCTCGTCGAGCTGGGTCGTCGGATTCGTGAAGATGGACTTGCAGCAGACCGCAGTGTTCTTAGGATGGTGCCCGCTTGATGCAGGGTGACTACTCCTTAGCCACAAGGGAGAATCTTGAAGAAGGAAATCTTGATGTCTTTCGCAGAAAGTCGTGTCTTGATTCCAAAGATGATCTAATTTGAACAGGGGGCCCGCTCCCATCTTTATACTAAAAAAGGGGGCTGACCCGGTGACTAGGTCCTGCCTATGGGTGGGACTAGGAGGGGGGTGGTTACACCCCTCTGCCATGCCGGACTTCCCCAGGCCAGGGGCTGGTGTGCCCCTGGAACTGGTTCTGACTGGCCTATGCGTAGTGAGCACCGGGGTGCCACTCAGCAGTCACCTTCCTGAAAATCCCTGCCTACCCAGGATACACAAAACCATGTCTGGGACGGTGCTAGCACCGCCCCGGACAGGAAACTCTTTGTCCAGGCCTCCCTGGCTGGAAGGACTCCCAGCAGCAGGAGGTCAGACTCGTGTCTGTGGTGGCAGCATCCATTTTGTGGAGCTGAGGCTTTAGTTAACTTTAACCGGGGTTCACAGTTACATACATGTCGTGTCCCTCTAGAAGGGTGGAATGCTAACCCCGTCGCCAGAATTAGCGAGGGGTTAGTATTCCAATTCGTATGACACCTTACTCGACATGTTTTGATAAAGCAATACCAAAGTTAGCATTTAACCGCGAGGATTATAATGCACTTAAGAGTATATGGTATGCGATATCATGGAACAGCTATTAGGACTTGGTTCCGCAAGCTGCAGACAGGCTCAGCTCATGCCAGAGCACCATCTCACACGATTCCAAGCACTCTGCCTTCAGGATTGTCAAGGCCTGCCATAGGAGTGACTGATAGGAATCTGTGTGTCCATTTTAGGGTTAGGTATAGGTATACTACACCTACAGCAAAGGGTGATTACACGACTTTGCCCCAGCTGTCATGCAGCCAGTTGTGTCAAATTTGGGAGGCCAGCCAGGGGTGGCATAATACATGCTGCAGCCCTGGGTACACCCATGCCCTGAGTTACAGGGTCTGATAGGGGGGCCCAGTACCAATTGGAAATGCACCTAGGGTACATGGAATCCATTTTAAAGAGAGAGCAGTAGGCCTGGGGTCCTGATTGGCAGGGCCCCAGGTCGACTATGTCAAAAACCAGCTAAAACACAGGGCAAAAAGTTGGGGGCAACCATAGTCAGGAGGTACCTTCCTACAGCATGTATTTCTGTTAAAAATAATATGACTTGTAGGCGTCTTGTAATTACCCCTAGTCACTATCATATGGTGTTATTACCTTCTGGATGGCTATTTTCATGTGGCAATTCATCTTGGCCCTATATTCCTGCTAATATCACTGGTGGTCCTTGTGCTATTACTAGATTGAGTTTATGAATGTTTTCTTTACATCCTGATGTTATTTCCCGAACTACACGTGATGCCCCGTCTTTGAAAGCTGATTGTGATTCCTCATTACATTTATTTTACCCTTCTGAGTACCTTAGTTTAGCGTTTTCCATTTTAGGTGTGCCTGCATTATCTGTATATAATGCTAAGTCGATCAGAAAATTGGCTTGCTGGATGGTCAAATCTATTAATCATACTTCCATTGTTTTATCTGACCTTTTATTAGATGCTCAAGGTGGACTTAGAGCCATTTTACAAAATAGAGCTGCAATAGATTATGTTTTACTTAAACATGGTCATGGTTGCTCAGATTTTGAGGGTCTTTGTTGTTTTAATCTGTCGGACCATTCCAAATCCATCCAGTCCCACATTGACAAACTTCATGAATTAACTGAAGAAGTTAGGCGACTTATAGACCAAGGGTGGTTTGATTGGCTTTTCAATTGGTTGCCTGATGTGCGCTCCCTACGTCAAGTGTTGGGGGGTGTTTTGATTGTTGTTTTTATTTTAGTTGCCCTTTGTTGTTGCATTCAATGTGTCCCTTCTTTGATTCAAATTTTTAAACCACATACTATGTCTAGGTCTGTTAGTTTTGTTTCTTATTATTCTTCATCAGATGTTCGCTCAGTTTGACAGATGTTAGTAGACGAAAGTCAAGGGTGAAGTGTGGTGACCGGATATTTTGTCACATTTTCGGGTGATGGTGACTTTAGTCTACTACCATGCTAGTATCGTGGATAGATCCCTATTTTTATTCTATTCTTAGGATTAGCCTGTTGACTTTGACATAATTCAGTGCTCCTTTCATCGTTTTTGAGCCTGAAGACTTATATTAGGAGGTAGATGCTTTATTCCCGATTGAATATTACCTATTGGTAGGGCTTGCCTATGTACTTTGACAGAGTTATGCGTCTCTTTCATTCTTTTCTGGGCCTGCAGGGCCCAAACGAGAGAGACACCATTTACTTTCCTGCCTCGGCCGCTCGAGGCGCTAGTAGGTCAAAAGTGATATTTTAGTTATGAGCTCTTGTTCGCTGGAGAGGAATCGGTCAGAGCTGGCCCTTATCGGAGGAATGTAAACGGAGCTCAGATTTAAGACGCAACAACAGGTGGCCACTGTGGGAGTATCAAGTGTCCGGGGCCTGGTACAGGAGTCTGGTAGGTGGCAGGTTACTGTCTGAAAATTTCCACGAACGAAGGGCTCTCTATATTATCGAAACGCAGCAGAGTAGAGCAGACAGATGACAGGGAGGAGAAGGCAGTCGACAATTGCCAATCGCAGATGACAGTTGGAGTCTGGAGTAATCGAGGGCTGATGATCTTGTGGAGAGACTGAAGTTACATCGTGAGTCAGTCTATTAGAGCAGTTGGAGATAGTTAAGCGGCGGAGTTAAAATAATCAGAATGAAGAAGTTAGTTGAACATATGGTTTCCAGAGCGGCTGAAACTATATCATTGAAGTCGGAAGGTGAAGACAGTTCGTCAGAGAGAGATGAGCCAAGGCACAGACGAGAGAGGGACCCAGATGACAGCTAGAACCGGACTCCGTAATTATAAGGTGAAGTCTGTCTTTCAGGCTATGTTTAGATTGTTAGGTAGTATTGTGGTTTTATAATATAATGTTTTCTTTGTATGTCATTGTGTAATAAAGGGACCCCAGTTTGTAATGAACACATGCTTAATTATTATTTCTTTGTGACGGAACTAACCTTTCTTTACAGCCAGGTGCTATCGTATGGAAGGATGGGTGATTCCCTTCCTACAGGTAACTGATGCGGGAGATTGATGTGAGTTTTATGTCAAGGAATAATCTTTAAGTGTGCCAATTGGCAGCTCTTGTGTGAGAGGATCGGATTTCCTATCTATCACATGAGGAAAATTAATTATTCCTATTAGTGTGTAAAGAGACCCCAATACGTAGTAATTGCACTGGAGAGTTGTTTACCAAGACAGAATTAACCTTTCTTTTTAACCAGGTACTGACAGGTAACTGAGAAATGGAAGACAGGGTAGTTTTGATAAGAAAATAACTTCCAGTGAATATTCGTTATAAAGAAACTTTCCCAATAGAGAGAGAGAGAGAGAGGTATTAATAGGACAGTGAGATTGCTCAAGATAGGGCATTAGTGAGAGTACCCAGTGGGGAAGGTATGTAATGAGACCGCTCAAGATAGGGTGTTAATGAGAACACCAATTGTGGTTGGTGTGATAGAGTGAGCTACTCTCCACCATGAGAATGAGGGTAGAATAGTCCGGGCCAGATTGTCGCGTGGCTATAAGGTAAGATCATAGGATGGGACATGGAATTCCGTAGTTATTAGTGATTGTTCTTAGTAACGCCATTAGATCTAGCAGTGTTTTTGATGATATAAGCTTGTATATTGCGAGTGCCCCATTCCCGGGTAAGTATTCAGGAATCATTGTAAATAGGGTCCGGGAAGGGATGGTGTTACGTTTTGGCCGGGTTGGTTGTATCTAGGTTAGTGGGTGATTCTTGGTCTGAGAATCCGGTCACTACACCACCTATATTCCTTTCCACTGAGACCACTCCTGCCCAGAGTTCTCAAGAAGATCTGGAATGACTGGGCCCCGGATTGGACACAGAGAGTATGGTCCCAAACTCCTCAGCATGAACATTGGTCCTCCAATAATGCTGCCTCTTCTGGAGTATCTATTGTTGCCGCAACAGGGCAGAGACTTGCACCTGAATGTATGCACGCTCATCCTTCAAGGGTAGAGATTGAGCCGCAGTCAGTGATGTCATTCCAGCAGCCAAACAGTATATGCCTGACCTTTTTGGCAAATTTGTAGCTTGGCGTGTTTCCAAAAATGTTGATTCCTTTTCAGCACCCTTGTCCGAAGTTTTGTTATTTTGGTCTTTCACTAACCCAAAGATTGCAAAAAGTAACAGATGTCAGCATGCTGGGGTGGGTCCTATATAGGCACCACAGGCTGCATTCGGAGCAGATGACGCAGACTCGGAGCCACTCAATGTCACCTACCAGCACACACAGGAACTGCTTGCAAAGTTTCCAGATCCAGTCTGACGTCTGGGGTTTATTCTTAGGTAAACAATCTGTGGCCAGAGTGTCCACCATATAAGATGTTACCGAAGGTAAGTAACTTGCCCAGTAATGCCTGTAAAGCCAGGTAGGTGCTGGCGTATTTTGATAGGCACAATGTACACATTGTATGTTTACAGGGAACATTCTTAACCCTAAACATGTAAGCAAGATTTGCATCCCATTGGAGTATGCACCGCTCTTTCGCTTTTTTATGTAGCTATTACAGGAAGTGTTCCTTAAGGACCCTGAGGGTCGCTTCCTGGTAGTACACGGTTTATGAGAGATAAGGCCTGTTAATATTATCAATGCAACAAATCAATCAAAAATAAGTTTATTACTACCAATTGGTCTTTAAAACTACAAATACCACCACAACAGGTATAAATACACTTAAGATTTATAAAAGTACCTAAAACCAAGAATTCATTATTTCTCAAAAAAACTTGTTTTCATAGTATCAAACTGTGAAACAATACCAATGACTGAAACTTCACTGTTAGGAGAATACATAAAATAATTAAAATCATCTGAAATTGCTCTGTTTGTCTCTCCCTGGACCACTCTTTCCATTTCCCTATTTCATGAGAAGTCTCTTTGCTATTTGGACAAACTTCGCCAAAGCAATTTCAGTGTCAAAGAACTGCATGTCAATGAGGAGTTCAAATGCCTGGTTCCTTGATCTTATTCCATATTTTTTTTAACTGGCCTTAAAATCCATTACAATTTGGATACAGGTACATTTTGAGCCATTCCCGCATGTACATTTACCGGCATCATCCATTAATATGTTTTTTATTTTCTCATTTGCACGAGCTGGATTAATACCTATTGTCACCTTTAACAGTTCCAATCTCAACCAGTAATTCAGTACAGTGTCCAGATACGGATACCAGTTTTCATTTCTTGAGCTATTTAACAGAAAGTGCACAGACTCTTTTTGTTTCAGGTAATCCATATCGATTTGTCTAGATTTTTCAATCCCAAGTTTTTTAGAATACTCTTTCGTTCATCAATGCATAACCACTCTGGATCAATAGACACCTTTAAATTCTCACAAATGGAGTAGAGTGTCTTTCAAGTAGCTTTTGCCTACTTCAGATCACTCTGTTGAATCTCCCTCCTGCACCAACAGGACACTTTCTCCACCTCTCCTGATCCTAGTCATTTCCAAAATCTACATAGATTTACCTGAACTTGTATGTTCCATGCTGGCCAATCAAGGTCTAACCTAATGGCCTGTATCATTGAGAAGCTGGGCAAAGAAAGAATAGTTTTTAAAAGTTTCCCTTCCTCATTATCCCATGAAAATGTTCCCCCTACACACAAGATCTCAGCTCCATATTGCATCTGTGGAGAGATCATAGCCTTAAATGCTTTCAACACTGGTCTGTGTGACATCGCTCCGTAATTACTGTTGAATTTTTCAACCCACAGATTCCTGCAAGTCCTTTTGTTCTTTGGGCCTTTAAGTGCATGCCCCAATTTAAGGCTTTATAGAACCATTTTCCCAAATATTTCTATTCATTAACGACTTCCAATTTGGTCTGGCCCAGAAACCATCTATATTTATGATTTTTCTTTCCAAAACACAGTATTTTTGTTTTTTCCATATTTACTGTTAAGTGTTTCGAAGAACAATATGTCTCAAATGCAGTTAACTTTCTTTGCAGTCCTAGTTCAGTTTGATCAAAAATAACTAGGGCATCTGCATATAGTAGACAAGACAGATGCTTCCCCTTTACCTTTGGGCTTGCTCCTCTTTCGGTTATTAATACCTTCGGTAAATCAGCACGAAAGATTGAGAAAAGAAGGGGGGGCAATACACAGCCCTGTCTTGAGCCTTTATTGATTTCTATCTCATGAGTCAAACCCCCTGCTATATCTTTAATAACATGTGCTAAACCTTGAATGACTTCTAGGAGCTCCTCGGGGATATTATATCGTCTCCCATAAGCATTCTCTGTCTACTAGATCAAATACAGCCCAGAAATCAACAAAACAGCAAAATAATCTACCCTGCTGTCGCACTAACTTCCGGGCTACAGCCCACAAGGCAAAGCAATGGTCGAGAGTTGAGTATCCCTCTTTGAACCTTCCTTGTACTACCGGGACAATCCCATTTAGTTCGACCCATTCCTTCAGTTCTCCCAGGATTATTTTGGAAAACACTTTCACACCAATATCCAACAGATTTTTTAGTCTATAATTCTTTCAGTCCTTTCTATCCCCTGTTTTATGCAATGGCCTGGTCATTGCTCCCCTCCATGATTTTGGAATAATACCTGAGGTTAGTACGGCTATAAACATCTTTGAAAAAAATTGGTCCCACCAGTTTAACTCTGTTTTAATTAAGACTGCAGGTAAATTATCAGGCCCTGCCGCTCGGGTTAAATTTAACCTCCTAATGATGTTCTTCACATTTTCAGGGCCGCATAAGGGAATTAGATTTTTTACTACATGCCGCATACAGGTTTTTCCCTCACTAGGATCTTGCCCATCACTAGACTTATATAATTGATTTAGGTGCATCTCCCAGGAAGCCTCATCAACTTCGCAGCTCATGGCTACCGGAGATCGACCCGCTGCATCTTGGATCAACCTCCAGAAGCCTTTAATATTTTTACTTTCTATGGTTTCCAATAGAGAGTCCCAACATTTTTCTTTAAAACTTCTTTTTTTTGATCTAACTAACATTTTATATTCCTTCTTCAATTTTAATAAATTATTATGGCCCACCTGATCAAATCTTAATTTCATCTTTCTTCTCGCCTCAGGAGCTTTTTTTCTCTCTACATATGGAGTCAAACCAGCCCATTTTCTGTCTGCCACCCCCCTGCAGAGTTTTTTCCCCTTTTTTCGTCTTCTTCAAATTTACATATAGGCATTGTACTGCCTGCTTAATTTTTTCCTCAAACCAAGGAACTCTGAGGTTCCATACTAATTCAGAAGCTAGATTTTGTTGGAGACAAGATCATTTTATAATATATTCCTCAGTTAGTTTTGTGGTTAATCTTTTTGGATACTCCATAGCTTGTAATAGAACTTTTTCACAGACTCTTGGGGGAGCTCCCACTATTTCCCAATACAGAGGATAGTGGTCACTTTCTTTACGCTTAATTACTTTGAACTTTTTTACTGAAGCAAAGTTCCATGCATGCACAAAGAAATAGTCTATGGGGCACAATTGGTTGCCCCTTCTAAATATTTGCTCTGCTGGTCTATCGGATTCTGATCTACCGTTTAAGCTAACTAATACATATGACCCTAGAAATTTCCCAAACTCTTCATCTTGCTTGTTAGACCTGTCAACCCCTTGGGTGATCCCTCCTATTTATTTATTTATTTGTGTCCCCTTTCGGCCTCCTACATTTTATTTTTCCCTGTTTGTCCACCAGACATTTTTGTTGGTGCTGTCCTTAGAGCTCTGGGTGCCTCACGATCTTTACACTGTGAAGGAGCACAGGTGCTCTCTTAAAATGGAGATGTAGTGTAGAGATCCCTTACAAAATGGTGGCTACCAACTGCCAACTTTTCACCTCATTACTTTGGGCCATTGGGTAAGTTGAGAGGTTCCAGAATTTTCTGGTCCACTCTAGACCCTCTGGTGATAGGCTATATATAGTGGAATGTTGTGCGGCCATTTTGTGTGGAGAGCTGGGGAGAGGGATTTTGGTGTGAGAGGAGGTTAGCTGGAGTCCAGGCTGTGGTGTGAGGAGGTGGGCACACAGTGGGGGGTTTGACAGTGCCCTGGGGCTGCTCTCTCCGCTGTTTGACACCCCCCTCATCTGTAGATCTGACCCGGTGGTACTTGACCAACACGTCAGAACCAGAAAAACCAGAGGAGTGGAGCCAAATCCTATAGGGACTACTGGTCGTGAACTAAGGTGAAACTGCCAGGTGAGGGTGGTTAGGTCAGCCTCCAGTAATGGAACAAGGAGCCTCTCCCTGATTCGTTCCCTAGCGGTGGAAGCGGAAGGCTGACACAACCCCCAGTTGGCCGTGGGCATTGAAAACATTGCTTGGAGGTGCCCTCCCCACACCTGTCTCCTTACCGTGACTTTGCTGCCTTATTGTAGCCCTGCATCTGTGTGGTCTGCGGCGGCGGGTCTGAGTGGGCTCGGAGCTGAAGGAGTGCTGCGTTGAGGTGACGATTCCGGCAGCGCCTCCTGAGTTGAGCCGGGTAAGGAAGCGACAGAGGCGGACGGTGACGGGCCACTGGGAGGCTAGTTACAGTGGAGCGGGCCGTCACCTAGCGGGTGTCCGGAGGTCTTGTGAAAGGGGCAGGCCAAAGTGAGAGAGAGCGGAGCTGGAAGGAAAGAGGCGGGAGAAGGCGTGACCAGGAGGGAAGGCGTGTGGCATGTGAACTGCGCAGGAGCGGAGATACTCGATTGCCGGGTGCTCGGCTACGAAGCTGTGGCTGCCTTCTGCGAACTGTGCCGCCCTGAACGGAATCCTCCTTGAGGGGAAGTCTTAGCCTCCGTCCTCTGTTTTCCACAGAGTTGCTTGAGGAAGGAAACGCTCGGGTCAGAGCGTCTCGCCGGAGATACAGAGACGGCTTCTTTTCCCCTCCTTGCTCTTTCCGTACTGACCCATAATTTCCCCCGAGATACAACCGTAACCCTCGTAACCACCTCACAACAGCGGGATCAACTTCTAAGAAGTAAGCGTGGTGGTGGGTGGGGGTGAAGGAGGTTATTGACGTTTCCCTGGAAAGCCTTCCACACTTCTTGAGGGCTGTTGGACCACAGAGAACTTGGGAAATTGTCTTAAACTGTGTCAGGAGAGAAAGTGAACTATCTCAGCGCATAATTATTCCTGAAAGGGGGGGGTGGAGGGAGAACCGAGTCAATATTAGAGTGGCAACACCAGTTTAATTGTGGAACTAAGAGGGAGGTGAACCGGAAAGGGGAAGACTGTAATCAAAATGAAATGATGTCATGCATAACTGATTCAATGTGAGTTCTTACGCAAATCAAAGTCAATAGTTATCACCTATTGAATTTGGCTATGGTGGCATACTAATGGACAGTAACAATTTGCTTCTCCAGATTTAGAGAATTAGGCCAAAATTGGAAGGAATGTAATTTAACCATTCTTGTGTGGAATGTATACTAAAGCTGAGTGGTATCAATAGTACTACAGGTGTGGAGCTAAATTGATGAATCACAGAGTCAAGAACAATATTGGAAAATAATGAGACATGTAAATGAATGAAACTAGAAACTAATCTTAAGAGAGAATATAAAAGTTTTTCTATTTTTGCAACTAAGACAAGGCGTGGTGTCATTTTTGGGGTGGATGTGCGCTGAGTTACGGTGTGAGTGTGACGCAAGTACAACAGGCAGCTTTGGAGTTAGGCCTTACCACTTGAGCCAGGCGACCCCATGTGGACTGGTAACCCCAGGTCTAACATAATTGGTGTTCAGTGGTGGGATTAGAGCTTGTGCTTGCGTCCACTTAGTCGTAGCTTAGTGTACACCACATACCCACACCTGGAGTTTTCTCCCGGCAGACTTCCTAATTAACAGTTTTGTTTTCCAAATTCTTTCCTGGTGGTAGGTGGAGGTAGCCCGTACTTAACGCACTTTCTTGAATTCTTCCAAGTGGTTGCCTGAGTCCCTGCTGGCAAAATGGAATTTCCTTTGTTAACACTACATAAGGGTACACAGTCAAAATATCGAGTAGGAAATATCGACCTACCATAATATTGAGTCTGAAATATCGAAGGTGCATAATATCGAAGGCAAGAATATCGTAGGACAGAATATCGACCCAAGGTAAGTAATATCGAAATACTTAATATCGATGTAAGTAATATCGAAGTTAGTAATATCGATAGCATATATATCGATGTTACTAATTTCGATGACACTAATATCGATATTTGTATTATTGTATAGTTTTTTATTATGTATGTGTCATATGTTTAATTTAAGTATTTAAAATAATTACTATTATATGTGTATAAATGTTATATAATAATAAATAAATTTATAAGTAAATTTTATGTTTTTGTACCGGAGCGGGTTGTGGGTTTATAGGGGAATAGGGTGGGAAGTTATTTAATTATGGTAAATTAATTAGTAATTAGTAGGATTTATTAATAAATTATAATTAGGGCTCCCGGTTTTCCGTTTTTACGGATATTTACATATAAATACAGACGGAAATCGATATTTCCTTTGTCTGTAATTATATGTAGAAACGGCAAAACACTGGCAAATGTTGCCTCGCTGCCGCTGCATGATGTTTCCTTCGCACGCCCCTGGAAATTCATTTTAATCCCTTGCAATCAAGGTCTGTTAGCGCCCTCATGTGGACCTATAGGCACAGGGTCTTTCAGGGACGGCCGTTCCCCTGAGCCAATATCCTCGTCAGAAATTGTATTTCTACTTTCCCTGCCCGGTTTGACATGCCTTTCTGCCACCATCAGCTTTTGCACCTGCACCGGCCCTTCTCTTGACGTTCGGCATACCCAGGGCTCGCCCCTCAAGCCCTGCACCAGCACTCCGCCGTTTCTACTGGCAAGGTTAAGTGGATTTCCCCTGCCCCACCTCCCCCATATGCCCTGGCAGCAGCAGAGGATCGTATTCTCCGTCGTCATGTGGGTGAGGGGGAGGTGGGGTTTGGCGTTAATTTTCTTAATTACTGTGTGTGAATGCCACAGGGTGCCTTGTGTCCCATAGTATCAGGTCTTGACTAACCTCGCGCCACAGAAGCCAGACTGGTGAGTTCGGTCCTTTTATGCCCCGTGTTTTGCAATGATTTGTTGAAGTTTGATAAGTTAACATACGTTGCCAAGCTGGTTGGACATTTTCAGACAACTGCAAAACTAATCAGCAGCTCTGAATCTCGCACCGTAAAATTTAGCAAAACCACATAACTAAAGCTCTAGTAAAAATAAACAAAAAAGGAAAACTTCAAGCAACTTTCAGACATTTGTAGTGTGCATCACGTGTGGAACCTCTGCTGAAGGGCCGGCTTGTTTGAATGTACGTTTTTGAAACCCCAAATGTGTCCCATGGTATCATTAAGGCTCGGAGCCTGCAGTGTCTCAAGAACAGAAAAGCTTAATAGTTTATAGCGGGGGTTGAGGGAAAGGGCCTGCTGTCACGCCATTCCATGATTGATTGCCCACTTAGCATGAGGTTAACGAACAGGGGGGGGGGGGGGGGGATGAGCGGGATAGGGGTTGGACCGACTCGAGAGCCAGGAAGGCCTGTAACTATTCCTCTCACCCCAGTTTGTGGATCTAGGCCCTCCAGCTATTGGAATGCAGGCAAAACACTTCCACTGTATGGGGAACCTTTCCCTACATCTTGTGCAGAGGTATACAAACTGGATCCCACTTTGTCCTTGTATTAATACCATAAGCCATACTCGAGGATGAGCATCAAAAGACTTCTGCTCCAGCATGCGCAGGATCAAATTTTAAATGTTTGCATTAGTCATACATCTATTTTTCTCACATTACTGTGATCTTGATGTTACTGCTGCATTTGAGCGCAGCCTAATGTTGTCAAGAGTTCCCATTATTTATGACCAGCCATTATTTTACACTGCCATTCCTTGACCAAATGTGCTCTCCTTGCTGAAACTGTGGCCTAATGGCACTCTAGTATGCCTTGAGACAGAACAGTGTATAGTTGAACACTACTTTCTACAGCATTTCACCACTAAACATTTATGAATAAAGACTGCATCAAGTTAGGTTTTGTCTTTCATAGGGTGGTGTGCTGCAGGACTTTTAAGTGAACATGAGCCGGGTGCCTATCAAAATTGTCTAATAGCACTATTCTTCACCTGCAAATAATGCTGCATCTTTGCACGCTATCTCAAGAAGTATTTCATATTTCTAAATTCGAACATGAACACTGATAGCTCTTATTTTCTCCTTTCCTTTTTTCTTCCAAATAGCTCTCTCCTTCCCTTTCATCTTCTGTATGCCTCCCCTCTCTCAACACTATCTTCGGAGCCACTTGCATGTCTGCCTTAATCTTTATTAATGCATTTTTGCAAACTGCCCGCAACCCATTTTAAACATCACAAACTCTTTCATTGAAAGTTATGCCCCTTCATAAGACGTGTGTATACACTATGCTATGCTCTATTATTTCATGTTACTGTGTTACACTGTCTTTTATTGAACGGGTTTTCAGTGGTCTTCATTTCATTATCAAACCAGAAAGAGTCTCAATGTCTGCAAAGTCTCTTGAAATGCACGTGTGCTTGCACTACAATGGCAACGTTTTCAGGTGAATGTATTGTGTTGACCAATAACAACCGGGCGCTGGTGTGCATTGTCAATTTAAATAAATGCAGAAAAATACTAGCTGCAGCGGCGTCTTTTGCGTGTGGCAAAAATAAATGTGGATAAATACAGAAAAAATGCCCAAAAAATAAATATGGATAAATACAGACAGAAATGGCAAAAAAATAAATACCATAAAACCGGGAGCCCTAATTATAATTAATTGGTAATTATGTGAAAATAATAGGAACATATTTTTAATTAATTTATTAATTGATATATATGTTCTGTAGCGGGTTGTGGGTTTATAGGGGAATAGGGTGGGAAGTAATTTAATTAGTTGATTAATAATTAGTAGGATTAATTAATTAATTATAATTAATTGCTAATTAATATTGATTAATTGGGGAAAAATTAATTGATTAATTGATATATATTTTCTGTAGCGGGATGTGGGTTTATAGGGGAATGGGGTGGGGAGTAATTTAATAATAATTAATTAATTAATATATGTTTTTAAAAATTTATATTTAATTTTTTGGGAAATAATTAATATTAATTAATTAATTAATTATTATAATTTTGTACATATTTAAAATTATTAATTAATTGGTAATTAAATAATATTAATTAGTTACATTAATTAGAGTAATTTATTTATATATAATTTTTAGTTACTGTTAATTAATTAATTGGGGAAAAATAATATTAATTATTAAATTATATTAATTACAGCTAATGTGCTAATATATTTACTTTATTTGTTATTGTTCATTAATAATTAATTGCTAATTAAATAATATTAATTACGTTTGGGTAAAGGAGTATTTTTAGTGTTCAGGGTCAGTTTTGGGTTTTTGGGTAAAGGGGTATTTTTAGTGTTCAGGGTCAGTTTTCAGTTTTTGGGTAAAGGGGTATTTTTAGTGTTCAGGGTCAGTTTTCAGTTCTTGGGTAAAGGGGTATTTTTAGGGTTCAGGGTCAGTTTACAGTTCTTGGGTAAAGGGGTATTTTTAGGGTTCAGGGTCAGTTTTCAGTTCTTGGGTAAAGGGGTATTTTTAGGGTTCTGGGTCAGTTTTCAGTTTTTGGGTAAAGGGGTATTTTGAGGGTTTAGGGTCAGTTTTCATTTTTTGGGTAAAGGGTTATTTTTAGGGTTCAGGGTCAGTTTTCAGTTTTTGGGTAAAGGGGTATTTTTAGGGTTCAGGGTCAGTTTTCAGTTCTTGGGTAAAGGGGTATTTTTTGGGTTCAGGGTCAATTTTCAGTTTTTGGGTAAAGGGGTATTTTGTGGGTTCAGGGTCAGTTTTCAGTTTTTGGGTAAAGGGGTATTTTTAGGGTTCAGGGTCAGTTTTCAGTTCTTGGGTAAAGGGGTATTTCTAGGGTTCAGGGTCAGTTTTCAGTTTTTGGGTAAAGGTATTTTTAGGGTTCAGGGTCAGTTTTCAGTTCTTGGGTAAAGGGGTATTTTTTGGGTTCAGGGTCAGTTTTCAGTTTTTGGGTAAAGGGGTATTTTTAGGGTTCAGGGTCAGTTTCAGTTCTTGGGTAAAGGGGTGTTTTTTGAGTTCAGAGTCAGTTTTCCCTACTGTTGCACTCTCTGGAGTAGGAATAGAAATTTTTACCCTTACGCTATCCAACGTTTTATTTAATTAATTGTTAAAATATCAAATGTTTATTTTATTTTTTATATTACTTACATTTTATTTATGTTACTCTTTTATGTTTGTAAATGTGTTAGTAAATTAGAATATATTTCATTAATTTATAAATTCATAAAATAATTATTAATACTTATTGTTCAGTGCATATATATTACATATTTACTGTATATATTTAATTCATGTATTCTTAATATATATGTATTATTTATTACTTTGAAACATTATTAGATACTTTTAAATATGTTTATTTTATTTATTAGTCTTATAGACTTAATTTTACATTTATATATTAAAAAAAAACGATATTTATAACATCGATATTTTTGACATCGATATTTTTTTTCTCGATATTTTTGTACTTACCATGTTGTAGATAGGATGTCGATATTTTTGCCCTCGATATTGTTGACTCGATATTCTTGTAGGTCGATATTTCTGTAGTCGAAATTCTGTCAGTGATTCCTACATAAGCTTCGTGCACTCCTGACAGCCATGGGATATCCTTCCCTTTCTCACACCCAATTCCGTCGCCTATGATTTCGCATGCAGCTACATTTTCCATAGGGAGAGCCAAAAGAGAGCAGGGCTGGCCCCAATAAAATCCTCTATAAAAATTAAATTAAGTTCCTTGTGGCAAATGTATTGAGCTGTAGAAATTGGTACCCCTAATAGCTTCCTGCAAAATCTATTCTCTTCTTCTTGGATGCAGTGGCTCTTGGCGATGATCCCAGACATCGGCGCCGTACGTGGCCCTTGGTACACACTGTGTTTTAAAAAAAAAAGGATTTATATATTTATTATATTTCTAAAGTGCACTGTCACCTAGCAGGCATCCTGGTGCTGGCAATTCAGAGTCACAACAACAACACTGCAAACAACCGCCTAAATCTTCGGAAACAACCATGTTTTTAGTCTCCTTCTAAAAGGGAGGAGGTCACTGACTTGTCTAAGTTCCAGAGGCAGAGCATTCCAAAGCTTCGCAGCTGAAACCCCAAAGGATCTGCCACCTGATCTAACTTTCCTAAATCTAGGTATCTTTACTAGCTTTGTCCCTGAGGAGCGCAGAGTTCTCGTAGGGACAAACCATTCGAATTTTCTTTGGAGGGAAACGGCCCCCAGCCCATACAGGGCTTTAAACACTAAACAACGAGACTTGAATGGCTAAAATAGCAGCTGTTCTCTTTGGGCGTGGGAGGCTAAGAATCAAGCTAGAGGCCTTTGAGGACTTGCTCTTGGAGTGAACCATATGTTCATTCCAGGAGCCTTTCGAAGCAAAGACCAACCAAAGATAAGGAAAAGTACTAACACTTATCAGTTTCTGGTCTCCCACAGGTATAGAAAAAGAATGGGGTTTCCCAGGTCCACACGACATTATAGAAGATTTTTTAAAATTGGTCCTTAGGTCCAGGCTATCCATATAGTCAACAAAACCCTGCTCTAGGATACGTTAGGCATAAGGAGTACGGCCCATAAGGACCGCATCAATGATTTAAGTGTTTTATGCAGTCCATTGATATAAATAATAAAGAGGAGGGGGCAAGAACACAACCCTGTCTAACCCCTCTACCTACTTTAATTGGTTCAGTGACCTCACCCGCTGCTAATCCTGACTCAGGTCTTAAGATCTTTGTGGAGATACGCTAAAAAGTGCACCAAGGGCTCATCCAGTACATAGGCCAAAAGGATAGACCAAAGCTTTGACCTATTGGAAGGCGGAGGTCCACTCCATAAAGGTCAAATAGATTGGGGAGGCCCGCTCTATGGTATATTTGTACATAATAAAATTAAGATTTAGGTATTGCTCATTGGTGCCTACTTTGCTTCGAAAGCCCAGTTGACAAGACTCCACAATGCCGCTTTCCTCGGTACACTCTAATATCTTATTGTATAAGACTCTGCTCAAGATTTTTAGAGTGTTTTCTATTAAGGAGATAGGCCTATAGCACTTGGGTTGGGAACAATCCCCCTTCTTAACACCTCCACTGCGGCAGGAATTCCAGCACTGTCTGGACATTTTAATTGCGGGCGTGGTCGTGACGGATGCATAGCCCAACCGTGACGGATGACGGAATGGTTCCGTCACAAGCGTCGAAGGGGTTAAAAATCGGAACGATAATACTTGTGGACCAAGTGCTAGGCAACGGTGCAAGCGTTAAATTATTAAAAACATTTAAAAGAAGAGGAGCCCAGAAGCCTGGTTTACATTTAATAAGGTCAATGGGCAGCCCATCTGGGCCCGCAGCTTTATTGCCCACACTCTGTTGAATGGCTTCCTCCACCTCAGACAGAGTATTCTAGTTAATGGCCCAGGCTCAGAGTAATCTGCCTCTTGTACAGGGGCAGCATTAATCTTTGCAAAGTGGTTTTCCCAAGACTCACTCATGATGGTGCAGCTAAGGGGAGTTAGTAGCTGCCCTATGGCTCTCAAATCCTTCACAGCTGTCCAAAATGTATTACCCTTTTTAGTAATTGTGGCTTTGGATAGAGCTTCCCATCGATCTTTAAAAATTACTCCTTTTCTGCTAGTAGTCACAGTTTTATACCTCTGCCTGGCTAATTTCACATGTAAGTTACACCTGGGGTTGGATGACAAGGCTCTGCGCAATTGTCTATTTGTGTCAGGAGACGGAAAGCGCCGCCATGTACAATTCTTGCTATCCAGGACTACATGTCCCAGAATCCCTGGGGTTAAGGGAGGAGTATAAAAGGGCGGAATCTGCTGATGCAAAGCGTCGGATATTTTGTACCTGACTCGGCGTTGGAGTGTTTGTTCGTCATCAGAGTTCCTGTTCGCCTCGTTTCCTTGAGCCTCTCCTTGCTATCCTTCCATCGTTGTTTCCCCGTTGGCTGAGCCTTCTTTCATCGGCTCGTGCGGAGAAAGCATTGTTTTCCGTGGTCCAAGCATTCCACTTGTGCTTCACGCCAAGTAACGGCGTGTTTCTAATCTTTGGTGTTTTCCGTTGTCTGAGCCTTCTTGCCCCGGCTCGTGCGGAGAACGCCTTGAGTAATTCTTTGTTTTTTCCACATAGCGTCCGCGTTGGCTGAGCCTTCTTGCACCGGCTCGTGCGGGGGACGCTAAGTATTCCATTCCAGTATAGCATTGCTGGGTCATCCGTTCCCGGTGCTCCCCGTTGGCTGAGCCTTCTTTCTTCGGCTCGTGCGGAGGAGCACTGTTGTTTTTTCATACACCTTGTGGGCAGACTTTGCTACCTTTTCCGAACCGGTTGGTTCTGCGACCAGGTACTGTAATTACATTCTTAAGGGGTGACGTAACCCAACTCTTTACTTTATTGTTTGATTCGCTTAATTTCAACTTGGTCCTTGATGTGGTATGGTGAATCTTGTTCTCAGCTATCCATCAGATTTTCATGGTATGTACTAAGGAATAGTATTGCATTAGTGACAGGAAAGTGGTCTATCCTCGCTAAGGTCACGGCGGATTGTGTATTTCACGTGGAGATCACACACGCTTCATACAAATATCCAGGACCAGATAGTAGGGGAAGAGAAGTATCTTCAGGGCCTACTCTTATTTACGTTACAGGTATAGGGTACAGCTGTTTCGAGTATTTGCCTGTGTCCATCATTTACTTTAAAGAGAGGTGCGATCATTATTGTTCTTTTGTCGTTTCAGATCTCCCTCTGAGGAAATATAAATTTTATGGTCAAGTAATGTTCCCTAACGGGTACCCCACCGTCTCCATGTACCAGCTTAAAGTGCATGTAACTTCCCTCCTGTGCCAGCTATGAAGACGCAAATACATTTGCGTCCAACGTTAACATGTCCTCTTTCAGACCCACCCTGAATGGGTTGAATGCTCCGTTCCTAAGTATGCTATGCCAACGTCTTTTTGTGGTGTACTTTACACGTTTTTCAGCTCTGGCAAAGTAGGCCCTGAATTCTGCCATCGAGCCTTTTTTTCTGTTTCCTGACTCCGAAAACTTCAGCCCAGGCTGTCTCTGTACCCGTGACCTCTGCCTTACTCCCTGTGCGGCTCACGGCGCTTAGCTCAGCCTGCTGCCTGCCAAGACTGTATTCAACCTTCGAATTATCTGTTCCGCTCCTCGAAAATGCATTCCTGCCTACTAGTTTAAGTAAACATTCTCCCAGCTGCAGAGCAAAGGGCCCGGCCTCACTGTCTCCGTGCAAGTAATTCATAGCTTCTGTTACCATGGAAGGCCCATGCCCCTCGCATCTCATGCAGACACTTAGGCGCTTATACACGCACTCACAGTCAGTATAGAATAGCTTCTGCCCCAGAGACCTTTCTCTCTAGATAGTATGGTTCCCAAACATCAGATATCAGATATGATAGAAGTACGAGTTAATCTGACATGCCAGACTTCTGTCTCTTTCCGCCAGTGTAAATGTCAAGTCCTCTGAGGTTCCGTGACGATTGTAAGTGGTGTTTTCGACTCGCACGAATATGGTCGAGTCTAGTATCTATGAACCGCAAATGACGAGTTTTGTAAGTGTGCGCAGTTTCGCTGTGCTAACTTAAACCGTTCGTTTGTTATGTGGGTTTGTCATCTGTACCCACGGGTTCCATCTTAGATACGGCATCCATTTTGTCTCTTGCCCTCAAGTAGCCAGCGAACGGACGCTGTCCGCTTTGCGACCCTGGGACTCCCAAGATATGGCGGAAGACGCATGTTCTTTGTAAGTGTCTTTATGACGAGGGGGATGCTACTGTAAGGCAGATGGCGCCGCTCGAGGCTCATCTTGCCGCACGGGCTTATTGTCTCAGTCGTGCATCTCATTAGGCACGTCCCTTTGATGCCTGTATCTCGTGCTTCTCGACACTCCCCTTTTACACCCTTTCCGATCTCCCTACTGTCTCCGTCTTCCTCTGCACCTGTCTTCGTTCCTATTTCGATCTACTTTACTGCTGATTGGAATTTGCTAATGGTGGGAAGATGGGTTTTTACAGTTGGGAATCGCCAAATGTTTCCGCACTTATGTTCCGGATCTTGTGTGTTTCAAAGTGATCTAAGCGACCCCTCTGAGAGCGACTTGTGGGAACCAGGTTGTAAACTATTGTGTATCATGTTATCCTATGGGTAAAAACTGTATAAAAGGAGCGATCCACAAATACAATTTGAAGCAGTCTCCCCGAACTACACTCGATGTACTTCCTGTGACTTCTGTGTTCCCTGCAGTAAATAAACCTTGACTCTTTGACGCCGAAGGAAGTGTCCCGTGTCTCTGTGACTTGTACGCCGGAGCAGGTTACCCACGAAGGTTTCAGGTGTTGTGCCCTGGCACCGCTGGGTCCAAAGAACCCAGTCCTTCAGTTGGCGCCCAACGTGGGGCTGCATCAGTGGTACCGGTCCAAGCCCGACGATCGTGAGGAACTTCGTGTGAAATCTCCGAGGGAAGGTGCACCCCGCTTCATCGATCCTGTTGTCGAAATAAGTGGCCCGAAGACTTTTCCCGCGAAGATTCCCGCCTCCTAACGGCTGCGACGGACTGCTGCCCTGACTGTAGACCTGTTTTGGCGCCTGGCGTAGACCTTGGTATAGCGAGACGATTGACGGGCCTTCCTGAGGACGCCATTGATCTTTGAGTTAAGTATTTGTGGGTCGCTCCCAGAGTTCTTGGTTGTAGACACTTTAGCGAGTGTCTTTGTTGTAAACACTTTAGCGAGTGTTTTTGTTGTAGACACTTTAGCGGGTGTCTTTGTTGTACACGCTGTGTGAGTGTTTTTGTCGGTGACACTTTGCTAGCGTACTTTGTTGTTGTTGTATTTGTTTGACGACTGCAGCCGCTAAAGACCGAGGGTTTAGTTCTTTGCTGGGACTTGGTAAATCCCGAAATCCCGTAACCCTTGAAGTTTGTGAAACTCGGCTAGTGTGCAAGATGCCTGGTCGCAGTACTTTGTTCAGTTGCTTTAGACCTTGTGGTGCGGATTCCCTGCTGGAGGACTCGTGTCCGATACCTCCGGTTGGAACTCCTACATATGACTTATATAGCAAACATGGGCTAGGCCCGATTGCTTTTAACGATTATTGGATCAAATATACAAAGAAAGACGGCGATCTTCGTTGGCCACCTCACGGTAGCTTCGAAGCGTCGATCTTAGATAATTTGGAAATAAAGTTGTTCGAACGTAAATCAAGGCCGGCCATGTTTGATGCCTTTCGGTTCTGGCGCAAAGAAGCCCGACAGAAAGAGATCAGACAAAATAAACGTAGTCAGCGAGATACTGTTGCTACTATAGTGAAGAAAGCTGAGCAGTTTCAGCGTGATAAGGAGGATAAGGATAAGGAAGTGTTTGAGAGATTACAGCGTATGTCCATAGACAAATGCTATCCTGTTTTGCCTACGGAGTCGGATAAGAAGGAAGAGGCAGTTGAGGATTCTTTAATGTCCTATCTTATGAAGTCGCCACCTCCGTACGTACAGGGTACCGCAGCTCCTGTGGTCCCTGCCGTACCTGTTCTTCCACCTGTAATTCCTCCACCAGTTCCTCAACCTGCACCTGCTCTTCCGACTGTTCCTGCTCCTTTGCCTATTTCTATTCCTACTGCTCCTCCGCTTCCACATACTCCTGTTCCCGCTACTGCTCACGCTACTGCTCCTGTGTTGTTAACCCCTGTTGCTGCTAACGTCTCTACTCCTTCTCTTGTTAGTCCTGTGTCTTACTCTTCTCCCTCTACTCGTAATCGTGATTCTCCCCTTGCGACAAACTTCTTTCAGTCGCTCGGACCTGTTTTTGGGTCTGCAGGTTCTGATGGTCCACAGAGACGTAGCCAGCTTCCTGGTAATAGAGAACGTGTTGCGCTATACAATATGGCGATGGGTTGGATGATAAACCCTGTTAGAAATCCACCTCGTGTCGTCCTCGAAACGTTTGATCAATTCAACATACCTACTCAGAGATATGTGTTTGATGAAATGTGCAAGTTCTTACATGATCAGATAGCGGCCAATGCGCCTGACGAGGTGCTGACCGCCCTGTCTGAACTCCGGCTTCAGTTCGCAACTGGACTGATAGTCGACACTAATGTCTGACGTGCTATTGAGCGGTTGCTATCTCTTCGTCCCGCTCCTATTCCTCATGCATTGTTCGTTGAGGACATTGAACAACGAGATGGGTCTGGCCAATATCCTATGCGTGAAGTTCCGCCAGTTTGGGTACCCGCTGATAATACTAATGCTAATGCTCCAATACCAGCACATTTCCAGAGAGTGTGGATACACCTCCCTTGGAAACGATCGGAAGTGCTTCAGGTGAAACAAACTTTGCCTGATCCTCGCAAAAATCCTGCGGGGTATTACAAAGAATTATCGCAGCTCGTAGACGCTACGATAATGAATCTGGCCGATATCGACATGTTGTTTGGCAATGTCGTACCGCAACCGGTATGGGCCAAGATTCGTCACCAAGATCACGCGAATGAATTAGGTGGTGATTGGGCTGCCATTACAGCGGCAGACGCTGGACAAGTGGCTGCTACTAAACCCGATCAGTTGATTGAACTTCTTCCCCAGCGAATCATTACATTAATGAAAACGCTTATGCCAGCTATGAGGGTAAATTGGGACAAGTTGTCAGCCTGTAAGCAGAAGAAAGATGAGAGTGTTTCAGACTTCTTTACGAGGTTCGAGGAAACATTCGTCGATCATAGTGGGCAGGATATGGGTACTGAGGGTGGACAGAGGTTGTTTGTGGATAAATTCGTATCGAACTTATTGCCCGACTTGAGCCATAAATTGAAAAATTCAGAAAGTTCATGGGCCGTTTCTACCTCAGCTCAGATATTGGCTACGGCACAATATTACGAAAATAGAGAAAAAGAGGAAAATGACCGTGCCGATAAAAAGACGAAAGAGCTGAAAACTAAAGTGTTGTTACAACAAGCATATCCGCCGCGTTCTAATCAGAATGCGCCTCAGCAGAATAGATCGCAGTCGCAATCGAATCAATCGCAGCCGCGTAATGATTCATCTTTTCAGAGATCTTCATTAGGGTACAATCAATGTGCTTATTGTAGACAGGAGGGACACATTAAATTCAATTGTCCTGCTTTAAATGACCGTAGTGGTGGTAATTCGTCTAGAGGAGGTCGTGGTGGTGCACAGCACGCATCACGTGGTAGAGGTCGTGGTGCTCAGAATGATCGCTTTGACCATTCATCAAATTCTAATAACTGTTTCGATCAACGTGGATCATCGCAAGGACGATCTGCGCAGTACAATGTAGACGATTATTACGTCGATCAGGGACCTGACGATAGTAATTACTAGGACAGCCAAAGACAAGGAGAGGGAGTGGTATCAGTTCCGGTTGATCAGAGAGGGCCTTACGTCGCAGTTGCTACATCGGGCGTCGTTGAGCCTTTTCTGTTGGACACTGGTGCAGCGAAAAGTTCTATCATGCATTCGAAACTCCCTGGCGCACCTTTGTCTGGCTTAACAAATGTTTCCGTTGGATTCTCTGGCGCCCCCGTTAGCAATCCAGTTTCGCGCCCTTTGCCCCTTAAAATTGGGCCACGTGAGCTCGAAGCTCCATTGATTTTGTCTACTGGTTGTGGCGAAAATCTTTTGGGTCTGGATTTGCTTAAACGCTTGTATGCGACTTTGTATTGTTCTCCTGCGGGTGTAAAGCTTACGTTAGGAGAGAGGGTAGTCTCTCCCATGTACTTGTCCCTCGATAAGCTTCCACCGGAATTGAGTTCTCTTCCTGCATCTTTGTGGGCGACGGGTCCAAATGACGTGGGCCTACTTGATATCTCCCCTTATTTTGTTCAGTTGAAATCGAATGTGCGATTGCCACGTATTCCCCAATATCGTATCTCCCTTGATGGTGAACGGGCTTTGTTAGCGATCATCTATGATTTGATCGAGAAAGATGTCATTGAAGAAACTCGGGGAAACGTGTGCAATAGTCCTGTACTGCCCATTCTTAAACGTACTGATCCTACCAAACCGCCTGTTTATCGTTTTGTTATCGATTTACGGGAGGTGAATAAAATTGTGGTTCCTCAATTCCCTGTTGTGCCTGACATTACGGCGCTACTGACTCTGATTCCAGCTACAGCTTCATGGTTTTCGGTGATTGATTTGAAAAATGCGTTTTTCAGCATCCCGATTGCCGAAGAGAGCAGGGACCTTTTCGGTTTCTCTCTTGGTGGACGTAGCTTCCGGTTCAAACGCGCTCCTCAGGGCTACTGTGAAAGTCCATCGATTTACAGTCAAGCTTTGAAGGGTCAACTAGATGCGTTTAGGTTGCCGGTTGGTGCGGCTTTAATCCAATACGTCGACGACTTATTGGTGGCTGCTGATACTCAGGACATTTGCAAAATTGCTACAGTGTCGTTGCTGCAACATCTCTGTGAGTTAAATCACAAGGTGTCACCTTCTAAACTCCAATATTGTTGTCAAGAAGTAACCTACCTAGGTCACTTATTGTCAAAGGAGGGAAGGAGATTGACCCCAGAGAGAATTGCAGCGATTGCGCGCATGGCTGTGCCACAAACCCAAAGAGATGTGCGTGCCTTTCTAGGTATCACATCGTACTGCAGGCAGTGGATTCCTAATTTTTCATTGCTGGCGAAACCATTGGTGGCTCTTACGTGCAAGGATGTTTCGACTCCTTTACCATGGACGGAAGAATGTCAGAAAAGTTTTTCTGAATTACGTGATTCATTGTGTTCGGCTCCTGTGTTAGGTACCCCTGATTACAGTAAACCGTTCACGTTATATGTTCACGAGAGGGAAGGTTGTGCTTTAAGCGTCTTAACGCAACCTTTTGGTGGTAAGCAACGTCCATGTGCATATTTTTCCTCGACCTTAGACCCAGTAGCTAGAGCATTGCCGAGTTGTTTGAGAGCAACTGCGGCAGCTGCGGTCTCCATCCGACAATCAGCAGGATTGGTCATGGATAATATGCTTACGGTGATGGTTCCGCATGCAGTCGATACTCTTTTGAACCGTACGAAAACTCAGCACTTGACGAGTGCGAGGTTATCTGGGTACGAATTGACGCTCTTGGCAAGCCACATTCAGATAAAACGTTGTAATGTCCTAAATCCGGCAACTTTGTTACCAATTAGTGCAGAGTCAGATGCAGTAACAGAACATGACTGTTACTTGCGGACAGAGGAGGAAACAAAAGGTCGTGTGGACCTTAAAAACACCCCATTGGAAGACCCGGATGGCATCCTGTATGTGGATGGGTCATGTTTTAAATTGCCGAATGGTGATGTGACTACTGCTTATGCTGTGGTGACATTGAATACTGTTGTTGAGACTGCGAGATTGAGTCAGAATTCTGCCCAAGCTGCAGAGCTGATCGCTCTTACTAGAGCATGTGTATTAGCAAAAGGTAAACGTGTGAATGTGTACACCGATAGTCAGTATGCTTTCGGTGTAGCGCATAGTTTCGGACGATTGTGGCGAGAACGTGGTTTCTTGACGTCACATGGCACGAAAATACAGCATGGCCAGCTTGTGAACGATCTTTTGGATGCATTGACTTTGCCTGCTCAAGTTGCAATTGTTAAATGTAGTGCGCATCGTAAAGTGACGGATGATGTTGGTCGTGGTAATGCGTTTGCAGATGAGATTGCTAAGGAGACTGCCCGGAACCTTAGCACTCGAATGTATGTGACGAATTCGGTTAGGTGGCCTACAGAATCAAGTATGTGTGAGAATACTATAGAGAGTGTGAAAGCAATTCAGAATGAGGCCACCGACACTGAAAAGATGAAGTGGAAAGAAAGTACGGGAAGGTTGGATGTGAATGGTTGCTGGATTGATTTGTCAGATCAGAAAAGATGGATGTTGCCTGATGCGTATGTACTGGCCGTTGTGCAAATGGCACATGGGTTAGCACATATTAGCGCGAAAGGTATTTGCAAGTTGTTGGCTGATGTGTGGAAGAATGATGGAATTACTAAGTGTGCTGAACGTTTGGTGAAGAATTGTATGGTGTGTATAATGTACAATCCTGGCAAAGGAACCCCAACTCCCCCTGGCAGTTTTGCTCCTCCTTTGTATCCCTTTGAGGTGATCCAATTGGACTTCATCCATATGGAGCGATGCAATAACCTGAAATACGTTTTGGTTGTGGTTTGCGCATTCTCCCGATGGATCGAGGCCTATCCCCTCAAAGACAATACTGCTTTGTCTACTGCGAAAATCCTACTGAAGGAATACTTTCCTCGGTATGGAATGCCTAGAGTCGTGTGGTCAGATAACGGAAGTGAGTTTGTTGGAAGTGTGATGAAGAGTGTGTGTAAGGGCCTTGGAATAAATCAGAAATTCCATAGCGCCAATCATCCCCAGTCAGCTGGATTGGTTGAAGGGTACAATGGCACCCTTAAACTAAAATTAGCGAAGATTCAAGCTACGACTGGACTTTCGTGGCCTGATGCTTTGCCTCTAGCATTACTGTCAACTAGGGCGACTGTACACTCCCGAATAGGGCTCAGTCCCTATGAAATAGTGTTCGGCCGTCCTGCGAATGTGTGGGGGGTTCCTAGGCCAGGAATATTCTCTGATCTTGAGTTTCCGATGTTGATTGATTACTTACATGACTTGACTGCTAAACTGAGGTTAATTCATCAACAGGTTTACGACGCCTTGCCGACGCAGACGGAGGGTCCAGGCCACCAGCTCCAGCCCGGAGATTGGGTGGTTACCCGAAATTTTTCACGAAAAAACAATCTGGACCCTCGCTTCACCGGACCTTACCAGGTGCTCCTGGCCACGAGGACTGCCGTTCGTCTTGAGGGGCGGAAAAATTGGGTACATGCTACCCATTGTAAGCGAGTCCCTATTCCTTTGTCGGCAGACCCGTGGGTAAGGAAAGGCATTGCGTCAACGGAAACAGAAACATTGCCGGCGTTTGTACCTTTTAGCGACGCACAGCTTGTTGGAGAACCCTCAGCGCAGCAGAAAGCCACTGTTGAACATTTGTCAGCAAGAGACTCAAGACCAGACCAACGAACTGATCAGCAGGACGCTGTCTCTTCGACAGATCCTTTGTTCGACGTGCAGACACGTCCCGGGAAACATCGATATTCTTTGCGATCTCACACTAAGGACAAATAAAAATTTGCTTGCTTTGCTGAAATTGATAACTGCAATATCTTCGTTTCCCATGATCAACTTTGAACATTCGTATCATTGAAAATTGTTTTGTATATATATATATATCAAGCTTCTTCCTTGTATCTTTTTCTTCCACAGCTGAGAAATATTGTGCTAATATATACATATTGTGTATTGAGGGCCGTAGGGCCGCACGCGTACTTCCTTCTGGACAGTAGGTCTTGACACTAGGTTAAAGACCGTCGGTTCCTAGGAACTCCTGGGGATTGACTATTGCTGCACAGAACGAAGTGCGTCAAGAAACGTTGCGGACGGTCGTAGGGAAATGGCATTTTCGAAGCTGAATGATTTGGAAGGAGCTCAGGCATATAGAGTCAAGCTGCAGAAACTTAGTCGTACGAAATGTTTTGTATCCCAGTTGTTTGTTTTGTTTTTAACTGCTTCTGCATTTTTGGCGGGTGGGGTGTATTACACTATGTCTTACTTCTTACTTCCTACCCCTACTCCTACTCCTTACCCTAACATTACTTCTACTGCTTCTCCTCATTCCTTTCATATGTTACCAGAACACGAACAGGCTAGACGTGCAGAATTCCGCAACAATTCCTTTATCCAGCTCCTCCATCAGCATCAGTTAGTGGTTAACACTACTAATTGTTGGGTGTGTGGGTTGATGCCACATACTACGGGTAAGGGAATTCCATATCTGGTGTTACCGTATAGTTCCCAAGGGTCAGCTCGAGCATTCCAAACAATGCTTCGAAGCGCACTAGGTTTCCACCCCTCTCCAGAACGTTCCCCCAAACCGGGTCCTACCTCGTGGCAGTGGGTGGTATCGATGATAATACAGGATTTGGAAGATGAGATCTATGATGCTTTTCTCATCCCTAAGGCAGAGGTACAAGCCTATAGGGCACCGGATAGAGGGGAATATAGTACGTTCACTAATGAAAAGCAGCTTAAAAGCTCGCCTCCGATATGGGTCGTACCCCACACTGGTAATTTTTGTATCGTGGGTCGTGGTTCGCAAGCCTCACTTGGAGTAAGTGCTTGCACTGAAAGTTACGTTCTGTCAATGTCCCCGATCCCTGTGCTTCTGGCTGCCAAGGGTACGTACTTCATCTGTCATGATCGTGCATACACATGGTTGCCCGCAGACTTCATGGGCTCATGTTTTGTTGCAAATCTGTTGCCTCCGACGTTTACTGTAGATGCCGATTATCATAAGACTAGAGTTGTACGAGGCGTAATTAGCGAAGAGGATACTGCCGGTCAAGAGGCAGGAGACTTTTTCAAGGGTTCCCTCCCGTTTTGGGGACCTATGGTTAATAGTAGGAACCTGAGACATTTGACTCGAGTGGTAGAATCGACAGCTAACATTACTGCCAGTGCCCTTGGTAATATCACCACAGAACTTCAGGCGGAGAGACTTATGACATTACAAAACCGTATGGTTTTAGATGTTGTCTTAGCAGATCGCGGTGGGGTATGTAAAGTGATCCATTCGAGCTGTTGCATTTTCATTCCAGATAATGCTCCTACTGTCTATCAAGCCATCTCGAAGTTGCACAAGATCTCCGAATCCATACACGTGGATGTAGGGGATTGGACGCTACTTGGTTGGTTTTGGGGCCTGGTGTCGACTTGGGGTTGGAAGATTCTGACGATCATCGGGGTTGTGGTAGTGTTCCTGTTCACGTGTTGCCTTTGTGTGCAGTGTGGTCCTGCCTTATGTGGCCTCTGTGCTACAACGTGTATGAGACAACCATCTGTTACCAAGGGGACTCGGTTGGACAGAGCTATGCTACAACGACATCTTGATGGTCTGATGAATATCAAATATGATTCCGACTAGTGCTTGCCTACATGAGGGCAAAAGGAGCGTCTGAGGTTCCGTGACGATTGTAAGTGGTGTTTTCGACTCGCACGAATATGGTCGAGTCTAGTATCTATGAACCGCAAATGACGAGTTTTGTAAGTGTGCGCAGTTTCGCTGTGCTAACTTAAACCGTTCGTTTGTTATGTGGGTTTGTCATCTGTACCCACGGGTTCCATCTTAGATACGGCATCCATTTTGTCTCTTGCCCTCAAGTAGCCAGCGAACGGACGCTGTCCGCTTTGCGACCCTGGGACTCCCAAGATATGGCGGAAGACGCATGTTCTTTGTAAGTGTCTTTATGACGAGGGGGATGCTACTGTAAGGCAGATGGCGCCGCTCGAGGCTCATCTTGCCGCACGGGCTTATTGTCTCAGTCGTGCATCTCATTAGGCACGTCCCTTTGATGCCTGTATCTCGTGCTTCTCGACACTCCCCTTTTACACCCTTTCCGATCTCCCTACTGTCTCCGTCTTCCTCTGCACCTGTCTTCGTTCCTATTTCGATCTACTTTACTGCTGATTGGAATTTGCTAATGGTGGGAAGATGGGTTTTTACAGTTGGGAATCGCCAAATGTTTCCGCACTTATGTTCCGGATCTTGTGTGTTTCAAAGTGATCTAAGCGACCCCTCTGAGAGCGACTTGTGGGAACCAGGTTGTAAACTATTGTGTATCATGTTATCCTATGGGTAAAAACTGTATAAAAGGAGCGATCCACAAATACAATTTGAAGCAGTCTCCCCGAACTACACTCGATGTACTTCCTGTGACTTCTGTGTTCCCTGCAGTAAATAAACCTTGACTCTTTGACGCCGAAGGAAGTGTCCCGTGTCTCTGTGACTTGTACGCCGGAGCAGGTTACCCACGAAGGTTTCAGGTGTTGTGCCCTGGCACCGCTGGGTCCAAAGAACCCAGTCCTTCACCCCTGCACCCTCCAGTTTCACGTCAATCACACGTCATGCAGCTGCGCGCGCATCCATGCCTCAGATTTCTGCTGACATTACAAGATTCTGCTTTGTTGCCACCCACTTGTGACACCTATCTGTGACGTTTCTAGTTCACGCCTAGTTCACGCCTTCCAATTACGTATTACTAACACGTGGATGCTGTTATCTTGTTTCTCTCAGCTGTTACGCCTACTGTATTGGTTTCTATAATGAGACTTAAGTATATAAGCTATGTATTGTCAATAAAATATTGCTCTATCCCTTCCTGAACCCCTGTGGTTGCAGGAACATGATATCCAGTTCTAGAACCATTCCTTTTTAAGGAATAAAACCCCAAAGAACTCTAACACCACGGACTCTGCCTCTTTCTTTCCGATTGAGTTATTATTGATTAAGTACTTACCTGCATAGAAATTAGGACGGTAAATCAAATATTTACCACATTATTCTGGCGCCCGAATAGGGACCCCTCCCCCACCCCACGCGCCGGTTGGTGCGTTGCAAGCTCTGTCCCCTGCCATCAGTTAGACGGAACTACGCGTACTGGCAGGATTTCCTGTATCTCCCTCTGGCCCACGGAGGTGACGAAGACTGCGATCAGCACCCAGACGAGGCGGTGAGGAGTGCGGAGGATCCCGACCAGAGCCTAGCCGAAAGAAGCAAGGTCCGAGTTGTCAAGAGGCCCACCAGTTTTCCGAAGTATCCACGTGTCGAGTCGAGTCCGGTCCAGTCCAGTCGAGTTTTCCGAGGCCTTCTGTTTCCGTGCTTCCCGGTGAGTACCATTGCTGGGACGTATCAAGACGGGTTTGGGTACACAAATTCGGTCTGCACTGTTTTAGACAGTGTATCTGTACTGTTTAGCAGTATATCAGTTATTTCAAGTTCTTGCACTGTTCTTAGCAGTGTATCTGTGCTGTTTAGCAGTACATCCGGTATAGGGGGTAGTCATATATGTCTCAAATGTCTTTCATGTGATTAATGTCGTGGTATGAGTGTGACTGTTTTTAATGTGCATTATTATGTTCTTGTGTAACTAGCTCTATTCAGTATTAAGTAGCAAGGATTGAGCATTCAGTATTAAGTAAACAAGATGCCGTTTTTCAACAAGTTAAAGCAGATAGGAACTAGGAAAGGGATACTAGAGGAAGAAATTCCTATCCCCCCTAGGGACACTCCTGGAAATTTTATGTACCACAAGCATGGCTTAGATGCCATATTGTATCTAGATTTATGGGCCGATTATACTAAGCATCTAGACGAGAGACACAGATGGCCTGTTACCGGAACATGGGATGCCGAGTGCATCATGAAGGTAGAAGAAGCACTATAGAAAAAGAAAGCCAGACAATCTCAGAAGGACGCCATAGAATTTTGGCGTAAGGAATCACATAAGCGTGCTGAAAAAGCACTCCGTAGAGAAGACAGACTTAAAGAATCAGATAAAGCCCAAGAAAACGAATTAGTTACTGAAGGGATCCGAGTAAAATCAGAGCAAATAGACCGCGCACGAAACAATCTCGTAAATGGCATGTATCTCGTGGCCGAGGGTTCGCCTGAGGCCACTTCAGAAATACCGAAAAATCTGCCGCCACCATTGGTTCCAACTAAAGTAAATCACAGGACTACTAAAGACATATTCCTGAATTCCTATCTAGAGGATGTAGCACCCGCTTACACCAATCTGCCTGTCCGCGTCCCGCCTACTGACGGTGACGGGGGTGGCAATCCGCCTCCAGACCATATCCCGCCATTACCGCAACCAGGTTTCCCCGTTCGACAGCCCATCGTTCCTCCACCTCCACCACTTCCCGCACCTAAAATTGATATACCGAAACCGCTTCTACCTGATCCTACTAAAAGACAAGTTCAAGTACAGATACAGACTCCACAGAGAGATAATGTCCAAGCTTCCGCCTCAGGAGGTGCGACTGGGGGTTACCGGACCCCGCCACCAACACACAGATTACAGCTTAGGGATATGCAGAACCCTTTTACACTCCAATCACCCCGTCTCGATATACTCAAAGAACCGCTTCAAGTTTGCAGATATGATCCAGTACCCGGCAAAGACGATAGAATGATGATAGCATCACTACGCTTACGACATGCTACAGATTACCTACTGTTTTTCTCAGGAATGAAAGAGCACCTAGATAGAATATATCACTTTGTCCAGACTGGGGAAGACCCTGACAGTATTAAGGAGGCCATGGCGCATCAGAAAGTTGACACTCAAGCATATATACTACGTTTTTTTATAAATTGCTTAATAAGAGAACGAGACAGGCCTGAGACAGAACAGGAGGAATTAGATGGACTCAACAAGTGGGGTCAAAATATATCCGAAGGAAAACATGATAAAGGGGGTTGCATAGCCAGTATGTACAAGAGAATAAGAAAAGCAGTGATAGAAATACACGAAAAAGAGAAAGAAAAAGCTTCCTCCGAGGAGGAGGAAGAACCTGAAGAACAAGAAAAGACTACAGACACGATAGCGTATGTAGGTAAGGGAACTTACCTTAGGAAAGGCATTCGTCCGGAAAGCAAGAGAGTTTTTCTCTCTGGCATATCAAAACCGAATTCTCCGGAACATCAGTTCCAGGAGACTGATAAAAGGCTTCGAGAACGAATGGGGTACCATGTACTCAATTCTATGGATGAACAAGAACTAGCCCGGTCAGCAGTATTATGGGCTGACAATCCGAACATATACAATGATGACACTGTAGCGCAGACATTTCTGAACCTTTCCCCAAACGAGCAGAAATTAGCAGGTGTATACATGATTCAGCACCTCCTCACGCTATACAGAAACCAACATTCTGATCCAGGTCCCTTACACGATACATTAGAAGCACTACTCATGGACAGATGGAGAGGCCTAAGTACCAAGTTAATACAAATAATTCTAGAACAACGACATAGATACAACACTTTCTTAAGTGCCGAATATGTTCCCGCTCCGCCCCCAGAAAGAAAAATGTATCATATGGAGCGTCTGCATGGTATTGAAAGTCAGAACCCCTTACGAGAAGTGCATCCAGTTATGGGAACAGATAATAACTTGAAACGTGTGTATGTACACACGCCTCTGACCAAGTTAGAACTATTGGAAATGAAGAAACTAGTACCCTGTCACGATAAAGACCCTGCAGGTTTTCACAGAGAACTTAAAGACATGTTACTGATGGGGGATTACACATATGAAGATATCATGAAAATGTTAAAGGTACTGCTGCCCACGGGCATCTACGAGAAACTCAAGGAAAAAGAATGGGAGGTGGGAGACAAAAAGATTGTATGGGCAGAAATAGAAGACGAGGAGGAAAAACGTACCCCAGGGCTAGGCCTTGGGGAGAAAACTAAAGCATTACCAGGTTTGATAGTACAGGTTCTGCCAAGATTACTGACAACTAGAAAGGAAGATTGGGACGCAATTTCGGCCTGTAAACAGAAGCAAGATGAAGATACTAGTGACTTTTATTCAAGATTCGAGAAATGTTTCATTATTAATAGTGGTCTTAAACCAAGTAGCGAGTCGTACCCGCATCTTTTTGTATCGAAGTTAGTGGAGAATTCCCTGTTGGCAGTTAAAAACCGTGTATACAAGGTTGAGAGTACATGGCAAGCAAATACGCCATCACAGATGTTACAAATGTTACAATACCATCAGAACAGAATTAGAGAAGAACAGGATCATGAACAGAAACGCATGAAAGACACGAAAATGAAAATGTTAGTGGCCCAGTCGGTTCCAGCCGACGGCCAGAGAAAAGGTACGGCCCAGACAGGAAATGCAGCAGCTCCCGTTAAAGGGACATGTAACTATTGTAAGCAGCCAGGTCACTACGTACATGAATGCCCAGTCCTGAAACATAACATAGCAACAGGTAAAACTAAAGAAAGACCGCATCCACCAAGACAAGACCAGGCCCAGCAACAGACTTCACAGAATGCACAGCCCATGCAGAATACACAGCCTATGCATGCTTCATCTCATACAGCACAGACGGTAGCGGTACCACAGCCACAGCCCATTGCCGCGGCTCAGCAAGTTTCACAACAGATGTACCAGTATGCCCAATCTGCTTACCCCGATTACCCACGATACACATGAAACAGCCTAGAGAGGGAGTTGGGCTTGCCTCTTATTGAGATTCCTGTTGATCAAGAGGGTCCTTATGTACACAGTCAAGTATTGGGAAAAGACAGAAAGTTTTTAATTGACACAGGGGCAATCCGCACAACAATCAGCCATGATGAAGTTCCAGGGGCACCCCTCTCAGGCTCACAGAATGTTTCCCTTGGTTTTTCAGGACAGCCTATTGTAAATGAGGTATCAGAACCCGTCCTCTTGGCTGTGGGTCCGTTATCACGTGTTACAGACTTGTTACTTACGAAATCATGTCCAGAAAATCTGTTAGGTATCAAAACATTGAAGGCTCTAGGAGCTGTGATATGTTGTTCTCCGGAAGGAGTTAGACTTTTCTTGCGAGATTTCAAGGGTCACTATGTATTACGAGAGTTTGATGTCAGATTGAAAAATGTACCAGATCACCTGTGGGCACAAGGCCCAACCGATGTAGGCTGCATGCACATTACACCATACCGTGTTACACTGAAATCAGGTGCTGTTTTACCCCGAATCAGACAATACAAGTTACCACCCGATGCTGTAGTGGCTTTACTGGAAATCATTGAAGAGCTCATTGCCCAAGGAGTGGTCGTGGAGACCGACTCCAATATCTGTAATTCCCCTATCATTCCGATTCTTAAACGTACTGATCCCAATGCACCGCCAGTATATCGGCTGGTGATTGATTTACGAGAACTGAATAAATGTATCGTACCACAGTACCCTGTGGTCCCCGATATCTCTTCCCTATTGACTGCTATTGATTCAGAAGCAACGTTCTTTACTGTAATTGATCTCAAGAACGCCTTCTTCAGTGTGCCTATTGATCCAGAGAGCCAATATCTCTTCGGATTCAGTTTAAATGGACGAAGTTTCAAATTTTCACGCGCACCTCAAGGATTCACAGAAAGCCCCAGCATCTATAGTCAAGCACTGAAAAGACAACTAGATTGTATTCAAATGCCAGTTGACACCGCTTTACTGCAATACGTCGATGATCTGTTGATCACCGCACGAAGTGAGCCCGAATGTGAACAAGCATCACTGACAGTTTTACATTTTCTGGCCGACAAGGGACACAAGGTGTCTCCTTCAAAGCTACAATTCTGTGTTCAGCAAGTTGTGTACTTGGGTCACTTGCTGTCCAAAGTGGGGAGACAGCTCACTCCTGATCGCATCCAGTTAATTGTAAATATGCCACAACCCCAGACACAAAAGGAAGTGCGGGCCTTTATAGGCCTCACCTCGTACTGCAGACAATGGATTCCTCAGTATGCATTTCTAGCTAAACCACTCATTCAGTTGACAACACAGGAGGCAGCAACTTCGACTGCCCTTCCTTGGACTCAAGAACACACACAAGCCTTTGAAGAATTAAAGAAAGCTTTATGCCAAGCACCAGTTTTAGCGACACCATGTTACAGCAAACCTTTTACACTTTTTGTTACAGAACGTGATGGTACAGCGTTGTCTGTCCTCACTCAAGATCAAGCAGGTTCACATAAGCCTTGCGCTTATTTTTCAAGTACATTGGATTCAGTAGCCCAGGCACTCCCTGCGTGCTTAAAGTCAGTAGCAGCAACAGCATTAGCAATCAGACAGAGCGACTCAATTGTTTTAGGACATCAATTAACAGTACAAGTTCCACATTCTGTAGAGGTTCTTTTAAACAGAACTCAGACTCAACACTTGACTATAGCACGACTAACAGGTTATGAATTAACGCTATTCCAGCCACACATAGAAATCAGACGCTGCAGCATTCTGAACCCCGCAACATTGTTACCCTCAATTATGACAGATCCAGCCCCGCATGATTGTATAGAGATCATTAATACAGTAACAAAGCCTCGACGAGACTTAACAGATGTTCCATTGACAAATCCAGACCTGACACTTTATGTGGATGGTTCATGTATGAGAACAAGTACAGGAGAATTAGTGGCCGCATATGCAGTGACCACTGAAACTGAAGTCAAAGAAACATATCGCATTGATACACTGTCTGCTCAAGCGGCAGAGCTCATCGCTCTGACCCGAGCCTGTATACTAGCCAAGAACAGAAATGTTAACATATACACTGATTCCCGTTATGCGTTCGGAGTTGTACACGACTTCGGAATGTTATGGCAAGAACGAGGTTTTTTGACCTCTCACGGTGCCAAGATCCAACACGGTCCCCTCATTCAAGCACTGTTAGAAGCAATACATCTGCCTTCAGGCATATCCGTCATGAAGTGTAAAGCACATACTAAAGTTACAGATTCTGTTTCCCAGGGTAACGACCTGGCAGACCAGACAGCAAAACATACAGCACTGACTCACACCCAGACAACTGACGTGACAAAGACAATAGTACCGACACATTGTATGACAGTCAGGGATCCCGCCCTAGATGTAATCGATATTCAGACACATGCTACTGCAGATGAAATAAAGAAATGGACCGAACTAGGAGGGATCCAGACAGATCAAGGATGGATGACGAAGGGAAAACCTACATGGTTTCTCCCCGACTCTATGGTTCAAGTCATAATCAATACAGCACATAGTCCAGCACATCTAGGAGAGAAAGCGATGTTAGACAGTTTACAGAATCTCTGGTACAACAAACACTTACGAGCAGCAGCAAAACAGAAAGTGCGTACTTGCATGATCTGTTGTCAGTTCAATCCAGGTAAAAGCGTCCCTGTAGAGCAAGGTGGATTTCATCCTCCTGATCACCCTTTTGAAGTACTCCAGATGGATTATATCCAGATGGACCGTTGTCGAGGATTCAAATATGTCCTCGTAATTGTTTGTGCACTTTCCCGTTGGACCGAAGCATATCCAGTCCCAGATTACACTGCTCCGACCACTGCCAGGCAGCTGGTTCGAGAATTCTTCCCACGATACGGCTTGCCTCGAGTCGTGTACTCAGATAACGGACAGCCATTCTCATCCGAACTCATGAAACAAGTTTCCCTGCTGCTAGGATATCAGTGGAGATTCCATTGTGTCCGACATCCCGAAGCCGCTGGCCTTGTAGAGAGGCATAACCAGACACTAAAGACCCGCCTTGCTAAAGTTTGTAAAGAGAAAGGGGTCGACTGGATAGTCGCCCTGCCAGTTGCATTGTTCTATATGAGGATGGTCGCCCACTCGCGATCAGGACTATCCCCGTATGAAGTGGTCTTTGGCAGACCACCGAATATGTGGGGGACGCCCTTACCTAAGAAAATTACCGATGTTGATTGTAATATGCTGACAGATTACCTTGCCTCCTTGATGTCTGCACTCCAATCATGTCGTTCACAGGTTGCCGCAGCTTTCCCTAACTACACTGATGTAAAGCCGCATGATGTCCGTCCCGGCGATCTGGTCCTAATTAGGAGCTTCGACAGGAAAAGTCCGCTGGAGCCCCGCTGGAAAGAGCCGAAGACCGTCCTTCTTACAACGAGGACCGCCATCAAAGTTGAAGGCAGAAAGGGGTGGATCCATACAAGCCATATAAAAAAGTGCAATGAACTGATGCCAGAAAAAGACTTGTCCACCCCTTCCAAAGACTGTATCGAACCTAGTGACTTTAAAGTTCCGAAACAAGAGAAAACTCCCCAAGAAGAGTACCGCATGAAACTCCGATCTAGCAAGTCAGACAGTTTAATTGTTTAAGTCCTCCCCTAGGTGAATCGGTTAAATAGTTTCTGACATGTATCCCCTAGATCGAGATAGAGAGAGAGAGAGACAACTCAAGAAACGTACATATTGCAAATCACTCCGCAGTCACTGTATAGTGACATTATTGATTATGTTTTTTCTAAGTCTTCTGATTATTGTTGCGAGTATATTGCTTCCTATATACTACCCTATTTTCAAGCGTGAACAATCTGCTTACAATGTCACTGCTGAACATTCTTTTAGTGAATTACCTCCCCACGAACTTTCTTACAGACTCGCGCTGCGCAACAACACATTCATTAGTATGTTACATCACTCCCATCAGACTAACAACGCTACAAACTGCTGGATATGTGGCCGACTCCCTCCCTACCAGAAATACAAGGGAGTTCTGCCTCTCTTCCCGTACCCGTTCACTCACAATGGCTCCTGTGGTGCATGGTTTAGAATAATTAATTCCTTAGATCCTGATGTCGCTGTTTTTAAAGGGAGCTGGGTTTGGGGAAACTTGAACTTAGTTCTGCTTAATGCCTGTTACCCTGACAAGAAGGGACTCCCCATTAGAATAGGAACTGATCTAGAAAATGAAGTATATGGATTAGGTAATTATACAATTAACCTTATGATTCTTACTGTCGAATCCGAAGCTGCACCAGTTCTCCCTGCTATGTCAGTATTACCAGTCACTGGTGAATTATGTGTCAGTAAGAAGGGTTCAGTACACTTAGGTCATAGTAAATGTACTACTGTGGTCGAATTCAGTGATCAAGGTAAATCTTCCTTTAGAGCTACCCGTCATTCCTACTTTGTTTGTGGTCATACCGCATACATACGCTTGCCTCCAGATTGGGATGGTACCTGTTACATTGCATTCCTTCTGCCACCTGTTTTTCTAGCTCCTCCTGATTATCACAGAAATACAAATCTAGTAAAGAATAGGCTCCGAAGAGATCTCCCGATTGTCGACTATACTGAAACGGCATGGGAGCAATACACAGATTTCAATAAAGGATTCTTTTTCTTCACAGGCCCCGTCCAAAATAGTAAACTAATACGCAGATTAACTAGAACACTTGAAGCAGTAGTGAATGAAACTGCCTCCGCCCTAGGTAACTTAACAGAGGAGCAGTCCGCCATGCGGGTTGTTGTTCTTCAGAATCGTCTTGTTATTGACGTCATCTTGGCAGATAGAGGCGGAGCTTGTAAGGTCATCGGGTCAAGTTGCTGTGTTTTCATCCCAGAAAACGCGCCGACAGTATACCAAGCTATTACACGTCTTCATAAAATTGCAAGTCAGATACACCAGAATCCAGGCACCTGGACTTGGTCCGGTTGGTTCTGGACAACGTTAACCGCTTGGGGATGGAAGATCCTATCCTTCCTAGGCATTGCCCTTGTCATAGTATTCAGTTGCTGCCTGTGCCTACAGTGTGGGCCAGCGATTTGTGGACTGTGTGCCACATCGTGCATTGAACATTCCAGTTTTCTCTCAAAACGTGAAAGAAAGAAAGAAGAACAAATGATGTTACAAGAACAGACTGATCGATTCATGAGGATCGATATATCATGAAGGGTCCGTAGGGAACAAGGAGGGAATGAGGAAATATAAATTTTATGGTCAAGTAATGTTCCCTAACGGGTACCCCACCGTCTCCATGTACCAGCTTAAAGTGCATGTAACTTCCCTCCTGTGCCAGCTATGAAGACGCAAATACATTTGCGTCCAACGTTAACATGTCCTCTTTCAGACCCACCCTGAATGGGTTGAATGCTCCGTTCCTAAGTATGCTATGCCAACGTCTTTTTGTGGTGTACTTTACACGTTTTTCAGCTCTGGCAAAGTAGGCCCTGAATTCTGCCATCGAGCCTTTTTTTCTGTTTCCTGACTCCGAAAACTTCAGCCCAGGCTGTCTCTGTACCCGTGACCTCTGCCTTACTCCCTGTGCGGCTCACGGCGCTTAGCTCAGCCTGCTGCCTGCCAAGACTGTATTCAACCTTCGAATTATCTGTTCCGCTCCTCGAAAATGCATTCCTGCCTACTAGTTTAAGTAAACATTCTCCCAGCTGCAGAGCAAAGGGCCCGGCCTCACTGTCTCCGTGCAAGTAATTCATAGCTTCTGTTACCATGGAAGGCCCATGCCCCTCGCATCTCATGCAGACACTTAGGCGCTTATACATGCACTCACAGTCAGTATAGAATAGCTTCTGCCCCAGAGACCTTTCTCTCTAGATAGTATGGTTCCCAAACATCAGATATCAGATATGATAGAAGTACGAGTTGATCTGACATGCCAGACTTCTGTCTCTTTCCGCCAGTGTAAATGTCAAGTCCCCTGCACCCTCCAGTTTCACGTCAATCACACGTCATGCAGCTGCGCGCGCATCCATGCCTCAGATTTCTGCTGACATTACAAGATTCTGCTTTGTTGCCACCCACTTGTGACACCTATCTGTGACGTTTCTAGTTCACGCCTTCCAATTACGTATTACTAACACGTGGATGCTGTTATCTTGTTTCTCTCAGCTGTTACGCCTACTGTATTGGTTTCTATAATGAGACTTAAGTATATAAGCTATGTATTGTCAATAAAATATTGCTCTATCCCTTCCTGAACCCCTGTGGTTGCAGGAACATGATATCCAGTTCTAGAACCATTCCTTTTTAAGGAATAAAACCCCAAAGAACTCTAACACCACGGACTCTGCCTCTTTCTTTCCGATTGAGTTATTGTTGATTAAGTACTTACCTGCATAGAAATTAGGACGGTAAATCAAATATTTACCACACCTCCCTGCTGTCCCCTTCCTTCCCCTCCTGTTTCCTTCCCCTCTGCCCTCATTTGATCCTTCCTCGACCCAGGCTGTTACAGCTTTCTGGGTTCGGTTAGATCAGGAGGTGGCCCTTATTTCATCATCCTGCTGATTCCGAGGACTTGGAGGATAACAGAATATCCGACCCAAGATTATATGTCCTCCTGATCAGTGGGTTGTGAAATGGCCACTCTGCATGATGTTTTAGCAGCCTTGGTGTTAGTGCAAAATGAATTACATTCCTCCAAACAGGAGAGAGCAGATTTACACACAAGGTTGGATACTATTCAGAGAAATCCTTTGAGTGCAGGGCCATCAGGGGCAGCTTCTCCAAGTCCGGTGGTGGTAGAAATGCCGACCATTATACCGTTGGCTAACCCGGAGCGTTTTAAGGGGGATGCTGGCTCCATTCAGGTATTCCTTACCCAAGTTATCTTACACTTTTCATGTAAGTCAAGATCCTTTCCCACTAACCAGGCCAAGGTGGCCTTTCTAGTATCATATTTGGCAGGTGATGCTGCACAGTGGGCAGTCCCCTTGATTCAAAGAGATGACCCCATCATTCACGATTGGGAGGCGTTCAAGGATGAATTCATAAAGGTTTTTGACAGACGGGCAGACTCTTATACTGCTGATAGAGAGTTGTTGAAACTGAGACAGGGGAATCAAGACCTGTTAACCTATCTGAACTCATTTAGGAGGCTGGTCACAGAAACCAAGTGGCCGGAACCCAAGCAGGCTTCCTTGTTTCATCAAGGATTGAATGAAGACATGAAAGATGTCATTGCCCAAATAGATCCTCAACCTGCGACTTGTGAGGATTTAATTAATTTGGTCATGCGTTTGGATCACAGGTTAAGGGCACGTAAGGGAGATCATAAAGACAAGGGCAGAACGATACCTTCTTTTGTTCCATCCAAGCCCGCTGATAACACTACTGCTTCAGGGGTCGAACCTATGGATATAGGGGCGGTGAGAGCAGCGTTAACAGTGTCAGAAAAAGAGCAGAGAAGAAAGAATAGGCTCTGAATGTACTGTGACAAAAAAGGGCATTTCGTCCGAGAATGCCCTGTTAAGCCCAAGGTGTCCAGATTCCGCTTTAATAAAGGGGCATCTGCTGTGGTGGAAAAGTCAACGGAAAACTAGAGGGCTCTGAGGTGAACGAAGGGGTTCCTTGGAGTCAGTCAGTCATCCCTTCACTACTGAAAGAAATTGTTGGAGCGCAGCATTTGTTTATCAAGATCTTGTTGTTCATACAAACCGAATGGATTACGGTGCATGCTATGGTGGACTCGGGGGCCACAGGGATGTTTATGGATTTGACTGAGGCTAGAAGAATTGGTATTCCGCTCCTAACCAGGGCCATGCATGAAGAGGTGTATGCAGTTGATGGGAGGAAGTTAGACATCGGCCCCATTAGTTATCAGACTGGAGAGACAGCAATGGCATTTGGAGATCATAAAGAAATGTCACGTTTAGTATTATCAAGGCACCTCATTACGGCATAATATTAGGGATCCCTTGGTTGAAACTACATAACCCTGACATTCATTGGGAAACAGGCAGCATTACCACGAACTCCTCATTTTGTAAAAGCCATTGTTATGAAGACGTTGAGAGTCCCTCATTCTCTTTAGCCAACAGCGTACATGTGGCCACAGCAGCAGAGAAAGAAGTGTTGTTGCCAGAAGCATATGACGAATTTTCGAGTGTTTTCGATGAGGTTCAAGCTGAGGTACTCCCTCCCCATCGGCAGTACGACTGTCAAATTGATCTAGTACCTGGAGCAGTCGTACCTAGTGGTCGCTTGTATGCTTTGACCGAACCTGAAAACACACATTTGAGGTCTTATCTGGACAAATTGGTTAAGTTAGGGTTCATAAGGCCTACCAAGTCGCGGCTGCGTCCCCTCTTTTCTTCATCCCGAAGGCTATGGAGAACTGAGGGCTTGTGTAGACTTTCGGGCCTTGAATGCAGTCATCATAAAGAACCTCTACCCCCTTCCTCTCATCCATGTGCTATTGGAACAGGTGAAGAAGGCCACCATCTATACCAAGCTTGACTTAAAGGGTGCCTATCACCATGTAAGAATGAGGAAGGTGGATGAGTGGAAAACAGCCTTTAAGACCAGATATGGCCTTTACGAATATTTGGTTATGCCCTTTGGGCTATGCAACGCCCCGGCGACGTTCCAATACTTCTTGAACGATGTGCTGCGAGAGATATTGGACAGATACGTCGTCGTCTATATAGATGACATTCTGATATCCTCAGATTCTGTGGATTCACATGTTCGGCATGTCAAGGAGGTATTGTAAAGACTACAAAGGCATAGCCTCTTTTGCAAATTGAGCAAATGTGATTTCTATGTCACTACAGTTGAATTTTTGGGTGTAATTCTCAGTCCACAGGGGCAAGAGATGGCAGAGCGATAGATCCGAGCAGTCAAGCATTGGCCTGTGCCTCAAAACATCAGGGACATTCAATGTTTCATAGGCTTTGCCAATTTTTATAGGCGTTTTATCAAGCAGTTCTCCCAGGTGGTGGCTCCCCTTACACATTTACTGAGGAAGATTCAGCCTTTTCTATGGACTCAGGATGCTGATGAGGCCTTTAAGACATTGAAAGCGGCATTTGTGTCGGCCCCGGTGCTGGCACATCCGGATCCTGAGAAACCCTTCATTGTAGAGGCGGATGCCTCCGATGTTGCTGTTGGGGCATTCTCTCACAAAGACATGAGTCTACAGGGCAGATGCATCCTGTCGCATACATGTCCAGAAAGCTGAATGGGGCTGAGTCTAACTATTGTATCGCAGAAAAAGAACTGTTAGCGATAAAGGTGGCATTTACTGAATGGAGGCATTTTTTGATGGGAGCCAGACATATGGTTACTGTGTATACCGACCACAGGAATCTACAGTATATGACGGCAGCCAGACATCTCACGCCTAGGCAACTCAGGTGGATGTTGTTCTTTGCGGGGTTCCATTTTACCATCACCTTCCGCCCTGGGGTGGAGAATAGGAAGGCTGATGCCTTGACACGCCAGTCATCTCTTAAGGCTCCGGAGAATGTGGTGGAAACGGCCATCATTGATCCGGCGAATATGATATGTGTCATACAGCCAGACGCTCCCCTGCAAGGAATCCGCAAGGGAATTAGAACCTTCTACTGGAGGGATTGGATACCTATGCATCCCGAATGGCAAATCAAGGATGGTTATCCAGTGAACAATGGGCGGTTCCTGATTCCCACGTTGCCTCTCCGTAAACAGGTTTACAAATGGTGCCACGAGTCTCCTAGTGCGGGTCACATGGGGGTTGACAAGACTATCGATCAGATCCTTCGGAGTTGTTGGTGGCCTTCCTTGAGAACAGATGTCAAGGGATGGATTTCTCAGTGTGAGGTGTGTGCAACGGTAAAGGCAGATCATAGACGCCCGGCTGGGATTCTACAACCGCTTCCCACTCCTTCTGTTCCCTGGGAACGCATTTCTTTGGATTTTGTGGTTGGTCTGCCCAAGGATCAGGGATGCACGGCAGTGTTGGTGGTTATAGACTATCTGACCAAGATGGGCCATTTCGTTGCTTGCCTGCAAGTACCTTCAGCCGGTCATCTAGCAGAATTGTTAATGGTACACGTGGTACTATTGCATGGTCTACCTGCTGTTATTGTCTCTGATATGGGTTCCCAATTTACCGTACGTTTTTGGAAATCCTGGTGTTCATTGTTGCATATTGAGACAGCTCTATCGACCAGCTTTCACCCCCAAACAGATGGGCAGACGGAGCATCTCAACCAAACATTGAAACAGTTTTTGAGATGCTACGTAGATCAGGGAAAGGACAATTGGGTGAGTTATTTGTGGCTTGCGGAGGTAGCTTATAACAATGCCACTCATAGTGCCACTCGTGTCTCCCCCTTCTATTGTACTTATGGGCGCCATCCACGCTTCATTCCCTTTCTCCATCCTCTTGGGGTGAATTCAGTGCTTGAGGCGGCCAAGAGGGTTTCTCACATCAAGGACACGCTGGTGAATGCCCAAGCACAGCTAAAGGCGTCCAAGATGGCGTATAAAGGAACGGCGGATAAACGCAGAAGACCTGGTCCGCAGTATCAGGTGGGGGATCTGGTGTGGTTGTCTAGACGGAATATCAGGTTCCGGAAGTACAGTGTGTTCAATCCGAAATACATTGGCCCCTTTCCCATTCTACGGCGTGTCAACCCTGTGGCCATGAAACTTAAATTGCCACACCATTTGAGATTACATCCGGTGTTTCATGTGTCGCTCTTGAGACCCTCCTTGTCACCGGTGCGCAAGCTACCCCCACCTCTTGTTGTCCAGGATGGTCAGGAATATGAGGTGGATGGCATTCTTGATTCTAGGTGGAGAGGTAGAGGCCTGCGCTATCTGGTTTCTTGGAAAGGGTATGGACCGGAGGAGAACTCCTGGGAACCAGCGTCTGGAGTTCATGCCCCGCGCCTGGTGGTGGCTTATCATAGGAGGTTCCCTTTGCGTCCTGGCCCAGGGAGGCGCGCTTCGTGAGGGGGGATGTACTGTCAGGAGACGGAAAGTGCCACCATGTACAATTCTTGCTATCCAGGACTACATGTCCCAGAATCCCTGGGGTTAAGGGAGGAGTATAAAAGGGCGGAATCTGCTGATGCAAAGCGTCAGATATTTTGTACCTGACTCAGCATTGGAGTGTTTGTTCATCATCAGAGTTCCTGTTCATCTCGTTTCCTTGAGCCTCTCCTTGCTATCCTTCCATCGTTGTTTCCCCGTTGGCTGAGCCTTCTTTCATCGGCTCGTGCGGGGAAAGCATTGTTTTCCGTGGTCCAAGCATTCCGCTTGTGCTTCACGCCAAGTAACGGCGTGTTTCTAATCTTTGGTGTTTTCCGTTGGCTGAGCCTTCTTGCCCCGGCTCGTGCGGAGAGCGCCTTGAGTAATTCTTTGTTTTTTCCACATAGCGTCCCCGTTGGCTGAGCCTTCTTGCACCGGCTCGTGCGGGGGACGCTAAGTATTCCATTCCAGTATAGCGTTGCTGGGTCATCAGTTCCCGGTGCTCCCCGTTGGCTGAGCCTTCTTTCTTCGGCTCGTGCGGAGGAGCGCTGTTGTTTTTTCATACACCTTGTGGGCAGACTTTGCTGCCTTTTCCGGACCGGTTGGTTCTGCGACCAGGTACTGTAATTACATTCTTAAGGGGTGACGTAACCCAACTCTTTAATTTATTGTTTGATTCGCTTAATTTCAACTTGGTCCTTGATGTGGTATGGTGAATCGTGTTCTCAGCTATCCATCAGATTTTTCATGGTATGTACTAAGGAATAGTATTACATTAGTGACAGGAAAGTGGTCTATCCTTGCTAAGGTCACGGCGGATTGTGTATTTCAGGTGGAGATCACACACGCTTCATACAAATATCCAGGACCAGATAGTAGGGGAAGAGAAGTATCTTCAGGGCCGACTCTTATTTACGTTACAGGTATAGGGTACAGCTGTTTCGAGTATTTGCCTGTGTCCATCATTTACTTTAAAGAGAGGTGCGATCATTATTGTTCTTTTGTCGTTTCAGATCTCCCTCCCTGCTGTCCCCTTCCTTCCCCTCCTGTTTCCTTCCCCTCTGCCCTCACTTGATCCTTCCTCGACCCAGGCTGTTACAGCTTTCTGGGTTCGGTTAGATCAGGAGGTGGCCCTTATTTCATCATCCCGCTGATTCCGAGGACTTGGAGGATAACAATTTGCCTCGGAGCACTCCTGGTCAAACCTGCCAGGTCCACGTTTCACCGGAGATTGATAATAGAGTTTTAATTGCTAAGCAAAGTTTGGTAAAATCATGAACGCATCAGGATGTGGATCTTGGGCTGATAAACATGAGTTTATAAGTTGCAAATTGGCCTTTGCTAATGTCTAAAGCAATTCTTTAGTGTTGATACCCCGCCAAGTCAATCTTAAATTATCGGTGGAGGGCATTAAGTTCCTGGCCCCACATTCAGAGATGAGAGTTGGCCAAGGGTGTGGGGGGGGCACATCTTAGCGCTGTTTTAATGGGATTATGGTCCCCTTGACTTGTGGCACGGACTTCTTCTTTTATTAGATAATCTATGAGAAGAGGGGAAGTGAAGAGAAAATCTAGGGTAGAAGAGCAACCCCTCCCTCTGAATGTTGGCTCAGGGTGGGTGTTGGTGTGTGATACTCCCACATTTTCCATGAAATTGGTGAGGTTAGGTGTGTTCACTAATGCAGCCAGCTCTACGCCCCGACGACAAGTAGGGCCAAAATTGCAGAGCCCTATGCAATGTGAGGGGCCTGTTAGTTTTGCATTAAAATCACCCTCCAAGAGGATAACAATGGTTTTAGCTGATTCCTGCTGTCAATCTAAGTTATAAATAAAATATAAAAGCTTAATGAAATTCCTTTTGTTAGTTGAATGAAAATCATTATTATAAAAATTAATCAAGTACAAATAAACTTTCCTTTTATAGAGTAAGGCTTGGAAACTACAACTATTGGTAGGTAAAAGCTTAATACTGCCGCCAGCGGCTAGATTGATCCAAATAGATAGACCCTCCGAAGGGCGACCAAACCTAGGGGTGGCAGCTACAATATTATAACATGGAACCCATTGATGTATAGTTCCTTGGTGGCCCAGGTCTCTTGGAACATAACTATGCCCTCGTTCATTTAGTAGGTTTAACCAGTCTGGATCCCCCAACCTCGAATGAAGGCCTGCTACATTCCAACTCAGAATACTGAACTCTGTGTCAGCCTGGGCCTTGGTCAGCACTTGCAGATCGGCTGGCTTACCAATGAGGGGGGGGATACAGGAACCAGAAAATGATCACAGAGATATAATTGGTGTATCAATAATGGTGGTTGTAAACCCCGGGTGTCTAATTCTGATAGGGCCTGAAACCTATTGGATAAAAAAGGGGGGAACACTCATTCACAATAGGCCTAAGTATTGGTTTATAGAAATAACCCAGAGGTAGCACACAGATACTAGTGCTTTGGTTAGATGTTTGCTCACAAAGTCTCAATAGGCAGCGAACCATGTGGGGCTTACGAAAGTTAATCACAATACAGACACTGTCTATATTCTTAGGGGATGGAGTCACTGTCTATATTCTTAGGGGGACCACCCACCCAACTCTATGGGCCATAATTATCTCATTCATGTCGGATGAGTGAAACCTTTTCTGCTTTTTTTTAGCCAATCCACACTCTTATTATGTAAGTCAGCCCAAGACTCCCTCTCATCCCCTGTAAGGGTAGTGACACCGGCCAAAACTAGTACATATGGACAAGTTGCTAGGGGCAAACTCAAGACATCTGAGTTGGGTCTCGAATGATTGCTCCTTAGGCTATCTATTGTGCTCGGGTTACTTTACAAGGGTCCAGTATGTGAGCTTTCGGGGTAGGTACTACGTGATTCTGGGATCTCTATTTTGGGTTCCCGGGATACATCCTGTATATTTCCATGCTCAAAGCTAGGTTTCCACATAAAGAGTTCTTTTGCTTTACAGAATTTTGCACATGAGTTACCATGCAAAAGACTCTTTATACAGGGTGGGGTTTGGAATAGGTGGGTTGAGGCTTGGATTGGCATCTGTTAGAATTGCTAATCGCTCCCCCACAATAACATCCGACTGTGAGGTCACTTTTCTGCCACTCAGATTGTCCATTACTGTGTCCATGTGTTTTAAACGTTCCCAAAGAAGGGTAAAGTTCTTGTCTATCGACTCCTTGATGTGAGCTAGTGCAATTTCCAAGGCAGTCTCCACAGCAGTGATAAAAGCAGCGTCTCCTAGGATTCCAGAATTTAGTGTAGGAAATACAGCATCAGTCTGTGTGCTCACAGAGTTAGTTTGTATTGCTTCAGAGTCAGCAAATCAAAGCCCCTTTATTAGGTCTCGGACCTAAAGGCTGCGCTTGCGCAGTCTGGGGTCGGAGAATTAATGTTCCTTAGTAGCGCTTTGGAACCCGCCTCCCATCCCTGTCTCTCCTCCATTGGCTGGCTTCCTAAACGGAGGCCAGCCATTGGAGGAGAGATGCGTCACTCCGATTTAGCCCTGTCTTTTTCGGATTTGGGGGCGTAAGTTTTGCTTTTCTTTAGCTCGTGACGTCGTCCGTCACGAAGGACAGCAAGACACATCCCTGAATCCGAAAAATTACGGAAGCTTGAGGCCGCCATTTTGCTGCTGGTAAGGTTGAGGTAGGCTGCTATCGCTTTCCTAGTTCCTGCCGTCTTTTTTCCCGCCCCCTCCCGCTGTCCGTGTCTTGGTTCCTGTTGTATCCGTCTTGGTTCCGGTTGTATCCCGCCCCCCTCCCGCTGTCCGTGTCTTTGTATCCCGCCCCCCTCCTGCTGTACCCGGATCACCACCTGCGCCGCCATGACCCGCTGCCGCTCCACCACCAGCAGGCAGTTAGCACACTCACAGTCCCGCCAGCGGCAGAAGCGCGTGTGCCCCTTCAGGCAGGACACCACCTCCATCAGCTTCCTCTGCTCCCCGCAGCCCTTGTCGGTGCCCGTCGGGGTGCCCTGTGCCATGCCCTGCTCCATGTCTGTGACCGCATCGTTTCTCTGTTTGTCTCCGCCTGTGACTGCTTCCAGTCTGTGACTGCTCCTGCCTGCGATTGTTTGTTGACTGTAACTGGTCTCCAGCTGTGTTTGTGCTCTGTAACTGCTGCACACATGAGCCTGCTCCTGTGATTGCTTCCTGTCCGACTGTTTCTTGTCTGGACCTGGTCCCCACCCAAGAGAGTGCCCTTAATGGTATCCTACATGTGTGTGCCAGGGCCCTACATGCGACTGCATCTTATCTGTGGTTCTTCCATGTGCCTGCTACCTTCCCGTGGTGACATCCTGCTAGAAACTGCTCCCTAGTTGTGACTGCTTCCTACTTGCGAGAGTCTGCCCCGTAGCCGCTGTTTGTCTGTAACGCTCCTACCCTGTTACTGCTCTGACTGCGAACCCTCCCTGTGCCCCTAAGTACTCCAAGGCTGTTAGTGACTGTTCCCTATCAGGCAGTGGCTGTTTCTTATGATTGTTCCCTGAACGCCTGTGCCCGTTCCCTGCTTGTGTGTGCTCGTCTTCCCTCTCATAGCGTGCTCCATGTGTAAGTGTTTCCTGACTCTGACAACCCCACGGTGACTGTCGCCTGCTTAGCTCTGATTGTGACTGTTCTCGTCTGAACAAACCTCCTGCATCTGTCCCTCTTCTAGAGCCTGCTGCCTGCGGGACCCTCAAGCCCGGAACCTGAGAAGCCTTCACACTCAGAGCCTGCTGCCTGCATGACCCTCACTCCCAGAAACGGCTTGCTGCCTGCGGAGCCCTCTCCCCTCCACGCCCTGTATTTTGCACTTGCCCAAGCTAACACTGTTGCTCTCCTGAACATCTGTGACTGCTGAGGCCAGTGCTCTCTCCACAAAAAAACACAACGTAAAACTGCCCCTTACTCGAGACTGAGCATGTGGCGCATCGGAGAGACGACAATGCACTTTTATTTAAGGACTGCCAACCCCTGCCTTTATAGTCTGTCACGAGGTGCTCACAGAGACTGACATCCCATACTCCTCGAACCCAACACCCTCTCCCTCGCATCCGGTGCTCTTTTCACATTAGTCCTCCCCACTCCAACACCTCTTGAGTTTCACATTCCTTCTCTCAAAACCTGGACCACTCTACTATAGGCAAGCCTTCTCTTACTCCCTGATGCGTTCGCCGTTTGGAAGAACGCTCTATTCTAGAGGCCGACACTCTCGCCTCAAGCCTCACATCCCAGCAAGAAAATAACACTCACCCCTGAAGCCTGACACTGATGTCTCTCGCAATCTAAAATTCTATGCCTGACACCCTCCTCCTCTATTGCCCGGCAATCTCCCTCCTGCAGTTCAACACTCTTAGCTTCCATAGTTTGGCACACTCTCACTCCTCCTGTAGCCAAGCTATTTCCCTCAGAGCCTGGCACTCCACCCAGGGCCCTGCAGTCTCCGCGGAGCTTTGCTGCTGCCCACATTACCATGTGCCCCCGATCTCTTCACTGGTCATTGTATGTGCCCTCTGGTTGCCCCCTGTGCCCGCCCACCTCTCCCTGCCCCCCGCATCTCACCCTGCACTATGTCAAGCAAGCAGCAGCCATACAGGGGGCCCGAAGTGAGCTGCTGCGTCAAGTACTCCCTCTTCGCTTTCAACATCATCTTCTGGGTGAGTGTCCCGCGTGCGGCGTTGTAATGCGTGCATTGGGCGTTTCATTTATTTCTTGTTGTTTTATATAGCACGGACATGGCTCGAAGGCATCGGGGCGCTTTCCAACAGTAGCATACTACAAGGGTACAGCAAGTTACATCTACAGTAACCACGTTCAGACATACTGCCTCGGCAGCTGCAACCAGATGTTTACTGTGTTGCCAGGTAGTTGCGTCCTTTGTGTGTGGGGGGCGGGGGGGGGGGTTGGGGTATGAGAGTCTGTTTTTGAGGGATATTGTTTTTGTGTGCATACCCGCCATGTGACCTCTTGTCACGTGCTCCATCTTTCCCTTTATAGGATTTGCAGCGAGCGGTGGGTTGCATGCCGGGACTTGCAGTTTTATGTTTAGGACGAGCATAAAAGTAGCGCCAGCATATAAAGTGGATTATACCATCAGCACTTGGAAGTGTCTCCCATCACATGGCAATGGGCCCCCTGTGATCTTTGTGTGTTTTCATGCGTGTGCTCTGTGTGCAATGTCGGGAGCACCATGTGCGGTCTATGTGGGAGCAAATGTGCCTGTGGCAATAGCGTGCGAAGAACTGCGCGCTGCAAGAGGGGGCTGTAACCAGAGGTGTGAATCTGTTTGTTATGTAGATTAGGAGTGTATTGCGTGTGTGAGGAGAGAGCTTGTGCTATGTATAGGAACAACAGATGTTTGTGTGGTGAGCATGCGAGCTAAGCTGCAGAGTGGCATCGTGACTACTTGAGCCAGTCCTGGAGTTTTAGACAATTGCATGTTGTATTCCCGGAGTTCTAGTTTATTTTTTATTATTTCAAGTACGTGTTCTAAAATCTCAACATACAGTGCTGTGAGATATATAAAAAAAAGCATTGCCAACGGTAATCTGGTGTTAATGTGCTAATCTATGCAAATACAAGAATGTGGAATTGAGCTTTTCATAAATTGCAAGAACACATATTTGGCACATTAAAGCCAGGCCTATTGGGTTTACCAAGACTGGGATGTGTGGGGCTCTGTGTGTGTTTGGGGCTCTGTGTGTGTATGGGGGGGCTCTGTGTGTGTGGCTCTGTGTGTGTGTGTGGGGGGCTCTGTGTGTGGGGGATCTGTGCGTGTGTGTGGGTCTCTGTGTGTGTGTGGGGCTCTGTGTGTGTGGGGCTCTGTGTGTGTGTGTGTGGGGGCTCTGTGTGTGTGTGTGTGGGGGGGGCTCTGTGTGTGTGGGGGGGGCTCTGTGTGTCTGGGGGGCTCTGTGTGTGTGTGGGCTCTGTGTGTGTGTGGGGGCTCTGTGTGCGTGTTGGGGGGGCTCTGTGTGTGTGTGTGGGTGGCTTTGTGTGTGTGTGGCTCTGTGTGGGTGTAAATGCAATAGGTCATGCATTTGCGAGCGATTAACCTATTGGCATTGTACATGACAATGCCATGTATTTAATGATTAAGCTATTGGCAATGTAAATGACAATGCCATTTATTTAAGATTTAAAAAAAAAAATGAGCAATGCCAATAGCTCTACCTTTGATAATGCCGAGACCATTGCATTGTAAATGCCTGTAGCTTTAGTTTTTGGAGTGCCTGCACCCCTGCTTCGTTTCACTGGTGGCTCTCTCGCCTTACTCTCGGTTAGGGATTTGGTGAATCGTGCTCTTGTGGCTGTGCTCGGTCCATTAGGAACGATCGTGGGGGGTGAATCCGAGATTGGTGCAGGAGTTGGTGCAGATGGGGGTGAAGACAAACTTTGAGGCATAGTAGACAAACAAATTTGGGGTACGTCATCCGGATTGGAGATGCCTAGTGACGAGCGTCTCTGTGGTATTAAAGGATCTAATGAGAGTCCCCGTTCCGTCATTTCGATCTTGTGACTGAGCAGTGACTCGGCCCTGACCATGAATGCATCCAGAGCGCCCGCTACTCCCTTGCGTTCACTCATGGTAGGACCAGATATCAAGGACAGTCAAAGACAATCAATATCCCGAACACGATGGTACAATACTGATAAACAGGAAGGGATTAAGCACAACAGACCATAGACTGGCCAAATTCTATGTACGGGGCACAATTAAACCATCTAGCACCGCTCTCAGGAGGCAGGGACGAGCTCCTAGGGCGTATCATCGGGTGACTCCAGATATGTTGGCTCAGGCTGTTCTGGATCATCCCTGCCCTCTTACGGGAGACCTGGAGAGGGACTTAGACTCCCTGCAGGCGTGGCTAATGGATAGGCTGAATGATCTAGCTCCTGTGATGGCCCCCGATTAATACCTAAGCGGGTCTCTGCCCCCTGGTTTACTGAAGCACTGTCGGCTTCTCAACAGCAGTGCAAGGTAGCTGAAAGGGCTTGGCGCTCACAGTACAATCCCGCGGCCAGGCTTGCCTATAGGACAGCGGTTAAAGCCTATCATCGGGATATCCTCCTGGAGAAAAAAGGCTATTTTGCAAGGAGGATAGAGGCTGCCTATAATTCCTGCAAGGAGATTTTTGCAATCGTTAGGGAATTTACGGCCCCCCGATATAACTCGACTCAGGCCGCTCCCTCTGAGTCTTGGGTTTCTGATCTCGTCAACTTTTTTACTACCAAGATAAAACTGATCCAGGACTCTTTTCCTTTGATGGTGACTGAAATACCTTCCAGCTTCGAGGACGGATCAGTTTTATTGGCCCGTTCGGGCCCAGTCTTGGCAGATTTTCCGTCTATTTCAGCCTCCTCATCATTGGCACTCATGGTCAATCTTAAATCTGGGTCGCCTCTTGACCCATGCCCGGCCAAATTTTTGGCAAAAATGGCTGAAGTTATAAATCCGCTGGCGAACCCTCTTTTGAACCTCTCCCTGAGTCAGGGTGTGGTTCCGCAGGCCTGGAAGCAGGCGATGGTCATTCCCCTTCTTAAGAAGCCTGGCCTTGACCCGGAGGCCCTGGCCAACTACAGGCCTATCTCTCTCCTCCCCGCGCTGACGAAGATCTTGGAGAAGCATGTGCATATCGTGCTTTCCAACTTTTTGGAATCTTATAATTTGCTGCACTCTACTCAATCTGGCTTCCGCCCCAATCTAAGCACCGAGACGGCGCTTTTGGAGGTGTCTGAAGCCATTAAAGAGGTACCGGACTCGGGGGCAAAGCTATGCTTGTAATGTTGGATTTGTCGGCGGCCTTTGATACCGTCCCCCACGAGGGTCTCCTCGCCAGACTTTATGAGATCGGTCTGAGGGGAACGGTGCTTAGCTGGTTTAGATCATTCTTGGCTGGCCGTCGACAAACAGTCTGGGCCTCACCTAGCTCTGCCGTGATGCCGCCTTTGGGAGTCAGAGTTCCGCAGGGCTCTGTGTTGAGCCCGACTCTTTTCAACATCTTTATGACCCCTTTGGCGGCATTGGCAGAGTCTTCTGGGGCCCAGATCGTATCCTATGCCGACGATACCCAGCTCCTCTTTACGTGCAGGAAAGGAGAAGATTTTGATGGAGAGAGTATCCGTGAGTGCCTTGGGGCTGTTTTTAAATGGTTCCAGCTTAACAGCCTCAAGTGCAACTCAGACAAATCTGAGGTACTCTTCTTTGGTTGTCCATCTGATCCGGATTGGCAGGAATGGTGGCCTGTTAATATGTTCCCTCCATCGTGCTTGTCCCAGCTAGTTAAGAACTTGGGGATCAAGATGGATAATGGTCTGACGTTAAAATCTCAGATCCTTGGTCTCACAGGAACATGCTTTGGCCTCCTCAAGATGCTCCGTAAGTTCCTTCCTCTGCTCTCAGAGGAGCATAGGAAGATGACGGTGCAGGCCTTAATTGGTTCAAGACTGGACTATTCCAACATCCTCTACTTGGGCCTGCTGGAATATCTTTTGCAGCGGTTGCAGGCGGTCCAGAACTCGGCCGCACGGGCCATATATGGCCTGAATAGGCGAGCCAGAGTTTCTGGCCTTCTGCAGTCGCTCAATCGGCTGCCTATCTGGAAGCGGATAGTTTTCAAGGCCTTGACCTTGGCCCACAAGGCTCTTCACGCCGTGGGAGCAAAATATCTCCAAAGGAGACTTGCCTTTTACCACCCGGCTCAATCTTTAAGATCTGAATCACTGTTTCTTGTGGTAGTCCCGCGAGTAAAAAGGGCCCGCATTGGAGGCCGCTCTTTTAGGCTGTTAGCGCCACAGCTTTGGAATACTCTGCCTTTGGCATTACGTAGCACCGCCAATTTGCTAACCTTTAGGAAGGGCCTTAAAACATGGCTTTTTGCCCTTTAGGCTGCTTTTCCTGTTTCTTTGTTTCTGCTGATCTGTTTTTATATCACTGTGTTGTGTTATTCTGCTACAGGTTTTCAATTAAAGCGCCGGGACACTCTTTGGAGTAGCCGCGCGCTATAAAAGACAAAATTAACATAACATAACATAACATAACATAACAGTACCTGAGAGCTGGACAGCGCGATCAGAGTCCGTTAGCCAAGTATCGGGGGGGTCCCAGCCTCTACCGGGCTCCGACGGACGTGGACGGGCCCCGCCTTGCCCTGCACGTGTCCCATGCTGCGGGAGCCCGGCCAGAATAAATGCGCCTCCTAGTGCGAAGGTGACGGCGTCTGCGGCGACTGCGCCGATCACGATGCTCGGGGCGGTAGTTTGGATCTCCCCCCAGTTGCAGGCAACGGGCACCAGGCAAAAATGCAAATACAGGTGTTAAAGCGGGTTCTGGAGAAACTAGTGCTAGAGAATGCAAAGGTTTCATTTCTGGACGCAATTTCTCTAACTTGCACTGTTTTAGATGTGGCTCTGTATCATTTGCGCGCGACTCCCTTTCAGCTCGTGCCGCACGTAGCCCTGCAAGTCAAAGGGCCACACACTCTGATGTCAGAAAGTTCTCGATTTGTTGCCAGCCTAGCCGATTTGTGGCTGCTTGCTTCCATTAGGATATAAGACGGCGTTGACTGTGCCCTCCGTGTGCTGGTGCCATGGGATTAAAGTCTGTCAGCTGTGCTCGTTCAGAAAGAAGCTTCTCATTAGCTCCTGCTAGACAAAAACCCGACAGAATATCCAAGTGTGATGGGACTTCTTTAATGTTTGGTTGTAGCCTTATAATGTCCAGGGATGGAGGCCACTGGGCACAACACCATATGACGTTGTCTAAAATCGTGCTTTGTTGCATTGACTTTACATTAATGACCAGTTTGTACTTCACTGTGAGATGTTTCTGAACTTCCATACAACAGTGACCAGTTTGTATTTCACTGTGGATGTTTTTGCACTTACATACCCACCTGATGTAAAAGAACCCCTGTTTCATGTCGCATCTTCACCGGAATCCAGGTTTGCTGTTTTTAGTGTGTGTATCTCCAGAGTACCTACCAATAGGTCTCGCATTTGAGACCTTATACGTATTTAGTTATGCAGCACAATATCCTTGGTGCAACAACATTAACTGTTGCATGACTAAACAGTTAAAAGGTCCCAAAGTCGAGAGATATTGGCTATGCCAATGCTTGTCTCTGGTTGGCACAGGTAGGTACTTGTGACAAGCAGGGACCTTCTCCTCTAGTCAGGACAAGGGTGATTACACTCCTAAAATAACCCCTGCTCAACCTCAAGGCTTTACTTCAGAGGCGTTGTAAGTTAAGCAGTTGTGACCACATACAGTAACACAGTGACAACACTACAAATGGACACCACACAGGTTTTATATAAAAAATAAGTAGACTTTATATAGAGTTACCACAAGGCACTAAAACAACAAAAATACACACTTTGATTACTTTAGGATGGTAGATTTAAGCTTAGTTCAGTTCAGTTCTTAGATGCAACACTCTGCGTCAAGGTACCTTAAGTTGCGTTGCGTTGCGCTTCTTCGACAAGCAATGTCGCAGCAATGGGAATGCAGCAAAGTTCAGATACAAAGAAATAAAGACGTGAAGATCTTCCAGATGTGGCGCGCTTCTCGGGGATGCAAGACGTTCTCGGTTTGATGTGTGGACTGCAGCGGCGACACCCTTGTTCAGAAGTTCGACGGCAACAGCTCCAACTGCGACACTCTTCTCCACGATGCGGGAAGCTTCCACACGATGCGACAACTACAGCGGTGACATCCTTGTTCAGAAATGCGATGGCAGCGGCTCCGACGGCGGCGCGCTTCTCGGGGATGCGAGGCGCTTTCTCCGATGCGGTACAATGCGACAGTTCCAGCGGTGACACCCTTGTTCAGAAGTGCGACGGCAGTCCCAGCGACGGCGACACGCTTCTTCCTCGTTACGAGACTCTTCTCTCGATGCGGTTCACTGCGACAACTCCAGCGGTGACACCCTTGTTCAGAAGTGCGATGGCAGCAGCAGCGACGGCGCACACTTCCTCTTTGTTGCGGCATGCTTCTCTCCGATGCGGTGCAGTGCGACAGTTCTAGCGGCGACGCCCTCCTCCTACGGAGTTACGACACGGTTCTTCTCGTTGAGTCGGGCTTCCAGCTCCTTGCGACATGCAGTTCCTCAGAAGGCCCAGAACAGCAGCAGGCACTTCCACAAGAACTCTGGGGAGCTGGGGGTTGAAGTCTGTTGGCACTGAGACTTCAGCAGGAGGCAAGCTCTTTTCCAAGCCCTTGGAGATCCTTCACAAGTTGAAAGCAAAGTTACAAAGTTCCTTTCTCCTTCCTTTGGCAGTAAGGCAACCACTGCAGGCCAATCCCCCAAGCAGCACCTCAGCTTGGGAATAGTCTCTACTCAGTTTCTTCAGGTTCCTCTCCTCAGTAAAGGTTTCTTCTTGTAGTCCAAAAGTGCTCTAATTTCTTGGGAGCAGGGTCCCAATATTTATACCCCAAATCCTTTGTTCTCTCAGGCCAGGGGGCATTTGCTTAGTCCAGCCCAGTTCCTGAGCACTCTGTTTACCAGACTTCTCCTTTCCTTTCACAGGGCAGAAACATCAGACGCCCCTCAGGAGGTGGAGCCAGCATTGTGGAATGCAAGTACAGTCCTGGAGCACTTTGTTGACAGGACTTCTTCTCTTCTTTCAGTGTGCAGGGCAAAGACATCAGCCGCTCCACAGGGGATGGAGCCAGCATTGTGGAATGCAGGTACAGCCCTATTCAGAATTCAGGTGCACTCCTTCCTCCCATCCAGATGCAGATCTCTCTATTCACCAATGGGTGACTCAGCCTGTCTCCTGGAATTCCCCAGCCCTGTCACTCACAAAACCAGACAAAGGAATACACAACCTTGCAGAGGCAGGTTTGAATGGTTAGACAAGCAGATACCTACTTTCTAAAAGTGGTATTTGCAAACACAGAATATTAAAATAAACTTCACTAAAATATGTATTTTATTATTCTGAGTCCAGGCATACTAAACTCGAATTTCTACCATGTTGTCTGAGCCTATTAGGATTATAAAATGTGACAATTCTAACTGCTCATTCTGGCCTATGGAGAACAAGTAGCCTTGCAATAGTGAAAAATGAAAATGGCTGTAATTCACTATTAGGACATGCCACACACATCAGGGCTTGTCCTACCTTATACTTACAATGCACCCTGCCCTTGGGCCTACCATAGAGGTGACTAATATGAAGAAAAGGGAAGGTTTAGGGACTGGCAAGTAGGTGCACTTGCCCAGTCAGCATGACAGTACCAGACTGCATGCAGGCTCTAGAATGGCAGACCTTGGACACACTTTACAAGGCCGCTTCTGTGGGTGGCACAACCAGTGCTGCGAGCCCACCAGCAGCATTTGGATGACATGCCCTGGCACACACAGTGCACTAGACTAGGGTCTGACAAGTAGTAAACCAAATAGCCAAAAATAGAACCACTGATTAATACATCAATTTACAGTAGGGATCACTTGCACTGTGGTACTGAATAGCAGTGGCTGAATAGCAGAAATGCCCATCGTGTGTTGAGAATGCTGACCTCTCCTTTGCCACATCAGTCAAGGCGATCTGCCAGTATACATTCTGTTTGGTTTCTCTTGTTTTTAAGATGCCAGTGTCCAATAGGTGCATGACGGTGACTCCAGTGCAGCTAATTCATAGGGTATTCTTGCAGCCAATCACACGCTGTCCTGCAAGCTTAAGCCTGCAAGCTTCCAGTTCGGGAATGCAAACATAGGCATGGTGGTCTCCTGTTTGTACATCACCATCCCTGTGTTTATATACAATCACAGGAGGTCACAAATCCTAACCTGCCTAAATAACATACATTAAATAGGTCGCTCTGTGACCATTTACTGTAAAGGATGCATTCAAAGAGACGGTGCACAAACTGAACAAACAATGCACAAATTGTAATCGCTATTCGCTACTGGTCTATATTTGATTCAATACTTTAATCTCTTAAGCAAAAAGCATTTGCAATGCAGCAGGTCTAGAAATGACATTAGTTTGAGTCATTGACATTGTAAATGACAATGTTTTTTTTTGTTTTTCTTTTTTAAAGTCGACCTACGGGAGGGTTGGCCATTCATCGAGCAGACAGTACCCCCACGTGCCTGCAAGTGTGGTGGTGTGCTGATGTGGGGGGTGCGGATGAAGCTCTTTCGGCTTGCAGCGTAACGTTTCCAAGTGGATGATGTGCCACTGTAATGAATTGGTGCTGGGCATACTGTTTTCTTTCCCAGCGGTGTTGTGCTGTGGCTGTGGCACCGAGGTGCCCGTGGCAGAACATGGTGGGATGCGGAAAGGAGGGTAACAAGGATGCAGTGCCCTCGGATGGTTGGGGGGGGGTTGATGCGTCATGGCTGGAACAGTGATGCGTCAGGCAGGTGGGACGATGGGGCAAGGTTCCATATAACCATGGTGCCTATGGTGGCACTCAGGAGAGCTTGGCCAGGGAGGGAGAAAGGAGTGTGGTGCAGGTGGAATGATGGGGAGGCTGGAGGTGGTTTGCCCAGGTGGTTGGGGAGCGGATGGGCACCTTCGGGAACGGGCAGGGCGCTTGTGGCGTGAGGCAGTGGGGATACACGGGCCGGTTGCTGCGGTCCTGTGTTGTTATGTCACCCATGGTCACTTCGAAGCGCTGTGGGATCACAGAAGTAAGAGATGACGGGCGCACTTCAGTGCATTATAAAGTGGGCCTGGCATTTATGAACCAGAAGCGTCAGTCCACCTTTGCTAGGTCATGGAGCCGAGTTGCACAGGGGGAGGGATTAGGGTTTGCAGGAGAGGATGAGCTCATGACTATTCCCTAAAGCACCGACTGATGCAATTGGATGTTTGTGCGTTCTACTGATTGGCTACAGCAGGCTTAAGCTTGCAGGACAGCGTGTGATTGGCTGCAAGTATACCCTATGAAATAGCTGCACTGGAGTCACCGTCATGCACCTACAAGACACTGGCATCTTAAAAACAAGAGTAACCAAACAGAAAAAAAATGGCGGGCCACTTTTTTTTGTTAGGTAAATCTTGGCACAATACCCCCAAGATCTGCCGCCCAGCACCACCGAGTCACTAGTTCAATGTACTTAGTAAATTAGTTTACTGCAATAACCTGCTGGATTTTACTGCAAACGCACATCCCTCTTCCGTGCACCCGGATTTCAGAGTCTGCCCACTCATTGGGTAAAGAAGTTCCCTGAAAAGCCATCTGACGAGTTGGGAGCACAAGAATACATACAGCACCAAGAGTGTAAACAGGCCCGTCCGCTCACTACACCTTGGACTGTACCATTTGCGCTTTCATTCTAGCGTGTACCATCCCCTCTTTGTCACAAAACAGCTTATTTGCTGAAAACCTCACTTTTCTCCCACTTCTCTATTCCATCATATCCAACATGATATACCAAACCCGACCTTTTTGGGGGATTTCTGGTCAAATAATGGTTGTGCTGCTTCTGCCGAAACGAAGGAATAAACCTAGTGGATTTTATTCTAACACTGGATGCTAAGTGCCCTATCGAGAAGGCATTTCACAGCTAAAGGCCTACGGATAATCCAGATTCCCCCAACCCTCCATCCCCCAGAAGACGGAAAGCTGCTCCCACCTCTCTGGATCACATGTGCTTTCCCAGTTATCCCTTTCGATTACAGGTTCTTTATTCTGAAACTTGAACTTCAATCCAACTGGCACTTGGTGTGAGCCACGGACTACAGCTTCCAGAATGCACTGCGTTAAACTAATGACAGCCCGCACTACGGGACAATATCCAGATCATATTCCATCCAGTTTTCCGTTTTCGAAATCCTTGTAATCTGTATCGCTAGGCCAGTTGTGAACTTGTACACCAGCTCCCAAAGTGCACTGTGTGGTTAAATGAAGGCCTATGGCTCAAATGATGTCACTGCAGATATGGAGTCTTCCGTTAGCCTTAACCAAATATACTCAATATTCGATGCGGAAATTACGCAAAATGTGCGTTCTATTTAATAAACATAAAAAAAATGAATACTATATGATGTGAACTCCAAGTCACTGCATGCATCACAAACTATTGTCCGCGCTAAGCCCCCGTGGACGAGCCTACGTTCGCCTGTTTGGACGGCAGAATCATACAAAAGGTTTACTTGTGCTCCATTGTCAGCTGCTGCGGCCACCGCTTTCGCTCCCACACACACTTCCTATTGCGTTAGAAAATCTCCCACCTTCGCACTGCAGACTCAGCGCGAACACAAACCCGTCAATTAACAGGACTTCCGGTAACCGGAGCGGACTGCATGGGTGGCAGCACCTGTTCATGCACAGAGTGTACAGGCTGGATGATGGCAGAGTGGGTGGGTTCAAATCTGCAATACATTTTACACTTGAATAAAAAAATAAACACCTCAACGTTTTTTTTTTGTTTACTGTTTTTTTTATTTTTTTTATTTCTGTAATTTTTTATTGAAAAAAATATATATTTACATGGAGCACAACATATACATGGGAGGAAGAGAAGAAAAAAAAGAGGGGGAAAGAAAGGAGAAAAAGAAGAGAAAACACCCGGGAGGGGGGGGGGGGGCGGGGGGAGAGGGGGACTGGGGGGTCTTCGCTCCCAGCTTTTCAGTCTTATTGGCGTTATTCCGGTCGCCAGTCGTTCGAACTCTGCCTTGTCCTTTGGGTCCTCCTTCCCCTTGTCTTGCATCGATTGTCACTCTTAAACCCTCGCCCCGACCAGGGATAGGAAAGATAGAGAGAGAAAGGAGCGGCACAGGTTTTTGGTGTTTACAGTATCAGGTGGGCTGAGCATTTGGCTTAGGTGTCTGGCTGTGCTGCCTACGGGGGTTTGTGTGATGATAGGTAGTCGTCTAGGGACTCCCACATATTTGACTGCCTGTGTGTTTTGGGTGAGTGTGTCGCTGTTATGTTGTCCGCCCCCCTTAGGAATGTGACCCAGTTGAGCCATGCTCTAGGCGTGGCTTTCCCTGTGTCTTTCCAGTTATTCAAAACTGTTTTGACTGCCGCTGTCAGCAGTAAGTCAATGAGGTCTCTGTTTTCTTTGGTTGTGATTGAGGGAGACGTAAACCCCAGTGCTAGGCTGTGAAAGTCTAGTTGTATGGCGTCCCCTGTGATGTCGTTTATCAGTGTTTCGATTATGTTCCAGAACTTCCTAACCTTGGTGCAATGAAAGAGTAGGTGTGCGAGATCCCCCCTTTGCTTGTTGCAGTTCCAGCAGGAATCACTGTCGCGGATTCCCACGGAAGCCAAGCGGGCGGGGGTCCAGTATGCCTTATGTATGAGCCAGAATTTAGTCTGGTTTAGAGTAGCCGTGACCTTTTTCCTAGATGTGGATCTCCATAACTCAGCCCTCTCCTCCTCACTTAGCAACCTTCCCTCTAGTGTTCCCCAATAGGTTGTGACTTTGTCGTTGAGTTTGGTGGATTTTGGGCATAGGGCCTTGTAGAGGTGTGCGACTTGGTGCCCTAGTTTATTAAGGTTAGTGGCGTATTGTAGGATTGATGGTGTTAGTCCGTTCAGGCCTGCTTTCCTTATCGCTACCTTAATCTTCAGGAAGTTATACAATTCTATGCTATCTAGATTGTGTTCTTCTTTGAGTGCGTCAAAGGTTAAGTTTGCACCTTGCTTCTGTAGATTGCTCGCTGTGGAAATGCCGTGCTTGTACCATGAGTGCATGTTCAAGGTCTTGTCCCTATATTTTATTCTGGGGTTGTGCCATATGGACTCAAACTCTGTTTTCTTTATGCTTGTCCCCAGTAGCTTATCAACACATAGGAGTGCTGTCTTGGTGTTCCTTAGGATGGGGTTGTCTTTGATTGCTGGGTGTCGGGTGGCGGTGAGCAGGGCAATGGGGTTCATTCCTTTCAGTAGACCTCTCTCTAGTGTGAGCCATGCCGGAGTATAATCTTGCCCCGGTGTGAGCCAGTATAGTCCATGTCTTGCTATGCATGCTTTTTGAAATGTTTTGAAGTTTGTTATGTTTAGGCCACCTAGGTCTTTCGTCAGTCTGAGCTTATGTAGGCTGATTCTAGGCTTCTTCCCCCTCCACAGAAAGGTATTAAGCATTTTATCTAATCTCTTATGGAAGTCTTCTGTGTTTATCAGTGGCAGCATCTTAAGCATGTAATTCACCATTGGTGTGAGCATCATTTTGATCACCTCCACTCTCCCCCACCACTTGGTGAATTTGGGAGACCATCCCTCCACTCTTTCCTTTATTTTGCGTAGTATGGCTTGTTCATTATGTTCAAGTGTGGATCTAAGGTCCCTCTCAAAAAGGAGGCCCAGGTATTTGATTGGTTTCTTTTGCCATGTCAGGCCCGATGCTCCTAGTACTGTCTTAGTGGTGTGGACGTTTAAAGGTTTGCACTCGGATTTTCCCCTGTTTAATTTGTATCCCAAGACCTGGGCATATTGTTCTATTGTATCCATCAGGGCCTTGATTGATTTCTCTGGGTTTTCGGTGATTATTAGGACGTCGTCCGCATATGCCGCTAGCTTAAAGGTTTCCCCTTCTACCGGTATCCCTGCTATGTCTGTGTTGATTCTGATCATGTTTAGTAGCGGTTCTATCGCTAGCAGGAACAGGGCTGGGGAGAGCGGGCACCCTTGCCGGGTCCCTCGTCCCAGGTGGAGCAGTTCAGATGTGCCCCCATTAACCACCACTTGTGCTTTGGGATCGTTGTAAAGGGCTAATACCATCTTCCTATAGTTGGGGCCAAGCCCGAATTTCTGCATGCACTGGTCCAGGAATGGCCAGGATACTCTGTCGAACGCCTTCTCAGCGTCTAGGGCTATCATGACAGCTGCATTGCTGCTCTTGGAGGAGTGGTTTATTATGTGACAGAGCAGCCTTGTGTTGTCGTGGGACATTCGGTATTTGAGATAGCCTACTTGTGAACAGTGTATGAGCTTAGGTAGATGTGCATTGAGTCGGGCTGCTAGTACTTTGGCGTAGATTTTACAATCCACGTTTATAAGTGAGATTGGTCTGTAGTTTTTTTGCGTGGTGCGTGTCCTTGCCTTCCTTTGGTATTACTATTATGTTGGCCTCCGCCATTGACGGTGTCATGCGTCTATTTTGAACCCAGTTCGTGAAGACTTCCGTCATTGTGGGCCTGAGTATGTGGAGGTACTGCTTGTAGAAGCCGGCCGTAAAGTCCTCTGGCCCTGGTGCCTTGTTATCTTTGAGATTTGCTGTGGCTCTCCCTATCTCGTCCTCTGTTATGTTTAGGTCGAGAATGTCCCGCTCTTTGTCTGTTAGTGTTGGTGTGGATATGCGTTCTAGGAGTTCCTTGCTCCATCTTCTCGTAGGGTTTCGTCCCTTGTGTAGAGTTTTTCGTAGAAATCCCTGAAGACCTCCAGTATTTCCTTGTTAGTAGTCTGGGATCAGTTATTTCTGTCTATGATGGCCTCTATCGAGTGTTGTTTCTGTTTCCCCTTAAGGTAGGATGCCAGATTTTTCCCTGCTTTGTTTGCGGTGCACAGGTTGATGGCTTTGTACTTGTTTAACCAGGTTCCTGCTCTTTCACTCAGGATTTTGTTCAGTTCATATTTCCGTTTAGTTAGGGTGTTGAGGGTGTTTCTATCTTCTAGGTTGGCTATGTGTCCTGTCTCTAGGTTTTTGATTTCCTTTTCTAGTTCTGCAATCTTTTTGTTTCTTTCTTTGTTCAGCCTTCCTTTGATTGCCAGTACTGTCCCTCTGAAGGTGGCTTTTAAGGGTTCCCAGAGCAAGTTCCTGTCTGTCTCGGGGGTGTCATTAATTGCCAGGTATTCTTTTATAGCTCTCTCGATCTCTGCCAGGTTGTCGTCGAAGCGCAATCTACGAGTTGGCTTCTCATTGTGTTTCCCAGATAGGACTAGGCTTATGTGTGAGTGGTCTGAGACGCTCCGTGGGCCAATTTCCGTGTGGTCTATGAGGTGGGTGTGTGTGTCTGATATGAGGATGTGGTCTATTCTGCTGTAGGAGTTGTGTGGGTTTGAGTAAAAAAGTGTATTCTCTGGCGTCTGGGTTTTGGAGTCGCCTCGGGTCTTTGAGGCTAAGTTTGGAGCACACGTTTTTTCAGGATGTTGCCCTTATGTGATGTTTGGCTCGGTCTGTGCGGGTCTTTATCAATGGCTGGGTCCAGGACTTGGTTCATATCTCCTGCAACCACTAGAAGCTCGCCTAGTGGTGTAGTTGTGCTCCTACCTTGTCCCAGAAAGACCTGTCGTCAGTAATAGGACCGTAAATGTTGGCCACATGTATAGCTTATGCACCTCTCTTTAGGCTGGTCACTAGAATTCTACCCTCGGTGTCTGCCTGCGTGTTCACTAGGGTTAGCTTGGATTTCTTGCTGGTTAGTGTCACCACCCCGTTCTTTTTGTTCTGTGCTGGTGACCCTGTTACTTCGCCTATCCAGCTAGCCTTGAGGCGCCCTATGTCTTCGGCTTCTAATCAGGTCTCCTGCAGTACATAGATGTCACTTTTGAGCTTCCTCAGGTGTTCTAGGACTTTCCTTCTCTTAACCGGGCTATTGAGACCTTTGACGTTTAGGGATACTATCTTGATATCAGTTGCGAGGTTGGTTTGGTTGTTGTGTGTCATTTGTGATTAAGTGCATCTGGCGATCTATGTGGCCACAATCCCTGTGATTCCTTATGCTGGCCTACCCCTTGTTCTTCGCATACTTGTGAGTGGCTGTGCTTATCCCTGTGCTGGCTGCTCCTAGGTGAAAGTGTGGAAGAGTGAAAGATAGAGTAAAAGAAGAAGAGAAAAAGAGTTACCCCATGTATGTGCTCCCCGCCCCCCTCCCTCCCCTGTTCCACGCCCCCCTCCCGCCCCCTCCCCCCCTTACTTGCTGAGTGGGTGTGCGACGACAAAGTTCCTTTGCTCCGCATCCTCCCTGAGGTAGAGTTCTTGATTATCGATGGCTGAGTGCGTGACAAGAAAAACACAGTCCTTCCTGCTAGGTGTTTTTCGTTCGTGTAGGGTCTTTCTCAGCACTGAGGTAGATTTTTCAAAACATGTAAACTAGTTGTAGATCGCCCAAAGTTCTCTTTGCGACAAAAAGAAAAACTCAGTCCTTCTTGCTTGCTTGTTGTTTTTCGTCCGTGAAGGGTCATTGTCAGCACTGAGGTAGATTGTTCAAAACATGTAACCTAGTTGTAGATCGTCCAAGTTCTCTTTGCGACCGTGACTCGTGACTGTTCGGGCGACCTGGCACTTGGGTCAGGTAGCTTGCTTGAGGTAGATGTGTAGTCCTGTGGTTGTGCGTGTTTTTCATTCCGAGTGCACAGCGTCATCTGGTGAGGCGCATCTTTTGGCTGCTCCGGGGCCTTTTGTTTCCATCTCCTCTGTCGGTGGTCCTTGCATGTAGCGTCTCAGGTCTTCCGGGTTTTCGAATACCATTGTTCTCCATTTGTCTGTGATCTTGAAGCGTGCCGGGCCGACGAAACTAAAGCTAATGCTCCTTTTGCACAGAGTGTCTCTTAGGGCTATAAAGCCCTTCCTGGTTTCAACAGTTGGTTTGGAGTAGTCTTGTGTCAACACAATCTTGCATACTGGTGCTGCAGCGAGCACAGGCTGTCGACTCCCACCCGTTGGCAATCCATTTGTAGTGTTTAATAAGAGCGCATGCGCTTCTTGGCACTTTATTCGGCATATTTTGATAAACACTCCTTCTACAATATACAGCGAGTTTATTTAACTTCAGTGTACATAGGAGGAACGGACTTGAGCACAGTGAGAACCTGCTACCTCAAGTCATAGGATGGCACACTGCCACGCTCTTTGCTGAGAGGATTAGCCATGTCATGTCAGTTCAACTTTATTCGAATACGGCAGTACCTATAAAAGCACACAAAACAGATACATCACAATAATAAATACAAAAGATTAAAATACAATATACAAATTCAAAAGTGACTAGTGCAAAACTATCCATCCTCACAGTGTATATAGTTATTGAAAGGAGAAACACTTCTCAATTTATGATAAACAATGTCAATGGTCCATCATAGTTCTCCGTGCCCTTGTTGCGGCTTTTAAGAAAGTGCTGGTGCGGAAGATAAGTTCAACATCCTCTAAATCTAACATTAATCGGTATGCGGCCTCCAGGGTAATTGGTCTTCTTTTATTAACAAGCATTTGCAATGCAATAGGGCTCGCATTGGTAAACTTATAGGTATTAGTATTGTAAATTACAATTTTTTTATTTATGTTTTTGTTTTGAAAATAGCGAAATTAATAACTTTGTCATTTACAATGCCAATAGTGTTAACTTTTGCAAACGTGACACCTATAGCATTTGTAATGCAATACGTGTTGTATTTACATGACTTAGATGTATTAATATTAAAAATAACAATGGGTTGTATTTTCTTCAATATTTAATACTTAAATAAAAGTTATTGTAATTTATAATGGCAATAGCTTAAACTTTTGCAAATAACTTTTTGGAAGATTATGTTTAGTGTATTTTATTGTGATGAAAATACAAGAACAGAAGTGAAATATTAAAAATGTTTGTGACATTTGTAATAAAGTTTGAAACATTGAGAGAACATATTTGAATCAGTTGTTGTTGAATGGTTGCACAGATTGATGTTGTGGTGCCCCTGAGTGATGCTGTGGTGATGCGATAGATAGTGAGGGCGATAGATAGATAGATAGAGGGAGGGCGAAAGATAGAGGGAGGGCGAGAGATAGAGGCAGGGTGAGAGATAGAGGCAGGGCAAGAGGGCGAGGGATGGAGTGTGGGCGAGGAATGGAGTGTGGGGCAGGGAAGGGATGGAGTGTGGGGCGGGGAGGGATGGAGTGTAGGGCGGGGAGGGATGGAGTGTGAGGCGGGGGAGGGATGGAGTGTGGGGCGGGGAGGGATGGATTGTGGGGCGGGGAGGGAAGGATGGAGTCGGGTGAATGGATGGAGTGCGGGGATGGATGGATGGAGTGCGGGGATGGATGGATGTAGTGCGGGGATGGATGGATGGATGGAGTGGGGGGATGGATGGATGGATGGAGTGGGGGGATGGATGGATGGAGGGGGGGATGGATGGATGGAGTAGGATGGATGGAGATGGATGGATGGATGGAGTGGGGTGGATCGATCGATGGATGGATGGAGTGGGGGGATGGATGGATGGATGGAGTGGGACGGATGGATGGATGGAGTGGGGGGGTGGATGGATGGATGGAGTGGGGGGATGGATGGATGGAGTGGGGGGATGGATGGATGGAGTGGGGGGATGGATGGATGGATGGATGGATGGATGGAGTGGGGGGATGGATGGATGGATGGATGGAGTGGGGGGATGGATGTATGGATGGAGTGGGGGATGGATGGAGGGGATGGATGGATGGAGGGGATGGATGGATGGAGGGGATGGATGGATGGAGGGGATGGATGGATGGATGGATGGATGGAGTGGGATGGATGGATGGATGGATGGATGGATGGAGTGGGATGGATGGATGGAGTGGGATGGATGGATGGATGGATGGATGGATGGATGGATGGATGGATGGAGTGGGGGGATGGATGAAGTGGAGGGATGGATGGAGTGGAGGGGATGGATGGAGTGGGGGGGATGGATGGATGGATGGATGGATGGATGGAGTGAGATGGATGGATGGATGGAGTGAGGGGGGTGGATGGATGGAGTGGGATAGATGAATGGATGGAGTGAGGGGGATGGATGAATGGAGTGGGGGATGGATGGATGGAGTGGGGGATGTATGGATGGATGGAGTGGGGATGGATGGATGGATGGATGCATGTTCTGCCAGTTGCATTAAGCAGCTGAGACTTGCACTCACCTTTCCCTCCAAAAAGTACCTGCTCTGTAAGTGCTGGCGGCTGAAGGCTGTGGCTGCCTGAAAATCTCCTTCGTTTGCTGGGCCAGTTTACAGTCATGAAGATGGAAAGGAAGGAGGTGGAAGAGATGAAACCTTTGAAAAGTATCTGTAAACATACGAGGTGAGCGCTAAACATGGGAGGCCTACCCGATTGCCTAGTATCTTCCTGACTCTAATCCCAAAAAGAAACACGACTACCTACTCCACGCCTGCCCACCTAACCCACAATGGTCACAAATGTCAACTCAGAAAACACACACAATTGTTATAGATAGAGAAAAATATATATGCTTTTTTGATTCGGCATTGGTACAGATGAGATTATGGATGAATATAGGATGCAAATTACATCGGCCCATCTCTGCCACAAAGACACTCAATCATTTGCTCAAACGTATGCCCCGTTCAGACCTGAAAGGGAATGACCTTGCTTGTGCTAGCGAAAAATGCAGCCTCCACCGATTATTGGGCAGTATCTGAGCACAGAAATAAAATGGAGAAACAAGCTCTTGACATTGCTGTGGTGAGGGGGGGGAGGAGAAATGCGAGACACGGCCTGGCGGCCGTGAAGGTGTGAAGCAGTGGGCGGGGGAGCCCTTTAAAGTGAAGCTCTCCGAGGGAAAAGCGCATGCTTGTGTTCACGTGAACTGTCGGAAATCCCCGATGGTTTGAGAACTTATTTTGCCCACTAAAATTCTCCCCTATCCATTCCTTGCGGAATGGGATAGGCGAGTCCTAAAAAAGGGGCATAGAAACTGTTTAAAATATTTGATATAGTGTTTACAGAAAAATATAAAGTGCATATTGGTTTGCTCACTTCTCCCATCACAAGAGCACAAGTTACAATTCGAATTTGGGCTATAACCTAGTGGGAAGAAAAGTACAAATCGAATTGTGCCAGCTCTTAAACGAAACAATAGGCTCATCTCCCAACGGCTCATAGGTAAGGTCAGATATCTATGAAGCGGGTGACCATACCGTTCAATGGCCATGTAGTTGCGCACAGTTATTTCCTAGCCTTCTTCACCTTCCGCTCATTCTTATACAAAGAGTGCAGAGTATTTTGCCACTCCTTTTTTGCGACTGAGGCTACTAATGTGGTATCCCAGAAAATACTTTCCATAATTTTTACTGCACAAACTACTCAGCACACCGCTCAGCCAAGGGATTTCTAGGCCCTTATCACAGCGTAAACAATCCTCGCTAATCCGTTGTGTCAAGGTGGCAGCTTTGTTTTTCCATACTGCAGTCCACATTAATACTGGACGGGCCCGAATAAAATCAGTTATAAAATTGATGTTAAGCTCTTTGTGACAAATGTATTGAGGGGTGGAAATTGGGGTGTGCAATAATTTCCTACAAAACCTGTTTTCTTCCTGCTGGATTCCTGAGCAATTGGTCATTCCCCAGATCTCGGCACCATATGTGGCCACCGGGGTGCACTGAATTTTATACATTTTCTGTACAGCTAATATTGCACCAGTGGTCTTCGGTCGGGGTAAGCTTAAGATTGAATTGGTGGCCTTTGAGAACTTGCTCCTGGCGTGAGCTAAATGTTCACTCCAGGAGCTGTTTGCAGCAAAGGCCAAACCCAAATAAACAAAGGATCTTACCGAGGTCATTTTGTGACTGTCTATTATTATCGGGCTTGTTTCATGCTTCCCCGGGCCACTGCTCATTAAAAGTGATTTCTTAAAATGTACCCGTAAGTCTAAATTTTTCATATAACAGTTAAAATGTTGGACAAGAAGACGTAATGAGTTTGGGGTACAGCCAATAAGAACCGCATTGTCTGCATAAAGCAGCACAGGGATCGGTTCTTTATTAATATATAGGACATCATGGGTGACCAATCTCAGAGAGGCATTTAGGCCGTTGATATATATGATAAAAAGCAGGGGGGCCAGCACACAACTTTGTCTGACCCCCCTGCCAATATCAATGGGCCCGAGACCTCTCCGCCCGCCCGCCCCAATTCTTACTTGGGCCGTAAGGTCTCTGTGCAAAAATGCCAGAAAATTCACCAGGCTTTCATCCAGACCTGCTTCGAATAGAATAGCCCACAGCCTTGACCTATTCACTAGGTCAAAGGCTGTGGACAAATCCATAAAAGCCATATATACTGGGTATTTTTCGGCAATAGCATCTTTGCCAATAATTAGATTTAGGTTGAGGCATTGTTCCTTAGTGCCTACCTTGCCCCTAAAACCTAGCTGGCAAGGGTCCAATATGTCGCTGGTTGCAATCCAATCCATAATTTTAATATAGAGGACTCTACCTAAAATTTTAAGGGTGTTTTCTATTAAGGAGATAGGTCGGTAGTTGCATGGGAGAGATCTGTCGCCCTTCTTGAAAATCGGGACTATTATACTTCTAGCCCAGGCCTCCGGTATCTTTGCCAACGATAAGTTGTTAAAAATGTTCAGAAGCAGCGGTGCCCAAAAGGCCGGATTCCATTTGATCAAATGTATAGGCAGCCCATCCGGGCCAGGCGCTTTGTTTCCCAAACTTTGATTAATTGCTTCTACAACTTCAGAAATGCTGATATCTATTGGGGTTGGATTACCTGGGACACGGGTTAAATCGCAAGGGGATGGAGCAGAATAGATAGCTGAAAAATGATCTACCCATGCCTCGCTGGCTATGTTACAGCTAATTGGCGTCATTGTAATAATACTTTTATTTGATTTATAAAAAATCATAAAAGGGTGGAGCTTGCCACCATTTGGTCAATATTTACATCTTTAAAACAGCACAAAATCAACTTCAAGTCAAAATAAAACAAAAAAAGGAAAAGAAAAGAGAATATAAAATTACACGGGCTTTTCAGGAAGTGGTCTAAGGGGGAAAGTAAAACTTAGGGAAGTGATGTAAGTTGGATCAGGATACACTTTTGTGTTTTTTTTGTTTTTTTTTTTGTTCCTCATCTCAACCATGGCTGGCCCGTCAGTACCGTGGACAGGGAAAAAAGAGATGTGGAGAGTAGACATGCTGTCTCAGTGCAGGACTGGTTGGGGTGCGATCGTAATGCGGAACCGACAAGACCCTACAGCTATGTAGTTTTCTCACCCAATCTCTGGCCCCTGTGCACCCATCGACAGGTGAATGCCATTAACCAGATTCCACTATTGCTGTTACCACTGATTCACCTTAAAACCAGGACAACAGTGATATAGCAAAGAGAGTATGTCATGGCTTCGTAATCATTGGAACTGGGGTAAAAAAACAAAAAAAATTTTTTTTAAAAACCCCAGCACGAGTTATTGGGACCAATCAAGTTTCGACCAAAAAGCTCTTTTATCCGGTTTTCCAGCCCTGGAAAGATCCATTTTAGATATTTGTAGCATGGAGGAACACCAGTCGTAAAAGGTCGGACGAGAAGCCTCTTTCCATCGCCTGCAAATCTCTTGTCGCGCTGCCGACATTGAGTAGAACAAAAGATTGTTGTTAGCATTACGTTTCGTGTCCACTACTCCAAAAATTACTAGGCGGAGATCTATGCTCACGATGGAACCTGTTAAAGATGTTAATCTGGTGCCTATTGATTGCCAGTAAGATGTTAGACGTGGGCAATCGTAAAACATATGCGCATCAGAGGCTGCCACTTGGCCACAATGGGGACAAGCCACTGGTATGCCTGGTGAAAATTTTGGCAACCTCTGAGGCGAATAATAAGCCCTGTGAAGGGTAAAAAGGTGGTTTCTACGAAGCCAGGCAGGTTTAACGATATCCCAGAGAACATTGCAGGAGGTTAACCAAAGTTCGTGCAAGTTTATTGTAGGCAATAGGGAGCCCCAGAGCTGGTCTGGAAGATGGAATTCTCCGTCGATCTCTTCTAAGATTAAATTATAAAAAAAGGAGACCTCCTTGGGTACTGGTGGCCTATCGAGTAGAGAAGATTCCAATTGGCTACTTCCTCCTAGAGGTGGTTGTTGGCGAAAAGGTGGCCCTATTTTTTGTGCTTGTGCCCAACTTGAAATTTGTAAGAAATTTAATCTAGAGAGATTGGGGCCTACCATGCTGACTAGGTGTTCCCAGGAGAACATATCCCCTTCAAAAAAGAGATCTCCCCATGATGATATGCCAGCGTCTTTCAGTGGGCTTATCAATGTGTCTTTGGTCCAGCCAGGGGGAGCAGGAAGATCCCATATAGGAGATCTATTAGAATGGTAGCCTATTTTAGTAGCAACTCGAAGGTTATACCAAGTTCTTGCAAGGTCCTGCAATACCTTCAGTTTGATCTTCTTAAAGAATTTGGGGTCTCCAAACTTAAATAAAAAACCTGACTGGTTTAGACCCTCACACTGCAATAATGCTGTGAACATGAGCCCGATGCCTTGATCTACTGGAGTTTTGAGTAACATACGGGCATGTGTTAACTGAAAGGCCCAGGCATAAATCTGGAGGTCAGGACCGGCCAAACCACCCTTCTCCCTACGTCGCCTTAGTTTGGTCCATGCAATTTTGGCACTCTTGTTCCTCCAGACGAATGAAGTAATGTCACTCTGCAGCTTTGCTATCAATGTTTTCTCAAAGTAAAGTGGCAAACTGTTTAAAATAAAAGTCAACCTAGGTAGGATAGACATCTTAACTAAGTTTCACCGACCCAGGAGCAATAAAGGAAGATGTGCCCAGGAGCTCATTAGTTTCCTACCTTCTTTAGCCACTATAGTAAAATTTGTAGAGGCGATCAACTTTATATCCTTAATGATCTTTATGCCGAGATATCTCATATTGTCACAGGGTTGCACAGGAAGCCCCGCTGCTATGCCATTCCACACCATGACCTCAGTCTTCGTGGCATTAACTTCATAGCCAGAGATATTACCAAATTGTTGTGCTAATTTTATGGCTCTCGGAAACGCGGAGTTGATATCAGAGGTTATGATCATAATATCATCGGCATACAGGGATACTTTTTTTGTCCAATCTCTATATCTAAAAGGTGTGATTTTAGTATCTTCCCGGATTTTTTGAGCAAATGGCTCAATATAGAGATCGAAGAGGAGGGGTGAAAGCGGGCACCCCTGCCGGGTGCCCCTTGTGATGGTAAATGGTTCCGACAGACCCCCATTAACCAGTACCGAGGCCGAAGGGCTATGGTACAGCAATTCCACCGCCTACGAAAGGCCTGACCCATGCCAAATTTTTCCAAGGCCCCCGACAGGTATACCCAATTGACCCTGTCAAAGGCCTTGGCTGCGTCCAACGTGAGAATAGCCAAAGGCAACGATGAACTAGTTGCCATGTCGATCGCTCCTATTAGGTCATAAGTCAGTTCAAAAAGCTGGCGGCCTTTAACAAAGCCCTTTTGATTTGAATGTAGAACTGAAGGGGCGACCTGGCCCAACCTTTTAGCTAGAAGTGACGCGAAGATCTTATAGTCTGCGTTGAGTATTGAGATGGGGCGATACGAGCCTTTCCTGGTTTCAATATTAGCGTAATTGATGCTTTGTTCCACGTTGTGGGTGGTAAATCGCCATCTATCAGGACTTGATTAAATAACCTGGTAAGAAAAGGGGCAATATCAGCCTTCCCGTTACTGCTTTTGAGTATGGCCTCTGATACCTCTTCTACCGTTATAGGCTGGTCTAAAGAAGCCGCTTGTTCAATAGTTAATGATCGGAGTGAGATTTTGTTCAGCCAATTTCTTACATTATCAAAGGAAATGTTGTTGTCCTCACGGTAGATGGCTTGGAAAAAGTCTTTAAAAGCTGACCTAATCTCTGGGTCAGATGATACTGTTCCCAAGCCGGTAGATATCGACTCAATATTGTTACGGGTCTGGTCAGTTCTTGACTTCCAGGCTAAGAGTTTGCCCGCCCCTTCGCCAAATTCAAAATTAGCTAACTTGCTAGCTTCCCACCTTTGCAGGATACGTTGGTTTAGTAGAGAAGCTAACCGCCCTTTAAGCTTTGTCAAATCCTCCCGTTTAGCCAAGATGACATGTTCAGGAGCATTGTCAAGGCTGTCTAACTCAGTTTGGACAATCGATATATTTGTCTCTATCAGCGCGACCCCTTGGGTGTACTGTTTTTTACGAAACAAAGTTTTGTTCTTGATGACACCTCTCAAAACACATTTGAAGGCGTCCCATACTGTACTAGAGCAAGCGGAACCAATGTTAACTTTAAAGAACTCTTGTGTTTCCACTCTATTATATTCCAAGTCATCGGGAGATGTAAGGAGAGACCTATCGATTGACCATGACCTAATCATGGGTTGGGATTGCAGCTGAAGGTCAAGGAGTACCGCCGAGTGATCCGACAGATGGGATGGTACATAAATTATACTCCTTACTGACTTTTCCAGAGCTCTGGTTATTAGGAAAAAATCTATCCTTGATCTGTGGCGATACTTATAGTTTCGAAAGGAGAAGCCAATTTTCTGTCCTGATCTCGCTCTCCAGATATCAATAAGTCCATACTGATGCATAGATTTTAGCAAGAACTCTCTGGATTTTGAGAGAGCGAGTTGTCGGGCAGAAGTGGACTTATCCAGTAAAGGGTCAAGCACAATATTAAAATCTCCCGCTATTATCATTGGTTCTGGAAAGTGCAAGAGCTCGGAAAATAGCGAGGCCAGGGCGGAGGGGTCATCTCGATTAGGCCCGTAATATCCAACCAATGTGATGCGTGCACTGCCTAACATAACAGCCACAATTACCCATCTACCCAAGGAGTCTTGATGTAATAGTTTTTTTAAATAAGATGGCTACCCCTCTAGTGTTGGTTGTTTGAGAGGTGGCAACAATAAAGTCTATCCACCTGTTTTTTTTTACCAAGTCTGATACTTCAGTTTCTACTAAGTGTGTCTCCTGGAGTATGATGACCTGCGCATCAAAATCACGGATGTATTGTAAAATTGTATTAGATCTAGGTTTGGTGCGCAGGCCATTAACATTCCAGGAGAGGAGTTTAATGGTACTCATATTTAATATATCTAATGATGCTGGGCCCTGCTGACTTACACACCTTAATATTACTTGGAGATACACAATTCGTCCGCTTTTCACTTATACAGTTATCGGCCGCTTGTTTAGAGATGAGAAACTTTTTATTTTTTATTAACCTAACCCTTGCCCACAAACCACCCCCCCCCCACCCCCTGCCCCTGAGGAACCCCAAGTGGATCAACCGGAGCGAACCGGTGTGTGATACCCCTAACCCAGTCTAAGCTAAAGCAAAGCGTTGGTGAAAATGATGTTTAAGGGCTAAATAAATCTGATGGCAATTAAACCTATTATAGTCATAAACTGGGTTAAGTTGAGTTACATTGGCTGTAGCTCTAAGAAGGTTTTTAGAGGTATATGTATAATTTTGAGCACCCTGTGTTGTACTTTTCGTGATTTTATTTTATGTAGTTTTTTTTTTTACTGTTTTATATATATTTGTTCTAACCTTTCATTCCCAGGGTTTTTTTTTCTTATTTTTCCCTTTTTTTCCCTCTTTGTTTCTTTTTTTTTTTGTTTTCTTCCTTCCCCTTTTCTCCCACTTTCTATTCATTTATCTTTCTTTTTTCTTTTTTTTTCTTTATCTTTATCATTATTTCTTTCATTCTCCTTTCGTTGTTTTCCACCTCTTTTTTCTTATTTATTTATTTTTGTTATTCTAGGATAACTTATTTTCTACTCTACTTCACTTCTGCTACTGAGGTTTATGTCAACACTCGAACAGCAATAAAATGAAGGATTATGAAGAAAACACTCGAGGTTATTGATTACAGATTAATCTATGATCAATTTTTTTTTTAGAAGTGCCAATGCTCATTAATAGCTCATCTGCGGCCTGAACTGTGCGTACATTAAACATTTTATTGTTAAGCATGATCTTCAGTGCAGCAGCGAAGCTAAGCTGCACTGAGGCCCCTAGATCTTTAAATGCCTCCATTCTCCCACCCAGCTCCCACTGCCTCTCGAGGGTCGACCCTGACAGGTCAGATCGTACCTGAAAAGAGAAGCCCTCTCCAGACAGGGATTTTTGTTTAAGGGCAAGGTTAAGGATGTGGTCCTTCAAAAGAAAAGTGTGGAATTTCACGAGAATCTTACGGGGCTTTGTCCGCTGCAAATTGCGCCTGAAGGGATCCCTGTGAACACGTTGAATGTCTAGGCTGAGCTCCTCCTCTGAATGTGTTAAGTTTAAAGATTTTATGAGGAGTTGAATAATGTAAGTTTTGATGTTGGTTCCTTCACTTCCCTCTGGTACATTCAAGATGCGAATGTTGCAACGCTTCGCGTTGTTTTCCAGGGTCTCCATTCTGTCAGCTAATAGAATGGAGACGAAAACCTGTAGAGGGAGGAACATGGCGGCAGCAGGCTAGCTGCCGCGATACCCCGCTCTAAGCTTTAGCAGAGCGTTCGGGTTTTTTCATGTGCGAATGAGGGCTTTACATGAGAATTAATATTGCCAGCATTCTTCTGCAGATCCTAATATCTTCGTTTGCCCTAATACATCTCCTTACCGAAGATTTTCCGCAATTACCAGGCCGTTTGATCCGGTCTCCTTTCACTCTCCATGCGAGTGCTTGGGGGCGTGCTCCGCTCTGACACGGCATTCACTCTGCCGAGCGTCTCCCTCCTGGCGCCGATTCTGCTCCTGCATCAGCCGCGGACTTGGCTATTACTGTTGTCGGCGGTACCGTGGAAGTGGCATTGGGCCCCCCTGGAGCTTCGTCGTGGGAGACAGGTCCGCTCCCTTTCTAGAAACTTTATTTCTGTGCCTGCTGTCGGGGAGGCACGTGAGGCGGCATCGGAGGGCACGACCCTGAACAGTGTGGAGCCGGCTTCTGCAATTCGTTCGGAGGCAGCAGTGGAGCCTAAAAAACTCCGGCTGACGGCGAAAAAGGTGAAGGGGAGCCAGGGAGAGGGGGGAGCACTGGCTGATCAACTGTTGAGGGTGCAAGACAAGCTGAGTGTGGAGGGACCAGAAAGGGGTTCCGCCGGGCTGGAAGATGAGTCAATTCTTGGCGTAAGGACTCTAGAGTTGAGCCCTAGGTTGGCTAACAACCCCTATTCCCTTAGAAGCCTTACCTTAGCCCAGCATGATTCTTCTATAAAATCGACTTCAGTAACAACTAATAAGGGGCATAGAGAGAAAAAGGCTGCCAAAACCAGGAGTCAATACCATTACCGAAGAGGGAAATCCAATCGGGGTAAATCAAACCTGTTTGCCACTCCAGCTCTGGAACCCACACAGGAGATTGGGGGGGATGATCGAGACGATAGTGCAGCACGATCTAATTTAGACAACCTAACTAGAAAAATACCTTTCAGTAATAGCGGTAGTGTTACCAATACCAACAGAACGCTATCTAAATCCTCTTCTTACCTCTCTTCAGAGGTTAAGCCTAAACGAGCCAAAAAAGCCAAGGCGCTTAAATCAGCTCTGGACTCTGGTTCCAGGATAACTCCTTCTCTGCGGTCTTATTTTAAGGCCATACCTCAGGTTTTGAACCTCCAACAGAGCGGCTCCCCTCTCACAGGAGCGCCTTCAGAAACAACTCACAGCCCTGCTACATCTAGTTGTATGGCCTTTTGCCCACAAAATATGGAAGGGGAGCTGCATAACGAGAGTCTACCCACTGAAAATATTGCAACAGCAGACACAGCTCCGACTCCAGAGGTATCAATACAGCAGTGTATTAGTGTCAGCAATAGCCCTAGTAGTTCTTTGAGTCCCAAAAAGGCAGACTTGACTATGGCCGCACTTACAAGTAACACAGAAGATACACACTCTTGCATCCCTGGTAAACATACCAGTCTGGAAGCAGACGCAAATCTTGAGGCAGTAGCTCTAGAGTGGGACAATCAACAATACCCAATATTGGAAGGCCCTTTAAATGAGGATCAGAATACCCATAATATCCAACTGCAACTACCTCTCGACCCTTCTCATACTTCGGCAGCACAATCAACAGCAGATCCTACTGCCTCTGCCTCTCCTTTTGATCTCTCAGTCCTAACCATGATCTCTAACCTGTCGGCCGACATCAAGCGAGGCTTCCAGGAGTCATCCAAAAAGAGATTAGAACTTACTGTGAATCATTGGATAATAAAATTGACTGACTTTTTTCTAGAACTGGGGCGCTCGAAGAGACTACTGCGGGAATGTCCCTAGAATTAGATAATGTCAAAGAAGAAATAGTGAAACTTAAAAAACAGGATACACTTTTGTGACATGAATTGGAGAACTAGGGAATGGAAACAAAAGAGTCCGTTCGGAAAATAAAGGTGAGTCCATGGCCGGCTGTGTCCAGACCTGTTATCCTGAGCCCTCTTTGGTTGCTGCCTTGTTTCCCAGCTCTTGAGCAGCATGCTCCAGAAATGTTATAGTATTGCAAGATAATTTTATCCAAGACCCACTAAGGCATATGATGACGGCCACCCTGCAGGTTCTCTCCTGAGCGTCTCTTAAGAGTGGTAACAGAAGCACTTTCCTTAGTTTCTGAAGTGCAGGGTATATACATATTAAATGCAGTAGTGGCTCTGCGCTGTTGTCACAAAGGCGACAGTCGGAAGTTGGCCACGACTGTAGCCATTTGGGGGTGAGATCTTTGCTCACAAAGCAGCCCAACCTTAACAGGCTTAATTTCCTTTTGTAGTAGTCCCTGAAGCAGTCTTGCAAATATGGATGGGGTTTCAAGTGGGTGTATGATGGCAGAACAATCCAGGCTTGGCTTTTACCAGCCACTGCAGCTGTGTCCATTAGTAGTGACGCTTGTTTGATTGCTTTGTTGGTTCGCAGTTTGAAAGCAGTATAAGTCATGGGTGCAAGCAGGATTCTTCCAGTGCTAACGATTGAAGCGCTTGCCTGAGGGACTTATATGTAGAATTGGGAAGTCCTGCCTGTTTTTCCACTTCCAGCCAGCACAGATGAGCCAGGGAGTGATCTTCTGCGTCCCTCATTCGCCAGTAGTATTTAACAAGGGCTCCTAAACGGCGTCATTGAAAGACCCATAGAGCTGACTTCCCTGACCGCAGTCCAAAAGATGTTTCCATTTTTTAATTTGCTGCGTCAGACAATTTGTCCCAATGTTCCCTTAAGACCTTACTCTTCCTACGTTTAATAGCCTCCTTATATTCATCTCTTGCCCATTTTACTCCCATAAGGCACCTAGGGATGGTAGTTAATGCCCTGCGTAGGTTCTTATTTGCTTGGGAACAATCATGATTGAACCATCTGGGGGTGAGCGCTACCTTCTGGGGAGGTTTGGAGAGCAAGGTTTTAACTGTTTGGCAAATCTTCCCAAAATCCTCAATAACCTGCACAGGTGGAGATTCTAATGAAAGGCAGGAATCGATAAGTGGCATATTACCCTTTACCAGTTTCTACAAAATATCTGAGTTATCGGCCCCCTTCCAGCACAATCTTACGTTATCAGTTGACACGACTAAGTTAGCTGCCCCGCATTTGGTCTGAAAAATCGGCCGACGGGCTGTGCATATTGTTACCTTAATGGGGTTGTGGTCTTCGAAGTCAGAAAGTACAACTTTGGCGGAGGTCAACTGTAGGTTGAATGGTTAGGCATATCTGACTCGGCGACCAGATCCATAACATTAGACAAATTATATGATTTGGTCAGCCGTTCAAGTTCTCTACCTCTGCTAAACGCAGATTGTACATAGGGGGCCCTTCCCTTATTAGGACTCAAATCATTAATTTTTGCATTAAAATTGCCACCTACTAATATACCCAGAAGGTCTACCTTTTTGGCTTGGTTGTCCAAATCAGAAATGAAATCGAAAAGCTTTATAAAAATTTTGTTTGGAACTGATTGAAATTCATTGTTATAAAAATGTATTAAATAAAAATAAATATCTGTTTTAAACAGACAGCCTGATTGTCTAAGCTATGATTTAAGATTAACCCCTTGCATGCTGATGACGGCCCCCAGCTGTCATGCACGACGGTGCTCGTGTGCTGATGACGGCTGGGGGCCGTCATAAACCCGCCCACTCGCGATTTTGCCGCACAGGCGCAGAATTGCAGCCGCATGGAAGGGGTTAATTTAGAGCTTACCCCAGCTGCCACGTTAATTCCCATGAATAGACCTCTCGATGGTCTTAACCTCCTGGGTGTTTTGGATGGCACGCTAAAGCAATGGAAGTCTTCAAAATATACATCTTGGGTTGCCCTAGTTTCCTGGAACATGAGGATATCAGATTCCCTTATCGAGTTAACCCAGTCAATGTTATCAAGTGTTGATAGAAGACCTGCCACGTTCCAGCTCAATATACTTAAACTAGCACCATTATCACTATTTGCTGGTTCTGTCCTCCCTTGGGTACGGTTAAGAATGATCGGTGTGTCTTTGGCTAGCATGATTCTATCGTTTGCGGTGTCTAGCGTTTGGTTTTTAATGGTCAATCTTGCTAATCTAGACTAGAAAGGGCTTGGTACTCATTTGACAAGGGCATAACTGAACTTTGGTCTCTATATGGAATGACAGGTGGCTTGTAAAAAAAGCCCAAAGGTAGTGGATAAATATCAGTGGGAGGATTAAGCGTTGTATCATTAACAGATAAAAGGTGACGGACCTGATGGGGCCTTCTAAAATTAAAAACAATGCAGTCTCCCTGTATACATTTGTGTGAGGAACCTACCCACCCAACTCTCCTGGCCATGATTATATCCTCCCTTCTGTTTGGGTCTAAATTTTTGTGTTTATGAAGCCAGTCTACTGACTTTCTTTGCAAATCAGACCAGGACTCCCTCTGTCCCTCTTTAAGTGCTGGCACACCACTTAGGACCAGCCCATATGGTGCAGAGGCCGGTGGAAGATGTAGAACATCCGGGTTATTAATGCCTCTAGACTTACTGAGTTCCCTATTCACTTTATTACTTTCATCAGTTGACATTATACTCTGCTTGGGGTACCTGCTTTGAGTAGTGCCTCCCTTATGGCTTTTTGTAATGACATTCCCTGCTAGCAACCTGCCATTTCTATTACTATTAGAGGTGCTTTTTCTTGGTAATGAGGGGCTCCCCCAACCCCACGTGCATCGCCCGGCAAAACTTTAGATGGCATCATAGAATCGGTTGCACGTGTAGAGTGCGTTTCCCCATCACAAGATATGCCAGACAACATGGGTTTCAGAGCAATAATGCCCTCCCCCACCCCATTTATATTTACAGCTGCATAGTTGATCTTGGACATATCCTTCCATAAAACATCGAGGTTTTTTTTCACAAATCTCCATTAAGTCATCTAATCTCGATTCAAAACCTTCCATTAGGGTGTCCAGAATTTCAATGCCCATGTCAGTTGTGTTAATACCAATGGCAAAGGGGACTTCAGTCTGTGTAGAGATGGTGTTAGTCCGCCTTGCTTTCATAGTTCCTTTTGTGGTCCTCCTTTCATTATTGCTCGGGGCATCTGTATTAGAATCAATTAAATTGCGCCTAGATTCTGCCTGATTGGGCTTTACTGCATTTTTCTTTCCTCCAGGTACTAATACAGTGGGTGTCCGTCATCTAGTTGCCTTGCCTCGTGTGTTACAGGCTGGAGCAAGTCAGTCCTGGATAATTGGAGGAGTGGTGTGTAAGGTGTTTGTTACTTCTATAGCCAGACTCAGAGGCAAGGGGGTAGATCTCAAATTATCTGAAAAGAGCGGATCCTTAGTGCCCCCAGTTGACAAGCGTGGTTGGGGCAGGGCAAGGTCAAGAGATAGTCGTCTCTCGGTTGCTTGGATCTCATAGATGAGCACCGATTCAGCCCTTAAAATAAAATCATCCAGTGTGCCAGTTACCCCCTTTCGTTTGCTCATTTTGGAAGTAAAGCACTTAACAGACTTTGTAATTAGCGATAAGACCCCAATATTTTCAAATGAAATCGAGTTACCTTACTTTCAGGAGTTCGTTAGTCCTTTAGATGAAACACCAAGGGGGGTTGCCCAGCCCGGCCTCTTTCGGCCCCTGACAGCCCTTGTCCCGGGCTTCTCCCGCACCGGCTGCGCGCCACCCACAATGCGGGAGGCGTTTGCTGTTTTCTACCGCTTCTGGGCGCAGGCGGTGGCGTCACAGGTGCACCGTGGCCCCTGGAGCACCTGGGAGGTGTAGTCCTTAGCCGTTGCCCTCACGGCGGTGAAAGAATGCTGGATGGTGCAGCCGTTGCCCTCATGGCAGGAGCTGCAAGGGTCAAGGTGAGTCTCTGTTCCTAGTATGCCACCCACAGAGCGCTCGGCGCTCCGCTGTTTTCTAGCGCCTTCGGGCGCAGGCGGTGACGTCACAGGTGCGCCGTGGCCCCCGGGGCACCTGGGAGGTGTAGTCCTTAGCCGTTGCCGGCACGGCGGTGGAAGGACACCAAATGATGTAGCCATGGCCCTCACGGCGGTGAAAGGACGCTGGATGGTGTAGCCGTTGCCCTCACGGCAGGAGCTGCAAGGGTCAAGGTGAAACTCAGTTTCTAGTATGCATAAAGTGCCAGCTGTGTCCATGCCTTGTTGCGCACTAGCGAGAGAAGCCTCTGCTTGTGCGAGAAAATAAATAAGTAATTAAAAAAGCACAGCTAAAGCGGACCGCGCTGAAAAGGAAAATGACAGCGTGCTTACAGACTTATAATGGAGACCATGTAACTCCGCCAGTAAACGATCGAGTCCGGATGGGCGGGCCACAAGGAGACAGGGTAGCAACAAGCAGGGACTAAAAAGCCTCACGTGCAATCGAAAGCCAGCGTTTTGCATGCACAATGATGCAAGTCAATGAAAAAAAGTGGCCGAGCCTACACTCACTTCTAAAATTGTATTGATTACAAGAAGCCTCGCAGAGCGAGCAGCGCATGCGCGCTGCCACACTAGACGAGACCTAAAATCTAAAACATGTACCCACGTTTATGTCTCAGTGAGCTAGCAGTATTGACTTACTGTGCTACATTGATTTCAAGTACTCGACTCAAATATAATTTTTTCACAAAAAGGGAGTAAATATAAGAAAATCAGATTTTTAACAAAAACAAATGAACATTACGTCCTACTGCCATCAGTTGTATATTACACACAGAATACTGTCAGAGCATAGCCCTCTCCTCTTGATGCTGAAACCAGTGGATGAATGCCCACTTAGAACATCATGGCGGTCATGCTCAACTTCACTGGAGGATGCTGTCTTTAGAGACTCCGAAGCAGCCATAATTGCTGAATTCCCCACCACTAACCTGGGTTCGGCATTGAGTCATAGCCTAGAATGGGGGACATTTAAGGTTGTGCTGTGGGAGCACTGCCTGGGGCTGCCTGGGGTGGTACACAGACAAAATATCGAGTTTTAAATTTCGATATACAATTATATCGAAGTTTAAATATCGATGGGACAAAATATCGAAGGTAAGTAATATCGACAGTCTTAATATCGATATTAGTATGATATCAGTAATATCGAAGTTTTAAATATCGATGTCAATAATATCGAAATAAATAACTTCGATGTTACTAATATCAATTTTTAAATAAATTTAGTGTATATTATATTGTATTTATTATGTTTTATTATTTATTTTTAATGTAATTTAATTAAATATTGTCTTTTACTACTGTAGCGGGTTGTGGGTTTATAGGGGAATAGGGTGGGAAGTAATTTAATTATGTTAAATTAATTATTAATTAGTAGGAATTATTAATTAATTAATTGAGAATTAATTTTTAATTAATTTTAATTAATTGATTAATTGATAAATATGTTCTGTAGCGGGTTATGGGTTTATAGGGGAATAGGGTGGGAAGCAATTTAATAATAATTAATTAATTAATATATGTTTGTACGTATTTTAATTAATAATTAATTGGTAATTAATTTATATTATTTAGTTAATTAATTAATATAATTTTGTACATATTTTTAATTATTAATTAGTTGGTAATTAATTAATATAAATTAGTTAATTACATTAATTAGAGTAATTTTTTTATATATTATTTTTTGTTATTCTTAATTAATTAATTGGGAAAATAATATTAATTATTAAATTAAATAAATTACAGCTAATGTGCTAATATATTTATTTTATTGTTATTGTTAATTAATAATTAATTGGTAAATAAATAATATTAATTAATTTTGGGTAAAGGAGTATTTTTAGGGTTCAGGGTCAGTTTTCAGTTTTTGGGTAAAGGGGTATTTTTAGGGTTCAGGGTCAGTTTTCAGTTTTTGGGTAAAGGGGTATTTTTAGGGTTCAGGGTCATTTTTCAGTTTTTGGGTAAAGGGGTATTTTTAGGGTTCAGGGTCAGTTTTCAGTTCTTGGGTAAAGGGGTATTTTTAGGGTTCAGAGTCAGTTTTCAGTTTTTGGGTAAAGGGGTATTTTTAGGGTTCAGGGTCAGTTTTCAGTTCTTGGGTAAAGGGGTATTTTTAGGGTTCAGGGTCAGTTTTCAGTTTTTGGGTAAAGGGGTATTTTAGGGTTCAGGGTCAGTTTTCAGTTTTTGGGTAAAGGGGTATTTTTAGGGTTCAGGGTCAGTTTTGGGTTTTTGGGGTACAGAGATATTTTTAGGGTTCAGGGTCAGTTTTGGGTTTTTGGGGTACAGGGATATTTTTAGGGTTCAGGGTTAGTTTTGGGTTTTTGGGGTACAGGCGTACAGGGTAAAAATACATTTTTTTTACATTAAATCAATTAAATGAAATTTAAAAAAAGAAAATTACATTAAATTATTAAGTGTTTTATTTATTTTAAATGTATATGTATTCGTTTTAATTTTGTTTTAATATTTTTATTTAATATTTGTAAAATTATATGTATTTTAAAATTATTTTTACATTATTATTAATACATTTAAAAAAACGATATTTTTAATTTCGATATTTTTGTACTACGATATTATTTTTTTGATATTTTTGTACTTACCTTTATGAAGATATGACTCCGATATTTTTGATGTCGATATTTTTGTGCCGATATTTTGGTATTTCGATATTCTGTCTGTCGATATTATTATAAATTATTATTATTATTATTATAATGTCAGACATTCGCCTGGGGTACCCCAGGTGGGTACCTGGTGTGACCTGGAGAGAATCCTCCAGAGTTTTGAGGCTGATCTGCATCAGCGGGTTAATGAGCTGAGTGGTAGCCTAGGTGCCATTCCACAGTTGCTAAAGACATGTGAACTGTACAATGTGGCTCTGGAGTGGCTTTGATGCCATGACTATACAAATTATGTAAATACGGTACATGAAGAGAAGGGGAGGTCGGAACAGCCCCTTGCCTGATTGGTTTGGGCAGAGTTTAGGGATACCCCTATTACTCACCTATTACCGATGGGGGGGGCGGTCTTCTTTTGGATGAAAGCTATTAATGAGATATTTAGGTCTTACTACGTGACCCTCTATCATCTGCTGGAGTTGGTCCTCCCGAAAGCTTTGGAATCCCTCTTGGAGGGACTCCTACTTTGCAGACGTCCTGTCTTTGGAGTTTTACATGACGTTCATGAGCGAACTGGTGACTAAATTAACAGAAATGTACATGGAAGTTAATGAAACGGGGATCCTTCCTGCAACAATGAGGGAGGCTCTGATGATGCCCCTACCCAAATCTAGCATGCGGGATGTGGCGCCTTTGGACTTTCGACCCCTCTCTATGTTGAACTCTGACTTAAAAATACTAATACATATCACACCCGCCATAGACTTTATTCTGTACTGTATGCCCATGGCTGGTTACCTGACCCCGCTTCACTGATTGTGTTGATGGACCTTGAGAAATCCTTCAATAAAGTGTGTTGGGACTTCTAGGAGACCACTATGCATCACATGGGACTTGGTGCTAAATGGATAAGATCGGTCAGGCTACTCTACACTCACCCATTGGCTAAGGCTAAAACAGGTTGCACAATAAACAGGAATCACATTTTCATAGGCCTACAAAATATTCAGGGGCAATAAACAGGGTGGTCTAAACTTGCATTATTTGCAGATGATCTGCTTATTTACCTCTGGGATGGTCGGAATGGCATTCCGCATGCCCTGCAGCTCCTAGAAGAAATTGGAAGGTTCTCGGATCTTCGGGTAAACCAGAGTAAAACTTGTATGTTCCCAGTGGTCGCTGGATAGGGTCATCCTATTTCTGTCTACTTGATTAACTTTGGGATCCGCGAATCTTTAAATACTTGGGCATCCAGGTTTTTCAAAATCTGAATGATATATGTGAGGGAAACCTGGGGGACGGAAGGGCTTTTTGTCTCTGAAGTCCTGTGCCTCAATTTTGTGCTGTTTTGAGCTGCCAATTATGGTGCATATTGCACTTTTGTAAAATGGCCATGCTCCTGAGGCTTCTTTACTTTTTCGTACACTTCCTGGTGAAAATTACAGTATCCTGGTTTTGGAGGCTTGATGCACTCCTGTAGGATTTGATTTGGAATGTGGGACGCCAGGGAGTTGCATTGGCGACCCTTCACCGCCCCCTACTTGAGGGTGGCCTGGGAGTACGAGACTTTGAATTGTACTTTCTCGCAGCTCAGCTTCAGTGGATTATGAAATGGCAGGATGGGGAGGATTTACAGGAATTCGGTCAGTTGGGTGCACCCAGGGACTTCTGCTGGTGAAGCAGTTGCGCCCTACACTTTGGACCAGACCTACAAACGCGCATGCCGGAAACTGGAGAAAATATGTGTAACATCAAGCTTATGTCTTTCATTTCCCTTGCTTAGACTTCCCTGTAGCTTAGCCAGTGTAAGTGGTAGAATGCCTGATGACATTATAGAATGTTTGGTGTCTGGCTGTTGTGTGTGGAGTGGTAGTTTATGGCAGGCAGGCTGAGCGACAGGAGAACAGCTCCTGGTGGGGTTATAATTCCATCTACCTATCTCTTTATTATTAACTTAACCTGAAACTAAGGTTCAATAAATCAATCCTATTTTTATATACTGGATTTAAGGACTTTTAATTGTTACATTTGGCGACGAGGTAGCTCCATGAACGCACACCGGACAGCCACGCAGCCCAAAAGGACGCCACCTGCAGACATCACCACCTCATCAGATTAGCCAAGAGATCCTCCTTCAAAGACAGCTTGGACAACAACGCACACGACATCAAAGAGCTCTTCAGCATCGTAAATGAACTCTCCAACCCCAGTGCCAATGCCAACAACATCCTGCCCTCACAAGAACTGTGTGACTCACTACCCATCTTCTTCCACCGCAAGATCGCTGACATCCACGACAGCTTCAACACCACAACCACCCTGACAACGCCAGACTCCACCTGGCCTGCGAACACCACCAGCGCCATCTGCCTGACCTCATGGCCCAAAGTCCCCGTCGATGAGACACGCAAGGTCATGAACTCCATCCACTCAGAATCTCCGTCAGACCCGTGCCCACACCACATATTCAACAAAGCAGACGCAGCCATTGCACCCCAAATACGGAAGGTCATTAATATCTCCTTCGAAACAGCGACATTTCCGGGAAGCTAGCAGCACGCCGAAATCAACGCCCTCCTCAAGAAGCCCAAGGCAGACCCCAAGGACCTCCAGAACTTCCCGACCATCTCCCTGCTCCCGTTCCCGGCACAGGTCATCGAGAAAATCATCAACAGGCAATTGGACTGCCACCTGGAAGACAACATCTTGGACCCGTCCCAGTCCGTATTCAGACGAAACCACAGCACTGAGACAGCCCTCATCGCCGCCACAGACGACATCAGGCGCCAACTAGACAACAGCGAAACATCAGCCCTCACCCTCCTGGACCTGTCGGCCACCTTCGACACAGTCTGCCATGGCACTCTAAAGACACGCTTCCTAGAAGCCGGAATCAAAGAGAAGGCCCTTGACTGGACCACGTCCTTCCTTACCAGCAGAACCCAGAGCGTTCACCTCCCATCTTCCGATCTGAAGCCACCAACATCATCTGCGGCATCCCCCAGGGCTCATCCCTCAGCCCGACGCTGTTCAACATCTACATGGCCCCCCTCGCACAAGTGACCCGCCAGCACGACCTCAACATCATCTCCTATGCCGACGACACCCAGCTCATCCTCTCCCTCACCAAGTGTCATGATTACAAGTATGCATAACGCCATTAGCCCTCACCTTTCCCGGTTTCGCCTGTCACGTATGCCTGCATTAGGGACTACATATCCCACAAGGCTTAGGGGCCTCTCGCAGTATGACATGAAGGAGCATACTCCTACTTAAGCCCCGCCTCCAGTGGAAACGGGGCTTGACAAACTGCCTGCGAGCTATGGACTTGGTTGCCGTTTCTTCGTTTTCCTAAGTCTGGCCAAAGATTACATTTCTGCCGGGATTGGAACGCTTTTTGTGTGAAGCACAACCGGACATCCTAAACCCTTTGGCACTTCCCATTGATTTGCGGTATTTACAGAGGAACCCTTTTTGAGCCTGCGTCTCTGTTCACAGGAGCTGAACAGGAGACGCTAACATTCGAGCGCGGCTGGGGAGCGTGTCAGATTTCCTCCCTGCAGTCGGAACTCTGAAATTCCTGAAACGCATCTCTACGCCCATGGTGCATTCTATTTCGGTGCGGAAACCGAACCAAACTCTTTCATTGTTTTGTGCTTTACTTTGTCTTCTGGATCGTGAAGGGGATCTGAACACTGTACCTTTTCCAGTTGCGAGTCGACCCTGGAGTAATGTGAACTAAGTGAGAGTCGGAGACTGCGCATAAAGGCGCTCTCCTCTCACAGCAAGCTAGAGTCTTCATAACGGTGCTTCTCTCGGACCCTTCCTCCCTGCAGGGATTTAAGTGCCCATTGAGAGTCGGAGATTGCGCATAAAGGCGCTCTCCTCTCAAGGTACCAACATATCTTCTATCATTGTCCTCTGGAGAAAGACCATGGACTACATTTCTGTAAGTAGGATAGGGGTCTTCTTCTTCTGAGTACTGGTGGGAGTGTGAGTGCGCTGTACTTCTCATTCTGTTCTTGTTTTCTTCCATATATGCAGAGGTCCCAGAGGGTGTAGAGAAGACGGGCATCTATTCCTGTGACAGAACAGGATTCTTTTGTTATTTTGGCCCATTCCCCTTTTCCCTTGAATACTTTACTACCCATAGTGCGTTGTTACATTGTGGAGAGTTTAGTGTTAAAGGGACGTTGGGAACTACTCTTCACGGCATCGTTCCTGCTGGCCGTACTTAAGGTTAGTGGCTTATTATACGTGACGCTGCTGACACCTGACACCAAGGACCCACACACCGCCAAAACCAACCTCCACGAGGGAATGAAGGCCGTTGCCGACTGGATGAGGAGCAACCGTCTGAAGCTGAACTCGAACAAGACGGAGGTACTTATCCTCGGACCCACCCCCTCAGCCTGGGACGACTCCTGGTGGCCGACCACACTGGGAACAGCACAAACACCCACCGACCATGCACGCAACCTAGGATTCATCCTCGACTCCTCCCTCTCCATGGCTAAGCAGGTCAATGCCATCTCCTCTTCCTGATACAACACCCTCTGCAGGCTCCGCAGGATACAAGTGGATCCCGACCGAAACAAGAACGGTAACACAGGCCCTCGTCAGCAGCAGACTGGACTACGGCAACGCACTCTACGTAGGAATCCCAGTCAAACACATACAACGACTACAACGCATCCAAAACGCCTCCGCCCGACTAATTGTCAATATCCCCCGCCACATCACCCCTACCTAAGAGACCTACACTGGCTCCCTGTAGACAAGAGGATAACCTTCAAGCTCCTCACCCACGCACACAAAGCACTCCACAACACCAGACCAGCCTACCTTAACAGCAGACTCAGCTTCCACACCCCCACACGCCAGCTCCGCTCTGCCAGCCTCGCCCTCGTTGCTTTCCCCTGCAAACAACGAACGACCTCAGGCAGCAGATCCTTCTCCTACCTCAACGCCAAGACCTGGAACACCCTCCCTACCCACATATGGCAGACCCAAGACCTACTCGCCTTCAGGAGACATGGCTCTTCGAGCAGTAGCAGCACCCCCTCCCCTCAGCGCCTTGAGACCCTCACGGGTAAGTTGCGTGCTCTACAAGTACTCTGATTGATTGATTCTCTGCCTGGGAATCCTTTTGTCCAATGCCCTGGCCAGCTGGTGATGTTCACAGTGGCACCGTGGTACTGTGACCCCCTATACCCATGAACTCCCGCTGGTGGGCCTCCTCAAGGGGACTGCTTGACTTTCATTTCTGCAGGGCAAATGGACTTCTGGACGGAGGTGGGCTTGGTGACCCTGGATGACTGCTTTTAGTTAAATGTCTTATTGCCCTTTAGAAACTTAATGGAGCAGATAGGCCTGCCAGGGGGCCAAATTCTTACCGAATAAATGTTTACTCATGCTTAGGCTATCCTGATTTAGGTTTAAACCTATAATAACTGATAAAAACCCACTGAAAGGGAAATAGCCCTACTGAAAAAACACGTGATCAACCACAAACTAAATGCCAGTCAAAGAAAGAAAAAGGAGAGTGAAACAGTCATTTTTATTTCTTCCTGAATGGGCCAATACAATGTAACTTTGTTATACAAGGGAGCAGCAAGAAAGACAGGGCTAACGCTATTCTGTTTCAGTTTTTTGTTTAGAGATGTCAGTAAAATATTGTTTCTTCCTTTTGCTTTTTTCTGTGTTGTAGTTTTAGGTCTAAAGATGCAAGGTTTAGAAGCATGTTTTAGGTCTTGTTTAATTGTTTTATAAACTGTAGAGAATCAGGAAATAACAAATCATATTTGATATTTTGGCTACGTTTGATTCTTTCACTGATATGTAAAATGGCTGGTTTCATAACAATCTTTTTCCCTCTGTACCATCAAATTTACCCACAGGGAGTGGGTAAAACCCTGTGATATATCAGCCCCTTTTTCTAGCGAGTCAGTATTGATAGTAGGTGAATAGCCAAACACCCCAGGCTTTAAACATGCAATGCAATGTGTAGTGACAGATATATGTGAAACAAGTGCTGTCATCAAGCATCTGGGATAGTGGTGAAAACATGACAGCAGACTTTTGGAAAACATGTAATGCAGTGTCACTTGGAATGCTTCTGCAAAAAGTTCCTACCAAGTTCAACAAAGATTGGAGTGATATTGTTTGTATTTGCAGTGATTCAGCTACGTATATGAAAAAGTTGTGTGATGGCCTGTCAAAATCGATACCTGACTTGAAATGATTCTCTGTAAGAGATCCTTGTCACTTGCTAGATGGTATACCGAAAGAATCTTTACAATCTTCTGAGTTAATGTAAGTTCATTCTGGTGCATTGTTTTGTTATGCACAGGAACTAAAGCACAAATATTTCTCATTTTGTACCTTGAGTGGCATCAAAGAAAGGGTCATCCCAACTTTTACATTTAGCTGGTGGTTTTCAGCCCTAGAGGCGGTAAATGCTATATTATACCTGTGGCAACTGTTTACAAAATGTTTACTGAGTGATGATGCCAACGGCAAGATATGTGAGGATCTTTGGTCTCATATTGATATTGATGAGAAAAAAACTACACGCTACTGCATTCTTAGAATTTTACAGGAAAACATGACTGCTGCAGTGGACATAATAAAAGAAAACAGAGTCTGAAAACACCCTTGTCTACCAAGTGTTCAGCATAATTGGTGTAGATGTGAAACATATCCTTGAGAGTAGGCTGGGAGACTCTTTAAGTGACTTTGGCATTGCACCATGTTCCATGTTAGAGTGCTTGCCACTTGGTAAGCAAAGAAATGTGGAGGAGCAATTCAGGAAATTGTATTTTACAATGTATAAGAAATGGCTTGCAATGATGCATAGAAATGTCCCTTCGCCAACCATGGTGTTTGAAGTCAATGAAGCTTCAATGTTGTAGTCTGCACAAGTTCTAGATCCCTTCTGTAAAGGAGGTTTTCTCCGTACTTTCAAAACTGCTGCTTCATTCTGACCGCTTCAATAACTCTGAGGGCATATGCGCCCAGTTCAAACATTTGTTGCAGAACCTGTCCCAGAGAATCACACTCTTCAGGTGTACTAGTATTGCCATGGAAAGCTATGTCAGGAGCCAGAGTTTGCAAATTGTGTACTGGCAGTTTTGACATTGTCTGTCTCAAGTACCAATATTGAGATGGCCTTTTCACAGATAAAAGTTTGCATGGAAATTAAAGAGTAAGCACACACGACCAAAGACTCACTGAAGAAGTATTGTATGGGGTACTACAATAAGTTTAATTTGTAAAAATGAATTTGGACCTGATACACGCTGTACGTGCATTGTCTAAATACCATGCACTAGCAGTGCAGAAAGCAAGCAATAATAAACGCAAAATGTTACATAAACACTGGAAAAACATTCTTTCTGTTGTTTTCAATGGGGCAAAAATGTGTAACCACTGATAACCACTGTTTTTAAAGTATTGAAATCACTTGAAAACACTGGGGGAAAAAGTACCAGAATTTACCAAAAATAGAAACTGAAAACAGGAATGCCTGCTTATGCTCTACGGGACTCTTGGGGAGTTGCTTGAGCAGAACCTCCCACGCATGTGGTCCTACAGATACTCCGGATGCTGGAAACTGGCTCTTGCCTAGTGATGTGGATCTATAAGGCTCTGAATGGGCTGGTTAACAAACCATTGGTCACGCTTCAGGCTCGCTGGGCCGCTGACTTGGGCCAGAACATGACTGATACTGAATGGGGAAGGGTACTTACATATCTACAGAATGTTTTTCACAATACGATCATATATACAATTCAATTACACTAACAGGACCTACTACGGACTATCTAGGGTGGGGAGCCTAGAGGCTGGTCTCGTTGTGTGACACTGGATGCTGATTTTGGTCACATGACTTGAAGTTGCCCTGGGCTCACAGGGATCTGTGGAGAGGTAATCTTGTGTGTTTATAGGACTCTGTCTAGGACAGTTTGTTTATTGGGCCTGTTCCATGGGACAGTCACAAGATGGGCAACAAATTTGTGCACTTGGCCCTGGCTCTGGCTAAGCAATGAGTGTCCAGGGCTAGAAATCGTCCAGGGGACCTAATGTGGAAACGTGTGTTACTGATGTCACACCCTGGGCAAGGGCTGAGGAAGCAAGGGGTGTCCATCACAGACCTATTGAACTTCTGTGGAGGGAGGTGGTTAATGAATGGGAGTTCGCTGGCACTGCAGTTAACTCTGAGGAGGGGCATACTGTGGGGCCAAGTCCTAGTTGCCGAACACTGATAGAACTGAGAGTGCACAAGTCGTGGTGCGGCCGTAGGAGGAATGAATTGCTCTTCCTTGCCCACCTTTGGCTCCCCCTCACCCCCGAAAATAATGTTTTCCCACATTCTGTGATGAGACTTTGGCACGCATGGACACGGTTATAGTTTGTTTACTTAATGAGTATTATTGTTGTGGCATCTATTCCGCCTGAAAGTGCGTCCATAACCCCATTCCCTTGAGGGTGTTTGTTTGCTCCTGTCTGCACAGCGTGGACTAAAATTGTAAGCCCAAGTTACCGATTCAGTGTTAACATTGTACTGTATTGTTGTGTCATTTGAAATGCCAAATAAACAAACCTATTAACTATCTATCTCTATGTATTTATATTTATTGTGTTCTCATTTTTTTAGCATTAATACATGTTCTTCTTTTGGTTAGTGAAAAAGTTGTGTTGCAACTAGTATGATTTTAATATGTATTTAAAAGATCTGGGTATCTCACAGTTACTTTGAGGGACGTTACATCGCAGGAAAGTATATTGGAATATTAAGTTCACATCCATTTTGAAGCCTCATCTTAGAATATTCCCCAAGCACAGATTCTGAAACTTTTCTCCAGCAATGCTCCTACATACATTTAAATACCATCCCTGCAGGCTGATTTCAGTTAATTTTTTTCGTACTTTCCGGTGCACATCAGAAGCTCTACTCCTCAGAACATTAGGCCTTTCGATGACTTCTTACTGACATCCAGAGCTAAGGAATGATTTCCCCCTTCCCTAAACAACAGGTTTCAGGCGTTGCCATGAGTGAGAAAACAGATGTCAGTCTGTGACCCAACATCAGGGCACAACTGAAAGGTTTGCAACAAGTGTACTGTCAACCACCCACACCCTATCCAGGCCCAAGAAGTGCAGCTGTACATCGCTGATCATAAGAAGTCGAGACTCTCGTGTAAGTCCCTCTCCCATTCCGGGTCACAGCCCCCAAATCGCGCTTGCTCCCTGTACCTCCTATGAAAGGTCTGTGTTCTAAGGAGTAAATAGGCTGGCATACTTGAGTGTGAGGCAAGTAAAGTTTTTTTTAAGTTCAGGGCGTTATTATTACAGGCAGCCACTCACCAACACCAGGAGCTCTGTGCCACCTCCAACTGCTACAGGGTTTGCTCAACATTCCAACCTAACTGCCAAAAAGAGCAACGTGGCCAGTATTTGAGTTCCAGGGAGAGGCCGCATACCGGTCCACCTGGGAACCAAGCCACAAGTGAATTTTGAGGCAGCATTGGGGTCTGTAAAGTATTAGGATTTCCCATTGTGGTTGATGTGAAGCTTTCCAGGACAAAGTAGCGAGTATGTGGCACTGGTTTTCTGTAGTGTGCACCTAATAGGCATTAATGTTCTGCACGCAGCCGGCACTGCCAGAGTGCTGTCTGGATACAACGTGATGGCATTGCCTTGATACTAGAGGGGCCAGCACTCTCTGGCTAGACGCAGTATTGTGTCTAGCCAGAGAGTCAGTGTCTTAATTCAAGAGCAGAGTCACAAAAGGCCTAGCAGTGCCCGGGGAGGACACAGCGTCTTTGAACAGTGTGCGCGTTCAATGATGAAGACTGGAGAGAGGTTTGTTGCCAAATGAGGCTCTTAGCATGGTTTCAATATGGATTTCCATCTTGTCCTTGGCTGTTGATTCAGGGATACCAACAATAAGCAGGTTATTCTGCTGGGAGAGAGCCTCATGGTCCTCATTTTTATTTTTGATGACTTCCAGTACCTTTTCCATATGGAGGAGTTGACCAGCGGAGGACAAATGCATATATCAGACATGCAACACTCCAACTAGTCAATGGGTTCCTCATGCTTGTCAACCTACTCCTAAGGCAGTCGAATCTGGTAGTAAGGAGGTCAATTTTAGAATAATTACTGTACAAGCTATATTTTAGATCGAGGAACCTAAAATGAATGTCTGAAGCTTTGGAATTGCCCCCGTCCTCCTCTGCGTCCGCCTCTCCAGTTCCACTTAGGCTATGTGCATCAGGTCCAGAGCCTCAAAGGATAGTTTGGCTTGCCCATTGTCACTTTTGCCCATATTGTAAGTTAATGGGCTCGTTGGATCTACAATGATGGTGAATGTACAGTAGATGGTCCTGGTGAAGTAACCAGACCCAATCTCCATGTGTCCAGTGTGCAGGCAGTTGGATCCAGAACGCCCCCAGGGGCGTCCTGGATCCGAAACAGTGTCTCATCAAATGCGGTTCAATTAAGAGGCCACGACTTAGGTAGAAGCAATGGGAGCAAGTGACTGCATTGAGTCGGGGGTGACCTGCGGTGCCATAGCCAGGACCCCGCAATACCTCAGTAAGCTTCCACTGGGGGGGGAGTGGGAAGGCACAAGCAGACCAACAGCCTACAATGCACAAGCACAATCAACTAGTCTTTCTGTTCTTTTCTGTGAAAAACATTGTCTTTAAATCAGTAGAAAGGGGGTGCTACAGGGCCAGGTCACCATCTGCACAGCAAGGGAGGTGAACAATAAAGCAACATAGGGGCCCCCTCCTACAACTAGGATGACCACGAGGATCTATGTGGGCCCAAAAGAGCAGGCTAAGGCACAGCACGCAAGGCAGGCCCAGGATGCGTGCCCCCCCACCCCCCAAATTCAGTCAGGCGTGCCACGACTGCCAGCCAATGAGGCCGATGGCCTCATTGGCTGCATGGAGCTTGTTGCTGCGGCAGACTGGCCCTAACTGTGGCCACGCCATCCAGGCCAGTTGGAGCCGCCACCCTAAGGGGGTGGGGGGAGGTATCGGTGGAGAAGTGTGGCTCAGGGGTTAGAAGCGGCAGACCCGGAAGCTGAGATCGGCCCTGGACCAGGGTTCAATTCCCCGCCTCGGCGGGTCTTGAGCTATAAATTCCACGGACTCGATAATTCTCGCTCCGGTGCCTTCTCGACTCACGGGTTCACACTCTGCGACTCTGGGCAATAGCTTGCTTAATCTCCACAACGGCCCCTCACGGAGGGATGCCTGGCTTTCACCTTGTGGATACCCTGCCGGGGTTATCTCACAGGGGAATACCAGGACGGGTTCCCTAAGCGCCGGGAAACCCACTGCGGGTAGCTGTGCGCTATATAAGCTCAAATACATTTACATTTACATTCAGCAGGTGGTCCGAATCTGTAAACAGGCCAATAGGGCCCGCCATACGAAGATGCTGGCGCACCTCACTGGGCCTCACCAGGCCAGATACAGTGACCCAGGAGAACACTTACATTGTTATCTGCATAGAGATTTAGAAACACAGTGCACTGCAAAGGATTCCTCTGCACTTGTAAAGTGTTTAATTCGAGCCTTTGAAATGTGGCCGTAGTGATTAAGCTGTGCTGCTAAATGCATTTTTTGTTTTAAACTCTTTTTATTATAAAAATAAATACAATGCAGCAAATAATTTAACTCTCAGGTGAATGCAGCCATTTACATCACTTTGGTTCATATGGCACAATACAGGATTTAACAAACATGAAGTAACACTAGGATCAGGGGGATTCCTGCGTTGCAAGATCTAGGTCCTTGCTGGGAGGCTCGCAGAGGCCTCCATGATGTTCATTCCATGCTCCCCATATCTTCCCCCACTTCCTCGGACAACCCCTGGCAACGTACACTGCTCGTTCTCTAAACATACACCAGTCAAGGTCTTCCGCCCATTTGTTGACTTGGGGCGATTGGTGAGCACCCCATAATTGAGCGATATTGCGTTTGGCAACCATGCATGCTAACGTTACCCATTGCTTCTGGTAATCATTCAAATCCGTAGGCTCCCACACATTCAAAATGCATCTCCGGGCTTCCATGCGCGGATGTATGTCGTTACAATGCATACTTTTACAACGCATACCTTTACACCTATTTTTTACACCGCAACATCTATTACAACGCATTCCATTACAACGCATGCCATTACAACGAATTCTTTAAAACTACCTTTACAACGCATTCCACTACAACACATACTACATTTACAACGCATACCATTACAACGCATACCATTACATTGCATGTATGGTAAGTATTGGATAGTGTAGGGGTAAAAATTACTATTCTAACTCCAGGGGGTGCAGTAGGGTAAGTGTTGGATAGTATAGGGGTAGTAATTCCTATTCTAACTCCAGGGGGTGCAACAGTAGGGTAAGTATTGGATAGTGTAGGGGTAAAAATTACTATTCTAACTCCAGGGGGTGCAACAGTAGGGTAACTGTTGGATAGTGTAGGTATGCGTTGTAATGATATGCATTGTAATGACTGCGTTGTAATGACATGCGTTGTAGTGGTATGCGTTGTAGTGACATGCGTTGTAATGGTTGCGTTGTAATGGTATGCGTTGTAATGGATGTTGCATTGTAAAAGTTTCTTTGTAAAGGTAGTGCTTTGTAAAAGTTGCGTTGTAAGTGTTGTTTCCCTCCATGCGCACCTCCAGCCCCAACACCTCTCTTAATTGCTCATGAATCTTTGTCCAATAGTTTTGTATAATAGGTCAGTGCCAAAGGATCTGCGTCAGGGTGCCCTCCTCGCCACACTCTCTCCTACACACTGCACTCTCCGCTTGGCCCATTTGCACCAGACGTGTCCCTGTTATGTAGGCTCTGTGTAGTATCTTCAACTGCACCAAACGGAGCCTCATCTGGATAGCGATGACCTTGGGAGAGGACACTGCCTCCATCCAATCCTCGTCATCCAGCTCTAAGCCATCCGAGCTCCACTGAGCCCTGAGTTTCACCAAGGGGTCCCCAGTGTTATTAATCAGTTTGCGATACATCAGAGATATGGTCTTATCTGGAATATGTCCATCTAAGACTCGGTCCTCCAGGGGGGAAGCCTCCGGGAGTTCCATGCCCCTAGGAACATGGGTAAGCAGAGCATGCCTCACTTGCAAATATCGGAAATATTCATTTTGGTGTAAACTATATTGTTTTGCCAGTGAGTCAACCGTGAGCACCGAGTCTTTCCCCCATACATCCTTAACCTGGGTAATTCCAATGAGGTCCCACTTCTCAAACCCTTTAGTCTTCCACAAGCTACCCAGCTTCTCGGAATTCAACAATGGAGTGGCCAGTGTGAGCCTTCCCTCCCAACCCAGACATGTAATGGCCGCATGCCACACCTGCACCGAGTGTGCCGTCGGGCCCGTCAGCGGGACCCTTCCCATTCTAGCATATAGCGCTCTGTCTATCATACCACCCAGGGCCTGACTCTGATCCATGGCGTAACCGGGATCTCCGGGGATTCCGTAAACTACATGATTCAATGCTGCTAAGTGTGAGGCCCAATAGTACCTCCGCAAGTCAGGAAGTCCTATCCCACCATCGAACCAGGAGAGAGTTAATTTATTGAAGGCGATGCGAGCACCCCATCACACAAAAGTTGCCTCTGAAGGGCCTCTATCTCCTTAAAGTAAGCTGCGGGCACGGGGTCCATCGAGTTTTGCAACGCATATAGGAATCGCGGCAGTGCCATCATTTTGAAGAGGGTGACTCTGCCGAGCAGGGACAGCGCAAGGACCTTCCAACGCTCCACATCTCCTCGGCACCAAGCCAAAGGAGATGCCAAATTATTATCATACCGTTGCTTTTGAATACCCAGATATTTAAATTCAACACTCTCTATACGTATGGGGCAGGACCGCGGGATTTCCGGGGGTTCCCCGGCAAGAACAAAGATCACCAATTTGCTCCAGTTTATGGCTAACCCGGAGTATCTCCCAAAGGTAGCAAGCACATCAAGAAAATAACGGAAGGAGGCCTTCGGCTTCGTGAGATAGAGCAGAACATCATCGGCATACAACGAGATCTTATCCTCCCATTCTGGTGTCCAGCGCAATCCGCGTATTGTTATGTCCCATCTCACCCAAGCCGCCAATGGCTCCATAGCTAAAGCAAAGAGTAATGGGGACAGCGGGCATCCCTGTCTGGTGCCTCTCTCGAGGGAGAGATCGCCCGATTTACAGTTGTTGACAACCACTCTCGCCAAGGGATTAGCGTATAATAAATGCCCCCAACTGATAAATTCACCTCCAAAGCCCATTTTCGCCAATACTGCAAATAAATATGGCCATTCCACTCTATCAAAGGCCATTGTGGCGTCTAACGATACCAACACTGCCTGCTCCTGCAGCCTAGCGGCCATTCTGAGAACACCATGGAGCCTACGCAGATTCAATGCCGTGCTTCGGCGCGGCATGAATCCAGATTGATCAGGATGTATCAGGGTTGTTATCACTTTCACTAATCTGGTAGCCAGGAGCTTCGCCAATATTTTAGGCTCCGCGTTAAGAAGCAATATGGGCCTATAGGAGGAGCACAGCGTCTTGGGTTTGCCGGGTTTATATATTACAGCTATATTGGCCACACGCTGGTCATACGGAAGCTCTCCTCTCTCTCTGCTTTCCATAAACATGGCGTGGATGTAAGGCGCGAGTTTATTGGTATTTAGTTTGTACAACTCAATAGGTATTCCGTTGGGGCCAGTGGCCTTACCAGACTTGACCTGCCATATCGCTTGGGCGACCTCATCATCTGTAATAGCAGAGTCTAGATAACGCCTATCCTCATCTGAAAGAGACGGCATAATAATATCTTTAATCATTGCACTGTTCTCCTCCTCCGGAAAGTAATTCCCAGTCTCATAGACTCCTCGATAATACTCAGCAAACTCGTCCGCCACAGCCTGCGGATCCTTAATCATACCCCGCTCCTGCCCATCCAATTCAGGGACCAACCGGGACGCACGCTCACCTCTCTCTAACCATGTGATCAATTTACCCGCCTTGTCCCCGTGTTCGTATATACGGCTCTGAGTTACGTTGTGTTGTGCCACCGCACACTCTCTGGCTAAGTTTCTATACTCTTCCTCTCGGAGCCTCAACAGATGGAGGTCCGCCATATTGTGAGATCCAGCCACTCGCTTTTCCTGATTCAAGACCTCCGCCTCCTTGCCGGCCAAATCCGCCTGTCCCTCTTTCTTTTTCCTCGAAACTATAGACAATACCTCGCCTCTAGCAACAGTTTTATACGCCTCCCAGAGTGTCCCGGCGGAATCCACTGACCCTTCATTCTCCAGAAAATACCTATCCGCCATCTTAAGTACTTCCTTCTTAATCACGGGGTCTTACAACCGCCAGGCCCCTATGGGGGCCACTCTGCCCACCGCTGTCATTTCGAGAGCGAGAGTAAGCCACAGCAGAGAGTGGTCCGATATACCCCTCCCCAGGTATTTGACCTCCTGAAATGCATTTTTAGAGACGCGTTTTTGTCTTTAAAAATGTTCATCGAGGAAGTTTAAACACCTGCAGTGAAGGGCTGTCCAGAAGCAGCAGGAGAGCAGTCATAGATCCTTCACTCCAATCTGAAGCATACATTGGGAATTGTGGCAGTTCTCAGACATTATCATACTCTGGTACTTGGGGCACACATTCTCAGGTGTCAGCCGCCAGTAACATTCTAGAGGCTGAAACTTCATAACTAAATGAGAGCCCTCAGTTTTGAACCCTGATAGTTTTAAAACTCGCTTGCTGACATGACTGTGCGTTTTCATTGCTTAAACCTCTTGTTTTAAAGAGGGACATGGATATAAATTGTGCAGCAGGTGCAGTGGTGCCAGGTACAAAGTATGAAATATACCATCTGGTAGCTCCTAAGTAAATAACTTATTATCTGTTTGCACTAGAAACAATTTGTTTGCTAAACTCTGCAGATTATGCAGCAGAGACTGGATTATGTGTCAAATGCAAAAAAATCCATAAATAAGCAGAAAATGTTGACACCGTAAAATCGCATAATCCCAGTGGCCCTGCTAACAGTCAGCAAATACTTAGGAAAACTCCAAGTACCAGAATCCTTTGTAGTGGTCTTTCTGATTTCTGATGAAATTGACTACTGTGAGAGAGAATCAAACGTTTTAATCTCATTTGCAATTCTGTATCCTTATGCACACTGGTTATGAGCTTTTGCGCACTGTATTGGTTATGGTGCGAAGCCAAGGGAAATTACTAGAGACATGATCCATTCTCTGGTAAAATGTATGTCCAATGCCATACGTCTGATCTGTTTATTATAAAAAGATATGACAAAGGCAGTAGACCGAGCTTGGTTATTGTGAAAGCATTTGTTAAACACAATAGGCCTATTCTGGGGATTGTTATAGTGCTTATACGGAATTTCACAGAATACTGAAGTGGGCAAGGGTTTTGATATTGGTGACTTACGCGAATAAACTGTGGGCATCGAAAATCTGCACTGAGATAATCCTTGTTAGGCTTTCTTAGGAGGGATTTTTTTTATTTTCTAGACAACTTTAATTTTGTATATATTTGCAATTTTACTAACGGTTGGCTTGTAGTAAAGTGCATTTACAGTACAGTTACTCTGTCTCTATTACGGTGATGAGCCAATAACAAATGCTATGTGTTCGACCTGACACCCTTGGCGTGGTTTTTCCCCCATCTTTTTGCCTCTGACTCATGTATTTTTGATGCTGTGCTGGATTTCGTTTTTGCTGGTTTAGATGCTTTGGACACTCTGCCACTGCTGATCAGTGCCAGAGTGTAAGTGCTCCCTCTGTAAATTGTCATATTGATTGGGTATGCCTGATTGGCATATTTGTATCACCATGAAGTCCCTAGTAAAGTGCACTGTGTGTGCCAGGGCTGGTGATGACAGATGCCGCCCACACAAGTAGCCCTAAAATGGTGTCTAAGGCCTGCCAGCGCAGGGCCTGTGTGCAGTCTGTGAACTGCCATGTCCGCCTGGCCAGTGTCCCCACTGGCTGGGCCTAACCCTTCCCGGTCTGTGCACATCAGTCACCCCTATGGAAGGCTCAAGGTAACCCCCTGGGCAGGGTGCATGGCATGGGTAAGGTAGAGCATGTACTAGTGCAGGTAACATGCTCTGGTAGTGAGCAGCAACCATTTTGTGTGCTCACTGCTGCAAGGTTATCTTGCTCCATAGATTAACATGGGGGAGGCTGGTCCCATTGGATCCCAGCCTATCTTCCCATAGGAACAAGATGGGACATAAGTGATTGATATCCCTGAACTCAGAATTTAATAACACATCTTTTAGGAAAGGTTGTTTTTAAATTCTGTGTTTGAGAATAGTACTTTTAGAAAGTGGCTGTTCTCTTGTCTAACCTTTCTGTGTGCCTGGGACTGTTTGTGGATTGACTGTCTGGGTTGAGGATGACAGGGTCTGCAGAGCCCCCAGGGGGCTATCTGAGCCAGCCCGTGGATGAAAGGCAGCATCTGCTGCCAGGGAAGTGGGAAGAGATAGCACCTGATAGTGAAGGGCTGTGCCTGCCTGACCACAATGCTGGCTCCACCTCCCACTGGGCGACTGTCACCTCTGTCCCTGATACTGCGAGAGAGAAGGAAGCCAGGAAACCCCCAGAGCCCCAGCAACACCCAGAACTGGTTTGGACCGGGCTCAGGGCCCACTTGCACAAAGACTTCAAAGGACTTCAAAGGACTTCAAAGACTTTTTGGGGTATAAGAGAAGGACACCTGACAACAGAAAATCAGATTTCTACAATCAAGAGGAACCTCTGCTGGAAGAAGGACTGCTGGAGAACTGAAGGAAGATTGCCTTGCTGTGTGCTCTAAGGGCTGACCTGTTCTGCTGTTTCAACTGAAAGCTGAGGAGGAGAAAGGGACTTTGCTGTGTGCTGTGACCCTACCTGCTTGATCTACCAAGACTTTGCTGTGTGCTGTGTCTTCACTGAATCTCCAAGGGCCTGAGAAGAGCTGGCCTCCTGTTGGGAACCCAGGGTTAAAGGTTCCTGAAGCTTTGCCAAGAATTGCTGCAAGATCGTGCTGTTTTGGACCTGGAGCGTGTGGTGCTCAACTGCTGAGTGTAAGAAGGGATCGGTGTGCTCATCGGCACATTCCCAGCGAGGGTCGGAGGTCTGTGGTGCCTCCCCTTGTGGAATCTACTCAAGAACGGTTGTGAGGCCAAGAGGGCGGTCTTTCCGTGACCTGCACCCTCAAAAATCATCTGCCGCCTGATCACCGCCGCTGCCCGGGGCCAGAAAACCTCTTTCCAAATTGCCGTCCTGATCGGAGCTGCGGGGCCGAAGAACGAAGCCGCCGCGCTCCCATTGGTTGGAGGAGCCAAGCCCCCTAACCAACGCCGTGACGCGATAGGCCCGTGCGGCCCGTGCCGCGCAGCGTCATCAGTGTTACTGTGCTGTGATTGGCTGAGGAGCGGAGCGTCATCCGAAGCCTGTCCCGGGAGCCGCACTGCCATTGGTTGACTCCCGGGTGTGCAGAGTGGCTCGCCCCAAACGCCGCAACAGGATTGGTCCCCGTCATCGGGACCTCTGCAAGTGCAGTCCGATCACCGCCGGGACCGGGGAAGATTGACCCGACCTCGCCGAGGGAATCCCTTAAGTGCCGAGTGATCACCGCCGGGACCGGGGAAGACTGACCCAACCTCGCCGAGGGAATCCCTGAAGTGCCCCCAGCCCCCGGCCTGCCGTCTCCGCTCGGAGCGCCGAGCTAGCTCCCCTCCGCTCCCCGAAGGACTGAGAGCGGGCGGAGAGGCTGCTGAGACCGGCCGGGGTTGAGAGCGAGTGAGCTCTGATCGGCGCAAGGACACGCTGATTGGCATCAAGGAGTTCCCAGCACCTCTGGTGAGGCGCGCATGCAGCGCTTGAGGCCCATTGCTTTGCGGGCTGATAATAATTCATTGGCATAGTCTGGTTTGCTCGTTTTTAGAGCCACGAGGAGCGAAATCAATAGTATTATTTTTAATACTGGTTTTAAGAGAGACTTGAGACTATTTTTATTTTTAATAAGAACTTCCTAACAAGTGCAACCATTAAGAATTAAGTGCAACCTTTTTCTAAATAAGTGATTATCGTGCAACTGCTTTATTTACCTTGCTGAAACTAGATAAAGATATATTTTTATAAATATACTTACCTGTGTGGTCTCAGTTTGTGGTGGATTGGGGATTACTGTTGTGTTAAGTGCATTTATTATACACATTGCCTTGGGGATAAGCCTGCCTGCTCGCGCCAAGCTACCTAGAGGGTTATCTACTGTGTGTATTCCTTCACCCTGACTAGAAGCAAGGGTCCCTACTTGGTCTAAGGTACCTACCTCTGCCAACTAGAGACCCCCAGATCTTACACTATGGACCTGATTGGTTCATTGGGGAAATGTATTTCATATGCCATCGATCTGATCTATCTCTTATGAAAGGTTCTGACATTGGCTGTAGGCCTGATGTATTATGAAACACACCTATTAAAGCCAACAGGCATTTAAGAGTGGATTTTTATTGCACCCTGTTAAAGCCTGCAGAAGTGAATTGTTACATGAAATCTCACAGATTTATTTTTAGGTAAGACTTTGTGTTTATTACCCTTTGAACAAACCTTATAGGTGCATGATTTGGATTGCATTAATTCTTTCTAGAATCTATACAGAAGGTTTAACAGGTCTAGTTGTCTGCCAGGATCTTGTAATAAAAACCATATATACCACTGTTATATGTGCCAATGGTATATATACACCACTTTAGTCATTGACTCTAGTGCCCTGTGAGTGACATTTGTCTGAACACTTGTGCACAGCCACCTGAAAATGGGTGCATTTCAGTGCCAAGGCTTGTGGGTCAGTCCTGTAGTTTTCCTTTCTCTAGTTTCACGGTCCTTTCATTTCTTTCCCTCTTCTCTTTATTTTCATTATTATAGCTGCTTGCTTGGCTCTCAGTGTGGTGTACTGCAACATGTACAGCCACTGCATCTAAACCACCTGGCCACAGTGAAAGAAGATTGTCCGTACGGTTTCATTGCTTTTAACATTGCAAAATGGTCAACATGTTGGATCTAAACGTGGCAATGAGATGCAACAATAAAACAATACAGTATGTACAGTACATACATCAAGGCCCTAGGAAATGCACCCGAACATGTTTCTGTGATATCAGGGGGGGTTTATTTCCGCTTCTAAATTCGCACAACTAATAACGTTTGGGAGCGCCGGAACAGGCTCCTGCTCGCATCGGAGTCCGCGCGCCAACGGTAAAACATAGCCGCCGCCGGACATCCGTCTACTTCACACCCCGTGGTGACGGCTCAGCTAGACCGCTACACCACATCTCCCCCCTTTACACTTCCCAATATATCAGATCAGTCTTAGTTGCTCTCCGTGTTGAACTCTTCAAACCTCCTGGGTAGCATGATCCTTCTACCCCTCCGTGTCTGGAAGTCCTTCTGTGTGTTAGCGGGCGACGGTCTTAAAGTTTCACGACTGTGCACAGCCTCACTGCCCTCACTGCCTTCCTCCCATTCCTCTTTGTGATCCAGTCTCTCCAGTGTCCGGGACTCTTGCTCTCCTTCTCTCTCTCTCATGCGCGGTGATTCCCTTTGAATGGTTGCTTCTCTGCCTTCCTTCGGACTCCTGGGTACTCCTCCCGTCCTTGGCGTACCTTTCTCTCTCTCCTTCACTGTGTCCCAGTTCTCTACGCGATTGCACTTTGCCATAAGATCCTGTGACCATATTTTGCCATCGCTGAGTAACGCAGATCTGGAGTATGGTTCCACGACTTGGGGTGGAGGGGTGAACTTGCGGTCTCCCTTCTTCTTCTGGATGGGTTGCTTGACTCTCACCGATTCTCCCTTTTCCATAATGGTTTCTTGAGTGTTGCGTCTTTTGTTGTAATGCTCAGTACAGACCGCTTGAGCCTTCTCCAGGTTCTTACGGACTACAGCGGGGGACCAGTGGCTCTGGACAGTGAAACCCTTCCAGGCGACGTTGTCCTTGGTGAACGGTTCACGACCTCTCAATATCCTGAACGGGCTATACCCCGTGGTTGTCGGTGTTATACGGTATGCCCATATCAACCGCTTCAGCTCCTTCTCCCAATGCCTTGACTGATTGCTGCCTGGATGGAACCCATAATCACCCGGTTAAACCTCTCCGCTAGGCCATTACACGCCGGGTGATATACTGTTGTATGCCTCACTACGATGCCATTTCTTTCCATAAACATGGTCCATTTAGCTGAGGAGAATTGGGGTCCATTGTCATTTAATATCCCTTTGGGGATCCCTTCTCTTATGAAAATGTCCGTTAGGAATGCCAGCACCGTCTCTGTTTCTGTATCCTCTGTTATGTCAATTTCAGGCCACTTGGAGTATCGGTCTACAAGTACTGTTATGTACTTTTGCGTGCCTTGCAGATCCAGGACGGGCCCTAGGATGTCTATTGCTATCTCCTCCCCTGGATTCTCTGGACAGTCATGCTTACCTAGGGGTGGGCGTAACAGCTTTTGCGTTTTGTCAGCATTGCTGCACTGTTCGCATGTCCTGACATATTTTTCAATCTGCTTGTCCATCCCTGGCCACCAATAGTCTTCCTTCAACCTCCATTTTGTCTTGACGATGCCTAGGTGCCCTTCGTGCCCTATGCTTAGAAGGTGTTCAATCAGGGAGCCAGGCGGGATTACTTTATCACCTCTCAATAGGAAGCACGGGTTGTCTCCAACGGATAATTCCTCGCGGATCTCCCACAACTGCCTTAGCTCGTTGTCCAACATCCTCTTGTCTGACCATCCTGCGGACACATAAGATTTCACTGCATCGAGTTTGTCATCTTTGGTGTACTCTGCTTCCCACCCCTGGACGCTTATTGCTTGCTCTGGGTCTGCAGTTGTTGCTATTGCATACCCCTCCCATTCGTTGCTGCCTTATTCCCCCGCGCTTTCTTTGGCCGCTGATCTGCTCAAGAAATCAGCCACTTTGTTCTTGTGTCCTGGCAGATACTCCACGTCATATACATAGTCGAGCAGTCTCAATGTCATCTTCGCTATCAGTGGAGTCGCTCGCTCATGTCCGCTCGATGTGAGCACTTTTACCAAAGGTTTATGGTCGGTGCGTAGTGTAAACTTTCCTCCCCACAAAAACTGCCGGAATCTCTCCATGGCCCACACGGCCGCCAGCATTTCCTTCTTGATGACACTGAATTTTTGTTCATTGGGGGCCAATGCTCTTGATGCAAAGCTTATTGTGGTGGTAGACCCCCCGTTGTTTGTTGTGTGAGCACAGCACCCAATCCACGATCACTGGCGTCCGTGGTCAGTATTGTTAGCGCATCTTGGTCGAACCCTTGTATGGGCACTGCTTCACAGATGTTTTGTTTCATTTCCTCAAACTCCTTCTGTTCATCTTCAGTCCATCAGAATGCAGTTTTGCCCTTTAATATTTGCCGCATGTGATGAGTTTTCGATGCAAAGTGTGGGACAAATTTGCCGTAGAACTCTGCCATTCTTAGGAAGGTTCTTATGTCTTCTTTGGTCTCTGGTGTAGTGACGTTTTGGATCGCACTTACATTCGCTGCCTTGGGTTCAATACCCCGATTGCTTATCTCATGCCCCAAATATGTGACTTTATTCACTCCGAATTTGCACTTCTCCCATTGGGCGGTGAGCCCATTTTGTCTCAGTGTGGCCAGCACGTCTCTCAGCTTCTTGTCGTGGCCCTCTCGTGATGTTCCCATTACCAAGATGTCATCTTGGAAATATTGGATACCGTCCATCTTGTGGAAAAGGCGATACATACATTTTTGGAATACGGCCGCTGCTGAGGCTAGGCCGAACGGCATCCTCAAAAATTTGGAACACCCGAAGGGTGTGATAAATGACATTATTTGGCTACAGGACCGGTGTAGCTCAATCTGATGGTAGGCCGATGTGAGGTCAATCGTAGAGAACCATTCCACACCCTTGGTCCTTGGCAACATCTCGTTTATTTTGGGGAGAGGAAATTTGTCCACCAAAATGCATTTATTGAGTTCTCTGAGGTCTGTGCATAGTCTCACCTTCCCATTTGGCTTCTGCGCCACCACCAACGGCGCCAACCACTCCGCGCTGTAAATCGCCTATATCACTCCGTTCTCTTCCAACCTCTGTAGTTCTTCCTGCACAGCGGTCCTGATCCTGAACGGGATGTTCCGCACTTTATGACTGTTGGACTTGGCCCTTCTGGCAGGTTCACCCCTGAACTTTTTGCCTAGTGATTTCTGGTCTTTGCGCACTTTGACACTGTGGCGCAGTGTAAAGTGCGTCCTCTCCCTGAGTGCGTGTGTGAGATTGGCCTGCTCTCCCATAGGAATGCATGGGGAATGTCTGTGTCCCTGGTAGTTCCTGATGCGTGAGGCGTGCATGGTCAAGTTTGGTATGTGCGAACTCGTGAGAGTGAATGCTGCGCAATGGTATGTGCGGCGTTTATGTGTCTTGTACGGAAGCGCCACTTCTAGACATGGCTGTGTATGTGCTGTGAAGGTGCTGGCATGTGAAGTCTGTGTGGGTCTGCCCCGGTGGTGAATGGAGAGATTAGCATGCTGATGTGAGGGAGGGGCTGCGCCTGTGTCCTGAATGAGGCTGGGTTTCCCCCACACAATGCTGGCTCCGCCCCCTGTGGTGCGACTGATGACTCTAGCCTGCCTGGTGAATGAAAGGGGTGGTTGAGCCATCAAGGGTACTCCAAGACCAGCTGCGACTGGTTCTGCCCCCACCCTGCACCTACAGACAAAGGAAAAGGTGTATAAAAGAGGGGCTGTGACCCCATGAAAATGTTCTTGTTTCTGACTTGGATATACCAGCGGCAACCTGCTGCTTTGGCCCAGGGGAAGGCCCGCCCCCCCTGGGTCCTGCCCAGCCCCTGGCTTGCTGATGGACCCCTGAAGGACTTTTGTTGCTCTCTGTGCCTTCCTAGCGCCTGGAAGCGCTTTTGATTGCCTTTTAGCGCTTGAGAGCGCTTTATTTCTCCCTAAGCGCTGGGAGCGCGTTATGTTTACTGCCCAGCGCCTGCTAGCGCTTTGTCTGCAGAGGCCGGTGCCCACCCGGCATTGTCCGCCCCAAGCGAGTGCCACCTCGCTTATTTTTGAGTATTTCGTCCCCTGGCAGGTGCCCACCCTGCCATGGACCTTGCCGACATTTTTAGATTTATCACGAGGGAGCCCACTCCTTGGATAATTGGGACCCCACCTAACGTGCCTGGACGGGCCGCCGCGCTGCCCGCGACGACCCGGAAGTGCTTGGCCGGCCGGCCAATCACAGCGCGGCCGGCCGGAAGTCCCGCCCCCGGAGCCCGAGGAGCAGGGCTGCGGTGCTTGTGAAGCACCGCACCAAGGAGAGGACACCTAGCCACAGCCAGAAGGGGAAGCCCAGCGGAGAGAGCCGACGCCGCGAGGAGACGCCGCCTCTAGCTAACGGTGAGTGCGGGCGTTCCCCGGGTCGCGCCTCTGCCGGGGGCAGTGTCGGGCCCGATCTGGACGAGCCCTGAGGGGCTCAAGTGCATTCCCAACCAGAAGGGCAGCAAAGGGAGAGGGGCGTCGGGACTCATTGTCGGTGTCCGCCCCTCCCCCGTAGCGCGACCTCGCGCTGGTAGTTATTGAGAGCCTGCGAGGCTCTACACCGCCAGTAATTCTGAGTCCCCCGTGAGGGACCCCCACAGCCCAGCGAGGCTGCACCTTTGTTGTTGGAGCCCTGAGAGGCTCAAGGGGGCATTCCTTTGTTCTCGGAGTCTCCAGGAGGGGGACTCCAACGATGCCCGCAATTGTGCCTACAGCCTAGAGAGGCTCGAGGCACCCCCAGTGTTCCCGGGTCCCCCGTGAGGGACCCCAACAGCCCAGTGAGGCTGCATCTTTCTGGTTTTAGAGCCCAGAGGAGGCTCAAGGGGACAGTTGTTTATTTCTGCAGAGCCTGTGAGGCTCCCACGATTGGCCCATCTTGCTTGCACCAGTTGCCCAGCACTTTGTGGGCAACTGCCACGTTTAGGTTTTGGCGCAGTGTCGCAACCTGGACCCTGGACTTTGATGTAAGTTCTGGCTAATGTGATTCAGGCGCAATTATGATTTATGTGCTAATGTGATTTATGCGAAGTGTTCTTTGCTGCACCTCTGAATGTGTTGTAGATGCATCATGTGCCTTGTTCCTTACACCGCTGAACGTTTGCTGATGCGTCATGTGTTCCTTATGTCAGACTCCACGCTGCAGGATCCGGTTGTTGTACATATAACTCCACCTCCCGACCTCACCAACACGCTGGCACTAACAACACAGCGTGTTCGAGGGATAGGGCGAGGGAAAAAAGAAACAGAACAAGGAGGGGACGGAAGGGGACAGCAGGGAAGGGATGGCTGAAAGACAAGAAAACAAGTATACAGGTTATAAATGGTCACAGGGAAATCCTACTCTCGTTTTATTCTCTCTAAGTATATTAAGTTATTCACCTTTCCTGAAGAAGTGCACTCCACCTCCTCCCTGTATATTGAATATGAATAACCGCACCGCTAGTCCCTATGGAACATAAACACCAGTTACTCTCATATAACCCAGAGAACAGATGTTCAATTCACTCTATTGGATTTGTACGTAACCCGCCTTGTGATAGTTCAGTGCTCAAAAATAAACGTGTATATTTTCACCAACCAAAGTGTATCCAAATCAAAAGTCGGTCTCTTGAAAGACAAGTTCTTCCTTCATGAATGTACAAGTATAATCCTTAATGGATACGGCAAGACGTAGCTTCCTACTACAGTCTTCCGCTCTCAAACTAACAATCACGTGTCCTCAATAAAGAATGCTCCAAACACGGCAGGGTGTAGGATTCCCCCACTACCTTCCGCTGTGGCAATTGACCCTGTAGACACTAGTGCCTTTCTTCGTAGCGGCAGTGAGCAGAAGGCTTGCCCCACTACACTCCGCTCTCCCTTTTTTAACACAACAAGAAATCCGCTGCAGGACACAGCCGCGCCTGTCGTACACTCCGCAGTATTTCACTTGCAATCTAGGAAGAACTATTCAATACAATCCTAGCAACGCGTTAACTGTCACGCGTTGCTTAATTAACTCACAGTACTTGTGCCGAGCAGTCAAGGTCCGCTCTTCCTCCGTTAGGATTCCTCTCCTTCCAGCCACGATATTTGGCAGACAACAGGAACGCCAGGGGGAAACGAACAGGATGCACAACCCACGCGCTACTCGGTAGGACCCGAGTCAATCCAAAGTACTAAGCGCGTTTCCTCTTTCATTCGCGCTGGAAACGTTATGAAAGGGACAAAACCTCTCTCTGCAGAAAACAGGGAGAAGACGAGCAACAGCACACAACTAAAGGAAACCAAAAGCACTGCCGTTAACAAAATCACGAACAGAGTAGAAAGGGCCCACCCAGCCTTTATAGGACCACGCCCCCCTCTCAGGACTTCTGGGAGTTGTAGTTCCTATATTTTAGGTAGGCGCCTTGGCAGATCCTGACACCTTACACCGCTGAATGTGTTGTTGATACATCATGTGTTTTGTCCCTAGGTCTATACCCCTAAATGCATGGTGATATTTAGTTGGTTGTTCTTGCTAGTACAGGTGGTGCTAGTGAGGTCCTGGTTCCCTGCGTGACCTGTTCCTAAGGTGGTTAGGATTGCGTAGGGGGTACTTACCTGATTACCAGTAGTTACTGATTGTGTGCTCTTTTGTGCTCTGTAAATTCTGCCCGTGCCCCTGGCACATTGTAAAGTGTGTGTTTTTATCTAATGTGTTTATTGTAATACAAAGGCTATTTTTATATACAACCTTGTGTGGAGTTTCCTTTGTGGTGGGCCTTGGGTGTTGTTGCTGGGGTGCGTGCGCAAATACTTAACTCATATCGCCTCCAAGTTTAGCCTTGCTGCTCGCGCCACGTTACCTAGAGGGTGAGTAGGGGTTATCTTGGCGTGTAACTCCCTTGCCCTGACTTAGGAGTGGTGGTCTCTGACTGACTTTGGCGCAAGCCCTGGCCAGCCAGGGATCCCATTTCTAACAATGACATTTGGGTAGCATATCTTGTGCGGAAACTTCGTTAAACAACCTATGGTACTCCTAAAGACTTCCGGGAATTCCTCTTTCCAGGCCTCTGCTTCATATGTTCTGGCCTCTTCCGTTGCGAGTACTTGTGTGCGTCCTCCTGGGTTCAGCTTTATTCCGAGAGCTCCTTGATCCTTCGATCCCAACACTGACAGTCCCTTCTCTGCAACATATAATTTTCCTCCTGTCGACCTGGCCTTGAAGGTAAATGATAGTGGACAATATCCTACCATGGGAATTGGTTCCCCGGTGTATGTCACTGGGTGAATGTCTGATGGTAGGAGTTGACGTCCGATTTTGGGTGCGAACTCTCTTTCCCATATACTCCTCTGGATGATCGTGTAGGATGACCTCGAGTCGGCTATCATGGTCGTTTGTACTCCACCTATTTCCATCTCGCACTTCGGTTTCCTGTCAGTGGCGCATTCAATTCCTAGGATTTGCTCTCCCACCATCAAGATCTCGTCGTCTTCACCCTCATCGGCGTCTTCGTTCTCCTGGTTCGACTCATGTGCCACATATTTGACCTCGCTCCTGGACAGTTTTCTCCTGCACACTTTCTCATAGTGCCCCACGAGGCCGCAGAACGAGCACTTGGCTCTGAATGCCGGGCATCCCTTGTCGTTTGCCGCGTGAGTGATACTTCCGCACCTGTAGCATGCATTCTTACTCCAGTTCATTTGTCCTTGCGCCTTGTAAGTTTTCTGGTTATATTTCTTATACGTGCGTAATCCTTGGTGTCCTGATTGCTGTTTGGCTTTGGTCCCTCTTTTGTCTGTTACCCTGCATACAGCCGCACTTTGACTGTTGTCTTGTTTTGCTGCTTCAGCGCACCTTTTCGACATCTCCGCTTTCTTCACCAAGGCCACAACCTCCTTCAGTGGCACGTCGCCATTTACCCACAGCTTCTCCTGAATAGATGTGATGACGGTGTGCCTGATTATTTGGTCGCGGATCAATTCTTTCTGCAATGCCTCGAACTTGCACGTGATGGCTAGTTTTTGCAATGCAGCCATGTACTCGTCCACTGTTTCTCCTTTGGTCTGTTTTCTTTGGAAAAAGTTGTATCTGTTAATAGCTGTGCAGACCACGGGCCTGTAGTGAGAGTCCAAATCGCCCAACGCATGCTGGAACACATTTGTGTCCGTGGCTGGTCTCTCTGGTTTGACTAAGTTCAGGTATACTCTTTGGCCGGCTGGGCCTAAATTATGCAGCAATATTTTCTTGCGTCGCGCGTCCGGGAACGCGTCCTCGCCTTCTTCCTCCAATGCCGAGAGGTAATTAAGGAAGTTTTGCTTCCAGTCCTCCCAGGGCATCTCAGGTTCGCCCATCTTCGGCAGGAACGGCACTGGGTTTGTCAATGCAGAAGTTTGGACACACATGACCGGGACGCTGGTGGCACGAACCGCTCCTCCGTCACTATCTCTTGGGGGGAAAGTGCTTGGCGGCGCGTTGTCTCGCCCTGCTTTGTCTAATTGGGCCTGTTCTCCCTCCTGCGCTTGGCTTTCGCTGTGGTGCTCCAGCGCAGCACGCCTGTAGGTGGCACAGTGCCCACGTGGTCCGAGGGGTGACTGGTTGGGCGTCCGCAGCAGCCTACCCTGCTACTGGTGCCTGCTGTGTGATTGGCAGCACTGTCCTCGCTCTTACCCCGTCACTGCCACGCTCCCATACAATGCCTCTGGTCCTTGGTAGCCTGCTAGGCTGCAGGGCTTCCCTTGAGGGTTCTGGGTACTCCTGTGCAGGGGTGCCTTTCACCACCTCGTCGCCATTGTGAAGTTGCATGCATACATCAAGGGCCTAGGAAATACACCCGGACATGTTTCTGTGATATCAGGGGGTGTTTATTTCCGCTTCTAAATTTGCACAACTAATAACGTTCGGGAGCGCCGGAACAGGCTCCTGCTCGCATCGGAGTCTGCGCGCCAATGGTAAAACATGGCCGCCGCCGGACGTCCGTCTACGTCACACCCCGTGGTGACGGCGCAGCTAGACCGCTACACCACACGTACCATTGCAAGACGACCACATGCTGCTTTGTTTAATTTTTCTTTTTCTGTTTTTATACTTTTAATTTCTTGCGTACGTTGCTGAGTTTGGCAGAGCACTTTATTGTGTGGTGTAAATGAGTGAATTTAAGAGATACTCGGTGATAAATAGATGCATGAGTGCAAGGATGAGTAGAAGAATGCATGTATGAGAACGTATTCTGTACCTACACTTATTAATGATTAAGGAGGAACTTTATATATAAGCCAGTCCTATTGACATTGTCAGTGCTTATCAACCTTCCAGTGGTAGCTAGTCGATCTTCCTAGTTGCACATCTCATCACTCGGCTGCGCACACAAGCTAAAAATGTGTGCACACAAATGTTCTGTTGCCGCACACGAGGACAAATAATTTGAGGGAACATTGGTCACGGGTAGGTGACCTCTATCAAGAATCAATAGAAACACTGCCCCCCACTGCTAGAGAGCCTGTGATCATCTCAATTATGAATCCTGGCAAAGATGCCCATCCTGCAGACGACTATCTCTATTGAATCTCAATAATAAAAGTCTAGCTTGGATCATTGCAAACTGACTCAACACAGTAATGAGGAGCTTAGTGTTGTCAATGGACTGACTTCCATGCCATTTCCAGTGTATAGAGGTACACGAGGGGGATGTCCCCTCTGACCTTTGGCCATGGAGTATTTAGCTACATGGCTTCCCAAATAGATATGTTTTATTATCACTTTATGCTAATGACATTTATGTTCTTTGTGGAAAAAATGGAGGGTGATCATTAACAAAAGAATCAAGGTATGGAGCGCTTACAGGAATAGATGTTAACTGGACAAAATCAGAAATATTTCCCTTCACTGACTCCTCTCTTAGGCCACAGGCCAATTTGTTCACTTGTAATGCTCTCATGTATCAGTTCTGTTCCTATTGTGAAGCGCTCTGACACCTTCGGGTAAAGTCCGCGCTAAATAAAAACGCTTCCTTAGATAAATAAATAAACTCTCAGCCCTGTGTTCCTTAATTTCCTTTTCCGGGTCAGCGGGGGCAGAGACAGCACCAGCAGCGAATGCAGTCATTTCCGGCCTCTTCCGCGGCTCCAGCAGCTGTAGGGGTGGAAGGATCCTCGGTCTGTGCGGTGACCTTCACCCTCTGACCCCGGATGTCACCCCCGGCCTCGGATTGCCATCTTCACCGTCCCAGGCCGAGGGGGAGAGGACTCTGAGCAGGGGTCTGCGCAGGTAGGAGCCTTCAGGCAACCCCCTTCCCGCTTCAGACAACCTGAACTCTGCATCCCCACCCTTCAAGTCATGGCCCCTCCCGGGCTTCGGCCCCTTCACCTCTCCCCTCCCACCTCTGACCTCCCACCTTCCTTCCTCCCCTCCTCGCCTGCGGCCCCTTCACCTCTCCTAGTGCAGAGAGTGGGTGTTATTCACGAGGAAAGCTCAGCTGACTTTAAAGCCCCCTGAAGTTGTGTTGTCCTGCTTTTGTCTGCCCTCTCTGTCCTCACTTGCTTTGCTTCTTTGCTTTGTGGTGTTTTTAACTTCCAGTCCAGGCCACTGCACACAGGGATTCCAGATTGCTTCATGTCTTTGTGGTGTCAGGCAGAGAAGCATTGGTATTGATGTGTTCATTGCCTTGAATGATGTTTGCAATTTCCAGCTCCATGCAAGTAAAACCCTGAGCCAAGCTGTGAGCCTCCCATGAAATATGCTGCTCAGATGCCCTGCACTAAAGCTAGCTTTGACTAGCTAGTGAATTTCAAACTGCAGTAGTCATTAGGGCTTTAGCGCTGACAGCTGGAGCATCCAATGCAGTCTAGGTGTCACAACAAATCAGAAACAAGGAAAAGATATTCTACAACTTCTTTGTTGACCTTTAACCATTGAGAAACTACATACACAATAAGCGCACAACTGAATGAAAGATGATAAACCACACCTTAAAGAAAAGAATGAGAAATGCGTTATTTTATGTTACCATTCTCAAACGTCACTTTGTTAATGCAATCACTGCACATATTTTGTGTGGAACCAGAGAGAAACTGAATTGAACTTTTGTTGGCCCAGTGGGTTCTAGTGGCATCTGTGTTATAGAGGTCAAGTCAAGTCAAGTCAGAAAATTTATATAGCGCACTACATACCCAGAGGGTTTCAAGGCGCTTAGAAAGGGGAGGAGGATTACTTGTCAAAAATCCACGTTTTAAGATGCTTTCTGAATGCTAGGTGGTTCTGGGTAAGGCGAAGGTAAGCGGGGAGTGAGTTCCATGTTTTAGCAGCTAGGTATGAAAAGGATCTGCCTCCCATGGTGGTCTTGTTGATGCGAGGTACGGTGGCGAGGGCTTGGCTGGAAGAACGTAGTTGGCGGGAGGGGGTGTAGAAGGACAGTCGTGAGTTGAGGCAGTCTGGTCCGATGTCGTAGAGTGATTTGTGTGCGTGGGTAAGCAGTCGGAAAGTGATCCTCTTATTGACAGGTAGCCAGTGGAGGTCTTTAAGGTGACCAGAGATGTGTTCGTTGCGTGGGATGTCTAATATGATCCTGGCTGAGGCGTTTTGGATTCGTTGGAGTTTCTTCTGGAGTTTAGCGGTAGTGCCCGCGTAGAGGGTGTTTCCGTAGTCCAGTCGGCTCGTGACCAGAGCGTGGGTGACTGTTTTCCTTGTTTCGGTGGGGATCCAGCGAAATGTTTTTCTGAGCATGCGGAGAATGTTGAAGCAGGATGAAGAGACGGCGTTGACCTGCCTGTTCATTGAAAGTGAGGAATCAAGGATGACGCCTAGGTTCCGTGCGTGGTCTGTCGGGATGGGTGCTTTTCCGAGGGCTTCCGGCCACCAGGAGTCGTCCCATGCAGAGGGGGATGTACCTAAGATGAGGACTTCTGTTTTGTCTGAGTTCAGTTTCAGACGGCTTTGTTTCATCCATTCTGCAACTTCTTTCATTCCTTCGTGTAGGTTAGTTTTGGCGGTGCTGGGGTCATTGGTGAGAGAAAGGATTAGTTGAGTGTCATCCGCGTAGGAGATGATGTTGAGGTTGTGTTGGCGTGCGATGGTCGCGAGGTAAAAGGTGGCAGCCTGCAACTGAAAGCACAATGAAGATGCGCTTAGTTTTAAAATTGTATTGTACACAGTAAAAGGCTGCAGAGATTTATTTTTGTAAGGCAAGCATTAACCTTCTATTTCTATGTTCTTGCAACAGTTTCTTCATTACTTGGTTTTACTCATAAGAAAGTGTAATTCTAAGGAGTGTTACATATTGGCCAGTTGAGTGTCATAACATGTGTATTTGTAAAGCGCACATTCACCCAGAGGTTTTTTGGCACTGAATAACAGATGTTTATTGTTACCCAACTCAATGATACTCATTTTATCGACCTCGGGTGCATGAAAGGCTGAGTGGACCCGCGGGGAATTGAACCTGTGACCATGAGGTCGAACACAGGCCCCTGCAGTGGACGCATTAGACCAATGAGCCACCAGAGCCGGTCACTCGTAACTGCACTGAAATCATGGAAATGTCACACATAAGCAATCTAAAAACTTGGCAGCTCTGCTACGGTGGCCCTGAGTGGCCAAATCTGAGATTCACTACTTTGGTTCATTGTTTCTGCTGCAACGTTGCATGCAAAAACCAGTCCGGCCGAGCCCGGTCTCTACGGGAGACACATGGTGACATGTGGCATTGGATCAATTCGGCTGCAGGCTGCTAGGAGGAGACTTTAAATACACAAACAGCAAGCGCTGTATCCCAACACCTTTTGCAGTTTTCCGGATCCCTGAAACTAGTGATGTAGGTGACTAAACACTGAGCTGCCATTAGACCTACGGACCCCCCACTCACTCCTGTGCCCCTTGACCCTGGCTTCAGGGGGTGCATTACACTCTTGCAGTGCAGCTAAGGTCATCTGATTGGTGCCGGTGGGCGCCACTGGCACTTATCCTTGGGACCAGAACTCCTTCCTCACAAGCAGCAATCCTGAACATAATTTTGCTTGTTTTATGTAATTTATTTTTTTTAAACGTCTTTTCTGACAATCCAAGCATCATATCGTATGTGTTATGTCATTGTGTGACCTCAGCGTCATTATGATGAGTCATTCCCCTCTTCTTTGCCTGTGAGCGCCTTGTCTAGACCGGGCCTCTGCAATTGCAACACAGCCCACCCGTGAAGCATGTCTGCAAACAGTCATCAGGAAACATTGACCCGTAAAACAACCACACCATTGGCCTGTTCATTTCTACACATGCAACGCACTGGTGACTTATAGCACTGCTTTGTAATTTCATTTATCACTCCTCGGGTCCTGCCCCAGCCACTCCTACTTCATTGTCGACAGCCCGCAATCATTTCAATGTCAATTGTGCAGTCCATCCAGGAGGTTCCAGACCTCATGCAAGAGTGAGGGGTCAGGAGGTCATTGGTGACACCCAGCTTCATTTCTTGATGGCACATGGAACCAGGTACAAATACTGCCTCATTGGTTAGCAGCTGACCCCTGGTGCTCTGCAGCTCCTATATAAAGGAGGCAGTGTGCAGGGATTGAAGGACTCTGGGCCAGCATCAGCCTGTCAAGCAGATGCCTTATATGATATTTGATGACCTTAAAGTTAAACCACCCACTTAAGCAGTGAGTCACCTTTGGCACAATTCTTTCTCTATTTGCTATCGGTAAAGTGTTTTTGTTGTGCTTTAAAATGGAAACGGTTGAAAGAGCGGTGCTGCCTGACTTTGTAAAAAGAAAGAGTCACTTGTGATTTAATGCAGTTCTCTGTTCATATTAGTTGTGTTTTTCTTTCTAAATATAAACATTTGGGTGGAATAAATGGCTCACCATTTTCATTGCTGCGTAGAGCAACACATACACACCCAGAAAATATGGGACTGTCAGTCATAAGGATAATAAAAACCAGCAGCTATGTTGACCTGGACTGTGCACAGAAATTACCCTCACTCTGCTGCTGTGTGGAGCATAGGGTGCAGACAGGGCAGGGTCTGATCTGTCCCAGGGTGGTAGTGTTGTAGCACATAGTTAGTGCTTGATAACACTGAAAGGGTGCCAAAGCACGTTTTCAAAGGATGCAGCACACTTTCCCTGTGGGTGTGCCATGGATTCAATTTCATCAATTATATATGGGTAGTGTTTTGATGGACATGAGGACATAGATATATATTTATCTTGTTTGTCTTTGCAGCTTGGATTTGATGCGAACATGATTGAGAAATTAATCACTTTAGCCTTGGGTGCCAGTGTTTGAAAGGGTACAAACTGTGCGAGTGAAGTATATTTTGTGTGGCAATTGGTCTGGTGTTTTACCTGTACGCAGAGTCTGCTCAAACCACACTAGAGCAAGTGTGCAGCATTGTCTGTGCACCAGTGTGGGGGAAAGGTGAGAGAAAAGATGCGCTCATCCCTGCAAGTGGATACCTACCAGTTTTGGCTTGGTCTCTCTTGAATGTGAGCATAGGAAGGGGCAAGACATGAGATGATACCACTCTTTGGGCGGGTACTTTCTTTCATTATCTACAGCATGGGTGCTCATAAAAGTTTTACTGGAGTAGCAGCTTCTGCATTGGGGTGTTGGGGCTCCACCCTTCAGAATTTGAGGTCTGGATTTCTTCCATCTGTTCTTACACTTAATACGTAACCTTACTCATAGCATTATTGGGCAGCCAGCCAATTATGGGATGACCATTTGGTTGTATGGGATTCACTCTAATAGGGCTTATCCTTTTACTTTCTTTTTACATTTCTTTTTATTGAATACAGGTGAGGCTACATTCCAACAGCACATCGTTTGCATACAGTATGACATTATGTGAAATGGCATGAATTAGATCAACCATAGACATATCAGCTACCAATCTAGATAAGCTTTTACCTATGTACTCTACACTGGTATCACAGTTGTGTTGTAAAGGTAACACAGTTGTTACCTTTACTTGTGCAGCTCTCTGTGTGGCACTTCGAAACTGTCTAGTGCTCTGTTGATAGCCTAGTCTTACTTCTCTGTTCTTCTCTCCCAGCGCAGCGCAGCAGACTACGTGCTGATGCTGCGGGAGAGACTAGCCAGATCTGACCTATTGGAGGGAGGAAAGGGGTGCGGTCCAGTTACTGGCCGCATCCCACCCTCCTCCGTACTGGATAAAAGGACTCACCCGTCCCGTCCGCGCAGCGGGCGGGCGCAGCGAGCGCGCCAAAGGCAAGCCCGTCTGTGCCCGTCCGGGGCCGGAAGGGGCTAGGGGCCCAAACCTATGTCCAAATCACCACCGATGCCCAAAAACCGATCACATATTCGAAAGACCAGCTAATAAATCTCAGCTCTTCCACTCAGAAAGCGTGTAATCATACGCTGAATGCTGCTAGCCTACCCCTATTTTGTGAACACTGTCGTTACAACCCTGCTAATGACATCACTGTAGAGGGTAAATTTGAGTCTCTTAATATGCTATCGATTAATTGCCGCTCGTTGAGGAAGCATAAGCTGCATATATACGACCTCTTAGTGGAAAAACAACCAGATGCACTCTTCCTCACCGAGACCTGGCTGGATGCAGAGTCAATCCTGATATACTGGAAGCAATTCCCCAGGATTACGGGATAATAAGACTTGACCGGGTCAAACAGAGGGGAGGTGGGATTGCCATTATTCACAAACTGGATCTGCTATGTACTTTGGAGAGAGTACTAATTAAAGAATGTGAACGATAAAAGACCATCATAACAGGGCCATAAATGGATATCTGATTTACCGTCCGCCAGGTAGGACGTCGCTCTTTTTGGATAGCTTGACGGAGGTAATAGCCCTTCATGCTTTACGGTATAATAAGTTCCTCGTGTTGGGGGCCTCAATTTTCATATTGAGGATGTAAATGATAAGGAGGCTTTAAGTCTACTTGCATCTTTAAAAATGTTTAATCTTAATGTTCAATCCCTGATGCCCACCCATAAAGCAGGCCATTTGTTGGACCCTATCTTTGCCAACTGGGAGGGGGTGGCGGTGCAATCCCCCAGTAAGGTATTATGGACTGACCATTTTCTGGTGGAGTTTACCATCCGTAAGGAGTCCAAGCTATTACCTAGCATTAAACCCATGGTATGTAAACGGAGGCAATGGGGGAAAATTAAACAGGATCAGTTAGAATTGGCTCTAAAAAGAAGCAGCCCCCACTAAAAGATAATGTTGATGAAGCTTGGACAGATTATAAAAAATGGCGGTCAGGAGCTTTAGATGAAACTGCCCCGTGGACCACTAAGGCCCCTGCGAGGCGCTCAAAAACAGCTCAGTGGTTTAATAAAGATCTAAAAGCATGTAAAACGGAATGTAAAAAATTGGAGCGCATTTGGCGCAATAATTATGAGGAGGTGGCTAGACTCAACTATAAAAACAGCATAAAGAGCTATCACAAATTGATTAGATTCACAAAGCGCAACTTCTTAAAAATTAGAATTGAATTGGCTGATAACTCTACCAAAGAACTCTTTGTTATTTACAAAGAACTCACCTCATTGAAGAGAACCATAGCTCCTGAACTACATTCTAAGGATATGTGTGAAGCCATTGCTGACTTTTTTTGTGCAGAAAGTGGATAACATATATAAAACCTTTCCAGACACACCGGCAGAACCCCCTAAGGACGCCTCTACCAATAGGCAGATGATTAACAACGGAGGCCTTAATCAGTTTGTGGTGCCTAATACTATGGAGTTGGCGAGTATCATACATAGTATTAAATCTGGCTCCCCTGAGGAAATGGAAAATAGCGCAAGTCATTCCCTTAAAAAAAAAAACCCATGTGAGTGCTGCGCAGTTGTTGGACAACTATCGACCTATATCGCTGCTGCCTTTTTGTGCTAAGGTGGTGGAAAAGATAGTTAATAAACAGCTCTCTAAACATTTGGATAACGGACTGTATCTGCATCCCTCTCAGTCAGGGTTCAGAGTTCACCACTTGACTGAATCGGCACTCCTCTTCTCCACCGAACTATTGAGGAGTAGAGTAGATGAGGGGAAGACCGCTGCGCTCCTTTTACTAGACCTGAGCGCGGCATTTGACACCGTCTCCCATCCTGCTCCTTTGTCTTAAGGAGGCGGGTATCGACGGTCTGGCTCATGAGTGGATGTGTTCATTTTTGGCAAATAGACAATTTCAGGTCTATTGTCCTCCGTTCAAATCCGAGGTGCGCTCGCTCAGATACGGGGTGCCTCGGGGCTGAATTTTGAGCCCGACCTTGTTCAATCTTTATATGGCACCCCTGGCCAAGCTGGTGGTGACGTACGGGGTTGAGATAGTGTCATATGCTGATGACACCCAGCTGGTAGTGACACTGTCTCAGCCCCCGGAAGAGGCCTCATCCAATTTCTCGGCATGTCTGAGCAGAGTAGCCGGATGGATGAACACCAATTGCTTACGCCTCAACGCTAACAAAACTGAGCTTTTGGTGTTGGGGAAATCTCCATCCATCTGGTCATCGGCATGGTGGCCTAAAGAACTTGGCACCCTCCCGAAACCATTAGATCAGGTTAAAAATTTAGAGGTCAGATTGGACGAGACTCTATCCTTCGAACACCACACTAGAGGGATAGCAGGGAAATGCTATGGGATCCTTAAGGTCCTACGCAAGACCCTGGACTCGCTCCCTGCTAACAGCAGGAAAACGTTAATCCACACTTTGGTGACACCCCACCTTGACTATAGTAACGCCTTGTATCTAGGTTTGAGTAGGAAAGGTTTACATAGGTTACAGTGTGTCCAAAACACGGCAGCGAGACTAGCTCTCAATCTCCCAAGAAGATCTTCAGGGAAACAAGCCTTAGCTCAACTTCACTGGCTCCCTATACGGGAACGTATTATCTTCAAGAGCATGTGTATGACCCATCGCATTGCTTATGAGAGAGGGCCCGCCTATCTACAAAAGCTACTCACCAAATACCACCCCAATCGTCCGTTACGATCTCAGGGCCGTATGCTCTTTCAGGTACCCAGGATTCAACGGGCACGGATGGGGGGTCGTTCTTTCAGGTATTTGGCTAGCAAATAATGGAATGACCTCCCCATTGAGCTCCGGATGGAGCCATCAGAAGCAAGCTTTAGGCGTAGTTTGAAAACTCACCTCTTTCCCAAATCTTGATATTCTCTTGACCTCTCCCTTAGCGGCCTTTTTGTTTATGGGGTTTAGTACTGGTGAACAGTTTAAAGCGCGGGGACACACTGTTCCTAGTGTAACCAGGCGCTATATAAAAGGTGTTATTATTATTATTATTATTATTGCCATAGCCACAAATAATGAAAACGCGTGAGACAAGAAGGAAAGAAAGGGATTATAAGAGAGGGAAGGGGATTACGGCCTCATCACGATATGTACCGGTATGACATCTTTCTCAATCACTGCTCTGCATTCACGTGTATTTTGGCCACTATGTGTCTATCTTTCGATTGAAGCGGAGAGGATCATCTTAATCTTATGGGTTGGTACTAAGGTACCTCTGCAATTGTTCCCAGATGTCCCTGGGGTGAGCCTGTGCATAAATTCCCAGTAAAGTACGCCGCATCCTAAGCCAATCTGTGGCACGTGGTTTCTGGTGGCAGCCCCAGCACATCGCCACCCGACGTTTAGCCAGCAACAGAAGCATGGACACTAGTTTTCTACTTGTCGCATGTGCATTTCTCACATAGCCGAGCAACTCTTATCAAGGGGGATTGTTCTTTCTGACACTTCAGCATCTTATCTAATGCATCAAACATGGTTTCCCAGTAACATGTAATATCTGGGCAGCAGCAGACCAAATGCAAAAAGGACACCTCCTGTGCAGGGCATCTCAGACATCTCACATCCCCACTCAAACCAACTTTATATGACCATCAGGAGTCCTGTATAATCTATGTAAAAACTTAAAGTGAATGAGAAATTTCCTAGTTCATACAAAGGAAAGTTTCATTTCTATTAAGGACGTGGAGGCGAGGATTATGCATGTCCTTTCTCCATTTTATTGGACAGCAAGTTAAAAGCATAAGAAAAAACAACCCAGCCATGAACTACCTGTCCCAATATGCTTAGCGGTAGTCATGGTAACCAAACAGCCAATAACAGTCCATCCAAGAATATATAGAAATCCCACGCCGTAGTCCTTCCTCTTTCTTTTCTGCTGCTGGAATGAAGTCCTCTACCCTCTAGTCTGCTTATCTCGTCCAGAATAATGTGGAATAAATCAGAATCACATTGCAATGTGGAAAAATACAAGAAACATCAATAATCAGATGCAAGAGAAAACACCATGCGAATGCAGCAAAGCAGAATACAGCATGAAATATCGAAAAACCAATACTTCTCTGAATTGAAGAAATTATCTCTGGAAACCAAAATCCAGGAAGGGAGGCTAGATGAAGCCAGGCAGGGATAATCCTCGCCTCCGCGTCCTTAAGAGAATTGAAACTTTCCTTTGTGTGAACTAGGAAATTTCTCATTCTATGTCAGGAAGCGGAGGCGAGGATTATGCATGTTTAAAGCTTACTCACAACCAGAGTAGCAGCTTCATGAATTGGCTTAAAATAAAACTTTTTGAAAGTTGAATCAGAAGACCAATCCGCCGCATTCATAATGTCCTCCAATCTGCCCTCAACTTGGACAGCCTTGGATGCCATTGCGCCTCTAGTGGAGTGAGCACCAAAGTTTGTAATATCAATTCCAGCCTCGGACATAATCCATCTGACCCATCGGGCAATAGTGGGAGATGAAACCGCTTTAAAAGGTTTTTTGATAGCAATGAGCAGTTGTCTTTCACCTGGTGGACGAACCTCCAGAGTCCTGTTCTCATAAGCTTTGAGGCAACGTACAACACACAGTTTAGGTGAATCTGGAAAAGCTGGATAGGATACTGACCTGGTATTGCACTTTGTTCTTCTGGAAACAGTAAAGCTAACACCCTCAGGTGTAAAAACTCTAGCGGAGATATCTAGAGCCTGAACATCGGAAGCCCTTTTACAAGATATAAGACAGAGGAGAATAGCTAACTTAGCCGAAAGTTCCTTACGTGAAAGGTATTCATTATCCTGCCAGGATAAAAGATGACGTAAAACCATATTAACGTCCCACAGGCCCGAATAACGGGGCTCCAGGGGACGTGAAAGACGAATACCTTTTAGAAGCTTGCAAACCCAAGGATGTTCCCCAACCGGAGATCCATCCACCAGGGAATGACCAGCGGAAATTGCTGACCTGAAAGAATTGATGGTGCAGTAAGCTAGATTTTGTGGAAAAGATCAGCAAGGAAGTTAACTACGTCAGTGACAGGGGAGCCCACGGGATCCAGGTGTTTTGCCACACACCAATGAACCCATCTGTTCCAGGCTGATCGGTAGCGTTTTGTGGTACTTGGGGCCCAGGCTCACTGAATGAGGAGTTCAGCCTCTCTCGAAAGCGTGTCGTTAGACCAACGTTCCCTGAAATCCTCCAGGCAATGAGATGTAGATGGCTTTGGAGAACCAGGGGATGAGGGTGACCTAAGGGATCTGTCAGAATGAGGTTGAATGATGGTAACCGAAGAGGCTTGTCCCATGATAATTCTAGAAGGGACGGGAACCAACACTGAGCCTTCCAGATCGGGGTGATCAATATCAGAGAGGCCTGTTGTCTGCGGACCTGGGCTGCTACTCTCTGAATGAAAAGAAATGGGGGAAACGCATATGCTGGGAACCCTGACCAATCCTGCATAAAAGCATCCACCGCTTCCGCTCCCGGATCCGGCTTCCAGCTGAAGAACCGTGGAAGCTGGGCATCCCACCTGGACGCAAACAGGTCCACCACAGGATGGTCCCAAAGATCCGAGATCTTTTGAAACACTGACGGATCCAGTCTCCAATCGATGGCATCCCGAAAATTCCTGGATTGCCAATACGCCACCGTGTTCTGATCGCCGGGGAGATATTCCGCCGTAACAGAGTTCTGATGTAGAAGGCAATAATTCCAAAAATCCTTGGCAAGATCAGCTAGGACTTTGGAATGAGTGCCTCCTAGGCGATTGATATACCTGAACGCTGTTGTATCTATCGTCCATCCGGAGAAGAACACAACAAGAGACCTTGGTCGAGGTGAACGATCGGAAGGCAAAAGAACCCGTTAGGAGTTCTAGGCAGTTGATGTGGAGGTGTAGCTCCTCCTCCGTCCATCTGCCCCCCACAGAGAGGGAGCCGCAACTGGCTCCCCAGCCTTGGCGACTGGCATCCGATTTGATCACAAGATCCGGGTGGGAGCAGAAAATCGCCCTCCTGTTCCAGGCATCCATGTGATCCAGCCACCAGAGGAGTTCCAACTTGGCCTCCGTGGACAGGGAGATGAGTTCCGAATAAGTGAGACCTTTGCGGAGATTAAACGCCTTTAGTCTCTGGAGAGCCCTGTAATGAAGGGGTCCCGGAAAAATGGCCTGGATCGATGACGACAACAAGCCCACAATCCTGGCCAACTGGCGGAGGGAAATTCGGTCCCGACGTAGAACTTTGCAAATCTCCTTCTTGATATTGGATATCTTCTGAGAAGGGAGATGCAACGTTGCGTCCCTCGTTTTGATAAGAAAGCCGAGGAAAGTCATGTCCTGCTGAGGGACTAAGTCCGATTTCTGGACATTGATAATGAACCCTAGAGATTGGAGAAGAGAAATGGTGATCTGCAGATGTCGAAGGAGAAGATCCTTGGATTGGTTCATGATGAGAATATCGTTCAGGTAGATAATTAGTCGAATCCCCTTGGTGCGGAGATGTTCGACTAACAGACGTAGGAGCTTGGTAAAGCACCAGGGTGCTGAGGAAAGCCCAAAGGGGAGAGTGCAAAACTCGTAAACTTGATCCTTCCACAGAAATTGGAGGAACCGGCAATGTGGAGGGTAGATTGGAACCGAAAGATAGGCATCCTTGAGATCCAATTGTACCAGCCAGTCGTTCTGAAGAAGTAAGTCTCTCAGAAGATGGATGCCCTCCATCTTGAAGTGCCGGTAAATCAACCATTCGTTGAAGGAGCGGAGGTTGATTACAGGTCTGAAGCCCTTGTTCTTCTTTTGGACAAGAAAGATATTGCTGAGAAAACCCCTTGGATGAAGGAAAGACGGAGTGATGGCGCCTTTTAGGAGCATATCCTGAACAGTCTATGAGTGCCTGATCTGTGGTTGAAAAAACCAAGGGACGAGGACGAGAGAGCTTAACGGGGGATCCGTAAAATTCTATGTGAAACCCCTGAACAGTCACTAGAACGCAATAATCTGAAGTGAGATCTGACCAGGCGTCTAGAAACACAGCAATCCTGCCCCCCAGGCGCACTGGGGAGAGGATAGAAAAGCTTACAGTTGAATCCTTAGGAGGTGGATTGATTCCCTCCGCATCCTCTGCCCTGGCCTCTGCCTCCACGGGAAGGGTAGAAGGAGCCTTGTCTCCCGTCTTTCCACCCGTTGTCCCTTCTGCCTTGACCCTTATTGGAGCATTATTGGAATTGGCGGCCGGCAGAGCGACCCCTGCCTCTGCCGGCCCCAGCAAAAACCTTCCTCGGGAAAATCTTTTTCATGGAGGCTTGCACCTTATCTAGAGCAGAGAAGGTAGCCGCAAACTTGCCTAATTCCTTTGCGAAAGGATCACCAAATAAGGTACCCTGAGCTACTGAACCCGCCTCCGACGAGTACAACTCCCCAAGCTTAGGGTCAATTTTGAGGAGGAGAGAATGGCGACGCTCGGCAGAAAGGGCACAGTTGGCGTTACCCAAAAGGCACATGGCCCTCTGTGCCCAACCCGCTACGTCATCTATGGAAAGAGGCTGACCAGATTCTTTGGAGCGTTGAGCGAGCACGATAATTTTTGTAAGAGGGCCTACGATGTCCAGGAGGTTATCCTGACACGCCTTCCAGGACCTGTCAATCCCCTTTTTTGGGTCTTTAATATACTTAGCAAAGAACGTGCACAATTTGCGGTCTATCTCAGGAGTTACAGCCACCCTGTTAGGAAGGGAAGGTCTAGGGCACTCCGACCGCAGTCGTTACCGCACGTCTTGAGCAAGGGGTTGACGAATCTTAGCGGCTACATAGTCCGCAGTTGTTTTATCAGGGAGCCACTCGGTGGAACGAGGCCAAAAAATAGTGTTAGGATCAAACATATCCGGTTGAACCAGTTCGCCGTCACCAAAATCCGAGCCACTGGACTTAGGGCGCCAAGACCTGCCAGCGTCCGTCCTGACCTCAGAGGACTCATCATCATCATCATCCATGTCATCGTCATCGTCATCATCTCCCTCTAGGGGAAACCCTTCCTCCGGGTCAAGGTCCTGTGTGGCATCGCCACCAATAACTCCGGGCGAGTCCTCCCCCGGTAGGGTGCGCTTCTGAGCATGCGCGCACTCTTATGGAACACCTCAGCAAGCCCGCTGAAGCCCTCCAGGTGCCCCGCGTCACACTTCTTGGCCGTGCGTGGTGGCACAGTGTGAACACCACTAGGCCCCGCCCCACTGTCTCCCAATATACCAGAACTAGTTTTAAAAAACATGGGCAGACAGCTTATTGATGCTGTCCTGCAGAGGTGCCAGCACTTGGGCAATCGCCGAAGAGAGGAGTCTGTCCACCTCTTCAGGAGGACGCAAAAGGGGAGGTTGAATTTGCTCATTTGCATTAGCCACATAAACATGGTCCTGACGAGACTGCATTTCCGTCCAGGATTGGGCACCCATAGACATCCACACCCCAAACGAATTAAAAGGGGGGTTCCCCCAACACAGGTACCCAACAGGCAACAGTAGGATATAACACTAAGCCAATAATGTGTGACTAGTAAGGTAAAATACACCAGGACCACAAAGTCAGTCACAACCTAATCGTACCACAGAAATACGGTGTCAGTGAGGGGGGAAAGAGGCACAATTAAAATTAATGAAGCGCAAAAGCCTCTGCGCGTGTTCTCCACAGACGCGCAAAAGGCGCTGTGGAGAAGCCGGCAAGCGTCTGAGGTGAACGACGCCACACACCGCACACGCGCACCACAAAGACGCTCGGGCTGAAAGCCTACCGCGTCGCGCTAAAAATAGAAACAGCCTGCGAAACACAGGAAATAACAACAAATGCCAGAAAAACCACGCTGACCACAAAATATATATATCAACTGCCCCGCCACAAGTTAAAGCGGTAAGAAAACGGGGACTTAACTTGACGCGGCAGCAATGGAGAAAGAGGAAGGACTCCGCCGTGGGATTCCTATATATTCTTGGATGGACTGTTATTGGCTGTTTGGTTACCATGACTACCGCTAAGCATATTGGGATAGGGAGTTCATGGCTGTGTTGTTTTTTCTTGTGCTTTTAACTTGCTGTCCAATAAAATGGAGAAAGGACATTCATAATCCTCGCCTCCGCTTCCTGACATAGAATCAACCATAGCCTATAGTTAGGGGACAGCTCCTGAGCCTGCCCGCAGCAGTATTTATTTTATTTATTTTAAAGGTTTTATATAGCGCTACCTGGACCCTAGAGTGTCAGAGCGCTTTACAGGATCTGGTTAAACATAAAGACTGGCCAAACTAAATACAATTGCTAAAATAAGGTAAGGGAGTTGAACTTTAAGAGTGATTTAAGGTTAGGAAGTTCAAAATCATGTAGCAAATGAGTGTTAGTAGGGATTATGTGGGAATGCATGAGCAAAGGGTGCTATGGAATTGTTGCAGTACAAAGTGGTTCCTTTAGGAGGCACTCTCTGAGCGGGCGTTGTCAGCATGCACAAGGACATGGCCTTACGGGAATAGATCTCCTGTGGTGTGCAGGTCATGGTGTTGTAAGGTGTGCTTAAGAGTGAGGGGGGTCCAGGGGCTATCAGCCTAAGGTAAAGCAGAAGAGTAAAGGATGCCCTCTCCAAAGACACAGCAGAGCTTACACCATGCCCAGCAAGTGGTAGACGAAGTCTGGATGTCTAAAGGATCCACAGGGATGCCCTTCGGTAGGACAGAAGACGAGGGTGATAGATCACCAAGCTGGTCTCTCTCGGGTTTGAGATAAGGGATACAGACGTCTGGGTGGTACAAGTGATCTGGATATTGGCATTGTGCTGTCAGGTAATAAAAGTGAAAGTCTGTGTCTCCAAAGCCACCGCGTTCTTAAGGGATGTTAAGGTATATGCCCACTGGTCCTCTGCTATGGGGAATCCCAGCAGTGTCTCCCACTCCTCACACACCCCAGGGATGCATATCGGCGCTGTGCACTACATGCCTGTGTATAGTCGGGTAATCAGTTTGCCAGGTGATGGGTTAGTTAGAAAGTCTACTTGTACCTGGAATGTGGGCGGCGCCATCGGGAAAGAAGCAAAGCCAGCATGCAGTGCCGCGCTGAGCTGATATGAGGTCATTCTGTCAAGCAACCCCATGCGTTACCCTGCCATCACTCTATCTAGCTCGATAAATGTTCCCTCCGGGAACGCAGCTCCAAAAGTGTGAAGATGAAGCTTCCTAAGTCTCCTTTAGGCACCCGTATCCCCGGGAAATGGCAATGTTGTGTGCCGAGGCAGTGGCACAGATGGGGCATATAACATCTTCAGTTGTGCCCTACGTCGCAATCTCTGCCAGGCCCATACTGCACAGCCCACTGTATCTACCCTAGATCACAGTGTAGTGTGTGGCCTTTAAAGGACTGTGTTCAGTGGCGTCAGAGCCGATTGGTCGTGTTCCAGCGCTGTATGTGCCATGAATTGCAGTGGGAATATCCAATGAAATCCGAACTGAGCTTGGGCATAATTGTAGTACAGCTCCATGAATTTCACATATAAGGAAGGTGCACTCATCGAAAGTGAATCCGAGCCAACAAGTAATTTCCATTTATCTTCTTTTAATCCAAAAATCGTTAAAAAACGGCAAACAGCCAATGCGTTTCGTTCTTTATAGCCAAAGGAACTGCTTCAGGGCTATAAATCAATTGAATTGAAGAGTATTGAAACAACAAATAAACGATATACAAGATATCCAAAACTTGCTGCCAGTTATTATGCTGTTTGGTACGCCTGCATTGTACACATACTCATTTTAGTTACAAATGTAAATCGTCGTTTATCTACTTTTGGAACCTTATTTCGTGTACTCCTCATTAACTTTAGTATGGAAGCAACATTTATATGATGGAAGAATTATAGTAATCAAGCTTTGGATATCGTGTATTTGTCGTTTCAATACTCTTTGATCCAATTGATTTATAGCTCTGAAGAAGTTCCTATGGCAATAAGGAACAAAACGCGTTGGCTGTTTGCCATTTTTTTACAATTTTTGGAATAAAAGAAGATAAATGGAAATTACTTTTTGGCTCTGATTCACTTTCGCTGAGTCACCTTCCTTATTTATTTCTTTGAACTCTGTAGCATCGAACAGCGATGGATGCTGGAAGTAGTTGCACCCAATTTGACAACATAAATTTGGTAATTGAAGTGCTTCACCTTGGTCTGTCATTGATGGCTTCTTTTGTTTATTTAGTAAAGCTCCATGTCTGGGGCACCCAAACCTTCCTGCTCAAAGGGTAGGGTCAGGGTTTCCAAAGAAATCCTGGGTTGTTTTCCGGCCCAGGCAAGGGATATCAAGTTTGATCGCAGTCTACTTCTGAAACTAGTGCTAAGAGGGAGCGGGAGGTTAATAAACATGTAGAGAAACTTGAAGACAACAACCATTTTTGCTATGCCCTGTCATCCTGCTAGGGACAGCAGCAGACCAGCCCCTCATCCCATTAGACTTTCCAGCCTGTCCATGAGTCGCCCGTAGTTATATTGCCAAAGTTCCTCAATATTATGGCTTAGCCAAAATCCTAGGTATTTCACTGGGCCCTCCGCCCAGCAGAGTGGATACTCCGATTGAAACCGTTCTGTGACTGTCGTCTGCGGCAAGATAACAGATTTCCCCCCAGTTAATGTTTATGCCCATGAGGTCTAAGTTTTTGGCTAGGTGTTTGACGTACAGGGTCATGTCATCCACATGCAATAAAAAAAGTATTACCCAAGGAGCAAATGCCTTGCCTCAGTGCGCATGATGCTGCCTTAGTCTGGCCGCCAGGGGTTACATTGCTATGGCAAAAAGAAGGCGAGACAACCGGCATCCTTGCCTCGTGCCCCGAAATATATGGAAAGCTGGCGGGGGGGGGGGGTATCGTCCTGTTAATCCAAAGCCTCACCATAGGGTAAGATTATAGGAGAGCGTTCAATTTGATGAATTTGAAGCCAATGCTCAATCTGGAAAGGAGAGCAGATAAATACGGCCATTCTAAGGAATCAAATGCCTAAGTGGCATCCCGATATATCACAGCCGCTTGGAATGAAGGGTCAATTTCTTGAATTGTTGCAACAAAGGTGCGTAGATTGTGAGATGTAGCCTTTCCGGTAACAAAGACGCACTGGTCAGGGTGCATCACGAGGAGCAGCAGTGGAAGTAGTCTCGCAGTAATGAGTTTGGCGAGGATTTTATTGTCCAAATCGATCATGGGTAGGCACCTATAGGAATCGCACTGCTTAGGATTTTTATCTGATATTAGAATTGTAATGATAAGCGCTTCACAAAGCGAGAGGAGGAGTTCGCCCCTCTCCAGCGTTTCCTCATACATGCTTATGAGATGGGGCACAAGCAGTGGTGCAAATTCTTTTAAAAGGCTGCTGTCAGGCCATCCAGTCTGGGAGCCCTATCCCCTGGTAAGGCGCGGATGACTTTGATCACCTCTTCCTCGGAGAACGGCTCATCCAGATAGCTACGGTGGCCGTTCTCGAGCCACAGCAGCTGGATAGAGTAAAAAAAGTCAACCAAATCCGGGTGGAAAACATTTTGCCTCGCCTCATAAAGTGAGGAGTAAAAGGATATAATTTCCGCCTAGACGGTGGTCTGACCAATCCCCTCTGTTGAAGTGCTTAATTTGCTGATGTAGTCCCAAGCCCATGGTTTCTTTTATAAGCTGGCTAGTGTCTTGCTCGCTCTGTCCCCCTCTCCATATCTTCTAGCACATGCCTCCATTCCAGGGTAGTGTGTCTTCTGTATGGCCCCTTCTTTAAACTTCCCAATCTTACCCCTAATATCCCCAAGGTTTTGGACTTGGTGGCAAAGGATTCGCTTACCAGACCCTATATATCCTATTCTAGGCACTTAATGTCTCTCGACAGTGAGTGTAGGACCCCCGCCTGCTTTGCAATACATTCCCCCCCGAATCACAGACTTAAATGCCTCCTCAAGCATAGTGGGGGAATCACCTGTGCCCTCGTTTAACGCAAATTACTCTACTATTGCAGATCTGATTGTATCGCGGTACACCTCATCCAGTAGTGCACCTCACAGGAGTCACCAGCGAAACTCTCTGCTTGGGCAGTCCGGCAGAGTCAGTTCAACAAGTACAGGGGAGTGGTTAGAAAGGGCTCTAGCTATATGGGTGACTGTAGAAACCCAGGCGAGTACGTCCCTTGAGGTCAGTCAGTAGTCGATTCTGGACCAAGAGGGACCTGCTGATGATACACATGTACCCTCCTCCATGTTTGCGTTTCGACTGCGCCACAAATCTATCAGTCTGTGGTCTGCTATAATAGAATGCTGTTGTGCTGATGCCCTTGGGTGGGGCGTTGGGCACTGCCCTATCTGTCTCTGTTGGGTTCTAAGACTTTATTGAAGTCCTCTACGACCCCTCCCCCACACCGAATCACTCCTGGGCGTAGGGTATCTGCTGATCTCCAGACCTCTCCGAAGAAGTCTGAAGGTCTTGCGGAGGATACGGAGGGTGTTGAAGCACCTGGAGGTGACGGCGTTGACCTGTCGGTTCATGGTGAGTGATGAGTCGAGCACGATGCCAAGTTTTTGGCGTGGTCTGAGGGGGTAGGTGGACTTCTGAGGGCGGTCGACCACCGGGTGTTGTCCCATGCTGAAGGGGTGGTTAAAAGGATGAGGACTTCTATCTTCTCAGCATTGAGTTTTTGGCAGCTGTTGGCCATCCAAACTGTGACGTCCTGCATTCCTTTCTGTTTGGCGGCGGTGGGGTCTTTGGTGCGGGAGAGAAATAGCTGGGTGTCGTCTGCGTAGGATACAATGTTGAGGCCGTGTTGTCGGACAATGGCTGCGAGGGGGGTCATGTAGATATTGAAGAGGGTCGGGCTCAGTGATGACCCCTGTGGGACTCCGCAGGTCATTTTCTTGGAATCGAAGATGTAGGGTGGTAGTCTGATGCTTTGGCTTCTCCCAGTGAGGAATGATCAGATCCAGTCCAGGGCTGTTCCTTGAATGCCGGCGTCGAGTAGTTTGGCGATTAGTGTGCAATGGGACACGGGTCGAAGGCCGCTGATAGGTCGAGTAGAATAAGGGCTGCGGAGTGGCCTTGGACAAGGAGGGTACAGATGTCGTCTGTGGCGGCGAGTAGGGTGGTCTCGGTGCTGTGGTTGCTTCGGAATCCAGATTGGGACAGGTCGAGGATGGCGTTCTCTTCGATGAATCGCGTCAGTTCCTTGTTGACTGTTTTCTCTGCAACTTTGGTTGCGAAGGAGAGGAGCTAGATGGGCCGGTAGTTCTTGAGGTCGGTGGGGGTCAGTTGAGGGGCTTCTGTAGCAGGGGCCTGACTTCTGCACGCTTCCAGTCGTCAGGGAAGGTGCCTGTGTTGAAGGTGGTGTTGATGGCATGTTGAAGTTCGGGGGCGATGGTGGCCGCGGCTCTGTGGTAAATGTGAGGAGGGCAGGGGTCGGTGGGGGACCCCGAGTGGATGCCTTTCATGGTCGAGGTGGTGTCTTTGGCCTTGACAAGTGTCCAGTTGGTGATTGTGGGCTGACTGGTGTTCCTGGGGGCAGGGGTCCAGCTGTGGCGTCTGGTGGGTGGTCGATGAAGTTGTTGTATAGGTTTTTGATCTTGAGGTTGAAGTATGTTCCAAGCTTATTGCAGAGGTCTTGGGATGGGGTGATGTCTGTGGCTTCACTGCGTGGGTTGTTGAATTCCTGGATGACACTGAAGAGTTCTTTGGAGATGGTGAAGTTGGCGAGGATTTTGTTGTGGATGAAGTTCCTCTTGGTGGATCTGATTTGGTTGTGGTAGTCCGTCATGGCGTCCTTGTAAGTGTTGTAGTTTTCAAATGTGTTGGTGTTTCTCTAGTTGTTTTCCAGGCATTTGCAGGTGCGTCTGGCTTCTTGGAGGGCGGTGGTGAACCAGGCGGCATTCCTGGGTCGCTGTTTGTCGTGATTGCGTAGCGGGCGAGCTCATCTGCACAGTTGGAGATCCAGGTGTGGAGTCCTCTGGCTCTTGCGTTAGCGTCGAATGCACCTGTGTGGTTGTCTCGGGTGAACGTGGAGATGAGTTGCTCATCGGTAACCTTGCTCCAATTCCTTCGTGGTGGGCGTGGGGCTGGATTGGGTCGACGGCAAAGTGTACGCAGTGGCGGTCGGTCCATGATGGTTGCGTTGTGTGGCTTAAGTGAATGCTGTTTCCTGCAGGGAAGATGGGGTCTAGTGTGTGTCCTGCTCTGTGGGCAAGTGTTATGATGAGTTGCTTAGGATGGTGGAGTTGTGGTCACTTGGGGTGTCGAGGTATGTAGTTCAGTGAGGCGATGGTGTGGGGTGCGATGAAGTCGGTGATGGTGGTGGCGAAGGTTGTTTGAGGGCTGGGGGGTCTGTAGACGAGGGTTCCTCGGGGTGTCGCGTTGGGGCTGATCTGGATCTGGAAGTGCCAACTAACTAGTCCCAGAGTTCCCCACCCCACACCATCTACAGCCACCAAACCTGGAGGGTCCCCCCACAACCAAAATACGGCCACCTGTGGCCAACTAAAAGACATAATAGAGGAATCATCCTTGAGGGGGTAATCACTAGGGGCTCAGCACTTCCCATCTGGTGGAAGATGGGTGGCTGGACAAAGTTAACGCAACAGGAAGGAACTCCCAGCTGCCGGTAAGGCAGGCATCAATGCATGTTCAACATATATGTGGCTCTGTTGTCCGCTATTACAAGAGCACATGGCTTTGACACCATCTCTTATGCGGACGACAATCAGGTGATTATTCCTTTTGATTCAGATCCTGCTGTCACCAGAGTCAAGTTCAGGACCTCTATGTTGAACATAGCCGAATGGATGGGGGACAATTTCCTCCAATTGAATGCCAACAAAACAGAGATCATCCTGTTCAGGAAGGCGGAGGAACTCTGGTCAAAGGATTAGTGGCTTACAGAGCTGGGGCAATCTCCCTCCACTGCAAAGCATGTCAGGAATCTGGAGGTTTTACTGGACAGCAAATTGTCATCTGAAGATCATATCAAATCACTTTCCGGCACTTGTTTTGGAATTCTGAAGATGTTAAGAAAGGTATTTCCTTTGATTCCCCTAGGGGCAAGAAAGACTCTGATACAGGCACTTATTGTAAGCAGATTGGACTACGGTAACGCCCTATTGGTCGGAGCCAAGCAAGATTTGCTTACGAGGCTCCAAGTGCTGCAAAATGCGGCCGCAAGAATGGTCTTGAATAAAACCCACACGCTCCCCTTCGCAACCTTTGCTGCCTGTAAAGAAAAGAGCAGTCTTCAAACTCCTTATTCTGGTGTTTAAGGCAACTCGAGACCTGGGGCCAGCTTACTTGAGGAAAAAGACTAGGCCTTATGTTCCTGGCCACCTCCTCAGGTCAAGTAATCAAAATTTGCTAGTACCTTGCAGAATCCATAATTCCAGAATGGGAGGACGGGCTTTCTCCTATCTGGCCCCATTCCATTGGAATAGGCTGCCGGAAGAGATGCGTCGCTGTACCTCAATGGGACACTTTAAACAAGCATTTACAATGCAATGGTCTCGGCAATATTATAGGTAGAGCTATTAGAATTGCTCATTATTTTTTTAATCTTTTTTGTATCCCTAAATAAATGGCATTGTCATTTGTATTGGCATTAGCTTTGTTTTTTGCATATGTGAACCTATTGCATTAGCAGAGAGAGAGAGTGAGATAGAGAGAGCGAGTGAGGTATTGAAATAGAGAGAGAGTGAGGTAGTGAGATAGAGAGTGAGGTAGTAAAGAGTGAGGTAGTGAGAGGGATGTTGTGAGGTAGTGAGATATAAGCATAGAGTGATGTTGTGCTGTAGTGAGAAAGAGGTAGTGAAAGAGAGAGTGAAAGTGAGTTAGTGAGATAGAAAGAGTGAGGTAGTGAGAGAGAGTGATTGAGGTAGTGAGTGAGTTTGTGAGGTAGTGAGATAAAGAGGTCGTGAAAGAATGAGGTAGTGAGGGTGAGAGTTGTTGTGCTGTATTGAGATAGAAACAGAGCGATGTTGTGAAGTAGTGAGCTAGAGTGAGGTAGTGTATGAGAGCGTAAAAGTGAGTTAGTGTATTTGAGAGAGAGAGAGAGAGTGCGGTAGTGAGATAGAGAGAGTGAAGTTGTGGGGTAGTGAGAGAGTGATGTAGTGAACTTTACAGAGAGTGTGTCGTGATATAGTGAGAGAGAGATAGTGAGATAGAAATAGTGAGGTAGTATATAGAGAGAGTGTGAGGTAGTGAGATAGAGAGAGTGAAGCAATGAGTTAGAGAGAGAGAGTGAAGTTGTGAGGTAGTGAGAGAGTTGTGAATTTTTGAGAGAGTGTGTCGTGATATAGTGAGGCAGTGAGAATGAGATAGTGAGATAGTAATAGATAGAGTTAGGTAGTGATGTAGAGAGAGTGAGGTAGTGAGATAGAGAGAGTTACGTTGTGAAGTAGTGTGTTAGAGAGATATAGTTCCTGTGGTAGTGATATTGTGATGCTGTGAGAAAGAGAGTTGAGTAGTGAGGTAGAGATTGAGGTAGAGAGAGAGTTAATGAGCGATAGTGTAGTAGTGTGAGAGATAGTGAGTTAGTGAAAGAGAGAGTGAGGTAGTGATAGAGAGAGTGAGGTAGTAGGGACGGTATAGTGGAGCTGAGGAGAGAGTGAAGGGATGGTGCAGTGAGAGGCTGAGGAGAGTGCATCAGTGAAGGGACGGTACCATAAGAGGCTGAGGAGAAAGTGCAGCAGTGAGTGATGGTGCAGTGGAGGAGTGAGGGCTGCAGCCTGGATGGGGGGCGGGGCTGAGCAGAAAGTGCAGCAATGAAGGGACGATGCAATGGGGGGCTGAGCAGAGTGCATCAGTGAAGGGACGGTGCAAGGAGAGGCTGAGGAGAGTGCATCAGTGAAGGGACAGTGCAGGGAGAGGCTGAGCAGAGAGTGCAGCAGTGAAGGGACGGTGCAGGGAGAAGCTGAGGAGAGTGCAGCAGTAAAAGGACGGTGCCGTGGGGGCTGAGCATAGAGTGCAGCAGTGAAGGGACGGTGCAGTGGGACTGAGGAGAGAGTGTAGCAGTGAAGGGATAATGCAGTGAGAGGCTGAGGAGAGTACAGCAGTGAAGGGACGGTGCAGTGGGGAGGAGGAGTGAGTGCAGCAGTGAAGTGACCGTGCAGTGAGAGGCTGAGGAGAGTGCAGCAGTGAAGGGACTGTGCAAGGAGAGGCTAAGGAGAGAGTGCATTAGTAAAGGGATGGTGCAGGGAGAGGCTGAAGAGAGTGCAGCAGTGAAGGGATGGTGCAGTGAGAGACTGAGGAGTGCACAAGTGAAGGGACGGTGCAGGGAGAGGCTGAAGAGAGTGCAGCAGTGAAGGGACGATGCAATGGGAGGCTGAGCAGAGAGTGCATCAGTGAATGGACGGTGCAGGGAGAGGCTGAGCAGAGAGTGCAGCAGTGAAGGGACGGTGCAGGGAGGGGCTGTGGAGAGAGTGCATCAGTGAAGGGACGGTGCAGGGAGAGGCTGAGGAGAGAGTGCAGTAGTGAAGGTATGGGGTAGAGAGAGAGTCTGAGGAGAGTGCAGCAGTGAAGGGACAGTACCGTGAGAGGCTGAGAGAGAGTGCAGCAGTGAGTGATGGTGCAGTGGAGGAGTGAGGGCTGCAGCCTGGATGGGGGGGCTGAGCAGAGAGTGCAGCGATGGCGCAGGGAGAGGCTGAGGAGAGAGTGCGGCAGTGAAGCGATGTTGCAGTGAGAGGCTGAGGAAAGTGCAGCAGTGAAGGGACAATGCAGGCTGAGCAGAGTGCATCAGTGAATGGACGGTGCAGGGAGAGGCTGAGCAGAGAGTGCAGCAGTGAAGGGACGGTGCAGGGAGGGGCTGTGGAGAGAGTGCATCAGTGAAGGGACGGTGCAGGGAGAGGCTGAGGAGAGAGTGCAGTAGTGAAGGTATGGGGTAGAGAGAGAGTCTGAGGAGAGTGCAGCAGTGAAGGAACAGTACCGTGAGAGGCTGAGAGAGAGTGCAGCAGTGAGTGATGGTGCAGTGGAGGAGTGAGGGCTGCAGCCTGGATGGGGGGGCTGAGCAGAGAGTGAAGCGATGGCGCAGGGAGAGGCTGAGGAGAGAGTGCTGCAGTGAAGCGATGTTGCAGTGAGAGGCTGAGGAAAGTGCAGCAGTGAAGGGACAATGCAATGGGGGGCTGAACAGAGAGTGCATCAGTGAAGGGACGGTGCAGGAAGAGGCTGAGGAGAGAGTGCTGCAGTGAGAGGTTGAGGAGAGTGCAGCAGGGAAGGGATGGTGCAATGGGGGGCTGAACAGAGTGCATCAGTGAAGGGACGGTGCAGGGAGAGGCTGAGCAGAGTGCATCAGTGAAGGGACGGTGCAGGGAGAGGCTGAGGAGAGTGCATCAGTGAAGGGACAGTGGAGGGAGAGGCTGAGGAGAGAGTGCGTCAGTGAAAGGATGGTGCAGGGAGAGGCTGAGGAGAGAGTGCAGCAGTGAAAGGATGGTGCAGTGAGAGACTGAGGAGAGTACAAAAAAAGACAGAGCCATATAACCTCCACTACGAGAGTAGGAAGAGACACTCTGAGACAGACACAGAAAGAGACAGACTAAAACACCTAAAAAGACAGAGGCCCGCAACACACAGAAAGGGAGCGACAAGAGAAACTCTGAGACAGACACAGATCTCTCTCTCACCCCCACCCACCTCCCCACAGAGAGGCATTGAAAGCAGATCACAGCCTCCAAGAGACACTCTGGGACAGACACAGATCTCTCTCTCTCTCCCCCCAAACCCCTCCCCACAGAGAGGCCATTGAAAATAGATCACAGCCTGCAAGAGACACTCTGAGACAGTCAGATTTATCTCTCTTTATGTCTCTTCCCTCCCTCCAATCAGCGCGGGAGATTGTGGTTAGACAAATATTTCTGTGAATTACCTAAAACTTCTAACGCAAAGTTCTTCTATTCGTCTTCCACTCTCTCTGCACCCCAACACTGCTGCACCCCGCTTTACTCATTTTAAGTGAGTTGGGGAGACTCCTTGATAACCCCGCACATATCCAAAGCCCCCGAGCTCAGGCCCGGCCCAAAGGACGCCGGGGCATGCGCACTGCGCTCCTGTCTATCTGGGAGTTAACTCGAAACACATGTGCGCTCACATTTCTGAGCAGGAGAATAACAAAAATGTCAGAGCTCAGGCTCTCCCCTCACAGGGACCAGGACACCGAGCTCCGCCTGACTGAAAGCAGACTCCAGGCTGACGGGAAAGACCTGATCACAGCCCCACGTGGAGGCGAGGCCTGGCCACATCAGCCGTCACTTCATTCTGACAACGGCACATGTGGTACAAACATCACATTCATTTGAATGTTAATCTTGACAGAAGGGAAGGATTGCATTGCCCTGGACACGCACGCGGCCATGCACACAGGCACGTCCACACACAAATGCTTTCACATACATAGGCAAACACACACACACCGATGCGCGCACACACACACCTACACATACACACAGGCAAACACACTCACGCCCAGTCGCACACACACACACACGCACACACACACACGCACACACACAAATGCGCACACACAACCGGACACGCGCACTCACACAGATGCACAGACACACAGATGCGCACACAAGGCCAGGCACGCACACACACAGACAGATGCACACACATAAACAGGTGTACACGTACACAGGCACACACACACATATGCGCGCACACATACACAAATGCGCAAACATCCAGGCACGCACACACACAGATGCGCATATACACGCACACACACACACATGCGCACACACGCCCAGAAACGCACACACACACAGATGTGCACACACCCAGGCACACGCACACACAGATTTTCACATACGCCCAGAAACACACACACACAGGCACACACACAGATGCGCACATACACAGGCACACACACCCAGGCACGCACCCCCACACAGATGCGCATATACATAGGCACACACTCACAGATGCACACTCACAGATGCACACACACACGCAGATGTGCACATACGCCCAGGTACGCACACACATGCAGATGCGCACATACGCCCACTCATGCTCACACAGATGCACACACATACACAGGCACACACACATAGGCACGCACACATACACAGATGCGCACACACGCCCAGGCACGCACACACACACATACATGTTTCCGTCTGCGAGGCTGGGAGAAAGAGTTAATTCCAAACTCCCCGAGTAGTCACATCTAAGATAAGAGCAGAATGTTCTACAACAAAACTGCCCAATCAGAGGCTCCGGCAGGAAGTAGTGTCAGAGCTCCAAGGGGCTGAAAACAGCATTTCACAGCAGCAGAAAATACTTAACCAGAACTACACCTTGAAAGAGAGGCCCATCAGGGTTTGTTGTATTCGGACTAGCGCAAAAGGGACACAAAAATAACATTCCTTTTCAGTTAATAATGACAGCAGCCCCTACTATTTTCGATCCCCCCCCTAACCCCCTTCATGCTCTTGCACGTGACGCTACAGAGCAGCCCGAGTGAGAAGAGCATTGTACTTCAGCGGAAATATCTGAATTAGACGCGCATCTGGAGGCGCCAGCAGGGCTTTACATGGGATGAAACTGGGCAGATGCAAAAAGGGGCGTGGCTTAAAAATATACGCGCATAGTGCCCCCCCCCCCCCCCCCCCCCCCCTGGTATTTTGCTGCTTCCGTCATTGCCCCCAGATATAGAATACAATACGTAACATTACACCTACAACAAGCCAGGACTATGGGCTTGGTCATTGGTTCTAAGTTGTGTAAGATAAATATGAAACAACCTTGGCTCCGTTGTATAGAACATTGAAAATGCTTCGGTTTTGAAATGATGAGATAAGAGAACCAGTCTCTCTGAGATTACATCATATACAGTGATGGTCGGCACTGCGGCAGAGTTAACATTTCTTTTTTTCACCCTCAGGGTGAGGGCAAAAACGGAGAGCCCGATAGGAACTCGTCTCAGCAGCTGCTCTTTAGATCTGCCGGTGCTGCGTACCAGTAGGACCCCGCCCACTTAAAACACTGGGTTCATGGTAAAAAAAACAAAAGCTGTAACATGTTTACCCAAGTCTTACCGTCCATATTTGTCAACAGACCTCATTCAGGCGGAAAACTCCAGATTTCTAGAGCAGAAAAGTGGCTAATGGTGGCTGTCTCCTGACTGAAATTGCCACTGCTGTAACAGAAGTCAGTAGGACGGATGCATTTTCCCGATTCTGTTAATTTATTCAAATCTCCCCCTTACCTCTTCTGAAATGCTGGCATGTGTGCCCATCGGTTCCCGATTTTCGGCCATGCTCTTAAATGAAAGCTGCTCCTTGGACCCTCTGACGCAGACGGGTGAATGGACTGCGGGACTCCGCATCTCACCAGGGCGGAGGACTGGTGCAAGGACTGCCGGTCTCCGCATCTCACCAGGGCGGGGGACGGATGCAAGGACTGCCGGTCTCCGCATCTCACCAGGGCGGGGGACGGGTGCAAGGACTGCTGGTCTCCGCATCTCACCAGGGCGGGGGACAGGTGAAAGGACTGCCGGTCTCCGCATCTCACCAGGGCGGACGGGGTTTCAGCAGATGTCCCGTTGCCTTCCCCCTCCGGCATAGCAGTCCTATAGGCCTCCCACTAATGTTACCAGCCACAGCTCCCCCATAAACTCCCACAGCAGCAGCCCTGCGGCCTGGAGTGTCTCTGCTTACCCTGTGCCGGCACAGCTCCAGCAGCACGTAGACGAAGTGCTGGTCCTCGAAGGAGCCGCAGAAGCGCAGCACGTGCGGGTGGTCCAGGCTGGGGTGGATGGCGATCTCCGTGCTCAGCTTCTGCTCCGGGTCCCGCAGCCGGCTCTTGGGCACGATCTTGCAGGCCAGCAGCTCCTCCGTCTCCATGTCCGAGACCTCGAAGCACTTGCAGAAGCTGCCCCTGCACAGGAAGCGGCCGCGCTTGTAGCGCCGTCCGGTGCGGGGGTCCGCCAGGATCTCGGGGATCTCCTTGGGCACCTCCTCGGGCACGGCGGCGGGGGGCTCCTCGGGCACTGCGGCAGGGGCTGCTCCGCCTCGGCCTGCCTCACCTCGGCGGGGGGGCTGCTCCTCCTCGGGCACTGCGGCGGGGGGCTGCTCCTCCTCGGGCACCGCGGTGGAAGGGGCAGCTGCCCTCCCGGGGATGACGGGCATGGCAGGCAGGGTCGGATTGGGATCACACTTCGGCCTGGGCACCGGAGGTGCGCTGCAGCTGTGGGAGGGAGCCAACACGCAGCTCGCGGAGACACTTTTAAAGAGGAGCCCCGGGCGCACGACGACCCTCGGGTCCCCCCCCCCCCCCAGGAGCAGGAAGCATTTAAACAAAAGCGAGCCCCCAGGCGCCATTAGAGGCTCGGCCAGGGGGCACGCAGGCGGACAAAGTGCAAACCGAGCCCCCAGGCACCCTCAGAGGCAGAGGCTCGGCCAGAGAGCACGACGTGAGGGAAAAACAAAGGAGATAAATAACGCGAGCCCCCAGGCGCACTGTAAAGTGCTCGGCCAAGGGGCACGCAGGAAAACAGAAGCACACGACCCAAACCGACCTCCGGAGGGCTCGAAGCGAGCTTCAAAATGGCTGAAAAAAGCCCCGAGATTTTTTCGGATTTGGGGGCGTGGTTTTGCGCCCTGAGTGACAGACGACGTCACAGGGCTAAAGAATGCAAAAAATCACGCCCCCGAATCCGAAAAAGACGGAGCTTCTTTGGAGGGACGGCTCTCTCCTCCAATGGCTGGCCTCCTTTTAGGAAGCCAGCCAATGGGAGATGAGACGAAAAGAGAGGTGGGATAAAGGAGCCACTCTAAGTAGCATTAATTCTCCTGACTTCCGGTCTTGGCCTTCGGCCAAGCCTACAGTCCCTCGACCTAAAAAGTTTAAAAACCTGGATGTTCTGGGGGTCCGCACCGCACATGGTCTCTGTCTGGTGTAATACCCAGGCGCCGTGAGATCCCCCTGGGGATGATACGATGCGCTCTATAAATGCCAAATAAATAAATAAATAAAAAACGGAAAGACAAAAAGAGAAAGGTCGGTAGTTACGTCCCTATGAATGTAGAATAGATGCTCTGTGGGCCCGACCAGATTCCAGGTCGCGTTGGGTTGGCGTGTCTCGATCTTTTAGTCATTGTCGCTGATGCCGCAATCTTTTCCACTGTCCTTCTCTGATTCTTTTACTTTCTTGATTGTCAAGAGCAGGGGTACTCATAGTACAACAAAAGAGTGTTCCTTGGTTTTTACATACAAAAGTAAAGGAGCACAAGAAACCAACAAAGCCCATTAGGTTTGTTTAGAAAGCCCTCACTCACCGACCTGGTCGGTGACATGCTTCATCATCGGGCCCCACTGGGTGTGACCGAATGTCACCCCAGTGTGCTACAACGCCAGATTTGCTGCGGAGCTGGTAATGTGAAGATGTGAGGGCTATGTGGTGAGTTAAGTGAACACAGTGAGGTGGTGAGTTAAAATTGCCTTGTATGTATCAAAAATTGATTTAATGTATGATCATCAAGGGCAAGGTTAAAAAATGTGTTGGTAAGCAAGGTCAACTTAGTTGGATGGTCTGCTTCCAATAACATTAAGTGAAGAAGTGATTGGTCAACATGTCTCAGCCGATGTTGGTATAGTTAACCTGGCATTCGTCAGGACCTAGAGTGAGTAAACCCCGGCGGTATGGGCACACTAAGGCCCACCCTACCAAAGGACGTGAAAGTGAAAAAGTGTCTGTGAAGTGCAACAAAAAAAGGGGGGCCTCACCGAACAAAAAAGCGGGACGCACACACCCTCTTGGTCTCTAAATCAGAGACAAAAAATTCAGTGCACCTGTGGAGATAAAAAGGATACAGACAAACATAGAAAGACAAACACACAGTTAGATCTTTGTCAATGAGCCAACAGCTTAGAACCGGTGACTTGTGCTCGGTGTGCCAACAAGTGCATCACTCATACTTAGTAGCAGAGGTGCGTGGCTCTGCCTGTGACTGGATCTTAATTATTTATTCACTATCTTTAACTAGTGCCAAGTCAGTCTCACGTGTAGTACTTAGTGTTTGGACACTAGTACAATGACCCTCAGTGCGTGTGTGCTACGAGGCAGGTACGTGAGAAAATGGGGAATGGCGGTACGGTTGACACTCGCTCACAACTTAGCAACTAAGTGATCAATGGGCCAAAGGCCTGTGACCACTAACCCCATCCAAAAATAGTGAGATAGACAAGTTCTCACTTCAAAAGGGATGAACTTTCAACCCATAGACCGCGGGAGGGGGGTGACGGCGTATATGGCACATCCTGCAAGGGGGAAATAAACAAACAAGGGACAAACTCGCTACAGAAGCTTCAAAAGTACTTAGCTCAAATGGCAGCGTGCAGCCGGAACATTACTCACGCCCACGACGCCAGGCACCCGAATGTACACCTGGTCAGCCCTCAGAACCGGGTCTCGCCGATCCGGGCTTTGGATGACAAGCCGGTTTAAATACCCGGGCTGACTAAGCAACGCACGCTCTTCCGGGGTGGGCGTGGCATATTGTGCGCATGCGTAAAAAATGGCCAATGGGATTGGAAGTATGAAGTAAACAAACCCGTGAAGACAATCTCACAGCGGAGAGCGTCTAGCGGTATCGTAACTGAAGGACTAGCATGTTTGTAGCCTCAAAAAATTCAGTGATGCGGACATAAAGTCCTGAATTAACGGGTGGGTGAAAAAAACGATAAAAAATCAAAATTAATTTGTATTGCGAGTCTGGGTATTGTTTGCTCTAAAAGACATAGCACACAGCAGTAGTAACTAGCAGTTAGGTAAAGCAACAGAACTTGTACGGGTAGTATTAACAGAAGATAATAGGGACCATTTGTCAGGACAGGTTACTTGAGAACAGAACCCCAAGGGATATCGTCATTCAGGCCATTCTCGTGGGTGCCAAGGCGATACACCCACCGTTGTTCCTTCTCGAAGAGTCTGTCAGAAATGTTGGGCCCCCCGGATATATCAGTTTCTGAACCTAAACCTGAGCCTACCACCGAATCTGAGGTGCCTGATTCTGAATCTGAAATAGATGAATCTAAGCTGTTTGTTTCGCTTCCATCAAGCTCATCCTCATCTTCTTCATTGTCTGCTTCATCATTCCCAGTGTAGAAAATCTCTTCACCAGGTGATGCCAACAATGGCTCTGGAATACTTTGCAAATGCTTTATGTCACCAGTGCTTGTGCTTGTGGCCCCTAAGATGTAATTATTTAACTTCAATGGCTCCATTGCTTCCTGTACTTGTGCCTGTGTCTGCATTTCCATAGCCTGCATTCCTCCATTATCTCCAAGGGGGGCGGTATTCACAGCCTCACTCACCGCACTGTTCGCAATGCCAGGTTCAGAATCTCTAATTAGGTATAGGACTGGGGATGGATCTGTAGGATTATTTTCTCCCTCTGTTAAGGCAGTGTCTGCATCAGGCTCCTGGCCCTTTAAATCCGTGGCTCCGCCCCTGCTGCTGCCGCATCCAGGACTGGTAACGCCTCAACCCTCTCGGACAGCGATACTGATTCCTTGGAGCATGAGACAGTCCAAAAAGTGGTAAGGCGAAAAGTAAAAAAAAGGCCTACGAGAGGAGCCTAGGAAGTCAAAAGATAATGACTCTGTATATAAGGGTAAAGCGAGAACCGTCAACCCAAGTCGCAGGAATCAATCTAAAGCACCACACAGAAGACAAGTGAAACCAGTTGCAAAAAAATTAGTTTGGGATAATACAGCAGAGTGCGGAATAACCCAGACTGGAGTATTTGTTAATACGGAAGCAAGTGTTCAGGAGTTTACCTCTCACAGAGCGGAGGGAGGCTCTGAAAGGGGTGCCTCAAATTTCGAAGTCCTATTCTCGACTTTAAAGCAAATCCAAACTGAGGCACGTGCTGAGAGTCAGAGATCAAGTAGGAGGGCTAGACGTGCAAACAAAAAGATACAATCCTCTCTGCACAAGGTTAACAAAATGTATGAGGACATGGTTGGGAGAGTATCTGAGCTAGAGGTCAGAACAAGTAAATTGAAAGACGATTTTGTTAAGATGAAAGATGGCGGTGATGATAAGGATAAGACAACTGCTGACATGCTCTGGAAGCTAGAGGACTTCGAAAATAGACAAAGGCGGAATAATGTCAGATTAATTGGAATTCAGGAGGGGAAAGAGGGGGGGGATGCACGAGCTTTTGTTATTGAATTGTTGAAAGGTGCATTTCCCGATCTAGCCTCATGGGACTGGGAACATGAGATTCAAAGAGCGCAACGATTCCCGCTGGTACGAAAGGAATTGCAGGGCAAGCCCCGTGCAATATTGATTTATGTTGGTAACTTTCTTTTGCGCGAAGAAATAATCAACAAGGCAAAGCCACAGTCTAAACGCTCCTACAAGGAAACTGAGTTTTTTGCCCGTCCTGATTTCTGCCACGCCACCGTGGAAAGAAGGTGGCGGATGAGACAGCTCATTACTCCGTTTCAAAATATAGGTTATGAGGCTTTCCTTTTGTTTCCGGCACGTCTAAAAGTTGGACTGGAGGGTAATTTCAGAGTTTTTTATTCTGAAATTATGGCGCAAGAATATCTCACCTACTCGAGAGAGAATAGGAGCCGTCAAAAGTCTCCACGTAGTACTCTGGAGGTTCAAGATGTACAAACTGGCCCTGTTAAAAACATACCCCGTAAAAAGTAGCATATTATACAAAAAAAACAAAAAAAAAGAGAAAAAGTAGGGTAGCAGGAGCAGTCAGATCTCTAAGTATATCTTTATAAATTTTTTAATTGAAGGTTGATTGTACAACAGTGCTCCTAACTGCTTTGCCTATTCCCTTTTTTTCTTGCCATATACTTATTCTCGAGGAAAATTTCTCTTTTTTTATTTTTGATATGGTTAATTTTCTATTGTTGTTTAAGTTGGTTGATATACCTGTTTAAAGTGCAAAACTATTACCTAGCGGGTAGCAGTTGCTTACAAAAATTTCAAGTGACAGTATACTCGCCTAACTATGTTTATACGTGAGGGAGCATTCTGAATGATGTATATAGTCTAGGAAAATCAGGGAGGGGGGGGTGGGATAACCCGGTGGCAAATGTCGGCCAGACATAGGTCTTATGGACCTATTTGCCCGTAGGGGGGGAGGGATCCTGAGGGTGGGCTCTTCGGGGGGGGGAGGGAGAACTTAGGGACAGGGCACAAAGGCAATGAAATTTGTAGGGGTCATGGTGGGCACACGATGGAAAAAGTGACTCAGTGGCAGAGTGTCAAGGGAGGGAGCATTGAAATCAATATCTATGCACTGTATGTATCAGTAGTACTGAAGTCGAAATTTGTTAAAATAATGACAAGTGAACAAGCAGTCAATGGTTCCGGGCAATTCAGTAATGATACTTAGGTTTGTAACATGGAATGTGAGCGGCCTAAATGATGTCCAAAAGAGGTATAAGATAGGTGCTCGTTTACGCCAGATGAATGTGGATTTTATTTTTTTGCAAGAGACGCACATAATGAGTACCCAGGAGTTTTGTTTGAATTAGTTGGGCTATCAGCTCATAGCTAGTTCTAAACAAGGGGCTAAAAATAGAGGTGTTGCCATTTTGTCAAGGAGGAAGAATTTGATAATAGGGAGAACATTAGAGGACAAATGGGGAAGATGGGCCATAGCAGAGATAGAGATAGATGGGACTTGGACAACGATGGTGTCAGAATATGGATCCACGCAGGATGATCCGGAGGTATTACAGTTTTTAGACTCTGAGCTAGCTGCTTGGCCCCCACAGGTTATTATAGGAGGATATTTGAATATTAATGGGGCTGTTGGGTTAGGAACTGGTCATAATAGATGCTATAAAGGCCGTAAGAAAAGAGTCCATAAGGCACTTGTTGATCTCCTGCGTAATAATAACCTGAATGATGTTTGGGGCACAATTAGATCACAACAGAAAGGATATACTTACTACTCCGCACCACACCAAGTTTGTGTTAGGCTCGACTATTTTATGATCTCTAACAATTTAATGTCAAGGGTCAAGATTGAAAGACTGCCAAGAATTTTAAGTGATCATAACCCGTTAATTTTGGAATTAAAATTAGAAGGAGGTAAAAGATCTAATCGGGTATGGACTTTCGAAAGAAGACTTCTCTTAGAAGAGGATTATATACTACATATGTCGAAATGGATCACCGAGTTTTTTGAATATAATAAAGGAACTGCATCGGTGGGAGTCATATGGGATGCTTTCAAGGCAGGGGTCCGTGGAGAAACATGTAGTTATAGTATTCATAAACGCAAAATGGAAGGGGCACTGCAAAGGGAGTTAGAGAGAGCCGTCTCAGAAGCAGAAGAACAACGTAATAATTGTCTTATTAGAGGGGAGCCGGCTGAACAATATTTGATAGATCTAGTAAAAGTTAAAAGCGAGGCGGAAGGGGAATTGGCAAAAAAAGCGGCAGTACACTATACAATCCGTAGAGAGAAGTGTTATGAATATAATGAAAAAGTTGGGCATGTACTGGCAATGCGCACTAGGCAGATAGCGGCAGCAGGGACGGTTAAGCAAATTAGAGACGAAAACGGTAATATACAAACTGGCCCTGAAGAGATAAGGGAAGTATTTAGGAAGTTTTACCAGACCCTCTATGATCATCAACACCCCTGTAGTAGTGAAGAGATTAGCGATTACTTAGAGAATATACCAACTGAGAGGGTCTCGGATGAAGAAGCAGATAGATTAGAAACTCAGCTAGAGATGGAAGAGGTTAAGGAAGCCATGGGTAAATTCCCTTCAGGTAAGGCAGCTGGTCCTGACCAGATACCTCTAGAATTTTATAAAACTTTCTGGGGAGTGCTCTCTCAAGAGTTAACTAGAGTGATTCAATCTGCACAGCTCGGACAGTCCATACCAAAGTCGTGGGGGGGGTGCAGACATTGTCCTGATTCTCAAAAAGGGTAAGCCGGATGATGAGCCTGGGTCCTACCGCCCTATTACATTAATGAATAATGATACTAAAATATATTCAAAAATGTTGGCAATGAGATTTGCAGAAGTGATAAGCTCTTTAGTTTGTTATACCCAACATGGCTTCATTCCTGGTAGAGGAACGACCCACCATACTAGGAAAGTAACAACATTATTGGATTCCACCGAAGTCACAGGAGACCCGATGGCAGTAATGCTGCTCGACGCTGAAAAAGCGTTTGATCGGGTCTCCTGGGACTATTTGTGGTACACTTTGGCTAGAGCTGGACTTAGGGGTGGGTTTATAAAAGCATTACAAACTCTATATAAAGAACCAGCTGCGGCTTTAAGAGTTAATGGGGACACTACAGATCAATTCTTAATTAAAAGGGGTACACGGCAGGGGTGCCCATGTTCCCCATTATTATTCGCCATTTATATGGACCCATTGATCCGTAAATTAGAGCTTTGTCCAGAGATAACTTCATTGCCAACATTGTTAGGTCCGTGTAAGATATTGGCTTATGCTGATGACGTGGCGGTGATAACACCAAACCCCACAGAGGCAACTGTCTATATAGAAGAAGAGGCCCGCAGATTTGGACGGATATCCGGGTACGCCCTAAATGCCTCCAAGACCCAGATTATCAAAAACTCAGCGACTACGTGTGATGATAATCGTGTGGTTCAGGCGGGGACCTATCTTGGAATTAAAATATCAGCTGATTTAAATAATCTGGTAGAAAATAATATTGCTCCAATAATAAGTAAAACAAAGAAGGACCTGGACCGGTACGAAAATCTACACTTATCATTAGTTGGCCGGGTCAATATTATTAAAATGATGATATTGCCAAAATGTTTGTATATATTTAGGGCTATCCCACTTTTATTTGAAAACAAGTGGTTTAAAATATGTGAACAAATGATCAATCGCTTTGTTTGGGCTAAAGGAAAAACACGTAGGGCACTGAGATATATGTCTTTACCGCGGGAGCGTGGGGGCTGGTCTTTACCAGATTTAAAAGTGTATTATTGGGCCGCTGCATTCCAAAACATGTTGGGATTGGTAGGGGGGGGGCGGATATAGATGATTGGGACAACGTAGGTTCACTTGCAATTTATGGTTTGGTTCTTGGTAAAAATGCGGAAAATATATTTTTGAGATTCACTGAGGAAAGTTATTATAAAAGAACGCGGTTTAAGACCCTAATGGCAGCGCATAATGTTTGGAAGGGAATATCAAAAAAGATAGGAATTGGGAAATATAATTTTTACACTAGGTTCAAAAACAACCCTTCACTCCCTAGTATGGTTTTTTCGGGAGCTGTATTCCAAGACTGGGAGAGGCGGGGGATAAGAAAGATTGGAGATATTCACGGACCCCAAGGTATTTTACAATTTGTTGAGCTACAGGCTCGATATACTTTAGACACAAAACATTTTTTTAAATACCTTCAAATAAGGAGCTGTTTAATAAATAGGAAAGGAGGGCCCTTGGGGTTTGATAGAAATATAATGCTGGATATTATAGAAACAGGCTCAGACTGCACCATAAAGAGATTCTATTCGGAGATGACTATACTAAAGAAAGATGATATGGAGAAATGGATTAATAGGTGGTCTGTAGATTTGGATATAAATAGTGATATTTTCTCAGTTTCATTAGAGATGGGAAGAAAATTGTTGTGCTCATCATCACTACAGGCTCAACATTATAAGACCCTATTTCATCTGTATTATACACCTGGGAAAATTGCTCAATGGGGGGTATTTCGGGAACCACCTGCTTCAGATGTGGTAGTCCGGGGGCGGACCTAATGCATATTTTTTCACTTTGCCCACACTTAAATAGTATAAAACGGGATATTAAGCAATTTTTACAGAATGTATTAGCAACCACAATAGAATTAAATCCAGTTCTAATGTTATTAGGAGTCAGCCTCGAGACGCACGTGGATAATGAAAAGTTTCTATTTGTAGCATTGGCTACTCTCAGACTATTAGTCGCTTCGGCATGGTTGGATCCTAACCCTCCTACATATCAACAATGGTTGGGGAAGATACTATCTATTCAAAAGTTAGAATCAGCCATTTATGCAAGGAGGGGGAGAAACAGCAAGAAGCTGGGGCTGCAAATATGGGAGCCTCTTGTTCGCTGGAAACAAGGTCCCGATTATTGATTATGGTTTTATTGGCGGGGGGGAGGAAATCGAGAACGTAGTGTATAGAAGTTTTTGTATCTCTGGTATATATGATTTGCTTTGGAAAAACTATGTATGATTTAATATTACACTTGTTTTCTATGCTTTGTATAATTCTCAAATGTATATATGATTTTGCGCTGCATTGATTGTTATTGTGCCCTGTCCATATCTCAGGGGGGGGGGAAAAAAGAGGAAAAACTTCAATAAAAATACTTAAAAGAAATGTTGGGGCCCCCAGTGATTTGTTCGATGACAGTCCATCTCAAGTCATTAGTGGTATGGTTGGTTTGTAAGAAGTGGTCACTCATTTTTGTGGTGGATTTTTTGCACCTAATATTGCTCCTATGCTCACATATCCTCTGTTTAACTTTCCTGGTCGTCATACCCACGTAACGGAGCAGACAGGGGCATGTGATAAGGTAGACAACATTGGTAGAGTTGCAGTTGGTGTGTGCTTTTTGCCACCATGTTTTGCCTGGTTCCAAAGCCAATGATTTGGTGGCCGTCGTCAGGTGACATACAGAGCAATTAGCACATGGAAAGTGGCCAGTGACTTTGGGTAGATTCCATGCATCGGTGACACTACGTGTTGGTGTAGCTGTTAGTTCTTTAGGTCTAGTGTGAACCAGTGAATCTTTTAGGCTCCTTCCCTTCTTAAATGAAAACAGGGGTTTCTGCCAATCCTTCTTAGTGCTAGAGATAATTTTCCAATTTTTACTAATGGATTTTTTCATTAAGTTGGATAAAGCACTGTAGGTAGTAACACACGTGAGAGGGGATTCCACCGTGGTTCTTATGACAGGTTCCAGTAGGACTTCACGTGGCTGGTTGCGTGCCCGTTTGAATCCCTTGTTTAGAATATGATTGGGATAGCCTCTCTGTTGTAACTTCTCAGTTAGATCAGTTGATTGCTGTTTGAAATCTTCTGTGCTACTGCAGTTACGCCGGATTCACAGATATTGTCCATAAGGAAGGTTTGCCCTTAAAGGGCGTGGGTGAAAGCTGGAAAACTGCAGCAGGTTATTTTTTGCCGTGGCCTTGTAGTGGGTTTTGGTGGTTAGAGTCGTACCACTGTTGGTTATCACCACATCAAGAAACACCACCTCCGTGGTGCTTACTGTGTGGGTGAATCTCCGGTATCTGTTGATGGTATTGATCCATCCGAGGAATTCCATCAGACGTTCCATACTTCCTTTCCATATTAGCAGCACATCATCTATGTACCGTTTCCAAAAGGAAATATTTCTGGCAAAGGGGTTATTTATGGACTGGATATTTTTGGCCTCAAAATCTGATACGTACAGCCCCGTCACACTAGGGGCGAACGTACTGCCCATCGAGGTCCCGGAGCATTGGAGGAACAATTGCCCTTTGTACGCAAAGAAATTCTCTTTGAGTGCGATGGTGGCACACTCTATTATGAGTTCTCTTGGTGTGTTGTAGTCCCAGGGGACTGAGTTCAGAGCTGTACTTAGGACTTTAATCGTCTCATCTTGAGGGATACTCGTATACAGGCTCTCAATGTCTAGAGTAGCAAGTATAATGGAGTTTGCCTCAAAGGAAATGGTCTGTAGTTGGTGGAGTAGACTCTTGGTATCCTTTAAGTATGTTGGTGTGTTCTGGACAATAGGTTTCAGGAATTGATCGCAAAATGTGGACAAGGGTTCTAGTAGGGACCCAATACCTGACACTATTGGACGACCAGGGGGCGGTAGTTTGTTTTTGTGGGTCTTTGGCAGTGTGTAAAAATAGGGGACAATGCTTTTACTGGTGGACAGGAAATCCGCCTCATTTTTCGACAAATGACCCCTTATTTTAGCTTCCTTGACCAAGTTGGTAATGCGATTTTGGAGATCGACAGAGGGGTCAGTAGTTAGTGGAGTGTAGTTGTTGGTGTCGTTCAGCAGCTCTTCACACCACGACACCAACAAGGAAGCTGACGGAAAATTCTAATGCGCCTGCCATATGCAACTGAATATTAGATTAACTTCTATTCTTTTTCATTTTGAAATGTTGAAATCATTATTGAGATCAGATATGGCGTTTTTAGTGGTTAATAGCCCTTTCCTCATTCCTAACATGAAAAGGACATTGATGCATTTCCTTTGTTTCCTTGCAAATGCATTTTGAAAACCCTGCTACATTGCAAAACAATTGCTTTAGCTCTGCTGATGTAGGAGACGGTTGTCTGAAAGGGGTTGTATTTCTGTCACTGATGTTCTGTCCCTGAAAAACAGCGAGTTCTTACCAAAATGCAAGAAGTGACTGCAAATGTTGCAGAGTGAAAATGTCTGTTGTTGTGAGCCATCCAGAACTGTCCGTGGCATGATCTTTTCTAGAACAACAAACTGCATTCTTACACCCGTGTTTGCCAGAGGACCTGTTTGTTAGCATTAATGTGAGCAAGCATAGGTGATGTATGGTGAGAATTTTTTACTTGGAAGTCGTGCGTGTTGTGTCTTGTACTCTCATGTCCTAAGTTCAGGGCTTTAAGGGGGATGAAAAAAACTAGGGGGTCTCTCAAAGTGGCGCCTCTGTCTCTGCAGCATAACAGAATGCAACATTGCCTGCTTTAATGCTTCTTCTCGTCCACGGCAGCGTCTTCTCGCCCCAAAGCCTCTTCTCTGCCTGAGGCCCCGTCTTCGCCACTTGGATTTGGCCAGCAGCAGCTCCATCACCACATCTGCCTCCATCTCCACGACCAGCTTGATTTCCATCACCCTGCAACATCAGCTCCACCCGCAGGTTGATCTTCGCACCCGGAGAGGTAAGCACAGGATCCCATTTTAGTAGGCAATGTGATGGTCTCATCTGTTTCTCCAATTGTCTCTTCCTTACTTTCCCTGACTCTATCACCCTTCGCCTTTTCTCAAGACTCTCATCACCTGTCTCACATGCCATTAGAATAATGTTAGATCAAAACAGGAACTCACATCTGATAAATGAGAGTGGTGTCACAGACATTACTTGCAGTAATATTAGTGAGCTGCTGCTGTGTTACAATATTGAAAACACTGTTACTTGCCATGATTATAAAATGTAAACACATTTAGAATGTAGGCGAGTGCACCTGTGCACTTTCAGTCACTGGGCCAAAGACGGCAGCAAGCTCTCAATTCATTGCAATATTTTCTTTGTGAAGTGAATCGCCCTTGATTGATGGGTGCATTTTGGTTGATCCTGTTTTAAGGTAGCTTTGTGCGTGACCTTGAATGTTTTATGGATTAAAGTCCTGGCAGCTTTGCCTTGCATCCTTGTTTTTAAGAATGCAGCAAATAAGCTGGCATAGAGGGCACATTTGAGCTACAATGTTTTGATAAAATTGTCACATTAAGCAGCAGATGATGTATTATGTGTCAAATATGAAAGGGCCATATTATTGAGGAAAACATTTGCAAAGTAGGTTATTTTCCCATTCATGTTTAAACTGCTCTTGTGGAAAAAGGGATGACAGAAACTGCACGTGACGGATACAAATGGCTTGTGAATCCACTTTTAAGCGTAATTGGAACATTTCGTGATTGGGAACATATTCCACTTTGTGAATGTATTTTAATGTCAAGAACTCATATTAAACCGTAAATAAACATTTGTATCCATTGGTTGAATTACATAACGTAATAAGCTGTAACTGGGCAATGAAATGCAAACAAATACTAAAAATTGGAATGTTTTGCTCTTTATGGCCACACCTGACTCTGCCCACTGGCCCAATCTTCAGATTATTCCCACCCTCTGATTCTCCGCCCGCCCTACTAACCCCCACCTGAAACCTCCCCTCCCATTGCCCATCCACTCTCTACAGGCCAGACCATTGTATCTGAGCCTTTCAGATTCCTTTAGTTTGACAGCTGCTCCACACCAAATAGCGCTGTCCAGATTAGTTCCTTCCATATGTGTTTCTACTCTGAATCCTTGTACTGTGTGCATGTCATTTATTTCAAATCTCTATTGAGTGACACATTTCCTGCATAAACCACTGGCTTTAGGAAAGCCTCCTGTTTTTCATGTACAGGTTTACCCATTAGTTTGTATGTTTAAACAAAACATTACTTTGGTGTTGCTCACAAATCTGTGCAAGAAGTGGTGTTGGTCCATTGGTCGTGATGTGGTGTCTGTCCAGCGGTCGTGACGCAGTGTCGGTCCATCGGTCGTGCCGGCCCATCGGTCGTGGGGCGGTGTCGGTCCATTGGTCCTCCGGTGGAAAATCCGATTCCTGGTCCTAGTTACATAGTAACGAACTAGCTGGAGAGCTCCGCAATGGCCTACAGTCCAGTTTCCAAGCCTTGCAAACGACCCAGAGCGATACAGAGCGAACACAGGACCTTTCAGGAAGCATGTGAAGAAGAGTACTTGTCTGTAGAATGTCCAAAAGAAAAAGCCACCTGTTTGCTTGGCAAAGAGAAAGTAAATGTTCTAAAGAGGTATAACCTGGAACGGCACTACAAAACGTGGCACTCTGGATACACTGCGAACTTCCCACTGAACTCAAAACTGTGTTCTGCAAAAGTGGCATCGTTGAAGCAAGCTCTTCTTTCCCAGCAGAAGATCTTCCTTTGCCAGATGAAGGAATCTGAGGCTGTAACAGAAGCGTCTTTCAAAATATGCTACTTGCTTGATAGACATAAAAAAACATTCTCAGATGCAGAGCTGGTGAAGCAATGTTTCCTTTCAGCAGCTGAAATTTTATTTGACAACTACACTATTAAAGCTAGCATTTTAAAGGAAATCGGTGCATTGCAGCTATCGGATTCCACGTGTGAACGCAGAATAGAGGCAATGGGACAAAACGTCCAAGAGCAGGTGATCCAAGCAGTGAGAGAGTCACCGTTCTACAGCATTGCCATGAATGAGTCCCCAGACATAGACGATGTGACCCAGTTATTAGTTTGGGTGAGGTATCTGGACCAATCGCTTCATCCCAAAGAAGAGCTCCTGTGCCTTCTACCACTGCAAGGGCACACAAGAGGAGAAGATATACTGGACAGCATGTGCAACTACTTTGAAACACATCATATACCACTGAACACTCTTGTCAGCATAACAACGGATGGGGCTCCTGCCATGGTAGGCCATGACAGAGGCTTCATATCTATGCTTAAAAAGAAGCTCATAGGACAACTTTGCTGGACTACCACTGCATTATTCGCCAGGAAGTACTGTGTGCAAAGTTAAAGCATGGAGAATTGAATAATGTCCTAAAAGGTGCAGTAAAATTGTTAATTTTATCCGTGCTAAAGGTCTGAACCGTAGACTTTAAAGCAATGCTGCATGAATCTGAAGCAGAATATACCGACGTCTTGATGCACACTGACGTGTGTTGGCTAAGCAAAGAAAAGGTTCTGGAGCGGTTCATCGCATTGAACTCCTGAAATTGAACTCTTTGTGAACAGTAGGGGCCAATCGTTCCCAGAACTAACAGATGTGAAATGGCTTATTATGCTCCATTTTCTTTGAGATATTTTCACACATTTTAATGCTCTTAATTTGACCCTGCAAGGTAAACAGCAGCTTGTGTGCTCCCTCATGAATGGTATTTATGCTTTTGAAAGGGGAAACATCCTTTACAACGGAACCGTTACAACGCGGTACCGTTACAACGCAGGATTTACAACGAAAGTTGTTACAACGACTTTCGCTGGAGGGCGCTCTAGGATAGGGCATAGTTTAATTTACTATCCAACACCTTCCCTACTATCCATGGGGACTGGTGTTGGAATAGTAAATTAAACTATTCACTATCCAGCGCCCAACAACGCAAGTCGTTGTAACGACTTGCGTTGTTAAGCCTGCGTCGTAAAGGTACGCGTTGTAACGGTATGCGTTGTACCGTCATACATTCTTTTGAAAGTAAGCTTGTGCTATTTAAAGAACAAGTGGGTGATAGTGACTTCACCCACTTCCCAAAACTGTTGGCTGTGATGCAGAGGTTTCCATATGCACAAGACATTCTGTCAAACCTAGACCTTGGTGCATGTCTTGAAGACATTTCTGGGTAGATCAAACGACGATTTGCTCAATTCAAAGCCCTCACCCCACTGTTCAGGCTGGTTGAAAACTCCTGGATGGTGAGTGCACGAAATCTTGATGTTGTTGCCCTTATTGGCATGGAAAGGGGTCAAGCAAAAATAGAGCTCATTGACATGCAGCACAATTCAGCCCTCAAAGCATTTATTTGCGTCAAACACCAGAAGAATTCTGGAAATTTGTGCCCTTTGACAAGTTTCCTCTTCTTTTTACAGTGGCCCAGAAGGTAATTTGTATGTTTGGGGCAATATGGGACTGTTGAAAAGCAAACTCAGAAATAAGCTTACAGACATACATCTGGAGCAGCTCTTAAGGCTTGCTCTTTCCAACTTCGTACCAGATTACAGAAAACTCATTGGTGACATGAAATGTAAAATTAGTTCGTAGTGTTTGGCTCTAACATGCCTGTTTTTGGGACTTTGAAGCCTGTGCTGAATATCCGGTTACTGCAAATTGCCATGCAATCCCACTTAAGATTGCTATTGTCTGCTAATAAAAACATGTTATAAACATGTACTCCATGTAGTTACAACTGCTTTGGAAATAGAGCATTGTCTAGTAATGTTTTGAAACAGCAGTGATTTTTTTCCCCCCTCTAGCCCCGCCCCCACTGACCCTGCCCCCACTGGTGCAGCCCTCGGCCACAAACCACACTTTAAATTTGCCCCACGAGAGAAAGTTTGTGAGAACCCATGGTCAAAAGAGAGGTGCTGCAGCAGTGACCCCCCTAAGGCTGATGAAATTCAGTCTCTAAGGGCTTTGGCATGAGGCAGTCAGACCCTATGCCTCGCAGGCGGTGAGAAACATTTGTCTTGCAGCAGTCCCTCTTCAATGTTTAACAGATGGCAGACTGCCCTCTTTTTGTTGTGATGCAGTATTCATGGCCATCAGAAACTTCCAGTAAATGCTTCAGGCGTCTTAGGAAAACACACCAGTGAGCATTTTTGACACTAAATGATGCCAGACGCACTTTCAGTGACTAAATTGATATAATGCAGTTGTTCTAACGTAGTGTAATTAAACAGCCCCAACCCCCATTGAAGGTGCAACTCGTCTAATGAAATTAATGCAGCTCTTTGTGAAATTGTTGTTATCAATGAGCTAAATTGTGCATGTGGTGCTTGCTTATTTCTTGTACTGACTGGGTGTAGATACATGGTCTCACAATAGTACTTTTTGTGGCAGAAATCTCCCAGCCAAACCTTCTTTTTGGGGTTATATGTTTTGTTTCTTTACTCACTGCATTTCACCTTGATTTTTTCCCATCCTGCTATTTTCACATTTCACCAGCTACCACTGGTCTGTGATATGACTCAGGGCTACAGTGACATGAAGGAATAAAGCTGCTTTTTCTGTACTGCCTTGTCTGTGGTCTATCGCCTGTATGTGTAGGTGGTCACATGCTTTTCTGCCTGCATAGAGAAAGAAAATAATATGCAAAACACTTATAGCTGACCATTTTGTATTTCGCTCCAACCAAGATGTTTGGTTTGCCTAGTTTCCTCACACTCCTAGATCAAATATTGTGCTAGGTGCAACTAAAATGTAACAAGCTTCGGTGACTGGAGACGGCAGAGGCAAACAAACTGCAGGAGTGCAGCAACAACAACAAGGAAGCAACAAAAACAGGATGGAGCAAGGATTAAAAAAAAGTACCTGAATCCGAGCTTCAGCCATGGCCGGGCACCAATAAAGCAATTAATCAGTACTTTGTCCATGCTCCATGAAAGGGACAAACATACAATGAAAAAAAGTGAAACTGACAGTTGCTGGCTAATGATAAGCAAGGAAAGGAACAAACAAAAGATCCTGCAAGCGAATCTCAGGAGAAACCTTAAAATTACCAAGAGAAGCAGAGGAAGACATGATGGACAGGCACATGAATAGATGTAGGCTACAAACACCCCTACATCAAAAATATCAAACAGCAATACTTGCATCCAGACCAAAGCCTAGACTGCTCCCTTCTTAACCCTCAGGGGTCTGAGTTAAACACAGAGACAGACGGACTAGGCCAGGTGCAAATACATAACAAACACAAGGAGATGATGGACGGAGCTCTGAAACCTTTCAGACACTCACCCCCAGTCACTATTACATTTAGGTTGAATCCATCATTGTTCTTTAGCTCGTTTCACCACCCCATTTCAGACCCAGCTATATGCAAATCAGTCTTGTCTCTGTTCCTCATGGGAACAGTCCAGCCCAAGCCAGGTGTTCCCTGGACCGGAAACAAGCATCCTGGGACCGGTTTTGGGTAACACCCTTCATCAGCCAGGCTATCTTTAATCCAGTGGCAAAGTGAGCAAGGGACCCCCGTCTGGGCATACTATGCCATCTGAAAATACAGACAGATGTACACACACACAAACACAGACACCCTTAAACATATTCAAGCACACTTTAAAAACACGCAGACTGTACATGGAACAGAGGCTCTTGGGGGCAAACAGAGGGTGTGGCATATGGGTTTGGTTTACTTCTGCAACACAGGCCAACTACAAGCCTCCCTGGGAATTTAAATGTTTTCTTGTTCTCCATTTATGATATAGGCTCACATTCTTCAAAAAGTCTACCAAGTACTCTGGGAAGCCCCCGAAAATGGACAAAAATTTTGGCGGCCTGGAATACTTTTCGGGGGGACATCTGTGACCCGCTACCAGAGTTAGATGTGGATAGCTCGGATAACGACTAAGGGTGGGGTGGGAAGCCTGATAGAGACTGATCTGCCGAAGGGACTACTACAGACTGTACAGAACACTATTGATTTCATAACGGCACTGTATTCGGACCTATGTAACCTAACCGTACTATATGATTTTCTGCTTACTGTCACTATTGCCTATATGTTGACTGAATATAATAAAAACATTTAAAAAAAAGAAAAGTCTACCAAGATCTCACAGAATAATTTCTCCAATTGTTCTTAGGCTCAGGCCTTGCAGACTCCTCCTCAGCTCCAGAGACTGAATGGCTCGACCTCCAGTTTCCTCAGATTAAAGGAAAATGTGAGTACCTTTTTAACCAGATAAAATACAAAAATCTCAACATGTTTGGATAACCAGTTCCTCTCAAATTCTCATCTATGGCAGTTCTTCCCAGCTCTATCGTATCCAGCTATGTTCTACTTTCTATGTACAGTTGTATTTCTTTTTCTTTATTCCTCCTGTCTGTTTTATTCTTCTTCTGCTGTGCTCTCATCCCTTCACACTCTCTTTGCCTGAACCCGCATCACAATTATAAGGCCCTTAGTTAGGCCGTCAAGACTTGCTTCTAAAAGAAAATAAACCCAGAAGATTTTAGGGCTCTCCCTGTAAGCAGTATTCTATGCACTATTGTCATGGCCCCCCCCCCCCCCATGTGTCACTCATGGGCTCTGCGTCAGCCTCTATGCCCGTACTCTCCATGACCTGTACCTTCCCTGTACTACCCCTGTTACGCACCTGGTCAGTCAAGGTCCTCCCAAGAACCATGGTGGGACCACAGCATTTCCAGGTAAGTGCAGACTCCCGTCTGTGTCGTTTGTCTGTATTTTGAGGTCGAACTCTTGGCTGTGTGGTTCTCCTCCCTACAACAGCAGCTCCTTGGTTTCGATTTTTGTCTATTTTGGGTAGTTCGCGCTTAGGCCCCCGTACCTTTTTGTCCACAATAGGTATTCACACCAAATTTGGGTCCTTTTCTTCTAACATCCTAAGGAGTCTAAAGGTACCCAGGGTTTGTGGATTCCACTTGACGGGCCCAAGAAATTACTCAAAATACAACAAAATTTGGGGTTTTGGAGGAAAAATTGAGAGAGTGCTGCAGCGAGATCCTGGTGGGATGCCACCAAGGCGCCTGTAGCCAGTATGTCACGCGAGGCCGTCACAGAAGGCCCAGCTGCAAAGCGGGCAGCGCTGCACCGGTGGTGCCAGCGGCAGCCCGCACTGCCCCTCTTACCACCTGTGGGAAGCCCAGGTGCCGGGCTTCCCACGTATGCACAACCTATGCTGGAGCTAGCCCCACTCTCACCACCAACGATGCAGCCTGGTACCAGCCCGGGCAGCCCAGGCATCAGCTGCCAGCCGCCAATGTAGTAGTGGGGGCCTCAATGTGCACGGTGCACAATGGGGAGTCTCTTTCCACCCCAAACGTGCAGGCTTGCGAGTGCATTCCGGGCCACTTAATGAGCAGTGTAGCCACGGGCCTTGACTACAGCCCGTTCGCATACTAAAGCATGTTCTTCAGGGGAGCACGGCCCAGACGAAAGGGCAAGCAGCAGCCGCAACGTGTCTCCTGGCTTCACCCTTCATGGGGAGCGCGGCCGCCCACTCTGGGACAGACCAAAGCGCACGGTCTCACAGATTGGGGTAGGTCTCACCCTGATGTCAGTAGAACCCCACACACTGCTCGGTGCTACGGGCTCCAGAGGTAGCCAAAGTTCGCCAGCGCGGCCTGGCGGGTTGCAGCCTGTATGATGGCTTTCCGGGTTGGTGGCCAGCCACCTGTATGTCTGTTGGCTGCTGGATTGTAAGTTCGGCAGAACCTCTCTAGAGAGGGCCCTTCTTGCAGCCTAGCTAAGCTCCACCTTCCTTCTTACTTTCTTAATGTTTTCTCTCATTGAACCCCCTCACAGTTGTCCCTTAAGGTTGTTATACTTCAAAACAGTTATTTTTGTATGCCATCACATCAGCAGGGCATGTCATGGAACTACAAGTGCTGACTGTAAAACCAGTCTCTACTACCTTCTTTCCAGACAAACTGGTATTACGGACCAGAACTGCCTTCCTCCCTAAAGTCGATCCATTACACTTCCCACCTTCTTTCCTCCTCCTCCTCCTCCTCCTCCTATGAAGGATGAAGAAAGACTGCGGGGACTTAACCGAAACGTGCAGTCGGCTTCTGTATTGATAGAACCAAAGAATTCAGACTCAGTGATCAACTCTTCATAGGATACATAGGGAAAGTGAAAGGAAAAGTGATTCACAAACCAACACTCTCAAGATGGATCATCCTGTGTATCAAAATCTGCTTCTCCATGGCTCAAAGGGAGCCACCTAAAGGTATTCATGCTCTTTCTGCTATAGCTACATCACCTAGTCTGCCCTAGCTAGAGGTGTTCCTACAGCAGATATATGAAAAGCAGCATCTTTGTTCTCCCTTCACAAGTTTTCAAAACACTATTGCTTGGATTCAGAAGTAGGAAGGGATAGTTACTTAACTCGCTCAGTTCTACAGGACTGTTTGGTTTAGTCAGCCTTGCTCACACCTTCAAGTGTGTCACTGCTTAGAAATTCTTTTCAAACGGTGCGGAATCTGCAGGTAGATTTATCAATCTGGAGAACAAGTTACATGCCTTTGGTAAATCTTTTACTGGTGGATACAAAGTCTATCTGTAGATTCCTCACCAATCCACCCTCCTCCCCATAGCTACCAAGACTCCTTCTCATTCCTACCTACAGCTGTTTACAAATGCATCTTTTATTCATAGTTTCTAATTACATTATGAATAATACATGTAGCAATAATATTCTATTGATACTTTTGCGAACCACACCTATCTTAGTAAGTTAGTATCTTCTGTTAGTCTCAAAGGGGCAACGAAGAAAAGAATGGGAACTGATGTCAGCATGCCACAGTGTGCTTTATGACTAGTGACGTCACACAGTGTGGAGGGGAACTGGCGGACAATGGCGGCGTGGGAGAGCTATCGGAGAAGGCAAATAACTTATTAATTTCTGCCCTATTTGTTTGGTAGGTCGAAACTCCCAGTCACGCAAGCAACACTAGGACGTATGGGAAGGGGCCACCTGCTGTTCAGAGCAGAAGGGCAAAATAGCAACAGACACCACTTTAGGAAGGAGGCGTGCTAAAACATGTGACTATCCTGGGACAATATCTGGATCAATAAACTGAAAGATTTGATTGAAGGCAAGAAAATGAGAAGGTTGCCTAGGTTACAAACATAGTGAGAATTAACTAGACTACAGATGTATAAATATATACAGTTGAGAAACGTACTCTAGGCAACATACCTACAGATTTACAGGAGAGATTATGGACTATGGAAGGTAAAGTGCTGGGGTTGATTGGGATGGGGGGCTGTATCCACTATATACAGAACCCTTATTAATAATATGCTGGATGGGTTGTAGACTTTCTGAAACAGAAGGGAGACTCGCCTAGGCACAGTGGAAGACCTTACCCTATCTTGCATAAAGCTGAGGTCATCATAGTTGACAACATTACTGGTTTCTTTCTTTCTTTCTTTTTTTTTGTAAATTATTTTTAAATTTCATTTGTCAAGATCAACAATCTCAACTAGTCTTTGGTTTATAACATTCTTCAAAGCATTCACATGATTTTCCACACAATACAGTACAATGTACATTTTTCGCCCTTCCATCCCACACCGAACCATTTCTTTGTTGTGTCCCCCTCTCCCCTTAGTAAGCCGTTGTGTACTTCTACCTGGCTCAGATCTTTTCATTGTTGTTATTATGAGCTGTTTTCCGGGCTTGATTCTATATGTAGGGGTTTACATAGGCCTCCTCTGAACTCATTCCACCTTCCCCAGATTTCCGACCACTTTTTGGGCAACCTCTGTGCGTATACACTACCCTTTCGGCCACCATTTCTGCGTCAATATCGTTCCTCCATTGTATGTAAGTAGGCACTATCCTCGAGCCCCAATTTCTAGCTATATTTCTTTTTGCAAACATCATCTCCAATGTTGCCCAGTTCTGCATCCGTAAATTCAAATCTGTTGGCTCCCAAATGTTGAGGAGGCATCTTTTGGGGTCTGGCGGAATGTCTGCCCCCCCCCCCACCACCTGGGAGATCACATTCATGACTTTTCTCCAGTATGGTTGGCGTCGCGGACACACCCATATTATATGAAAGAATGTCCCTGGGAGTCCACAGTGTCGCGCACACAGTTGGTCCGGCACGCGCCCTAGCTCATGCATTATGATGGGTGAGTAATACATACAATGTAAGAGTGGAGAAGTGTGGCTCACTGGTTAGAGCAGGCAGACCCTGAAGCAGAGGTCAGACCCGGGACCAGGGTTCGATTCCCGACGCGGCAGGGTGTTAAGCTCAAAATGTCCATGGACTCGATAATTCTCGTTTCGGTGCCTGACCTAATCATGGGTTCACACTCTGCAACTCTGGGCATTAAGCTTGCTTAATCTCCACAACGGCCCCCCCGCGGCAGGATGCCTGGCTTTCACCTTGGAGATGCCCTGTAGGGGCTATCTCACAGGGAAAAACCAGGACGGGTTCCCAAGGCAAGTGCGGAGATACCCCTTCGGGGGTCGATTCTGGCGCTATATAAGAAATGTAATAATAATAATAATAATAATGTAATACCTTGAGCTGTATTAATTTGAGCTTAGATGAGATCGCTCCTTCACAGGGTGATGTCAGCCTGCCATCTCTCTCTTAGGGTCATCGTGGGATCTGGTGAGTTGTTTATAATCTTACGGTATGTTTGGGAGATGGCCTTCTTTTGCATATGGTCAGTGAGGAGTCTATCTTCTAAGGGTGAGGTCTCTGCTAGTTGCGTCTCTGGGGGAATGGCACTTCTAAGTGCATGCCTGACTTGCGTGTATCTGTAGAGTTCGGTCTCTGCCATGCCGTATGTCTCTTGCAGTTTCGTGAAAGGCAGAACCTCCCCTTTTACCCACAGATCTCCTATTTTGGTGATACCAATGAGGTCCCACTTCTTGAACCCCTTTGTGTTGTATAAATTGCCTAACCTTTGGGTCTCCCAGAGGGTAGTAGCCTGCGTCAGCACCCCCTCCCATCCCAGTGCCCTCTGCACCGTATGCCATATTTTGATTGTGTGTGCTGTCAGACCCGCCAGGGTATTCTTCCGCTTGTTAGTGTATAGTGCTTTCATTAGGTTATCACAGGGTAAAACATACCTATCCATTCTATAGGCCGGTTCATCCTGCGGCGCGTGTATCCATTGATTTATTACCATAAGCTGCAAGGCCCAGTAATATAATTTTATGTTGGGCAGTGCTATTCCCCCGTCGTACTAACTACGAACCAGTTTATGTTGTGCTATACGTGCCGGCTTCCCATTCCACAGTAGAGTGGATACTTAAGTCTCAATGACCTTGAAATATGTTTCCTTCCTGTTTTTGTGCTCGTTCCCTCTTCCCGCTGCTGCGTCCCTGCGGCCCTGCCCCCCCGCCCCATTGGCTCTCCCCCTCCCAGCTGCTCCTCCCTCCCACCTCCCCTTCTTATGGCGGCCGCGCGCAGCGGGCATGCCCCTGGCGCGCCGAAGGCTCGCCAAAGGCAAGACCGTCTGTGCCCGTCCGCGCCTGGACCACGCCCAGCGCCAGAACCCCTGGACCCCGAAGCCGCCACAACACCGAACCGCACTACGATTCCAGCATCCTCCACACACTTAACCCCGGACGAGATCACTCCTGCTACTGAGCCACCCCGAATCGCACCCAAGGGCCTTTCACCTGCCGGAACTGCAGCTTCACCAGCATCCGGCCCACCAAACCATCAACTAGAGAACCCAACCACCTCTGATGCATTCTCCTCAACACCCGCTCCGCCCGTAAGCACGCCATCGAACTCTGGGACCTCCTAGACTCAACCACCCCTGACGTCGCCTTCCTGACAGAGACCTGGCTGAACACCACCTCGGCTCCAGACATCGCCATAGCCATCCCAGAAGGCTACAAGATCTCCTGCAGAGACCGCACCAATGGAGTGGGAGGTGGAATCGCCATCGTCCACAAGAACACCCTCCGAGTCTCGACCAACACCGACTACAATCTCGCCACCGCCGAGCACATGCACTTCCAGATCCACACCGACCCCAACACCACCCTCAGAGGAACACTCGTCTGTAGACCACCCGGACCCTGACCACAGTTCAGCCACATCATCGCCGACCTCATCAGCACCCATGCCCTCGCCTCCACGGACTACATCCTCCTCGGGGACCTGAACTTTCATCTTGAGAACAACAACAACTCCACCGCCCTGACCGACAACCTCGCCAATCTCGGACTCAAACAGCTCGTGACGACACCCACCCACGCTGCTGGACACACACTGGACCCCATCTTCTCCGCAAGTCCCAAGTCTCCTTCAACCACACCACCGCACCCCACTGGACAGACCACAGATGCGTCCATTTTACCTTCAGGAAACCCACCACGCACCACCGCACCCAACAGATGCTATGCCGCTGCTGGGGCAAGATCACCGAGGACCAACTTACCACCACCCTCGCCCTGGAACCACCCGTCGACCCCACCGACCCCGCCACCATCAACCTCAAACAGTGGATCAACGACTGCGCAGACACCCTCACCCAACTCAGGACCTCCGCCACCAATCACACCAACAAGAAAGCCGCATGGTTCACCGAAGACCTCCGAACCTCAAAGCGCACCTGTCGGAAGCTGGAGAAGAGCTGGCTCCGCGACCGAACACCAGACAGCTATACAGCCCACAAGAACGCCACCCGCAGACACCACCAACTCATCAGGACCTCCAAGAGGACCTCCTTCAAGAACCACCTAGACAGCAACGAACAAAACAGCAAAGAGCTCATCGTGAAAGAACTCTCCAACCCCAGCTCCAACACCAAACGACATTCCACCATCACAAGACCTGTGCGACTCACTGGCCACCTTCTTTCACCGCAAGATCACCGACATCCATGACAGCTTCAACACTGCCACCCCACATCCACCGCCGAGACCACCACCCCGACGACCACCACCCGCACCAGTCGCCTGATTGGCTGGTCCAACGTCAGCAATGAAGACACCATCAAGACCATGAACTCCATCCACTCAGGATCCCCATCTGACCCATGCCCTCACCATGTGTTCAACAGAGCCAGCACAGCCATCGCACCCCATCTCCAGAAAACAATCAACATCTCCTTCGAGACAGCAACTTTCCCGGAGAGCTGGAAGCACTCCGAGATCAACGCCCTACTGAAGAAACCCAAGGTAGACCCAAGGACCTCAAGAACTTCCGGCACATCTCCCTGCTCCCGTTTCCGGCGAAAGCCACGGAGAAGATCGTCAACAGACAGCTGACCCGCTACCTCGAAGAGAACAACATCCTGGACCCATCCCAGTCCGGCTTCCGCAGCAACCACAGCACCGAGACCGCCCTCATCGCCGCCACCGATGACATCAGTATCCTTATGGACAAAGGAGAAACAGCCGCCCTCATTCTTCTGGACCTATCAGCGGCCTTGGACACGGTCTGCCACCGCACCCTAACAGCACGCCTCCATGACGCTGGAATCCAAGAGAAGGCCCTGGCTTGGACTACATCCTTCCTCTCCGGCAGAACCCAGAGCGTACGCCTCCCACCCTTCCGCTCCAAGACCACTGAGATTATCTGCGGCGTTCCACAGTGATCATCCCTCAGTCCGACGCTGTTTAATATCTACATGGCACCACTCGCCAACGTCGCCCGACAGCATAGCCTCAACATCATCTCCTACGCTGACGACACCCAGCTGATCATCTCCCTCACTGAAGACCCCCAAACCGCCAAAGCCAACCTCCACAGAGGAATGAAGGCCGTCACTGAATGGATGAAGGACAGCAGGCTGATGCTGAATTCAGACAAGACGGAGGCCCTCATCCTCGGTTCCACCTTCTCGGCCTGGGACGACAGCTGGTGGCCAACATCGCTAGGATCAGCCCCAGAACCCACCGACCACGCACGCAACCTGGGGGTCATCCTCGACTCCTCCCTCTCCATGACCAAGCAGTTCAACGCCGTGTCCGCTTCCTGCTTCAACACCCTCCAATGCTCCGCAGGATCTTCAAATGGATCCCCTCCAACGCGAGAAAACCCGTCACCCAGGCCCTCGTCACCAGCAGACTGGACTACGGGAACGCCCTCTACGCATGAACAACAACCAAGCTCCTGAGACAGCTACAACGCATCCAGAACACCTCTGCACGACTGATCCTCGACACCCCCCGACGCAGCCACATCACACCCCTCCTTAGAGGCCTGCATTGGCTCCCCGTCATCAAGAGGATCACCTTCAAACTCCTCATCCAAGCACACAAAGCCCTCCACAGCGCCGGACCTACTTACCTCAACGGCTGACTCAGCTTCTAAACCCCCACCTGCAGCCTCCGCTCTGCCAACCTCGCCCTCGCCACAGTTCCACGCATCCGGAAAACCACTGCCGGCAGCAGATCCTTCTCCTACCTTGCCGCCAAGACCTGGAACTCTCTCCCTACCGGCCTAGGACAGACCCAGGACCTGCTGGCCTTCAGAAGACTTAGCTTTTCGATCAGTAGCAGCCTCCCCCCCCCTCCGCTCCCCCCCAGCGCCTTGAGACCCTCACAGGTATGTAGTGCACTTTACAAGTGTTTGATTGATTGATTGAGGGTCTCTTTAGGACCTGGGGATGTGTAGGGACACCTGAAACAAGGGGAAGGATATTCTCAGTCAGGAACTGCAGTGTGTCAGCAGTGCTTGAAAATGGAAAGGTGTACGCATATTGCAAAACCTGAAGGTGGGTCTGCGCAGCCTAGTGTAAGAGTTGTGCCACCGTGAGTGTAGTGAAGAAAAAGTACTCACACAGGATGTGTGAGAAAATGAAGCATATTATTGTCAAAGACGGAACATAGGCTTACATGTCTTCGTTGGGGTCGCACAATGAGGAGGTGAACTTACCCCATGTGAGGGTAGAAGTAGGCTGACAAATAAACAAAGAGCGTTCAAGGAAAATTCCTATATGAGGGGTTATCAGAATATGCAGTCTCGGCATGTGCGCTTTGGATAAAGAGTGGTAGTACTTTATGTAGATGGCTGTTCAAAGGCAACTGTTGGAAGTTTAGAAATGGAAAAACAGACTTACCCAGATGGGTGTGTTACGCGCTAAAGGTACAGGTTTTGTGTATACTGGAACACAATCGTTCCTAGTAATGCGAGGGACGGCTGCTCATTTTCAGTAATTATGTAGCTTGCGTCCTAGATTGATGGTCTAAGACAGAAGGGAGCACAATGTCAGCAGAGTGCTGGACGTGTCGTGGACACTGTGTGCATCATTGGCCAGCCGATATAGGCTGGGGTCTCTTACCTTACACGCTCGTAAGTAGGTATATGCCTGCATCCGGACCGCTGATCAGCAGAACAGCGATAGTCTTTCTGCTAGGTTCAGTGACAAAGCCTCTGTTGGGCTACGTGTATATCTCTTCCCGCCAAAGACGCAATGAAAATGCAGGCAGACGTGATTAGGAAAAAAACAAATGCCGATGGGAGCGAGCGCTCTGTGATTGTCAAAGGAAATAGTATACGGACCGATCCTGGTTACCTAGCGGAATGGGGGGGTGCCTGAAGAGTTGAATAATAATTCATGGCCAATCTTAATTGAGTGTATTAGTGGTGTCTCAACTGGTAAAAAGGAGAGAATTTATTGTGTGTCTCAATGCGTTTGCTGCCGCAACAGCGATGGAAGCATATATCAATGTTTAGCCATAGCAAGCACCTGAATATAGCTATTGATGCTTACAGATGACCAGGATGGACAATTGTAGCCGAGCTAATGGTGTTGGTATAGAGACAGCATATATTATAAAACCAGCATATTTGGCATACCAGGATGTGGATGTCTTTGATAAGTAAACATTGTGAATGTGTCAATAATCTATTTGGACAAGGATCGGTGCGGAATTACTTCTCTTACCTGGAGACTAACTGACCACTAGCGGCGTAGCAGATTGCCCCGCGAAGAGTTTCTGAAGATTATCACCACCCAGCTACGTCCTCACCCGATCAGGCTATGAGCTTCAGCCGATGTTCACCAACTTCGCTGCGGAGACGGACCTGATGGCTACTGGATTAGACGGAGAAGTTGGCTGACCCTGATAGAAGGGTCTGAACGTCACCCGTACCGTACCGAAGACCACCGTGGCAAGCTCTGGAGATTGTCCGGAGAGGCTGCAGGATCTCCGCGGCGTCCCACGAAATGACCCAGGTGACACCTGAACTGGGCAGCAGGCTGCCTCCGTGAGCGCATGAGCGGGCTCCGACAGCCCCAGGACAGTGCGGCGGAAGGTTCTCGATGAGCAGGAGCGGACCCATTCTGCTCAAGGGACAGGCCTTTGATGACCTGATTAGGAGGCGCTAGGATGCTCGCGTCCCAGTTGACGCCGCCTCTACGATCCATGCTCGAACCGGCAGCACCCCGCAGGGTCGGCAGGTTCGAATCCAAAAGGGCGCGCGAACTGCATCGAAGCTTGTCGTGGAGGCTCAGGACGTGGCAGCCCCCCACAGCAGCAGCGGAGACAGCACGCCGGCGAACCTCTGTGATTGGAGATCTAGCTTTCCTTCCTCATATCATCTCCCAGTTTGGATCGGCCGCACAATGGCGGCTCTTGGATTGAGGTTGTGGTTCAGCCCCGCCTTCTAAGGAGCAACAACCACCGATTCACAACAACGCCGGTAGCGCGTTCGCCCTACTTCCCACACAGCTTATTCAGGCTTCATTTTTCTACCATCTACGAAGCCTCTACATAGAAGGCATTGAGAAAATGGGGTATCACCCAACAAGGCCACAGTACCTGGGTATCAATTGGTACAGTAAAGAAATGGTCCTAGACATATATTTATATTCAAGAAAAGCTTAGAAAGTTATATTGCTAATGAATCAAAGTTACTTCATAGGACTTAATCCTGAAAGAGAAAACATGCAAAAGAACCAAATGCGTTTCAATTCTAAATCAAAATGTACCCATAAATAATTCAGAACATAATGTTCCATAGAGACATAATAATTCTCAATTTATTTCACATTTATATATACATGTTCATAAAAACAAGGACATTTAAGAAAATCAAAGGGATGCTGCCAGGTGCAGTGTAAGCTTTTCTTGAATATATCTACACAGAAGGCAGCAACGTTATCAAAGGCAAGCTAGTTTTTCCTCTTTCTTCAGCTGACTTACATTTTTAAACTCTGACTATATTTTACATTTGCTGTGTCTGAACTTCAGCACTCGATTAAAAAAAAAATTGTTTCACTTATATTTTTGTTGATTGCACTATGACTGAAGACAATGCATTTTTTACTTGCAGAATGGCTGTGTGTTTATTTAAATAGGGACAAGGGGCTCCTTAACCTATTTACCTAGTGCAAATGGCCGATTGTTTTAAAACCTGGGCATCGGGCCTCCTCCACCCCTGGGCCACTCCTAGGGGGTTTCAACAGTACTGCTGTTTATTTACTACGCCACTGTAATGGAAGGAGGACCCTGGTCTTTATAGCAACTAAACAGTGTAATAGGACTTCCTCGACCCCCCCCCCACACTATTCCCCCTCAGCCAGTTGGTCAGAAAACAGGACCCCATGGGTTCCCTCCCTGCACTGGAAACAAACAGAGGACTATACATTTGTGCATTAAGTCCTTGGCTAAGAATTCGGCCATCTTAGACTGTCATCACCATAGGTCTATAGCCTTATTTACCATAGGTCCAGGCAGCTCCTGATGATTCCTCTCTTCCTTTCACCCAATGTCTTCACCCCCTCTCCTGTACCCATCATCCCCATTACTATAGCCTTATTCACCATAGGCCAAGGCAGCTCCTGATGATTCCTCGCTTCCTTTCACCCCATTTCTTCACCCCTTCTCCTGTATCTAGCATCCCTAGTCTGCACCTTCAGGATAAACTCCCACGACTTCTGACTTCCCACCCTTTCACCTCATTGCCCACACCTCCATACATTTTTATACATATAACTGAAGCCACAGGCCCACTCATATACCTCAGCCTAGTTTGATTTAGGCACAGGTGCAGCTATTGTCATCCGAGCACTCCCTACCTCCATCCCTTACCCTTATTACCTCACTTCCATCCCCTTACCTGTCCCTTACCCCATACACATCCACGGCGCCTCATCACCTCTCTTACTCCTCAAACACGCATCATGGAACCCGCAGGCACACATACATTCAATATCATTTACCCCCCCACCTCACACAAAAAGCCACCAAATGCTTCAAGCACAAATTCATAAAAGTACATCCTGAAACCCTCTCAGCTGACCCCTACTTCTCTATACACAACGGAAACATAACCAATTACATTATCTTCCACACCAAACGAAGAGCCCAATGGCGGAAAGCATTCCTAGCATTACTCTGAATCTCTTCCACTAGAAAATCTCCACACGGCCTTGCAATCTCTATTACACCATCACAGCAATTCCAAGCTACAGCAACCATTACCATCTACAATAACGGAACTATCCTCATGCAATCCACGGATCATAACCTAAATCTTCTAGAGAACATCTTCCCCATCATTAAAGATCAGATATCCAATCCCTTCACTACTACCCAACCCACCACCACAGCCAACTCACATGTCGCCACATCCCCATCCCCCTCTGCCACCCCTCTCCCCCCTCATCCCCGTCCTCCACAGGCATCGGATCCATATGCCCCTTCCTCCCGAACTACCCCCCCTCGAACGCACCCCATTCCACCTCCCCTTACCCACTCACGTTTCCTCCACTTTTCATGACTGAGATAACACACACACACACTTCTTCCACCCAGCTTACCCCTCCCACCAACACCCCCATCCCATGCTAATTAATCTCCACATGCTATCTCCATTTAGCACGACTGAGACTACACCTGCACCCCCAACTGGATTTGAACCCCCCTCAAGAACAAGCATAGCTCTCCCCCTGCCACCATCTACTCCTCCTTACTCCTCCCTCCCACCATGCCACCCGTACCTCACATTGCCGCCCCTAACATAGAACCCAAACATCCCAGCCAACCCAATACACCTCAATCGCCAATACATATGAAGACACACCACCACCACCATACTGATCTTTGGCTGGCACATATGACGGCTCCCCTCCTCTCCCATCCCATCGGTGCGCTAGACCTCACCCAAATTTGCAACAGCCCCACACACAACAAAGGCTCAACCTTGGACTTATTAATCTCCAAAAATGACTCCAATCAGCTTGATTCAATCCTACCCTGTGATTGGTCAGACCACCATATCATCACCTTCTTTATCAGGGAAACCGTGAAACTCAACGCAGCCCAATCCACTAAGCCGAAGATATGGAAAAGAGACTTGAAAAAACACAACCCCAACACTTTACCCGCCTACAGCCATAAACTACTCAAGCCTCCGGCTGGCCTCTCCAAAGTACATGACCTCACCAACCACTACCTCAACTCTATGACCTCGGTTATCAACAAGGTGGCTCCTCTTTAACTAAAGAGAGTGTCCTCAAAAGACTCTAAACCTTGGTACAACGACCTGCTGAACGATGATAGACGCTCTCTTACAACTTCGGAACGTAATTGGAGATCAGTGCCATCCGCCAAGCACCTCAAAATTCTAAGGAAAAAGAGAAATACGTATCATAGAAAGATCAAGCCACCCGACTACTCACGGTCACAGAATGCCCCCACTCTCTGATTGCTCTATCTTAAAGCGAGTGCACACTGAGGGTACCCCTTGCCTCCCGACACCCAATATATCTTCCTCTACCGAGCTCCTGCCAGCGCCTATATGCTCCCCTCCCACAGTTCTGTCCCCCCAGTTACTGGTAATACCGTCATCAGATCTGTACAGACCCCGATCCGACGCCATCGAGGCGGGTCTTCATGTACCCACTAGTATTCTCCTTCCCCCCCTTACGAAGCACGATACCTAGACCCCAACCTGATGATGCATCTGTAAAATCTGTACTGTTCAATGGAAGAAATGACAATTGCCGCGAGTTTGTATTCAGAAAAGTTGCGCGCAACAGTTGACCGTGGCTGAATGTTGACGCCACGCCAGCAATCGGTCCACTTTGTATCCAGGTGTTATGATGCAACAATAAAAACATATTTAAAAAAAAAAAAAAATCATAGAAAGATCAAGCGCACTAAAGCAGACTTTTTCACCCACCAACTAGACCAAGCAAGAAACCGCCCCAAAAAACTTTTTGAATTAATCAAAACCCAATCTAAGGATGAACCTCACCGATTACAAGACCCCGCTCGTACTCAACCCACGTGCAAAGAATTTGCTACCTTCTTTAATCTAAAGACTGAAAATATCAAGAAAGATCTTCTTAATGACCTTATCCTACAATCAAGCGTGCACACCAAAACACCCCTTACTCTTCCAACGTCGCCACAACAAGCCACTCCAAAATTTGAACTAAAAAACGACGCAGCTTGGTCTTCCTTTTATACCTACACCGAAGAAGCAACAGGCAAGACTCTCAGCACCCTCAATCCGGCCAGTCACCCCTCCGATCCTCTCCCCGCTAACGCCGTTAAAGACTTAACCCCACTGATTCTGCCGCTCTGGACCAAAATCATCTACAGCTCACTCCATCAAGGCTGCATCCCGGACATCCTCAAAGAAGGAAAGGTTTCACCCATCCTAAAAAAACCCACAGCTGACCCCATGGACCTTAACAACTATCGCCCTATTTCCAATAGCACTATCCTAGCCAAACTCTTGGAAAAATGTGTACTCCACCAATTGACAAAACACATTGACCACTTCGATCTTCTCGATAAACAACAATCTGGATTCAGATCAGGGCACAGCACCGAATCAGCTATGACACACATAATTGATGATGCTTTACAAATACTTGATCATGCCTACTCATCCTATTAGACCTCTCCTCAGCCTTTGACACTGTCAAACACGAGAACCTGATAGATCTGCTGAATCAATGAATCAAAGAATGGGCCTATCAGGGTCAGTGCTTAATTGGTTTACCTTCTTTCTTCAAAACCGTACTCAAAAATTCAAGGCCAACAACTCCCTGTCCAAATCCGTGCCAGTAACTTTGGGAGTCCCACAAGGGTCCGCACAATCCCCAACACTATTTATGGAACTCACTGTCCTGTTGCAAGCATCCAATGTACAATTTCACATGTACGCTGATGATACACAACTTTACCTGAAGATACACACACCAGATGACATCAAACTGCTTATCAAAACGCTTTTGAACACCCAGTCATGGTTAGCTTAGAACCATCTCAAGCTAAACGCACTAAAAACTGAATTCCCCCTAATACCTCCACCCGCCAAAATACCCCTCTTGCATGACTGGTTCAAACACCTTACGGCATTCAACGTTCAACCAACCATCATTGACTCAGCAAAGTCATTGGGTATAACCCTTGATTGCAACCTCAACATGCATCAAAATATTAGCAACGCTACAAAGAGGGCACATTTCCAGATTAATACACTGAGAAAGCTGAAAGCCCTCTTACCATTCAATGATTTCAAGACAGCAGTTTAAGCTCTAGTCATCCCTAGAGTGGACTATGGAAGCATCTCTCTCTGTGGCCTCCCCAAAGCGACGACAGCTCCACTTAGAGCCTCCATCAATGCTGCAGTCAGACTCATCACAGGCTCGGAAAGAAGGTCCCACGTCTCCCTGACTTAAAAGCCTTGAACTGGCTTCCATTGAAAGCCAGAATTCTCCTGAAAATTGCCTGCATGACTCACAAAGCCATACACCATAATGCACCCAGCTACCTCACCCAGAAACGGACTATCTCTGGGGGTAATAGATCCACAAGAAGTGTTGAAAACCTATTATTGAAGCCACACAGATTTAACACGTATAAACGTTCCTTCTCAGGGATGGCTCCTAGGATTTGGAACGCACTACCCCCAGAAACCAGACTTATCATGTCTACGGCATTTTTCAAAGAGGAAGTAAAAGCGATTCCCATGGAAAAATTCACATGAACATTATCTAAGGAAACTACGAGTTCACTAGTACCTCTACCAATATTTCTTTTATCACTGGGTACAAACAGACAACCTATGCCCCACAGTTGCCTCCTTATTCTGCACCTCTTAGTTTAGATTTACTCTGCACAATATGTTATTTTATTTATACTTGATCTACCTGTTATTGTTTTGATTTACTTTCCACATTATGCTATGTATACTGGATTTACCTGTTGCTATTTGTGTTGCATAATTATCCTTCATTGATTGTAAAGCGCTCTGATATCCGCAAGGGTCTTGTTCGCACTCTATAAAACTTTCAAAATAAATAAATAAAGTATGAAAATGTAATCACATGCAGTGGCATCAGTTAAAGAACAGTTGACCCCCGATAATTGCTGAGTAAATAGCTGGTAAATACATACATTCCTAGACATATTCATGGGTCTTAAATTACATGATGGGTGAACATGTACATCATTGCTTTGTCAATTACTGAGTGTGGTAATGAAACCGCGCCACTCTTCTGCGGAGTTCAACCTTTGGGCTATGGAGTTAGTTCTTTCTATTCAACGGCATTCTAGTCGTCGTAGAATACTTCTGAGGTTCCTCCTCTTTCTGGAATAGAGGCTTTGTCCATGACTTGCCTTTTTATGTCATTTGCTGTGTGGTTCTTTTCGAAAAAATGGCTAACCAGAGGGGCATTCACTACTGAATGCTTAATGCGACTGCGGTGTTGCCCTATTCTTGCTTTTATGGGTTGCTGAGTTTGCCAATGTAAGGAAAGCCGCAGGGGCATGTAATGCAGTACACAACATTCCTTGTGTTGCAATGTGCAAACAAATTCTAGTGTGTGTTTAACATTTGCATGTTCAAATGTCTTAGTGTTAAAGGTGAATGCGCTTGATACACAGTTGCCTCATTTAAAATGCCAATTGACCTCTGGTAGGCCCCTACCGACTGCAATGAGCTCGTTGTTTGAGGTGGACTTTCTAAGGAGGACCGGATTAAGTGGTCTTTCTTCCTTTTATTTGATGCTTAAGGAATCACCTATATGCCCCTGATGAAGGGTCTCGACCCGAAATTGTGACGATTGAAATGTCACATATGATAAAGTTGATATCATGAAGCCGCTTGAAAGAACCTTATGATTTATATTAACGTGAAAACATTAACATTGTGATTCCTTAAGCATCAAATAAAAGGAAGAAAGACATTTCTTTGGAAAAAAGTAAAAAGGCCATTTGTGGATTCTATTTGAACTTTAGAAACAGAGTAATTATATTTCAGCGCAATTTGTAGAAGGGAACTGATAAATGTAGTGGGGACTTGGGTTGGTATAGGTCTGGTATCTAATAGATTTTCTATCATCTCTATACTTTCAATTTGTGGTATATTGGTGTGGAGAGAGGAAATGTCAAGAGTTTCCAGCCAATCTGTCGCGATACTGTATGACCTGTTTTCTACTAAGTTGATTATGTGCATGGAGTCTCTCACATATGTTTCCTGTAGTGAGGCATTGTCTATAATAAAAAATCTATATATTTACCAATCAGTTCTAAGATCGAACCACATCTCAAAAGTATAGGGCGTCCAAGAGGATTTGTGGTATTTTTATTGATCTTGGGGACGGTATAGTGGGTCAGGGTTATGGGTGTTCTACATTAAGAAATTCAAATTCTTTCCTGCCAAGAAACATTGCTCTCTTCCTTCCGTGGTTATTCTTAAAATCTCTTTAGTGATACTGGTCAATGGATTGGTATCTAATTTCTTGTTGTGTTTGAATTCTCCTATTTATTTTCTAATCTCAGTGTCGTAGTCTTTCTGAGCTTGGACATCAATACCACCACCTTTGTCTGTCGGTTAGAGTATGATAGATTCATAATTTTTAAGCCCCTCTAGGGCTTTTCGTTCTTCTAAGCTGATATTATATGGTATGAAATGACTGATACTTTTCAAGTTGTCCACTCCTGCAAGTATGATTTTCTCAAACGTTATGAGTTCTGGTGGCATCATGTCATTAGTGGGATAGAAAGTGGAAGGAGGTCTTAGTCCTGTGATGGAGTCTGGTATTATGTCATCTCTGTCCAAGTCGTATCTTGCGGTAGATCTGGTATAGTTCTGTCTTTAGATCGAAAAAGTTGGTACGCTCTGTAATTACAAATGATAGTCCTTTACTTAATAAAGAAATTTCTGATGAGGATAACACATGCTGTGGTAAATTGAAGGTATGGGTGGTCTCTGTTCTAAAACTCTCATGGCCTAGTATGGCTGGGGGCACCATTGGTAATGTTTGTTCAGTGTGTGCCGTTCCCCTGTGTATTGGTACCATGTTTTGGCCTTTCTCTTCCTGCCTCGGTCTAAAAAGGGCTGACCTGGGTGACGATCAGTGCGACTTGGTCCGGGTTGGGCGTCAGAGTGTTCTGAACCTCCTGATGACTCTGAGAAGGTGATAGGCTGATTCCTTCTAAATCTACCCCACGTATTTTGTCTGTTTTGTGTGCCAATTGTACTTTAATAGTCTTCTCTCGGGTAAGGATAAACCTTTTCTTTTGAGAAGTTTTTAATATCTTTTGTCACTTTGTCCGCCTTTTTCTTCAACTCAAAGGAGTTGAATTCATCAATTGTTTTGTTTAGTTTGTCCAAAAGTGTTTTAGCCTCTGTTACTCCGTCACCACCAAATAATTATTTTTCGAAATCTTCAATTTCTTTTAGTTTTGCCTTTGCATGTTCTATGGCCGTTTCTACACCTAACACCATCCAGTGGCGTGAACAGGTTGTGGAAATATGACTGAAACACCCTTTGAATTTCGGATCTTCTTGGAAAATTCCTGGGATGTTTATGACCTGCAAGCCTTGCGGAATTATTCCTGCCTTCAGATATTCTGTCAGCATCCAAGCGTGAAGCTCAGTTCTGACATGTTCTTTCTTTGCTTTCTCTAATTTGTCAAGCAACGGCTGTCGTGGGCTCACAGTCCTGCTAGGTTGGTTGGAAAACAAGGATGGTCCACAGATTATTTTCGCATTGTACTTATCAGTGTATAGGGGAGTTTCTCTTTCTGACATCATAACTCTGGGAGCTATAGTTAAACCCTACGTTACATAGGGTGTGTGGGAGATCCTGTTATGGGATACTTGCCTTGCGTGCAGCCACTGCTCTAAATGTCGAAAAACCAAAACAAGGGAACTCTACTCACTAGGAACCAGGGTAGTTAAAGTGTTAACAAAAAACAATGGCTCCTATGGACTAATGGCAACTTGATATAAGTATACAAATGTGCAATGGCAATGAAAAGGGTTAATAAGATGTAACAAAGAGAGCAAGCGAACACACGTTGGATTTGTATTTCATAAACAATTATTTATACAGCTTTTTTTATACGAGAACAATACATGCAGAGTATTGAAATATTAATTAAGCAATAGTGAATGGTGTCCCAGTAAAAAAAATGGAACCTAAAGTTGTAGTGACATATTGGTGACATATGTACAAGGTTTCCTTTATAACATAAAAACGACCATTAGAAAGTATACATTGTGTGAACCGCGCTTTATACAATTATAAAGCGATACCAAAGGGGATGATGGATGGAGCATTTGAGCAAATCAAACATACAGCCCAAGTCAACTGATCTGGGTCATCATTCTTTAGCTCACTCCACCACCCCAGTTCAGGCATGGCCATATGCAAAGCAGTCTGACCCTGTGCATCATGGTAACAGTCCAGCCCGAACTGCCAAGCCATGTCTTCCCTAGCCCGGAAACAAGCATCCTGGGACCGGTTTCTGGCTAATCAGCCGTCATCAGCCAGGCTAGCTTGAATATAGTGGCAAAGTGAGCAAGGGACCAACGCCTGGGCACACCCTGCCAACTTAGGGCAAACAAAGCGATACCAAAGGGGATGACGGACGGAGCTTTGAGCAAATCAAACACTCACCCTCAGTCAATTGATCTGGGTGTAATCCATCATCATTCTTTAGCTCACTCCCCCACCCCAGTTCAGACACAGCCATATGCAAATCAGTCTGACCCTGTGCCTCATGGTAACAGTCCAGCCCGAACTACCAAGCCAGTCTTCCTGGGACCGGAAACAAGCATCCTGGGACCGGTTTCTGGCTAATCGCCGTCATCAGCCAGGCTAGCTTGAATCCAGTGGCAAAGTTATCAAGGGACCAACGTCTGGGCATACCCTGCCAACTTAGGGTGAACAAAGCGATGCCAAAGGGGATGATGGACGGAGCATTTGATCAAATCAAACACACCCCCAGTCAACTGATCTGGGTTTAATCCATCATCATTCTTTAGCTCACTCCACCTCCCAAGTTCAGACATATGCAAATCAGTCTGACCCTGTGCCTCATGGGAACAGTCCAGTCCAAACTGCCAAGCCATGTCTTCCCTGGACTGGAAACAAGCATCCTGGGACTGGTTTCTGGCTAATCAGCCGTCATCTGCCAGGCTAGCCTCCTTATTGTGCGACCCCAGCGAAGACATGTAAGCCTATTTTACGTCTTAATTTGACAATAATGTGCTTCATTTTCTCACACATATAGCACCTGATCGGGTCCTGTGTGAGTACTTTTTCTTCACTGCACTCACGGTGGCAGTACTCTTACACTAGGCTGTGCAGACCCACCTTCAGGTATTGCAATAATATGCGTACACCTTCCCGTTGTCAAGCACTGCTGACACACCGCAGTTCCTGACTAACAATATCCTTCCCCTTGTTTCAGGTGTCCCTAAACACCCCCAGGTCCTGAAGAGACTCTACATTGCACACAGGGTCGAAACGCCGTCGACAATTTAAAAAGGGAACCATTAACAAAAACAAAAAAATAGCCCTTTCATTGTCTAAAGCGCAGTTCACACAATGTATACTTTCTAATGGTCATTTTTATGTTATAAAGGAAGCCTTCTACATATGTCACCAATATGTCACTACACCTTTAGGTTTCATTTTTTCACTTGGACAGCAATCACCATTGCTTAATTATTATTTCACGTCGTTTGACAGTAAGAGTATGAATGCTTGGTTGAGTGGAGTTCTTTCTCTACAGGTCCCATGATATTTCGGCACTATTTCTGCACTATTTCGGCACTACAGAGCTACATGTGCTTTTCTTACAGGACCCCATTGGGGCCTCTAACATCGTGTATTTCTGTTCTTTCTCCCCAAACTTTATTTCTAGTTTTGGACCTAAAGGGTCTCCTGCCCTCTCCCTCCTATGGGGCCATTTTGACCTCATCTTAGGGTAAGCATTGTGGAGATATTATCTCTGTGATTGGTGCACAGATTGCTGTCACATTATGCTGCACTTTTAGCCACTCACAATAGAACCATGGTGATTGTGGCTTACTCTGTTTTTTGTTGTATATGTCATAAGCTATGTGACAGTAAATATGTTTTTTCATATGTTTTTCTTTCAGGCTTTTAGAATTTAGCCATTTCACAGTGGAGTGTGATCTTCATCACCCCACTGAGTGGAATCCTCTCACCATAGTGTGGTAAGAGTGGCGCCCATACTCTCTTTCACGGTCCTGATGAATGCTGCGGACCCAACTGGGCCTTTAGGCAGAAACACGTTGACCTCTTTCACAGCGGTGGAGGTACATTAATATCCCCATTACACAATCACCCTATTTTAAACCACCATATAGATGCCAGCACTATAAAATTTAAGCTGACACCTTTAATGGCCTTTTTAATTCACATTTTTTTCCCCATGGGCCCCCACTTAGTTTAGAAGTGCATCCCTGTCGTCAGATGTCTGCCCGCCCTCTATCAAACCAAGTTTTTAGAGGGCGAGGACTGGTCTATGAGGAAGCATGACACCAGGTGGTGTGTGAGACCAGTCCTTCATTGTGAGATGCCTGCACTCACAAACTAAAAACTGCACTAGCGACACCACACTGGGAGCGGCTACATTGTGGTACATAGTTTTGGGATCACCATCTTTTGTATGTAAAAAACGTAAAAAACTGAAGACACATCTATTCCCTAAATAATGTCCCTCCCCTCTACCTCTCCCTCATCTGGATAACAATTCCTTACAGCGCGGGGATGCCCTTGGGTCACCAGGCGCTTTACAAGTCGCTAAATAAATAAAAATAAATAATAAATAAATATGTCCCCGGTAAAAACACCTGATTAGCCCCCACCTTACCCGCTCCTTGAACCGGACTGCCGAGCACTCCAATACACCAAAAGGATAAGGATTGTGGCGGTGTACCTACCGGGATTGTCGCCCTCCGCTACTCTGGTCGGCGCCCTCGCTGCACGGACCTCAGCACTGCTTGGCCCGACGGGTATAAAGTACCTGGAGGGATCGACGTGCTGACCGGTTGACGGCCAAGCTCCCTGGGAGAGGAGTCGGAGTTGTGCTGTGGGGTGTGCCACCGACCAGTAGTGGCTTCAAGGTGCATGTCACTCCCCGAATGGCTCCTGACGACTGTGGCAGCGGGGAGCGATCAGCCGGTAGGGGCTGTGAAGACCTGCAGGAAACGTTGAGGTGAGCAGAGCCCGACCGCAGCAGGGAGGCGATGGCTGCTAGACTAGCTCTTTACCCCCAATCGCCCTCTTCCTCCTCCCCTTCATGCCCAATCTCTGCTCCTGGTGATGCAGGCGTAGAAGTGCATCGCAAAGGGAAGCTGCCGTGAAGTCAAGCCATGAAGCAAACCTGTAGCAGTGCTGATACATCGAATAAAGGTGCAGGCTGGAGAGGGCCTGCGCCTACTGGACGCAGGGAAGTTCATGGCCTGAAACGAATGGGAGTGCTCGGGACGGTGAAGACGGATCCCCCCGATCCCGGTGAGTGGGTAGCGGACTGCAGTGTTGGGCGCCCCCCAGAGAACCGACCCCCGTTGACAAGAAGTAAATAGAGTTGCTTAATACACTTTAGCAGCTAATCTAAATTGGTGTATTTTGTGATAATTCACTGTTGGACCATCCGGATGAGTTCCATTTTCTTTTCCTTTATCTTTCCCTGAACATGAGCAGCTATTTTAAAGCTTCCACTACCAAATACCAGAGACAGAAGATGTCCTCACCTGTCTTTCCTCAGTGAAATAGAAAGAGGACTGTTTGAACTTTGGCAGCGGCCATCTTAGCATGGGCACATTAGGAGCAGTCCTTTCAGTCTAACTGCTGATTGAAACCAAGTAACCCTCTTTCTTCAACGGCTGTTTCAGCTTTGATTCATGGGAATTTATTTCAAACACTCGCTCTCACCTAAACCTCCAGGACGGCAGCGCATTTAAGAGAAGGCAACTCTGCATCTAATACAAAATTATAGATCAATTTAGTTAGTGCTTCTCATCATCAAATGCACCCCCAGGCCCTTGTCCTTACACAATTGTTCCGCAGCACATTTGTGAATAGGCCTAGATCACTGAACTGGCCTCTTATGCAACGAATCAATGCAGCACCACTAGGGTAGGATTCCCCTCAACACTAAGTCAATCCTGGAGACACCTGATGAAGCGATGAGAATACCCTAGGGGCCCCTGAGAAGACTAAAGGAAAAGATAAAAATGGGGATTGGACAAATGGAACCCCTGGGGTAGAATCTCTTGCCTGACCACTATTCCACCCTTCTCTTCCAAAGTAACTCTGATGCTTGTGCCTTTCCGTGAACAGTGCTAAATACTATCTATTGCTAATCAGGCTCGCATAATGGTCGACTTAAATTTATCTTTAATTTTTATATTATTCGTTGCATTTCCTTCTCATGCACTATTAATGGTCTACCTCAAATTATCTGATAAAAATGTAATGTGTTACCTTTAAATCTACACTCGTAATTTATATTCCTCCCTTTATCTTTTTGTTTATTTTGAAAAACTTTGTATATTTTATTTTTCCGATTTATTCTGGTCTCCTATTACCTTATTGATCTGTGTAATTTTTAAATCTACATGTTAGAAATGGGATCCCTGGCTGGCCAGGGCTTGCGCCAAAGTCAGTCATAGACCACCACTCCTAAGTCAGGGCAAGGGAGTTACACGCCAAGATAACCCCTGCTCACCCTCTAGGTAACGTGGCGCGAGTAGCAAGGCTAAACGTGGAGGCGATGTGAGTTAAGTATTTGCGCACGCACCACAGCAACAACACCAAAGGCCCACCACAAAGGAAACTCCACACAAGGTTATATAAAAATAGCCTTTGTATTACACCAAAACACATTAGATAAAAACACACACTTTACAATGTGCCAACAGGCACGGGCAGAATTTACAGGGGATATGTACAAGACAGGGCCACCTGGACCAATGTCAGGAATCAGTACTTTTAGAACTTGAAATACTGTTAGAAATAGCACGTTGTAGATCATAGAATAATAATCACATTAGCACACAACTAGTAACTACTGGTACCAGGTAAGTACCACCTACTCAACCCTAACCACCTTAGGAGAATGTCACGCAGGGAACTAGGACCTCACTAGCACCACCTGTACTAGCAAGAACAACCACCTAAGTATCACAATACCTGTAGGGGTATAAGCACATAACACATGATGCATAACATACATTCAGTGGTGTAAGGGACAAGGCACATGATGCATAAACAACACATTCAGAGGTGCAGGGAAGGAAAACACATGATGCCTAAAAACATTCAGAGGTGTATCAAAGAACACAATTGCGCAAAAATCACATTAGTCACCACCTGTGACTGTCCCTAGGCCAACTGGCCTCGTTGGGGTTAGGACGCCCTGTGTCCCAGTGTCAGGGGCCTAAACGTGGCAGCTGCCCACGAAGTGCTGGGCAGCTGTAGACAATGGTGGGGACAACGTTGGAGCCTTCCAGGCCCTGTACAAATAAAAGGTCCCCCCGAGCCTCTCAGGGCTCTAAACAAATGACTGGCCCCTGTGAGCCTCGCTGGGCTCCTACCAATGCAATGAGGGCACTCAAGAGCCTCTCAGGGCTCGTAAAGAATGTGTCCTGTTTGAGCCTCGCAGGCTCTGACCAATGCAATGCCCCTTAGAGCCTCCGTGGTCTGACAACAAATCTGGCGCCTTGAGCCTCTCGTGGGCAAGAAACAAAATGCCCCCACGAGCCTCTCAGGACTCTTCACCACTTTTCCCCCTGAGCCCCACCGGGCTCTAAGTAATGAAATGCCCTGTCGTTCGAGCCTCGCTGGGCTCTAAAGTAAGTGGTGCCCCCTTGAGCCTCTTGTGGGCTCCAAATATAAAATGCCGCCAAGAGGTGCCCTCGAGCCTTGCAGGCTCTTACGAATGGCCTCGCTGGGGTGAAGAAGTGATCCCGAGGGTGCCCACACTCCCCGGCTGTCTGGGGAGGCGGCGGCTCCTCGCGGCGTCAGCTCCTCTCTGCCGGGCTTCTTCTTCAGCCTCCTGGCAGCACTCCGGGGCTCTCCCTCAGTCCCGGGAGCCCCGTGAAGGCCGGCGCCGCTCTCCTTCTGGCCCGAGGCCCTGCCTACAGCCAGGCGAGCCGCGGGCACTTCCGGGTCGCGCTGCTGAGGGCAGCCAATAGCAGCGCGGCCCTGGGGGTGTGGAGGCGACACTTCCGGGTCGCACTAGGCAGCGGCCCGGCAACGGTTTCAATGCCCCTGGGCTGCGGCGGTGAATCTAGAGGGGCAATGCCGGGTGGGCACCGGCTGGTTAAAAATAAACAATAAATCGAGGTGGGCACTCGATCTGGCCAAAAACAGCGCAAGGTCCCTGGCGGGGTGGGCACCTGCCAGGGGACGTTAAAATCGTCGTGGGCAGCCGTAAAAGGGAAAGTAAAGCGCTCCCAGCGCTGGGGTGAAGGCACAGCATTCCCAAGCGCTATAAGACAAATACAGTTCTCCCAGGCGCCATAAGCCCAACAAGGTTCCAGCAAAGTTCCTAGGTAGGCAGGGAGGCAAGGCTGGGCCCAGAGCCAGCTCACTTGGCCTCCAGGCAGGGAGGCAGTCCAAGTAGCGGTCCTCCTGCTCAGTAACAGCAGCAGCCCCCTTAGGATCCTGGAAGAGAAAAACTTGCAAGGGGACACAGCCCCTTTTTATACTAATAAATCCTTTGTCTCTGTGTGCAGGGTGGGGGAGAAACCAGTCGTAGCTGGTTTTGGAGCAACCTTGATGGCTCAACCACCCCTTTCATTCATTAGGGAGGCTAGGGTCGTTAGACACACCACAGGGGGCGGAGCTTTCATTGTGTGGGAAAAGCCCAGCCCCATTCAGGAACCAGGTGCAGCCCTCCCTCACATCACTCATGCTGATCTCTCCGCTCACTCCTGGGCAGACCCATCCAGACTTCCTGGAGCCAGGCTTGCCAGCCAGCTCCAGCCAATCACGCTCCAGCACCCTCACTGCACACACACATCAATGTCTAGAAGTGGCACTTCCCCACTAGACACATACACGCCGCACATACCATTGCGCAGCATTCACTCTCACAAGTTCGCACATACCAAACTCGAGCCTGCACTCCCCACACATCAGGAACTAACATGGACACACACATTCCCCATGCATTCCTATGGGAGGGCAGGCCAACCTTACTCCATGCACTCAGAGTGCGCACGCACTTTCCACTGGGATACAGTGAAAGTGCGCAGAAACCAAACATCACCATCACTAGGTCACCATTAAAAGCAAAAAGTTTAGGGGTGAACCTGCCAGAAGGGCCAAGTCCAACACTACACTAATAATTTATATTAATCACTTTATACTTTTGGTTGTAATATGAATCGTATATTTCTTTATTTGTCCTGATCTATTCTCGCTTCCTATTGCCTCACTGATTTCTCTATCTGTACTATTGCCACTCCTCTCGGCTAGTTCTCTCCTTCTTGACCCCTTCTCCACTTCCACCTCTCTCTCTTATACTGCAACAGTGCATACCACCTCTTCCCCTGGAATCTCCCCCTCCTCCCACAACACCACCTCACTGGCCACCCCTCCAATCTTCCATTCTGCGTGATTTTTCACACTTTATTGAATAATTCTACCTCTCTCAGACTTCCTCCCCGTTCCATTCCCGTGCTCCTACTCCCGTTCCCTACTTCACGCCACCCCAATCTTCCACTCACTTCCTCCTCCCACGCTCCATTCTATCTCAGCTGACACATCATGCCTCCCCTCATACATACTCCCTTGATGCTAGAATCACCCATCTCCAGACACGGCCCAAACTCCTGGTCCATCATTTACCCCTCCAACCTTTCTAAAAACGTTAAGAAAAATCTTAAACACAAACTTCTTATTCTCCACCAAGAAACACTATTTGTAGACCACAACAGTAGCCTGGCCATCACCATAAAAACCAACTACATCTTCTTCACCAAACGCCCTTCTAAGTGGAAAAGCATCTTTCTCTGACACCTCCCTATCACAAATTCCCACAAAATTCCCTATGGTCTGAAACTCTCCACCACTCCTTCCTCTTCTTTTCCTGGTAAAATTGACATCTCTATATTCAAATCAGGAAATATACTTATTTAAGCGTCTGAAAAACACCTCAACATTTTTGAACACCACTTCAGTTCACTATCCCAAAACCTTATACCTACACTGAACACTAGCCTCTCTGCTTCCCCAACTGCAAGATACCTTCCTGTCCCCACAATCCACGACCCCCTCGCATCTATTCCCTGACTCATTAACCTTAACTGAAAGTCCTGATCCCCATATCCACTCACACTCAACCTCGCTAACTCTCAATTCTATACTCATTAGTGAAAGCCTCACTCCCCAATTTCAACCCCAGACTACCTCACTAGCATCCCCCCTCTATTGACTCTCCCTCAACTTCCTCTGCCTCCCAAAACCACCCTTCTCTATCTACTCCTCCTCTCGATCCATGATCTACTCCACTCCTCATCCCTTTTCTGTCTCCTCAATCCACGACCCACTTGCATCCATTCCCTGACTCATTAACCTTAACTGAAAGTCCTGATTCCCATACGCACTCTCACCCGACCTCACTAGATCTTAATTCTATAGTCAACAGCCCCTCCTTAACATTCCCCCTGTACCTCCTTCCACTTCCACCCCCGCTTGATCCCTCTCAACTTCCCCTCTCTATCACTCACTATGAACCTTACCCTACCGACCCCCAGCCAAAAAACAGCTCTTCTTGGAGTAATTTTTGTCCAGTATCAGAAAGGATGTTCTCAACATCATCAACAAGCTTAAACCATCCTTGCATACCAGAGATCCTCTTCCTGCCCATGTGTTACAAGAACTATAATACATCATCGCCCCATTATGGACCAATATTATCAACTCTTCCTTTGCCACAGGTATTGTTCCTGCTTCCTTCCAACTAGGCCAAATTACCCCCATCATCAAAAATACAGCGGCTGATCCCAACCACTTAAACAACCTGCGCCCTATCTCCAACCTTCCCTTCCTATCCAAAGCTCTCGAAAAATGCGTCCTGATACATTTGGACAAACACTTCGACACATTCAACCTCTTAGACGTTTTCCAATCAGGTTTGAGAAAGGGATGCAGCACGGAAACAGCTATGCTCAACATTACTGATGGCATACATCAGTCCCTGGACAAAGGCGAATCCTCCCTCCTCATTCTTCTTGACCTCTCTGCTGCTTTCGATACTGTTAACCATGTCACCTTATTCAACATTCTCAAAGACCGTTTCGGTTTTGACGGTGATGTTCTCAAGTGGGTTTCCTCTTTTTTTCCAAAATAGAACTCAACAAATTAAAGTCAGCGGTTGCCTTTCCAAACCTCAACCTGTCTCCTTGGGTGTTCCACAGGGTTCTATCCTTTCTCCAACTCTTTTCAACCTCTTCATGGAACCCCACGCTCCTATTCTTAAACAAGCAAAAATCAGTTATCACCTCTATGCCGATGACACACACCTATACTACAAGATCAAATTCCACGACGACATCTTACATCTTAATGATACCCTGACCAAAATTCAATTATGGTTCCATCGAAACCACCTCAAACTAAACCCCCAAAAAACAGAAATCATCCTATTCCCTCCCAAAACCAATTTGCTCCCTATTCAACACTGGATCACGGACATTAAGCTCTCAACTGCTCTCTCGCCATCTCCAATTCGTTCAAATCCCTCGGCATTAGCGTTGATTAGAACCTCAATCTCACTCCCCATATAACAAGCACTGGCGTTGCCAATAGGTCTCGCATTAGGAAAGTGTGAGCTATTGGTATTGTAAATGACACATTTTGGGACCTTATATGTATTTAGTTATGCAGCACAATATACTTGGTGCAACAACATCAACTGTTGCATGGCTAAACACTTATAAGGTCCCAAAAGCAACATCTATTGGCTATACCAATGCTTGATGATGGTCCCTATAACTAATAGGGGGACCGAAACGCTGTCGACTCCTGTGATACCATATACAAAATGTGATTGTTATGTAATGTAATGGTGTTCCTCTGATTTTTCTGTATAACTGCAATTACTACACAGAAAACGTTTGTTTGCCTTAAAAGCCTTTTTTCTATTTTGTGAACCTATCTTTTGCATTAAGACCTGCTAGTGTTGGGCACAGGCTTGTGTACCACACAGGTGATCAGTGGAAGGTATCTTATTGGATTTGAATTGTGTATTTAAGTAAATTATAGACCGCTGTCCGGCTGGACAAGTCACTCAAAATATAGAATGGATTCTCTCTATATTTATTGCTTTTTCTTTTATTTTTGAATGCATGGGACCGCTGTTGTCTGAAAGATTTAAGTTCCCCGAGGTCCCTTGTCGACTCAATTGGGGGTCCCTTGTTGTTATAAATATATATATGTTTATCATTGTCAACACATAAAACAACATCACTTCTATGTACATATGACAATTATGAAAAGAACTCACAGTGCACAATGGCCAGTTATTTGCACATGAACACTGTATGCGCTCTCGAAGGAGGAGGTGGCAAAATATAAACTAAATGTGGCACACACACATTTATTGTATTCACGCAGCTGACCTTTATACACACACCCAGAATTGGTGTACATACCCCATTACAGTGCACACTCACCAGTAATTTGTCCAAACATTCGTGCACTATCTCATAATGAATGTGCATTCTCGTGCATTTAGTGCAAAGTCAGCAAGGATGTGCTCGCTTACGCATGCAATGCATTTCTCTAAGTATCTTCTCCCCAGTGGTGCGCACAATCCCATTGACATACACTACACACAGAGCACAACAAACGAGGAAGTGCGTGTTCGTGTGTTCTATGCAAACCTGTCCGTTATCTACTAATGCACAATGCCCTCTTTTGCACTCTGTGCACAAATGTCTTTGATTGACATATTCTTATAGGAAGTGCCCAATCATTTGTGGTGTGCAGACTCCTGACATGAAGAGTATGTGTTCCTGTGTTGTGCAAACTGCGGCGCTCATTCAAGTAAATTCATATAGTCTGGGCAGGTAATCTATTCACTCATGAATGAGGTCACCTGTACATGTTGTGCACGCTTAATTATGCTTTTAGTAGTCACTTGTTGATTATAGTCCTTCCCCTTGAACTGCTACTCTTCAATGGTGTGCACGTTTCAAGTAGTTCACACGTGTGTGCCGCGTAAACTCCTGCATGCTGTGTCATGTATGTATCCACCTGCCAACTACGTCCTCGTCCGTGCAGCGTACGCACAGACAAAGGGTATATTCAAGTATAGGCATTTTACTGCTGCGGCAAGGGTGGGAACAGGCCTCCACAGCACCTTCGCCGCAAGCTCTTCGGTTCCGCAGAGCCTACACCCAGAGCTTCGGCTAAAATGTCCCGAGTGCCCCTAGGCAGCACAATCCATTGAAGTAACACGCACCTGTGGCAGCCTGGCAACAGGTGGGTACTGGGGAGAGAACGGGACTCCCGGTGCCAAAAATGAAACAAAGATTCACACGCACAGAGGCGCCGCCCACCGCATTCTTATAACAGACAAGGCACAACTTCGCCCGACATTCACGAGACAGTTAAGGCGAGTTTACAGTTTACAAATATAACGTGGACAATTGACATAAATGACACCAATAACCGCCTTCCAACCCCGCTAAAATACTAAAGTTTAAAACTGAGCACGGCGCCGCTTTACGGACACATGCTCGGTTTATTTGTTTATTTCTTAACTTTAACACTGAGCGCAGTGTCCGTGAAGCTGGCGCTGCACTCAGTGCTAAAGTTAGGAAATATATAAATAAACCGAGCGCATGGTCCGGAAAGCGGTGCCGCGCTCAGTTCCAAAGATAAAAACAAACGAACACAGAGCGCGTTGTCCCTGAAGTGGACGCCGCAAAAATGTAACAATAGCCGTGCTTGTGCAATTGAAGCTGCCCGCAATAACAAACGCATGCGATGGTTTAAAAAAAATGCAGCAAGTTAATATATTCTCCTATGTTGCCCTTCTTGGGACTGCCCCACAGCGACCCAGAGTCCATATTCACAAATGAGCAACCAGTTGCCAGGACGACCTTTGACACGTATGGTTAATGCGGTGTATAGTTACACTGATTTGAAATCAAGCTGGAACAGGAGTATTGTTAAATCCACAAACAATAGCACTTGGAGTGCCCTGATACATAAGCGGAGTTTTAAGATTGCCGCCGCTACACAAACGTGGCAGCGGTCTAGTGTTTGGTCTCGCACCTGTGTTAAGCCTTGGTGGAACGCGCTCTCCCTAATGTGTGCACTTCACCGAAGCCTTGCCCGAGTCCAGAGCTAAAAATATCGTAAAACACCTCTGTAGTAATTCCCAAGTTCTGAATGGTGTTTACCTTGAGGGTAGTAGCGTTATTATCTGTAGTCTGTGCCAAAAATTATCTTCCGAGTCTGGAGACGGAAGACTTCGTCAAGGAAATTCCCACAGCGTGACTCCTCCTCGCGGTGACGCATGACAGGAGTTAACCTTAGCGGTTGAAAAGAAGAGAAAGACGGAGAACAACAGAAAGCTAAGTTACATTTAGTTATTATGGTGACGCATGACAGGATTTAACCTTAGCGGTTGAAAAGAAGAGAAAGACGGAGAACAACAGAAAGCTAAGTTACATTTAGTTATTAATGAAAATACAAATACCGCGCGCAAGAGCGGCCGGGAAACTGAAAGTACGGCCGGCCAGCCATGATTAATTAGGAGAGGAGAAGCCGCAGAGCGCACGCTGGGCGAAGCCCTTTGATGTGCTGTGCGGCCGTTAAAAAATGCAATTAGGAGGGAGGGAGGCTGATGCGCGTGCTTGTTTGGTCACGTGATTCACATGAACTTAAAGAAAACCGCACCAAGAAGCCCTTGGTTTGACGAGGATTTTGAGCACTTGAATTCTCGCTCCGCTCAATGCGCTTGCGCACATTGATAGGTCGCGAGACCTAAAAACTCAGCAAAAGGTACCCTCTTCACACTACATCACCTTATAAAAATTAAACCCTTCATTCCAGCAGATGACTTTAAATCAGTTGTACAATTACTGGTCCTGTCTAGAATAGACTATGACAATGCCACTCTTGCGGGCACCCGTAAAGTCCACTTAGCCCCTATTAAATCCGTTCTTAACCTTGCTGCCAGGCTTATTTCTGACTGTAAGTGATACGATCACATCTCCCCTGGTCTTAAAAACCTCAAATGGCTTCCAATCGAAGGGAGATCCACCTACAAGATTATCTGCATCACACACAAAGCCCTTCACCAAAATAGCCCCTCTTACCTATCTGACAAACTCCAAAAAAGCTGGGTGTACTAAAACATTGAGGAACACTAACGCTCTTGTCGTTGTCCCTCCTCAGTTAAAAAAGAAAGCAACGCAATCTCGCTCATTCTCTGGTAACGCCCCTTCTATCTGGAATACTCTTCCCAAAGATCTACACTGTAACCAATCTTACCCCTGCTTAAAAAAACAAGCATTTGCAATGCAATAGGTCTCGCATTTGGAAAGTTTGAGGTATTGGTATTGCAAATGACAAATATTTTATTTATGTGTCTGTATTGAAAGTAGCGAAATTATTAGCTTTGTTATTTACAATGCCAATATTTTTTACTTTTGCAAACGTGACACCTATAGCATTCTAATGCAATATGTGTTGTATTTACACGACTTTGAAGTATTAATATTATAAATAATAATGGCTTTTATTTTTATTAATAATTAATACTTAAATAAAAGTTATTGTAATGTATAGTGGCAATAGCTTAAAGTTTTGTAAATAACTTATGGGAAGATTATGTTCAGTGTATTTTACTGTGAGGAAAATCCAAGAACATAAGTGAAATATTACCATTAATTTGTAACATTTCTAATAAAGCTTAAAACACTGAGAGAACATATTAGAACCAGTTGTTGATTGGTTGCAAAGAGTGATGCTGTGGCGTTCAGTGATGCTGTGGCTTTTAGTGGTGCAGAGTGATGCTGTGGCATTAAGTGTTGCTGTTTTGTTGAGTGTTGCTGTGGCGTTGAGTGATGCGGTGGCGTTGAGTGATGCGGTGGTGTTGAGTGGTGCTGTGGTGTTGAGTGTTGCTGTGGCGTTGAGTAGAGCTATGGAGTTGAGTGGTGGTGTGGCGTTGATTGGTGGTGTGGCGTTGATTGGTGGTGTGGCGTTGAGTGGTGCTGTGGCTTTGAGTGGTGCTGTGGCTTTGAGTGGTGCTGTGGCTTTGAGTGGTGCTGTGGCGTTGAGTGGTGCTGTTGCGTTGAGTGGTGCTGTTGCGTTGAGTGGTGCTGTTGCGTTGAGTGGTGCTGTTGCGATGAGTGGTGCTGTTGCGTTAAGTGGTGCTGTGGTGTTGAGTTGTGCTTTTGCGTTGAGTGTTGCTGTGGCATTGTCTGGTGCTGTGGCGTTGAGTGGTGCTGTGGCGTTGAGTGGTGCTGTAATGTTGTGGTGTGCTGAGTTATTGAGTGGTGCTGTGGCATTAAGTGGCGTTGTGGCATTGATTGGTGAAGTGGCATTGAGGAGTGGAGTTGGAGGTTGGAGTTGGAGGTTGGAGTTGGAGGTTGGAGTTGGAGGTTGGAGTTGGAGGGTGGCGTTGGAATGTGGAGTTGGAATGTGGAGTTGGAATGTGGAGTTGGAATGTGGAGTTGGAATGTGGAGTTTGAATGTGGAGTTTGAATGTGGAGTTGGAATGTGGAGTTGGAATGTGGAGCTGGAGTTGGAATGTGGAGTTGGAGCGTTGAGTTGGAGCGTTGAGTTGGAGCGTTGAGTTGGAGCGTTGAGTTGGAGGGTGGAGTTGGAGGGTGGAGTTGGAGGGTGGAGTTGGAGGGTGGAGTTGGAGGGTGGAGTTGGAGGGTGGAGTTGTATGTTTGAGTTGTAGGGTGGAGTTTAATTTTGAGGGTGGACTTGGCTTTTGTAGTTGTTTTGCGGGTTTATTTGGAGGGTGGATTTGGAGGCAGGAGTTGTAGTTGGAGGTTGGATTTGTAGGGTAGATTTGGATGTTGTATTTGGAGGGTGAATTTGGATGTTGTATTTGGAGGGTGGAGTTGTAGGGTGGAGTTGTAGGGTGGAGTTGTAGGGTGGAGTTGTAGGGTTGAGTTTGAGTATTGTGAGAGTGAGGGTGTGAGGATGAGTGAGGGCGTGTAAGGATGAGGGTGTGCCGGTGTGTGAGGGTGTGGGGATGTGTGGGTGTGAGGGTGAGGGGGTCTGAGGGGGTGTAAGGGTGACTGAGGCTGAGGGTGTGAGGGTGAGTGAGGGTGTGAGTGTTGTGAGAGGGGTAAGGGTGTGAGGGTGTGTGAGGATATGGGTGTGAGGGTGTGATGGTGAGTGATGGAGATTGAGGGTGAGGGGGTGAGGTGTGAGGGTGAGTGAGGATGTGAGTGTGTGTGAGGGTGATAGGGTGAGTGAGGTTGTGTGAGGGTGTGTGATGCTGATTTTTTGTATGAGGGGGTGTGAGAGTTCGTGATGGTGTGTGAGGCTGAGGGTGTTAGGGTGTGTGAGGGTGAGGGTGTGAGTGTTGTGAGGGTGAGAGGGATGAGGGTGTTAGGGTGAATGAAGGTGTGTGAGGATGGATGAGGGGGTGTGAGGGTGTGAAGGTGATTGTGGGTGTGTGAGGGTGATTGAGGGCGGTTGAGGGTGAGGGTGTGTGATGAGGAGGTGTGAGGGTTAGGGGGTGAGGGTGTGTGAGAGTTGTTAGGGTGTGAGGGTGAGTATAGGTGTGTGAGGGGTTGTGAGGGGGTGAGGGGATGTGAGGGTGAGTGATGGTAGATGGAATGCGATGCGTACATTTTGCCTAAGGGGTAAAGAGTGTATAGTATATAGCTTGGTAATGGAGCCTGTACACTAGCTACTCCAAGTCAGAATCGTCCCTGTGTCAGGGGCAGTCACAGGAACAAAGAAGTGTAGAAGTAACATCTGTGTCAAGCTTGCTTTCCTGCTGCAGAACTGATGGCACACTCTGCCTAACCGAGGCCCAAACACCCAACTCCCGGACATATCAAAAACGACCAGCTGCCCAAACAACATAAGTTAAAATGAGAAAATAGAACAAAATATACTTTCAAGAAATACAGTTGTTATGGGGTAATTAGCCAGGCAACGAGTGGGGAGAGCTTCTCTATACGTGTTTGTAAATACCTAAATGCATTCCTCTTTTGTTCCGTTTTAGACGTGAAAATACAAACAAATGAGCATTAAATGTGCAGTAAACAGAAGGATAAAGGGATGAGGAGGAGGGCAGCTTAGAGGGGACAGGCAGTGGGTCAGAATAGAAGGGCAGATATGAGGACTGGCAAAAGGATAAAAGGAGTGGGGAAAGGACATTCGGGAGGAGGAAGGAAAGGGGCAGACAGGAGGACATAGGAAAGGGAGGAGACAGTAGGCAAATGGCCAGACAAGAAGATAAGAGGAAATGGCCAGACATCCGGACAAAGGCAAAGGGACTGAAGTGTCAGTCGTAGATGTTGATGTCAGATTAGCTGCCAGGGCAGTGCCGATGCTATCAGCAGCCTCAGCCAGCCACATTCAATGCCTTTAATTAACAACAAGGGAGGAAGGGTGACAAGACGCATGGGGAGCAGCAGCCTTTGATGTGCCGGCCGGCATTCCAACTGATAATCTACCATCGGGAACGAACTGGAATGATAGGAATTCTGCAGGTTTCACTTTTTATCCTGAGGCTCGTAAGAGTTAAATGAGCTTATGTGGGCACCTTTAATTTTCCATTTCAAGCGCTGGTTAACAGTGGACAAAAATAGGCATGTTCCTCACCCCGGTGTTAAGATCCAGCTTTGAAATTAGAGTTGCCACCATTGGGGAAGAAGGAGGGCAAATCCACCCTTCTTCCAAAGCTGTCTCGACTAAAAAAGGGGAGCCAAGTTAAAATGACTGACCAGCGATCCCATCAACCAAGAAGCCTGACCCACTGGTGGACACTTTGGCAGCAAATGGAGGCGCGGGGCGGCTCATGCCCATGCCATATTGCTGCCTGGAAGCAGGGCGGAGCCAGCTCTGACTTGCTAGTCTGTTGCACAAATATCATACTATCGACTTTATAGCCGAGGCGGAGAATCGTCTCTCCAAAGCACAATGCCTATTTCAACTGGATCAGGGTGGAGGCATATTTGAGGCAGAACAATCAGTGCGACCGGTGCCGCGGCCCCAGTTGCTGACTTAAGCGGGCGCCATGCTTTCAAATATATTGTGGATGTAAAAGCACCTGCTGCAGCTTCTTTGCCTTCAGATATTGCCAGGCATCAAACTCTGCCACCAGCATTAAAGCCGGCCCTGGGTGACAAGCACTTTTACAAGTGAAAGTGCCGAAAGAGGGTCTTACAGAGAATAGTGCAGTCATAGTCTCTGGTGCGCTGTGTCGTCTAACAGCAAAGAAGGGCTTTATAGGAAACTCTGAGATGACATCACACAACCTGAATATCAGGCGCGGTGCTGGTTCCTTCACCTGCACCTACAAGACGTGTTGCTGCAAACACAGGTAATAACGGCCCGGGACGGAACATACCGGCCTGGGTGAATGTTTACTAAACACTGTCACAGATAACGGCGAAGGTTACACCGCGCTTCGGCTGGATCCTCAGGAGCCCATGTTTGGGTCAGGATTTGAAGAGTGGTGCGAGTTGCTGCGCTTGGAGCAAGGGTCACAAAAACAAACAAACTGACCAGTTAGTTACCAATGGTGGGGCTGGCCTGGGATGCCTGTCATGTTGGGCCAGGGAAGGTGCAGCCACCAGGTATCTGCTTTGATTCAGGCCCAGCCGTCATAGCGACTAGAAGCCGTGGCAGCAAACAGGCTGGGGGCATCTCTGTCTGAGGCGTGCAGTGAGAGCGTCAGGACTAAATCCTTAATGACTTCGCCTTTAGAATGAAACAGGAAGTGAGGCAGGGTTAAAGCTTCAGCCTAATGTGCGCCTCTACAATAGCACTTTCTTCCAGAGGACATCAAGAGGCTATTGGCACTTTCTTGAAGGAGCTCATAACTTCACTCTTGAACCTGCACTTAAACGTCTATTACACAGGTGTCTCTACCTTTCTCGCTGAATGAAAAGACGAGATTTCTTCATTTCGCAAAAGTGATACCTTTAAACAATGGGCCCGAGAGCTACAGGGCAGCAGCCTTTGATGTGCCGGCCGGTAATTAGGGGAGGAGAAATGCCGGCCTAAGGCCGAGCGCAAAGCAACAGATGGCTTTGATGTGGAGGCAGGCGGCAAGCTCGTGCACGAGGCGTGCACTTCCGAAAATCCGCTGGAGAGCCCTTGCTTGGCCTGAAGTATGGGTTGACTGCATTAGTGCTCGTTTCCTATTCCTGCGGAATAGGAAAGGACGAGCCCTAAAAATCAAGCTGCTCCTTCTGAAGTATGGGTTGACTGCATTAGTGCTCGTTTCCTATTCCTGGGGAATAGGAAAGGACGAGCCCTAAAAATCAAGCTGCTCCTTCTCACTGTCTCTGGCCATAAACTCCTCCTCTTTTCACCACTAATACAGGCTCCCCTCTACTTATAACTCACCTCATCCCTCCCTTGCACAATTGTACCTAAATCTCTCGCCTTTTTCGAACTATTTACATACTATTTTTGAACTTCCTAACCTTAAATCACTCTTAAAGTTAAACTCCCTTACCTTATTTTAGCAATTGTATTTAGTTTGGCCTGTCTTTATGTTTAACCAGATCCTGTAAAGCGCTCCGATACTTTTGGGTCCAGCTAGTGCCATATAAAACCTTTAAAATAAATAAATAAATACTTCATGTTGGAGGCTGCTGTCTCCCAGCACCCCGTGCCTCTGGTTCCCTCACCCCAGATTCGGTCTGGACTTCGTGGTTGCACATTTTGTACGGCTTATAGCCGTGGGAACATAGTTAGGGGTTGAAAATTATCGTAGTGTGGGTACTTTACTGGGGATACCTGGGACCCTGACCAGGCATCTCCAGCACTTGAAAAGACACATACCCAGTAATACACATCCTTGAATTATAAGGGTGTGTGGTGTTCAGCCAAAATGGACACCTAATTAGCATTAAGTTAGGAGAATTATTCAGAAATCCTTAGAACAACGTCTCTGCTGGCAGAGACAGTGGTAGCACAGACGGTCCAAAATCCAGATGAATGGGAGGCACTTTCTACCAAGAAGAAAGAACGTATTCGAACAGCTCTTCACGGAGCTTTCATGACGGAGTACCGGCGGAAAAACAGTGCACCGAGGGACCTAATAGTTACCAACAAACCCAGACTGTTTCTCAATATCAAAGAATTTCGCACTGACTGGTCAGGGATAGCCTGGAAGTGCACGAAGGACTGGCTAGTCCTTATCATCAACACTGCCAGGGAACTAGCAGATGCACAGTTGGTAGAGATTCAACAGAGAATGGACAGACTCAAAAATATGATCCAAACAACAGTTTTCAAAACAAGACTGGAGGAAAGGACCACTCGGAATACTAGGAGTACCTGACCCAGTCTAAACTCACTAAGCTGAAAAAAGATGTTCAGAAATTCAGCAAAGAGTCCATTTACCCGTATACCACCGACGAATATTATGAAAGACCAGTCTAGCCACAACAATATAAAAGACAACCGGTTCAGGGCAACACCACAAAACTGGACCTTTAGTTCAGGGGAAGAGAGGAGCTCTAGTGGAAGCAGCAGTGATGAAAGCACTGACAACTACCAGGGTAGAAGACAACATAATCATCACCAACAAATAATGCACCCACCATTGCCTCAGTGTGGGTTCTGGCAACAACCTTTTTACGGACCAGGACTTGGATTTCCACCAGGCCTGCAGCCTTTTTTATACCGGGGCAGAAGACGGGGAAAATGAAGGAAAAAACGGCAGAATACAAGGGTACAATGGGAACAAGGAGCAGGGGGAGAGGGAACGGCCCATCAACAAGCATAGAGTAACAAACATTGTCAACCTGAGTGACAACCAACTCTCTGAAGATGAAGAGACAGTTCTATCCAAAGGCCTATGCTTTGTCCCAACACCAATGAATTACCCTTTTGTGCTTAACACCGAACTGGCACAATTCTTTAGGAAAATGAAACTCTGCAATCATTTCTGGGAAACAAATGATGCGCAACTCGAGAAAAGTGACCCTGGACTCAGGAGAAAATCCACATATGTGCCCCAGACCTAGACAATCCCCTGCCATATTCTAGCGTTTGAGCAGGTGGTACTCAAGGAAGTGGAACAAATCAAATTCAAGAAAGAAAAGGGCTTTCAGAACCTCTCAAATCGAGAACGACAAGCCTTGGAGAAACTTAAAAACACAGAGCTTACAGTCAAACCAGCAGATAAAGGAGGGGCTATCGTTCTGATGAACAGATCAATGTACATAGATGAGTGCAATCGTCTTCTAGCAGATAACACAAGCTATGAGATACTCTAACGACCCGACAAGATGACTTCCTACCAAGATCAAGGCAATAGTTAACGAAGCACTGCGCAACGACTGGATCACCAAACAAGAGGCTGATCCCTTGTGAATGAAAACCCTAGAACACCAAGATTGTATCACCCCCAAAAATTCACAAAGAGAAATGTCCACCACCTGGCAGACCGATTGTGTCTGGAATAGATTCTGTCCTTGAGCCTCTGTCACAATTTTGTGATTGGTTTCTCAAACAAATAGTCCAAAAGTCAGGATCCTATCGTAGGTATACCACAGATGTACTGTGCCTCCTGAGGGATCTAGAAACCAACATCACGGAAGACCTGTTCTTTACGATGGACATCGAGGCACGCTACACGAGTATCCTCCAGAAACGTACCCTGGAAGTTGTGAAACATATTCTTCTAGACACAGGCTGGAACTTTCATACACAACCACAATTTATCATGGAATGTGCAGAGATAGCCCTGACAGAAAATTTCTTTGAATTTGAGGAAGCTTTATACCATCAAATCACTGGTGCATCTATGGGCAGCACATTTGCCCCAAGCCTCGCATGTCTATATGTACACCAGTTTGAGGAGGACCATATCTTCCACAAGCGCAATCCTTTCTCTACAAAACTGAGGACATGGAAACGTTATATCGATTATGTTCTCATAGTCTGGCGGGGTGACCAGGAAACAGCCAGATCCTTTGTGGATCTTGCTGTTTCACAAAGCTAAACACTAAAGACCGACACCAAAGATTCACCCATTCCATGAGTAGGAACCATGCGATCTTCTTGGATCTCGACAGCACGATGGACGCAGATGGCATCAGCACCAAAGTTCACAACAAACCGACTGACACAAACAGCTTATTACTGAATGAAAGCTATCATCCAAAGGCCCTGAGGGACAACCTACTGGTCGGCCAGTTTCTTAGGATATGCAGAAACTGTTCAGAGATGGAGAACTTCCAAGCACAAGCAGAGGAGCTTTAAGTGAAATTACAAGATCGACACTACCCTAAGAAACTGATCAGAAGGGCTAGGAATGTTAACTGCGACTCTCTTCTGGAAAATAACGATAAAGAAAAATCAGGCAAAATGGTGTGTGTCACAATATTCACACCGGCCTCCAACAGTGTGCAAAATATCATTAAAAGGAATTGGAATATCCTTCAAGGAGCAGAAAAATACTGGGAACCTACCCTCTTCGCATTTAAAAGAAGCAAGAACTTGCGGGATGAGCTAGTGTGGGCTAAATATCTCGAGCCCGGAGAAGAAGATCAATTGACACTGGAATACTGAAAGACCTACAGGACATTATGCCTGTGGCGCCTGTGTTGAATGCCACCTTACTACGACCACCAAAACGGTTGAAATTGGAACCACACGCCCGTGGATACTTAACCATTTCAGTAACTGCAATGCTGAAAACATGGTGTACCTCCTTACCTGCCCATGTAACCTCAGGTACGTGGGCATGACAACCAGAAAAATCATAACACGTACTAATGAGCATCGCAGCACTATTTGCTGCAAAAAAGCGAAACGAAACTTACCAGACATTTCCTGGACACAAACCATAGAGACACTGATCTTAAATGGGTGGTTCTGGAGGTCATGAAGAAACATAAAACTGACCTTAGCCGGCCGCTCCACGTAAGGGGCAACGGTGGGTCTACCGCCTCCGCACATGGAAAGAAGGCCTGAATGATGATATTCCGTGGCTTCAGCTAAGCCTTTAGGTGCCAGTTATCTTTCTGCTTCCCAGTTTCCCACATAACTGACTCAGCACAAGATGACACCATAACAACATTCTTTCGCACCACCTAAACACACCTAGTCTCTGGCTCTGATCTCTTAATTCCAAACCCGTGGGTAAACTATGATGGTTTTTAATTCTATATAAAAACACATCGCCAAAGGGATATCCACAAAATGCTCTTTTATATCAGAGTATAGAGCACTCCTACAACATAGAACACCAGTCTTCCGTCTACATTTTTTAAAGCCTGCTACCAAAATAACTGTGGCCACTGGTTATCGCCCTACTTTTGGGGTTAACTCTGATGATTTCTAGTATCATATAAACCACAACATCAAAGACCCAAAAACACACGCATTCTTGCGTTTGGATAGAGGGCACGTGTACACCATAGAACACCAGACGCCCTCCCTTCTTAATTACCAGAAGACTGTCATCAACTAAGACAATACCCCCCTTCCCCCCCCACCCGGGGTAACACACAAGTCACCTAACTGTCTGGGCCCATGAGGGACATTTTTCAACTCTGGGAATTAAGCATGAATTTTATGTGTTTCCAAAGTCGTGTTGTTTACTTTTTGTCCTGTGACACTAGAGCCTTTAACAGTGGCGACAGGCGGTGAGCACGCCCGTACACTTTTTATTTAGAATCGCCCCTCACACGCATGTGAAGTGCGTATACTTTCATTAACCATTGAGCCTCACCAAGGTATGCCCTCCCGCTTTTCCACACATGCGCACAGAACTAGTCTTTTTCTACCACGCGTGCGCGGTATCTTCTACCACCGACGCTCATGAACAAAGCTGGTCCACCAACAACCCGATTCCGGGGACGCCAGCCCCATCGTAAACTTAACTCCCCTCACGTACCATTCAATTAAGGTTCCATTTCCGCATGCCTTATTTGGATGGCCAGGCACTCCCCCAGACCTCCTTCAGACTATGTCTCGAGGACACCGGATCTGGCACAGCTGCCCCGCTTTTAGCACGCTTATTAACAATTACCTCCTCTAGCCCACACTATAAAACGCCAGCTTGCTCACTCTACTGACGAGTAGTGGAGACGCGCAGACCTAGGCACAGAGGAGGAGATCACGTCGTTTGACAGTAAGAGTATGAATGCTTGGTTCAGTGGGTTCTTTCTCTACAGGTCCCACAATATTTCTGCACTACAGAGCCACATGTGCTTTTCTTACAGAACCGCATGGGGGCCTCTAACATCGTGTATTTCTGGTTTTTCTCCCCAAACTTTACTTCTAGTTTTGGACCTAAAGGGTCTCCCTCCCTCTCCCTCCTATGGGGCCATTTTGACCTCATCTTAGGGTAAGCATTGTGGAGATATTATCTCCGTGATTGGTGCACAGATTGCTGTCACATTACTGCTGCACTTTTAGCCACTCACGATAGAACCATGGTGATTGTGGCTTACTCTGTTTTTCGTTGTATGTGTCAAAAGCTATGTGACAGTAAATATGTTTTTTATATGTTTTTCTTTTAGGCTTTTAGAATTTAGCCATTTCACAGTGGAGTGTGATCTTCATCACCCCACTGAGTGGAATCCTCTCACCATAGTGTGGTAAGAGTGGAGCCCGTACTTTCACGGTCCTGATGAATGCTGCGGACCCAACTGGTCCTTTATGCAGAAACATGTTGACCTCATTCACAGCAATGGGGGGCATTAATACCCCCATTACACCGATCACCTTATTTTAAACCACTATAGAGATGCCAGCACTATTAAATTTAAGCTGACACCTTTAATGGCCTTTTAATTCACATTTTTTTCCCCATGGGCCCCCATAGTGCATCCCTGTCGTCAGGTGTATGCCCACCCTCTATCAAACCAAGTTTTTAGAGGGCGAGGACTGGTCTATGATGAAGCATGACACTAGGTGGTGTGTGAGACCAGTCCTTCACTTTTTGTGAGATGCCTGTACTCGCAAACTAAACACTGCACTAGCACTAGCGACACCACACTGGGGGTGGCTACTTTGTGGTTCATAGTTTATGTTGGAGGCTGGCGTCTCCCAGCCCCCTGTGCCTCTGGTTCCCTCACCCCAGATTCGGTCTGGACTTTGTGATTGCATAAGTTCTTGTGTGCACAACACAGGTAAACTGGAAAACTAGATGCTCTCAGTCCCCACCCCAGTTACTAGGCCATCCTTTGCCACTAGATATAGAAGTGTCATCCACCACAAGCACTGACTGATCCAGCTATTGTTTTTTTTAAAAATAATGTATTTTATTTGCATTTCAAAACAAACATAACAGTCTAACCAATAAACAATTGCGCAGATATTTGTGGGGAATTAATAGTTCCATTCTATTCAGTATGGAGAATCTGTATCGTAATGGGTCTGGGGGTAAAGGAGTCGAGCAGCATCAGAGCAGTCCATAATCTCCATTAGCACGGCTCCATCTCTGTCTCTACTCCAGGCCCGGCTGGTCACCCATGCAATCCGATATCATTCCCAATCAACCCAAATGTTCTCAAATTTCCTATGAAACCCCTTTCTCTTGTATACCAGCTTTTCCTTGACACAGCATATGTTCACTTCCCTTTCCCAGTTACATAGTTGCAGTTTATTTGGCTTCCACCATAGCCATGCATTCTCCCTTTTTGCCAGCAGGAAGCCGAAGCTAACCAGCAATTTTTTTGTAAGAGGAGACGTCTGAGTTCTGCCATATCCCTAGCAATCCTAGGGTTGCCTCTGTCAGTGGGCGCACCTGCGGTGATTTACAGCCTCTCAGTAACTTCCTCCCAGAAATGGCGCATCTTGGGGAAAGCACATATGGTATGTATGAACGTACCCTCCTGGATGCCGGTGTGCAGGCATGTGTTGCCACTGGCCCTCCCTATTTTGTGTAGTAATGACTTTGTATAATAGATTCTCATTAGTATTTTCAGCGTAATTGGCTGAAAACTTGCCTGTATCACTACTGCATGCCAGTTCCCCAACGTCAGTTTGCCAACGGGACCTCAATTGGTAAAGCTTCTACTTTGTGTTAGTAAAGTGACATACGTGAGGGAGATTGCTTTCATAGTCATGTGGCAGTTCAGCAACCTCCTCTCCAGCAGTGAATCCTCTTTAGTTTCCTCCCTAGGTGTACTCTCAGTGCATGGCACAGTTGTAGCTTTTGTGTAGGTGCTCTCTCATACTCTGTCCTTGGATGTGTAAATGACACAATACCATTTGTGTCCCCCACATCTTCCAAGGTGGACAGGCTGATATGGCCCCATTTTGTTAAGCCTGGTAATGTTGTCATCTGGCCCAGTCTTGTGCCCAGCCACAGTGGGGTCTTCGAAGTTGATCTCCTCTCTCATTTCATTTCACTTGGTTATCTATGCCACGTAGTTGCCACTGTTGCATGGGGGACATTCGTTCAGTGTTCTCCACCTCATAGTGCATGCAGACAGCCCCTCCTGCCCAGCCAGACAATCCAGTAGGAAGGTCTTATAGCGGTACGTATCCTATTTGTTGACAACACTGATCTGTGCTAATTCAGCCAAGCGTAGTATTTACATATGTTAGCTAGTGCTATGCCCCAGTCATAGGTAGACCGCTGAATTGTTTGGAGTACTATTTGTGGTGGGCTGTCAAGCCTGAACAGTGATCACAGGAGCCTATTTATTGCAAGTGTTGGGCAAGGCACATGTGCTATTCTGCAGTATAAAGGTAAATTCAACAGTAGTAATGCCCTCCAGTGTTTCACATCTTTGTCTAACTTATTAACCAGTGGGATCAGGTTATCCTCATAGTGGGTATCATCTTTTTTTTAAATCCACAGACCCATGTATTTAAAGTGCTGGGTGGCAACATTTAATGTTATGGGAGGGCCCTCAGCTTCCCAGCTGCCCATCTGCAATATTGGGGAATTCTCCCAGTTTATCCCAAGGCCGGACAAGTTCCCATAAATATTGACTATCACACCTATCCGCAAAAAAGGATTTGTCCCTGTGGTATAGGTACAGTAGAATATCATCTGCATGGAGTGAAAGACGTTCCTCCCATGCGTGATCCCATCACCAGCCCTAGATTTGGGCTTCAACCCGAATCTATGCCACCAGAGCCTCTATCACTAGGACCAATACCACTGATGAGAGGGGGCAGCCCTGCTTCATGTCCTTCTTTTATGGCAAATTCCCGAGAGCGGACCCCTTTGACTTTGAGCTGCGCCTCAGGGGTAGTACAGAGCAACCTGGCCTATTTCAAGAAGTTGGGACCAAATCCCATCTTGTTCATAATGCCGAATAGGAATCCACTGAATCGAACGCCTTATTGGTGTTCAGTGAGGCTACCACCAACAGAGCCCTAACTCCCTCTTCTGCGGCAATGTTATTATAAAGACATTGAAGGTTAACTTTGGTCGATCTATAGGGCACAAATCCTATCCCTTCTCAGTCAGTTTGCTATTACTTTAGAAATATTTTGATATCCGAATTAAACAGAGATATCAACCTGTAGGAGGTCCACCTGTCTGCAGGTTTCCTGGCCCTGGGTATAAGGACAATGATTACTGTGCACCTCTCTTTTTTTTGTGTAAATAACTCCACACCCCAGCAGTATGATGCAGGGTTTGGACACATGTTGATAATGACTGCCTTATGATTAGGAGTGGGGAATACTGGGCATATCATAACAAAGACTAGCTCATGATGATGGGTTTTGGGGTTTTTGTATAGTGTGACGTAAAGCAATTAAACTGCATTTTAATGCACAGTATAATGAATCTGCCAGTTGAGGGATCTTGTATACTAACCTTAAAACAGCATCTGCCACTTGATGCTCATTGTAGTACTGCTGTTCTTACTTTTGCTTTTCATGTTTCTGGCCCAAAGTTATTGTGTCTGTAAATCCATGCCTGTTGCTGTCTGACTTGTTGCGATTTATCTCAGAGCATGTCTTGGAGGGTTGCATCTTGAACCTCACATCAGCCCCTGTATTTTAAGATATATTTGGTTTGTGGTTGGAGATGGCTATGTCAGTGCTGCTGGGTCTGCAGGTTACTATTCCATTGTAGTATGCTCTTGGGTCTTGTATGGTCCTGAGTGTCTGTGGTGTCATTGTGGTTAGTTGGTTCTTAGATTTATACCTTCTCTCACTAGATGCTGCTGTTTTATCAGTGCAGGGTCAAGACTGATTTGCATATGGCTCAGTCCAAACTGGAATATCATGGTGAGCAAAAAAATGATGGCTTAAGGCCCAGATCTCTGTACTGAGTTGAATGTATGACATTGTTCTGCATTCTGTCCATCAGTTGTTGTTTTTGCATTTGTCACCCTGAGTGGGACGGGTATGCCCAGACGTGGGTCCTGTGCTCTCCATGCCACTGGAGTCAAGCTATCCTAGCTGATAAGGGCTGAAAGCCCGAAACCGGTCCTAGGATGCTTGTTTCCAGTCCGGGGAGGACCTGGCCTGGCAGTTTGGTCTGGACTGTTCGCATTGGCTGCAAGGTCAAGGCTGATTTGCATATGGTTGGGTCCAAACTGGAATGGCATGGTGAGCAAAAAAATGATGGCATAAGGCCCAGATATCTGTACTGGGGTGAATGTATGACATTGTTTTGCATTCTGACCATCAATTGTTTTTTGCAGCTGTTTTATGAGTAGCATTACTTAGACTTTTCGGTTGAGTTGGGAGAAGTCGTAGTTAGCAATAGATTTTCTAGGTGATAGTTTTAGTTGCACTGTATGCACCGGTCAGAAGGTGCTTTGTTCCCATAAAGTACTAGACATTTCTGTAAGTATTCTGAGTTTTGTTTGATGATCTTTCAGCTCTCAATTTCTGGTTCACTGGCAGATTCTTTTTGTATTATGTTTTAATGATCTTTAAATACAAGCAGCAAACATAGTATGAAGTGGGTGATCTATGAACCTGACAAGTCATCAGTTATAGCCTAATAGATACTTACAAAATGTACTTACTTACTAGATACTTACAAAATGTAATAGTTCTAAATCAGATACACTAATTGTTGGCAAGGGTACTCTATAGAAAGACTGACAACTATATAATCAAGCTCTGTTGTGGTCAGGAAGGCAACATTTCCTAGGCATACATCACCTTTGACAGCATTTTGTATCATCTTCCCAGGTGCTGATTAAGTTTAGTGTCATTTCCTGCGTGATCATTTATTTTCATTGCAACACTATTCTTTCCTAAGCTATGAACATTATGAAATAAAATGTATTAATTAATAGTCTTGCTGTACCATAGGACTTAAGTCACACAGGGGTGTGGAATTTAATAAAATATCTACTTGTCTATGGGGCAGGTTGCTTCATAAATCTACTTGTCCTGTAACAAAATCCACTTGTCCCTTTGGTGCCATGTAGTGCAAGGACAAATTATGGCAGCAATCACATTATATAAGAGCTCTGATATAGCCTCACCGATTATGCCAGGGCTCATACCATAGTACTGTTTGAATACTTGCAATCCCCTTATGTTGCCACATTTCTGCAGATCTACATACTGGGGCTGAAGGTAGTGGTAAGCAATAGTTACAGGGTTAGACTGCCCTTTTGAGTCTCTGCAAACCTACTAACTTGTATGTTTTAAAGCTTTTCAACAGCTCTTCTCTTATCTTTTCCCATACTGAGAAATGTTGGAAATTTACTCCTGACAATGGCAGATGTAAACCTTCTTCCAGAGTTGCGGAAAAAAGGGGTTGGAGGGAACTTGCAAACACTCAGATTTTCGCATGAGCAGATCTACACAGGCACATTTGCTTATGCTAAAATGCAGTTCACAAATATTTTCTAGGAGCACTATTTCTTGTCCTACTTCTGTAAATTCTTGTGAATTAAGGAAAGCTGTATAGCTGCACTTAATGCAAGGACATATACCATGGGTGCACTTTTGAGACTTTCTTTAATAATTGGGCACTTTTGAGACTTTCTTTAATAATTGGTCCCCTAATTTGGTCGGCATTGACCATTACCTTTTGTGTTTATTAAAATTCTGTTTCTCACTCTCTCTGTATTGGCTGGCTTCACTGTGAGTGACATCATTCTGCTCTTTCACAAGGAGCATATCGGCACACTAAGTAGTTTTGTTCAGTGCCAGTACTTACTGTGGCAGTGTGTGCTTTTTGAGACCACATTTTTTTTCTTGCTTTTGCCAATGTGTGTTATGATGGTGAGGGCCCGGCAACTCCCACACCAATAAGGTTGTACACAAACCATGCTAAAACAAGTCACACATTGGCAAAACTAATTGAGTGGGGCAATATGCCTTCCGTCTAATTTGCGTTCTGTAATCCTGGTGCAAGGTATTTTAGTGATATTTACTCTCTAAAGCAAATCAGGATTTTCATTGAAAGGTTGGGCAAAGTGATGAAAAGTAGCACTATGTGCTACTTTGCTTCAAGGGGTCATTCTATAGGTGAATAATGGGTGTTTTCCTGCAACCAACCATGAGTAGTGATGCACATACTTCTCCATTAGTAGTTTTAGAAAATGATTTAAACCAAAACGTCATGTTTCCTTGAGGTAGGTGTGACGGAGGAGAAACATTTCAGCTTGTCCATACTTTTCAAACTTTGCATGTGTGCTGAGTTATACATCAGACATACAAAGTGGGTAAAATAGTAAAACATAGTTTTTAACCTATTCTTGATAGAATGCACATCCTCATGCACCATGGTGAACAAGTGTGTGTTGAGGAATGGCAGCCTCAAATGCACCAGCGCTGGGTGGGAGGGAAAGCAGCGCCATATCATGGTAGAAATAACACAGTTTTTTTCACACTCCCCTTGACGGATGCAGTGCTGCATTTTTGGTGCTGCATTGCGTCAAAAGTTTGCACATTTCTCCCTTAGGTTTAAGTTTTCAGACTCTTCCAGATGTATTCTTCAAGCCAATTGGAAAGGCGTACGTTGACAGCACATTTATAAGTTAAAATATATGGTATCCCATCTTTATCCGTTGCATATTTATGCACATCTATGAGGTCAGCTTGCCATTGATGATTAAGGACCCGATTTACAATTTGGCAGAGGGGTTTTTACTTCCTCAGGGCAACAGAGTAAATTACTGCTTCCCTACTATCCAAATTTAGAAATGACAACCAAGCCTCAGGTGATTTTAGGCATTGGCAACAACTGAAGTTACAGCAGGTCCTGTCAATGCTTTTTAAAGTTTGATGCATGTCTCCATCAAAATTACAGAGTCATCCGTCAAACTTATGTTTTTATTTTTAAAGAAAATTCTTTATTGAAATTATAATTATTTTTTAAAATGTATAAAAATGCATAAAACAGTTTTCACTGCCCCTTACCACAAGGATTTTTCTGGTGTGATGGGCAGTGAAAACTGACCTGTATGTCTGGGAGGACATACAGGTTAACTGCCCACAGTCCTTACTCGATCAGGCCATCAGAGGGGTGTAACCTTGCCGGAGATGGAGTGGTCTCCACTGCGGTTACATCAATGGACCTCCTACATTTAAATCAGGCAGACCGACCATTATCTTGGCCATAAGCATATCCTTAGCCTCAAGATATAAATCAGTACCTTAGTCCTGTGAAGAGTGTAGAATTTCTTTGAAAGCATTTGCATGCACTGTTACCTAATGTATGAGCATCTTCTCCTGAGAAACCTTTCCACTTCATGCTTTTTGTTGTTGTAAATTAGCTTTCTTTGTAAAATGCGTCAACCCCTCCAAAACTACTAATCCACAAGGGGTTGTAATACACTCCTTGGAAAAGTTTCTGCATCCTTTCATTTCTTGAATACAAAAAATGCCCACTATCCTAAATCATCAGTCTTTCCTAATTTTTTTTTTTTTTGTGGTATCAGGATATTAAGATGCTGTGATATTGTCTATTATGCATGGTTGCTTATGTTACTATTCAGATCCAGGTGAACTCCGGCACATACATGGCTGTTCATTTTGGAGCAGGATAAAAGCTGATTTCCATAAGAATGATTATTGTCTATAGTGGCACAGTGAGCTAAAAAGATAGACTGGATTGCTTTCTAGAGTAATAACCAGTGGCTGGAATTTATTCGTGTTCATTTTTTAACATTTCATCTGAGACATAGTGTATACTGTGCTGCTTATAGATTTTGATATTACAAGTTTTCTTGTATCCACAGATAGGAGATTCCTGAACACATAATACGATGAAGAGTAATGAAGAAAATATGACAATACTTGAAAGGTATCTAATACTCAAGAAGAACAAGAAATGATGCCAAGTAGTAATTAGAAAAAGAACAACTCAGTAGGAGACAGAGAATCACATACTCAAACAGACAAAGCCTGCAAGAACATCAAGTGCAATCCGGCTGCTTCAAGAGGCTGAAGACGTCCATGCTGCTGGACTCAAAAGATTAAAATAAATTAAAATCACAAAAATTAAACTGGCAGAACAGATCCAGTATTAAAATATGCTAAATACCATCCTTTATCTTAGATAACTATTAGGTAGTTACAACAGTGCTAACCTCTCTTACATGAAAATATAAAGACTGTGATGTTAGTCCACCATAAACAGTTTGGCTGGCCCCTACAATCCGTTCATTATTCTAGAATATAAAGACTTGGTAATGAGTTTTTTTCTTTGTGTGTGTATTTTATAAATATTCTCCTAAAAATATATTATTTAGATAAGCTGTGAGTTTGCAGTTCTACTTGGAAAGTACTTAACGCAGGTTGAAGACACAGCTCCTTATAGGAAGACCATGCATATGTTATCAGTCTTGCAAGAAGTCCAGTAACTATTTAACATTATTATTAAGAACACACACCCTTCAAATACTACAAATATCAAGTGAATTTTAAAATATAGTTGGTGGTTCAGGAACCACAATGGTCAGTCAGCAAGCACATGGCATAATATGATTTATGCCAAAATATAGCCAACACTTAGACTCTAAACCCCAAAGTAAAACACATACAATGGAAGATAAGCTTTAGGTTCCGCTCAGTGCTAAAGTAGTGTCACCAACAATGCACAGGGTGAAACCCATAAGGACACCGTTAATGTGGCACTAGTGTTCATCAGCAATTCACCACTAAGAGTTCATTAATAAAGAGAAGAAACAACATTAAGGTTCTGTGTTTGTGAGAAAATAGTTAATCATTCATCATTACTACACTGACACCAGTAACAATTCAACAGAAAATTCATTTTGGTGTGATGAATGTAGGATGACCTTTAATGAGTCATCGACTCTGTGGAGCAAATATTGCACGCATAAACCAGAAAATACAGACACAAGTAGTGAAAATGGAAAGTGCTTTACTCACACAGCAAACCCAAAGATCCATCAGCAAACACTCACAAGGGAAAAACTATACACATGCAGTGAATGTGGTGAGGGGTTTACTTATGCATCGGATCTAACCATCCATCTGCGACGACACACAGGAGAAAAGCCAGACACATGCCAAGAATGTGGAAAGAGCTTTAGTAAATCCTCAAATCTAAAGAGCCACTACCTAACACATACAGGAGAAAAACCACACACATGCAGTGAATGTGGAAAGAGCTTTAGTTCATCCTCAAATCTAAAGAGCCACTACCTAACACATACAGGAGAAAAACCACACACATGCAGTGAATGTGGAAAGAGCTTTGGTCGTTTATCAGATGTAAAGATCCACCAGCGTATGCATACAGGTGATAATCATTACACTTGCAGTGAATGTGGAAAGAGCTTTTCTAAAGCATCCATACTAACCATCCATCTGCGGCAGCATACGGGAGAAAAACCATACACTTGCAGTGAATGTGGAAAGAGCTTTTGTAGCTCTACGCAGCTAAAACGCCACCACCTAACACACACAGGAGAAAAACCATTCCCATGCAGTGAATGTGGAAAGAGGTTTACTGAAGCATCACACTTAGCAATTCATGTTCGATGGCATACAGGAGAAAAACCATACACTTGCAGGGAATGTGGAAAGAGCTTTCGTACATCTGCAAATCTAAAGAGCCACCAGCTTGCACACACCGGGGATAAACCATACACATGCAGTGAATGTGGAAAGAGTTTTACTGAAGCATCAACTTTAAGGAAACACCAGCGAATCCACACAGGGGAAAAACCTTACACTTGCAGTGAATGTGGAAAGAGCTTTACTGTAGCATCAAATGCAAGGAAACACCAGCTAATTCACACAGGAGAAAAACCATACGCTTGCAGTGAATGTGGAAAGAGCTTTAGTAGCTCTGCACATCTAAAGAGCCACCAGCTAACACACACTGGGGAAAAACCATACACATGCAGTGAATGTGGGAAGAGCTTCACTCAGACATCAGCCCTAACCATCCATCTGCGAAGGCATACAGGAGAAAAACCATACACATGCAGTGAATGTGGAAAGAGCTTTATTATTGCATCCGCCCTAAACATCCATCTGCGACGGCATACAGGAGAGAAACCATTCACATGCAGCAAATGTGGAAAGAGCTTTACTGACGCATCAGCTTTAAAGATCCACAAGCGAATACACACAGGAGAAAAACCTTACACTTGCAGTGAATGTGGAAAGAGCTTTATTATCTCCTCACATCTAAAGAGCCACCAGTTAACACACACAAAGAAAAAACCATACACATGTAGTGAATGTGGAAAGAGCTTTACTGAAGCATCAGCTTTAAAGATCCACAAGCGAACACACACAGGAGAAAAACCATACAGATGCAAGGAATGTGGAAAAAGGTTTACTCAACTATCACATGTAAGGAGACACCAGCGAATGCACACAGGAGAAAAACCATACACATGCAGTGAATGTGGAAAGAGCTTTACTACAGCATCAGAACTAACAATCCATTTACGGCGGCATACAGGAGAAAAACCATACACATGCATTGAATGTGGAAAGAGCTTTCGTATATCTGCAACTCTAAAGAGCCACCAGCTAACACACACAATGGAAAAACCATACACATGATGGGAATGTGGAATGAACTTTACGCGCTTATCAACTATAAAGGACCATCAGCGCATGCACACAGGAAAAACCATACACATGGAGTGAAACTGGAAATTCTTACACTTGGGGGTCAATCCTAACCATCCTTCTGCAAAGGCATGTAGCAGAGAAACCATGCACTTGCAGTGAATGTAGAACGATTTTTTGGAAATCCATGCATCCAAAGAGCCACCATCTAACACGCAGGGGAAATAAACATACAAATGCAGAGAATGTGGAAAGAGATTTACACAAGCTGCAGACCTAACCATCCATCTGTGATGGCTTACAGAAGAAAAAGCATAGAAATACAGTGAATGTTGAAAGAGCTTTAGTAAATCCGTACATCTTAAGAGACAGTAGCTAACATAGAAATGGAAAAACACACATGCAGTGGATGTGGAAAGAGCTTTACTCAAGCATAAGTCCTAACCATCTATCTGTGAAGGCATTCAGAAGAAAACCCATGCAAAAGCAATCAAATGCATTTAAGGTAGAATGGGCTTTGCTAGCTCAACATACATAAAATGACACCAGCAATCACACATAGGAAAAACAACATAAAATATGTACGATGTTTCAGTTAGTCATAACATATAAGACACCTTCTGCAAACCACAGATATAGTTAATGAGGGAAGAACTTGCATGATTTATTATGCCTAGTGGTCAATTAGTGAACACACAAAGTGTAAATAGCATTCTGTTGTAATGGGTGCGGAAAAAACTTCCATGTTTTTTCCATCTATATATGCATCGACAAGTTTACACACAGAAATCTCATACAGGAGCATTGTATAGGGTGTGTTTCAGTATTTCATTAAATTAAAAGTCACTGTCAGCAACACATCTTAGAAAATAAGGTTTATGAAGAAACTGTGTCTAGACCTTTCCGATGTCAGGTGAGCTTCAATATTGCGCTTTCTAGGTTTGGAAAAACTCAATATGTTGAAACTACCCTCCCAATGTGGAAGTTGTCTTTTTCACACTGTAAGGCGAGGTAGCTCTTTGATCCTGTTACTCAATGTATTGGTAACCTTTGACATTGGTGACCATGGGGTACATTTTTCTTTCCTTAATGAATTATGTAAACATTAAGTTCCAAGTATATTTCAATGTATAACCTTTGTTGTTTTTGTAGGATAATAATAGGTAACCATGTAGTATGGTCCTACATTTCCATCATGGTGTTCTGATAATGTAATAAACCACAAGGCTAAAGGCGGTGTGGTTTGTAAATATCACCAGATCCCTCAGATGGCAATGTAGGGTCATATCATAAACATTGGCCAGTTTATATTTTTTATTTTACATGATTATTTTGTGGCAGTTAGGTTAAAATGTATTGTTTTTCAAATGGGAATGTTTACTAAAAACTGTAAGTGAAGTCTGGTTAAGGGTGAGATTGTTAATGCTGTTCTCCTGATTCATTAATTAAAATAGGAACGGCCAAGTATGAGTTTTCATGATTGGAATATTAAATCAACAAAATGCAATAGTAAAGCTTTGCAGGTTGGTTTGATGCTGTCCACTTGCTAATCAACCCCATATTTCATAGTGGCCCATGAAATGTCTCCAAAACCCCCATGGGTCAGTATAAGATCATATTACAGGATAACCTGCTATGTGTTTGTCTTCTATTAAAGTATGATGTGATTTCATTGCTCGGATCTGGGAATTCTGTATGATTGTAAAAAGAAGAGTACAATGTGTTGATGATAGGATACGCCAATCTTTATGTATATTGTTTTTCTTTTATTAGGAAATATGATGTGTAGGGTAATCGGATGTCACCATTTGGCAAAAACCTTTCAAGTCCTAGACTTTCTTTTAACAATCCTTTAAAAAAGGTCTGGCAGTTTCTATTGAAAAAGAACCATGATTATAATACTTACAATGCACAAATAAATAAAATCCAGACCTTTCAACGTTGACTTATCTGGCCATCCTCATGGTGTCCCACTACTTATATTTAATTGACAAAAATAATTCTGAATGCATTTTTTTTTCACAACTGCGTTTATTAAATGTTTAGGCATAGCATATGTACAGTTCTCCACAGTCAGGAGGACACTGTCAATGGCAAACATGTAGCAGGATGTATACAGAGCCTAAACGCTTAAATAGCCCCCCTCCCACTCCCCCTTACCCCGCCAACTACCCCAAAACCCCCCGCTACCCACCCCTTATCCCACCCTAACCCAGCGCACGTGTTCACTTGCAGCTGCAGTATATGTAAATGTAAATGTAAATGTATAGGCATTTATATAGCGCACTACTTACCCGGAGGGTCCCAAGGCGCTTCGACCGCTGCGAAACCCTTCCTGGCTTCCCTGAGAGATGGTCCCTTAATGGGTATCTCCAGGGTGAGACCAGGCATCCTCGGCGGTCTGGTGGGGCCGTTAGTGAAGATGAGGCAAGCTAATGCCCAGAGTTGCCGAGTGTGAACGCTGATCAGAGTGGGCACCGAGGCGAGAGAATTATCGAGTCCGCTGACCCTGGTCCAGAAACCTGCCGCGCCGGGAATCAAACCCTGGTCCCGGGCCGTCCTCTGCTCTCGGGTCTGCCACCTCTAACCAGTGAGCCACACTACTTCACAGTACTACATACAGTTAGAGCACAGTAGGCATCAAATACCCTCCGAGGCCCCGAGGTCACCATCAGCAGGCAGTACATCGTTTAAGTCAATTGGGGGCTCCAAGGCCAACCCCCTGTAATCCGCCCACTGCTTCCAGATCTTGTAGTGTTTCCGGGGGCATCCCCTGGCCTCAAACAGGGCAATTCTAACCCCATGAGGAAGTCTAAGCCCGCTTTCCAGGCACTAAGTGGGGGAGCACGGTCGCTCTTCCATGCCCTCGCTAGGTCCCGCTTGGCCCCGACTAGGCCCAGCAACAGGAGGTGGCGCTTGTAGATGTTTCCACCCACATTCTCCAGGACATGCAGGAGACCCAACCTGGGCGTGCGGGGAAGGTCCCACCCCAGTACCTCTGACAAGCAATTCCACACCCCATTCCAGAATCGGGTCAGACCCACACAGGACCACGGGGCTAAATTCAGGAAGCTGGTCCAGCCCCACCAGACTCGGTGCAATTGCATGGCGGAATTGCAGACATTTGAAGAATTGGGTCTTGGGCATGTTGAATTCGGAGCTGAGGTCTTGAAAGGATTTGCGGGTAGTCCCCGCAAGAACATGACCAAGTGACGAAATCCTGATGGAGTCCCAGCCACCAAACCCCGACAGCGAGGCCAGTGCGGGGAGCCGTCCGTTATTCCATAACGGGGTTTCCGCTGTCAGCCTATCCCACCAGCCCATGCGGCGCAGCACTTGTCTCCAGATCATGAAGACCACCTGAGTGACCTGCGGCAATTTCTTCCGCCGCCCGGCCGAGTACAACAGCATATGCAACGTGGCATCGCCCATCAAGAAGTGTTCCAGTGCGTATGCCGGGTCATTATGATCGCCGTACCACCACTCATTCAGGACCAACAGGTGGGAGGCCTGATAATAGGACAGAAGGTCCAAAGTAGCCAGACCTCCACAGTATGTGGATAAGAAGCACGTCCGCAACGCCACCCTGGAAGCGCCCCCCGCCCACAGAAAGCGGCCCAGTATTGAGTTTACTCGACGGAACCACTGTGGGTCGATCCTATGTGGATGGTTCTGCAGTTGGTACAGGAGCCGTGGGAGGGCGACCATTTTAAAGATTGCGGACCTGCCATAGATATTGAGGGGCATACGAGACCATGTTTTGATGTCCGATTGGACTTTGTCCCACACCGGCAGCACGTTGCGCTCCCATGCAATAGCGGCAGACTCAGACAGGAAGACTCCTAGGTATTTTAGACCGCCGACCGCCACCTGTAAGGCCGATGCCCAAGGGTACGTCTCCGACTCTCCGCCCAGCACCCACAGGGTCGATTTGCGCGGGTTGAGGAAGAGTCCCGATACCTCTCCAAAGATGCGCATTATTTCCAATATTCGAGGGCCAGTGCGGTGAAGATCAGTCATAAAGAAGAGGACATCATCCGCATATAGCGCGATTCTGTCTGACAGTTCCGCCCCCCACACAAAGCCCCGAAGCTGTGCATCAATGCGCACCCACGCAGCTAATGGTTCCATGGCCAGTGCAAAAAGGTAGGGTGATAGGGGGCATCCCTGTCGGGTCCCCCTGGCAATTGGGAATTTCTCCGAGATCGCCCCTGAGATACGCACCGAAGCGGTGATGTCCGTGTATAGCAGCCGAACATAGGAAATAAACACCGGGCCCAATTTGAGGCGCGGTAAGAGGGCGAAGAGGTATGTCCAGCTTACCGAGTCGAACGCCCTGTCAATGTCTGCTAGCAGTAACGCTGCCCGTTCACCAGTCGCCCCCATAGCGTCCACTGCCACCTGTGCGCGTCTGATGTCGTGTCGCGTCGCCCTATGCGGCATGAAGCCCGCCTGATCCGGGTGAACTAAGTCTGTGACATACGGGAGAAGACGGTTCGCCAACGCTTTGGCCAGTAATTTGGCTTCGAAGTTGAGCAAGGATATGGGGCGATACGACTCATATCGGTCGGGGGGCCTACCTGGTTTCTGGAAAACCACAATTTCAGCCTGGCGCCAGTCTGCCGGCAGGCTACCACTCTCCCTTACTGCCTCCAACGCCCGCCTATAGTGCGGTCCTAGCTGCAGGTGGAATTTCTTGTAAAATTCACTGGGGAATCCACTCGGTCCCGGCGCCTTACCCGTGTTGAGTTGTCCCAGCGCATCTCCCAAGTCCTCCGCCGTCAAGGGGAGGTCCAGGGCTGTCCTGGCATCGTCTGAGATCGCACGGGGGGGAAGGTCAGCAATGAACTTATCAATTGCATCCGGTGGGAGACTGTCCCGGGGAGCATATTGCGCCGCGTAATAGCCGGCAAAGCTCGCCGCAAGAGTCGCAGGGTCCGTTATGGTAGTCCCCTCCCCGTCGGTGAGGCCCGGTAGAGCGATCGGCTGCAGAGTTTGTTGACACAGCCTATGGAGCATGGTGCAGGACTTATCGCCCCATTGGTAAACCCTGCTCCGAGTGGCTAGCCACGCTTGTCTAGCCTCATCCATTAAGACCAAGGCATAGGAGTGCTGCGCTTGCAGGAGCAGCCGTATCGCCACTCCGTCATCTTCCCCCTGACACCGTCTCTCCAACACCTCCACCCGCGCCGCAGCTGCGACAATGGCCTCTTGGCGACTACGACGGGCAGCAGCACACCATGCAATGTCAATACCTCCCAGAGTGGGCTTCATGGCCTCCCAGACCGTCACTCCATCCACCCCCTCTGCCAGATTCTCCTGCCAGTAGTGGGCAATCGCGCTGCGCATATGCTGCGTATAGTCTGCCTGCTGGAGATGCCACGAGGACATCCACCACCGGAATGTCCAGCAGAGAGGCGCTCTCCAATATGGCGCTGGCACCACACTGCCCCCCGAGCCACAGGTCTCTCCGCGCCTGGGGGCCACACTGCAGGGGCCCACACACTTAAGCGGTCGGGCCGGGCGTGCCCCTCCTCGGGCCAATGATCCGCCTCCAGCCCCGACTCAGCTATGGCCACCGGCAGCCCAGGGGGACCCGACTGGCTCCCCGGTCCGCGGGGCCCGCCACCGATACCGCCTCATCACAGCTCCCAGCAGCGTTGGCGTTCCGCAGGCGGCAGGAAGCTCCGCTGCTCTCTTCCCCGGCTGCCGGCTGCCAACTGTCCCCGGGAACACGGGGCCCGCCGGCGAGCAAGCAGGCCGACGTTCGGAGCCTCCGGCCGGGATCAGCACAAAATCGAGGCCCCGTCTCTCCCAGCGGCAGGTAGGCCCAGGGGGCGCCGCCGCGGCCAATCACGCCAGCCAGGGACCAGGGACCCCAAACGCGGCACCGGAGGGTGCACCCTGTCCACTACTGCCTCGGATGTCACTGTGTGGCCAAGGCTAGGTTCGGGGTCAGGATAAATTCAAGGATTAATGATGGGCCGGCGGGAGCTCTAGGAAGCTACGTCCGCCATTGCCGCCCTCGTAGCCACGCCCCCCTGAATGCATTTTTTAACGTAAAAAAATATTTAAGTTCATTCACGGTTAGTAATCTTGTCATATCTGTAAACAACAATATACATTATAAGATTTTTCTCTTGTTCACAGATTACACTTTAGAATAGATATTGTCTTCTTTGAGCATTATTGTGCAACTTTTTTAAAAGGATTTTATGTTAATACATTTTGTCTTATTAAACAGCAATTTTAGCTTTCATAGCACTCTGACTGTAGTGAACACTCGGGCACAAGAATGCTCATGGGGACATAAATGCATTTTTTTTTTTATAATAAACTGCAGAAGAAGCAGAGTGTGCTTCCTAGGTTCAACAGATTTGACTGTAACAAATCCACATGGGAATGCAGAAGTAAATGAAACTTCTTTTTAGAAATCCAGAATATGCTATTGAGAGAGCATAAAAAGCACCAATTGGCGTACAAAGCGCCAATGCGCTCACCTCCCATGGATACACTAGCAGCCGGCAGTGGCTCTCTCTCTTACACTCAAAAAATTGCAACCCTGCACCATGAACGACTGGTGCGCAATGACAATAATATAAGTAACGTAATGGCTCCCTCCTTGTTGTATTTTGGAAGGGGAAAACATGGCGGCTGGATAGTTGCGGGCTTCGAGTGTCTCCCGAGTCGGGTGGTGTTTGCAGGGGTTTTCTTTACCGAGTGGAGTCTGGCGAATAGGTGCAAGTAGTCTGAGGATGCGGTGATATCGTATTTGCTGCGATTTTGTTTGTGAAGACTAGAGCGGGCACGTTAAACAGTAAGATTTACCGGTCTCACTACGCGTGGGGTGGGGTCGACTTACGGAGCCGTACGGAGTCTGGAGAGGCGGGAGGAGGAATCAGAGGAGGAGCCCGCAAGCCAAGCGGATCTCAGCTGAGACAGAGGGCACTCTAGGTCGGCAAAGGGCGTTGAGCGGCAGCCAGGATTGTTTTTCGAGGGGGAGGACGGGGGAGAGGTCGGAGGTGCGGCTTTCCTCTACAGAGGTACAGGTACACTTTTCTCGCATACATGTAAAGCCCCAGCTATGGTCCCTTGAGACTTTACCCTCTAGGGCAAACAGTAAAGATAGTGAAGGTCCCAAGGCTGTGGTCGCATGTAAACAGTTGTGTTTGGAAAATTTGTGGCGGTTAGCAACCGTGGAGTTGGGGCAGGGGAATGGTCAGGCGCAAGGGGCATCTCTAGGTATGCGCTAAGAAGTGCAGGGAAAGTGGCGCAGAATTTCATATTAAATCAGGGCAGCTCTTCTGATTCAAATAACAAGGAGGTATAGGGAGGTGAAGCGCAGAGGAAGGCAAAGCGCAAAAAACAAATTTCATAACAAACTGGCAAGGGGCAACTCGTCAGAGCGCAAGATTAAGGTGACACTCCCGCAGATCATACTTTAAGGTGTTACCAAAGACTTTGGTGTTGAAGGGGAAATCTCCGACAAAGTTATTAAGGCCAGTGACACCCCCACTGGTCAGGTACATCAAAAGTGTGGGGATAATTTTGCTAGTGTTGGGGGTAGTTTGGGTGAGGTGTCTGATATAGATTTGGTTGATTGGTCCACACATTTGAGTCCTAACCGATTCCAGGTCCTGGCTCTAGACATGGGTGATGATGTATCACAGGTTCAGGTTCAGGATGAGGGTATTTTAAGGCTATCACGAACTGGCTCTGGCCCTGGCTCTGAAGCAACTGGCTCTGAAGTAACCGTAGTTGCAGTGGAAGTTGGAACTTTATCAACGATGGGGGTTGTATACTCTGAGCAGGAGAGGGAGGCAGAGCAGGAGAGCAGTGATTCTTCTATAATTACCGTGCTTATAAGTCTTATTCTTGAGAGGCAGAAGAGATTTGAGATGCCAGAGTCTAACCAGGAAAGTATCAGTGCGGCCTGTGACTTGTTAGACAAGAAGATTGATGACTTGAGTAGCCGAACTATTGCATTAGAGGTTGAGCTTAGAGATCTTAGAGATGAGGTCTTGGTTAATCGGAAGGAGCTAGAACTAATTAAGAATAAGGAGAGAGAGCACGAGGAAAGGGTAGAACGATTGGAGAATATGTAAAGAAGGAACAATCTGAAAATTCTAAAACCTCCAGAGGGTAAAGGAGAGGACTTCAGGAAGTATGCAGTACATTTGTTAAAGAGTGAGTTGCAGTTGGAAGAGACAGAGGAGGAAATCTCTAGAGATATTCAGTGAGTACATAGTGACCCCTTCAGGTTGAACCCTAATCGTGCTAAACCCAGAAGAATTCTGATAAATTTTAAGACCTTCACTTTGAAAGAGAAGATTCTAGCGAGTGCTCTTAAGAAGAAAACTTTGGAAGTAGACGGTGCTAAAGTTGAAGTAAGATCGGACTTATCAACTGTTACTGCTAATAGACAGTGGGCGCTTGGTAAAAGGATCGAGCCGCTGAGGAAATTGGGGACTTTGGTTCAACTGAAATTTCCAGCCCTTTTAAAGGTGATGTGGAATAGTAAGATGCACTTCTTCCGTTTTGTAGAAGATGTAGATACATTTTTGGAACAGTGTCAACCGGGTAGTATTTGAATTTGAAGTTATAAGGTGTTTTTGGGCTGCTCCGGCTGATCTTTCTTTAAGGATTCTACTTGTGTATTCTTTTTATTTTTAATGTTTAATGTTTATTAAATGCACCGCCCGTTAAGGGGCACTCATAGGGCTTATTAGCCATGGGTAGTTGGAAAGGGTTTTCCTGGGAAAGGGGGTGGGATGCAGGTCTTTTGTGTGTGGGGAGGGAATGTTAAGGTGTAAATGTAGAAAAATCCTCACTTGCATTTTTGCTGTCAATGGTAGGGAGGGTGTAAGAGTCTTTTTTTCTTGGTTGGGATGAACGGGGGTAGTTAAAACGAATTGAGAATATTATCATGGAATGTAAATGGAATGCGTGTAAAGAGAAGAAGGGAATTGAAAATGCAATATTTGAAGGATTCTCCAGCACAAATAGTTATATTACAGGAGACTCACCTGACCGGGGTGAGAGTAAGCAGCTGTTTTTATCTCAACGGTTGGTGGCTCATGTAGTATACACTCCAAAGACATCTGTGACTAAGGGAGTGGCTGTTCAAATTAAACAAGGCTTGAATATCTCAGTGGAAGGTACGGCTTCCAACGCTGGAGGGAGATGGTGGATTGTTAAGTTAAAGGTTTTTGGGCAAGTGTTTATTGTGGTAGGGTATTATGGCCCAAACCAGGACGATACGGGTCCACAAGATGACCTGGCAAGGGAATTACTGAACTTTTATGGGCTGATTATTATGGCTGGGGATTTTAATACAGTTTTGGATTACAAACTAGATAGATCTCAAAATAGTAGAGTGGCTGTAAATCCCAAAATGTCAAAAAGTGTTAGATTACTGATGAGCCAGCTGGGTTTATGTGATATATGGAGAAAGAGGTTTGGTCAGCAGTCAGGATTCACGTTCTACAATAAAAAATATAATCATAAATCCCAGATTGATTATTTTTTGGTGGACCACAGGATGGTTGATTCAGTTGCGCAGGTTGAGCATATTGGAGTTCATCTTTTTGACCACTCAGCTATTTCGCTTCGGTTGACAATAGGGGACAGCACTTTAGCCTAAATCTGGAGGTTGGATCGAACAATACTCTCTGAACAAGAGGCATGGAGGCTTTGAAAGAGGAGATGAGAACATTTTTTTAAAGGAATTGGGGGTCGGCTAAGACCGAGATTGTTTGGAATGCATACAAGGCATTTTTGCGAGGGAGACTAGGAGCTTTGGCAGCTAGGAAAAGAAGATATTATTACAACAGGGTTTCAGACGTCGGGGAGAAAATTCAAAGCTAGTAAATGTAGGACACAGAGGGGCTGGTGATAAAGACCTACAAGATCTAATTGATTTAAAGGCAGATTTAGCGGGAATGCTGAGAGATAGAGTCAAAGAGAAAGGGGATGCTAGCCATCTTTCTCATTTTGAGTATGGTAAGGGCTGCAGCAAGCTTTTAGCTTGGAAGACAAAGAGTGACCAAGTTCGAAATCTGTTTAAAAAAGTGAAAAGTGACGAGACAGGTCTGATTATCACAGATAATGAAGGAATAGCTGCAGCCTTTCATGAGTATTTTGGGAAGGTATATCGGGGAGATTGGGTGGTGGAAGATCAGGCAGTTCTGAGATGGGTGGAACTCATGGACCCTTTATCGGAGGATTTTAAGGATGTTTTGAATCAAGAGATCACTGAGGGAGAGGTTGAGGAGGCCATGAGACGGGGAGAAAGAGGCAAGGCACCCGGGCCAGACAGCCTTCCGGCGGAAGTTTATAAAGCCCTGGTTGGAATTTTAACTCTATCATGACACAGTTGTTTAATGAGATTTTCATGGGAGATAGTTCTCTGCCTCCCTCTTGAAATTAGACAAATATAACGCTTATTCTCAAGCCAGGGAAATCACCAAAGAATGTTGAATCATACAGACCTATCTCCCTTTTAAATACCGACTACAAGCTTTTTGCCAAAATCATTGCAGGGAGGCTGAATAGTGTCATTTCACACTTAGTTCATGAGGATCAAAAGGGCTTTATTAGAGGTAGACAGCTGAAAGAGCTGACCTTTCCCCTTATTGGCTCTATAGACATAGCCTCTTCCTACGATCTTCCCTTGGCAGTTATCGCATTAGATGCTGCCAAGGCCTTTGATCAAGTCAATTGGGTTTACTTGCACACTCTAGTTAAACATCTTAATCTATGCACAAATCTTTGTCAAACCCTGTCACACAGAGTGCTGGTGAACGGGGCGCTAACGCAGCCAGTACTCATTAGGCATGGCACTAGGCAAGGGTGCCCGTTGTCACCACTCTTGTTTGATCTGTATATATAACGTCTCACACTTAAGATAAGGCTCTCTGAGAATATTGTGCCTTTTGATGTTGGAGGTTGGTCCAAGAAGATCGGATTGTATGCAGATGACATAATAATTTACACCCCTAAACTAAGACAAACTATGAGCGGTCTACTAGAGATGACGAAAGAGTTTGGGTCTGTTTCAGGCTACGATATTTTTTAGATAATCAACTTTATTGGTTTTTTAATAACAATTAAATTCATTGGCAGTAGATCAAGCATCGTAATAAAAAACATCTCATCATATACAGTCGACAAAGGTAAAGTTGGCCCGCTGGACTGGGTGTGGTAATCCCATTGCAGATGTACAAGATTAGTCAGACCCTCACACTGGTAGCAAACTGAACCATTTACCCCACACTTTACAGAATAATTCGGGACAACCCCAGGCGTCGAAGAGAGACTCCTCCTCTGCTCCACACCAATCCACCCCTTCTTCCATTTACGCACCTTCGGCACCTTAGCCTGGGACCAGAGCGCAGCTATATCCCTTTTTGCCACTGCCACTGCTGTCCCCAGGAAACGCTTATCTGCCCTGGAGCCATCCAGGCCGTCGAACACCCCCAACAGCAAGCGCCTCGGTTCATGGGGAACCTCCCATCCTAGGGACTGCGTGAACTCGAGTTCCATCCCTCTCCAGAACGGCGCCAGGGCCGGGCATTGCCATACCATGTGATAGAAATTTGCTGGAGCACACTCCCAGCGCGCGCATGCTGGGGAAGATCGCATATGGGCCCGGAAAAGGCGTGCCGAAGTGAGCTATGCCGCATGGAGGTGGTAAAGTTGGACCATGCCTAACTTGGAGGATGTAGTCAAGGTTTTGGGTGCCATAAGGGCATCCCGCCAATCCGCCTCCTCCAGGGGACCCAGCCACTCCTCCCAGCGAGCCCGGAGCTGGTCTAGGGACGCAGTATATGCGGGACACCCCCCTCCTCCCCAGGTTCCCCATCATCACCTGGGTCTCCAGGGGACTGAATTCCGGGAGAGAGGTGGGAGATGGAATGTGGGTGTGAAGGGCTTGTCTGAGTTGTAGATACTTATAGAATTGGGAATGAAGAAGGGCGTGGTGGTGTTGTAGGACAGCAAAGGATCGAATGTGGTCTCCCACCCACAAGTCTCCAAGAAGTGAGAGTCCCAATGAGGTCCCAGCGGCGGAACTCTTGCAGGGACGAGACCTTCCTCAACTAAGCACCATTCCACAGCGGCGTTTGCCTGTTGAGCTTCCGGTCCCATTGCACGTGGCGAAGGGCTGTACGCCAGGCCGTGAGCACCGTCCTAGTGACAGGGGCTAGAGCCTGCGGCACCGGGCAGCCATATAAAAACGCCTGAATCTGCGTGAAGTCCAATGTTCTGAGTTCCACCCGGTATGCTAGGTCGGACCAGCCGCCCGCAAACCAGTCATGTATCATGATAAGTCTTGTGGCCAGGTAGTAGAGGTGGAGATTAGTTACCCATGTATCTTAACAGACCCCTTTCTTAAGGTGTCAATAAGCCATGAGTAAATCTTACCCTACTGCTTAATTATGCCCTTGTAGTCATGAGCTCAACTCTAAAAATGATATCTAAAACTGTGTGTGGTACTGAAGACAACTACACACCCTCACACGCTCTGCCCTTTTTAAACGGTGGTGGTGTCACACTTTGAGATCAGAGTGGTTGCACCGCATTGGGTCACTTACACAGAGCACATTTTTGGTTTATGTTGTCTGCACTGTTTGTTATCCCTTTCTTTGTTATAGTTGGCAGTTGCTGATGATGATAACGTGAGGACACAGACGAGTACCAGTCTGTTTATTCCTCCGCGGGTGTTGCTCCCGTGAGGCACTGCCAACTCCCCCTCCCCCCTTTTTTTGAAGTTTTTTCTTTAGAAGGTTTGGTGAGGGTGTGTAGTTGTCTTCAGTACCACACACAGTTTTCAATATCATTTTTAGGGGTCAGGTGATGACGGTGAGCCAGAGCCAGGTGGAGGATACGAATGCAGTGATGGGTACCCCTGGCAGGTATGAACCCATATTGATCGGGATGGACCAAGTCTTGTAGGAGGAGACGGAGTCGCTGGGCTATCACGGTGGCAAAGACCTTAACCTCTGTGTTAATCAACGAGATTGGACGGTAGTCCGCACAGTCCAAGGAGGGCGGTTGTGTCTTTGGTATGACCACTATGGTGACCACGCCGGTTTCAGGCGGGAAGGACCCCTCTTTTACCACATGTTTGAATAGCTCCACTAAGTCGGGAACCAAATCATCGCGGAAGGCCGCGTAATACTCTTGGGGGTATCCGTCAGGTCCGGGTGTCTTGCCGGGATGTAATGGTGAGATCGCCCCGTGAATTTCTTCCGGGGTGAAGGGGTGGTCTAAAGTATCAGCTATCGCCTGGGGGAGACATGGCAGCCGAGTACCGGTCTCCTTCAGCAAGCCAGCCAGGGGAGCACACGGAGGGCGAGCGCCGTATAAGGCGCGTAGTAGCCAGCAAAGGTTTGCGCAATGGCGATGATGTTACATGGTGGACCCCAGTGTCCGACCGAATCTTGGGAATAATGCGGTTAACTTTGGGGTAGGACACTAGGTTGTGGAAAAGCTTGCCATTTTTATCGCCCCAGCCATAAATACGTGCCATCAAAGAGCGCCAGAGCATTTTAGCGGATTCCAATGAGATCTGACGTATCTCACCGTGGACCATTGCATGTTGTCGAGAGGGGTCCTCGCTACCGTTGGTCAGTTGGATTCTTTCCAACTGCACTGCCGGAGTCTCCAGCAGTACGAGCTGGGCGGCCTGTTCCACATGTTTTGTGTGGACCAGTCCCCTGGCCACACCCCGAATGACAGCCTTGCCGGCCTCCCACAGCGTCCCCGTTGAGGGGACCGAACCCGTATTAGTGGCGAAGTAGTGACGCAATTCTTTCCCGAGTGACTCCACCAGCGCGGAGTCTTGCAGGAACCAGGCGTTCAGCCGCCAAGTCGCCCGTGGACCAACAGTGGAGGTCCCAATACGGAGGGAGACAGGGGAGTGATCCGAGATCCCCCTGGGCAATATAAAGGCTCCAGACAATAATTGGCAGTCCGTGGTGGGCATCAGGATGAGCTCTATACGGGAGTGGGTATGATAAGCCGCCAATGTGTGTGTGTATTGTTCTTAATACAAAAAGGGTGAAAAAAGGGTCATGGGGGAGTTTAAAGACCTAGCCTAGGTTATACCCCTTATTCAATAACTTTAAACACCAGAAAACCTAGGGGTCTAATGAGGAGGAAATATCTAAACCTCTAATCCAAAAACTGAATTGATATCACAAACATTAGGAGTGGAATAAATAATAACCTGTCTGGAGGGAGGTGTTAGTGGTTGGGAAAAAGGACTCGCTCAGTTCATAGGATCCCCATCAAACTATTGTATGATCAATTATATCATCTGGTCATCCTACTGTGGTAAAAAGTCTCTAGATCATTGAGACCCATATATACCCAGTTTAGAGAGCGAGATCACTGCTCACAAGCACTTGGTGACCAGTGAAAAACCATGATGGGTAAAAGTGCAGTGCAAAAAGAAGAAGAATGTGGTGAATGTAAAATAGGATAGAGGGCAAAACAGTACCTTTATTGTGAGTATGCACTCTTCCTAACTAAAAACAAAACGAACAGTGCAAGAATGCAGTATGGAAACAAATTACTGCATTAGTGGTCAACATGTTTCAACCTGAAAGGGAAGGACCCAAGGCTTTCATCAGGACCTCTGTTCTTTAATGATGCTACTGCTTAGTGAAAATAAAATTGAAAAAGTGATATTTCAAAAAGGATACAACGTGTTAGTTGCAACTCCTCCATGTAGATAGATCCATTGCGTGATCTATAAAGACAACAAACACCACCCAGAATTCAGGAAAAATATATTAAAAAATGCATGGGCGAATTTTGCGAATCTCGCGTTCGCGAATTTTGCGGATTTGCGAACTCGCAATCCGCAAAATCCGCGAATTCTTGCGAATTTGCAGATTTTTTTTTGTGTTCGCGTGGGTTTCTGCCAGTTCGCGAGGGTTTTGTACAATTTCGCAAACGCGAACTTACCTGTCGGGTCGCAAGTTTTGCGAACTTGTTGTTTCTACCTGTCCAGCCTGTTTGGGACACTCTTCTTCATCACTGCCACCCTCTGTCACCACTGCCACTCTCTGACTACTCATGCCACCCTCTGGCCCACCCATGCCACCCTCTGTTTCATCACAGCACCCTCTGGTTGTCCAGTGTACATTATTGTGGCAAAGCAAAGCACACCTTCCCTGCCTCAAGTGACCTGAATTAATTTGGGGCTGATTAATGTGTCACAGAATATTTTTTTAGCTGGCACCTGCTTCCTTAGTGCTTCCTGATTAGTGATCTTTTGCACTTGCTAAGTGGTTTCATTGTTGCAAAATTTGTTACAACACCTGCCCTGCCCCAACTGACAATAATGAATTAGGGGCTGATTAATGTGTCACTGGATTTGAACTTCCAGCCTGGCTCCTGCTTGTCTCCCTTAGCTGTAATTCAGGACCTTTGTGGCATATGTGTAACTATTCTGAGGGTCAGAGCAGGGTCACATAATAGTTGCAAGTAGGCAACTGAACTCTGGAGGGGCCCCTCAGGAAGCACTACAGGAAATGGCTACTAATGATGAGCTTGAACTTTTGAACCTGGTAAGTAGTTTCAGTTTTGCTAAGATCGTATTTCTGCAATTTAGCGCTTATTCGCCGGGCGCGAAGTTGAACTGGGAAGCCGCGAACTCACGCAAACAGGGCGAGCAAGCCATAAAATCCGCTGCTCGCGGATTTGCGGATTTTGCGGGAAATTCGCGAATCTCGCGGATTGCGAATTTACCGAAAATCCGCAAAATCCGCGAGCGGAACGGATTTTCCGCCCATACTTAATTTCAACACTAAGTAAGGAAAGCATACTGTAGAAGTTTAATTGAGAAAAGGGAGCATATACCTATTGAAATGAAATGTGAGGATTAATGACTAGCTGTTCATAACTCAGCGTTCTACAGTATGCTTTCCTTACTCTCTTTAGAGCGTGGCTTCACTTTTTCCTGAGTTTGAGTCCAGGCGAGGTGAGGTCTTCTCCCCGGTAGCACTGGGTGAGTGGTTTAAATTACCAATTGTTTGTAAGAAACATGGAGTGATTTCTGTGTCCCTGCAGTAAATAAACGCTGAATCTTTGACGCCGAAGGAAGTGTCCTGTGTCTCTGTGATTTGTACGCCGAACAGGTATACCCAAGAAGGTTTCAGGTGTTGTTCCCTGGCACCGCTGGGCCTTAAAATAGCCCAGTCCTTCAGTTGGCGCCCAGCGTGGGGCGACATCATGCGGTACCGGTCCAAAGCCTGACGATCGTGAGGAACTTCGTGTGAAATCTCCGAGGGAAGGTGGACCCCGCTTCATCGATCCTGTTGTCGAAATAAGTGGTCCGAAGATTTTTCCCGCGAAGATTCCCGCTTCCTGACGGCTGCGACGGACTGATGCCCTGACTGACGACCTGTTTTGGCGCCTGGCGTAGTCCTTTGTACGGCGAGACGATAGACGGGCCTTCCTGGTGACGCTATTGTTCTTTCAGTTAAGTATTTGTGGGTCGCTCCCAGTCCTTAGGTTAATTCTTTGGTTCCTTTTTGGGACGTTTGCTTCGTACTTTGAAACTTGGTTGTTGTTGTTGAAACTTGGTTGGTTGCATGGTTCCATTGCATTTGTGGTCCTTAGTTGTTGGTTCTCTCTTTTGGGTTTTTCTTTGACAATTGCAATTGCCAAAAACCGAGGGTCTCGTATTTTTGCGAGGATATCGTAATTCTTGAAGTTTGAAACTCGGTTAGTGTGCACGATGCCTGGCTGTAGTATTTTGTTTGGTTTCTTTAGATGTTGCAACACGGATTCCCGGTTGGAGGACTCGTGTCCGATACCTCCAGTTGGAACTCCGATTTATGAGCTCTATAGTCGACATGGAGTGGGCCCCATTGTATATAATGAATTTTGGATCCGTTATACGAGGAAAGATGGTGTCCTTAGTTGGCCACCCCATGGTAGCTTTGAAACTGAGATTTTAGATAATCTCGAGGCAAAATTGTTTAAAAAGAAAGCTAGGCCAGCAATGTTTGATTCCTTCCGGTTATGGCGCAAAGAGGCCAGACAGAAAGAAATCAAGCAGATTAAGAAAAATAAGAAAGAGGGTATCATTTCGATGATGCAAGGTGCAGAACAGCATCAGCGAGACAAGGCAGAGAAGGAAAAGGAAGTTTCTATTAGACAGCATAGCATGGCGGTGGATAAATGTTATCCGGTTTTACCGTCGAGTTCTGAAAAGAAGGAAGAAGCATCGAAAGAGGATCCTTTGTTATCTTATTTACTAAAGTCACCACCTCCTTATGTACAGGATACTATAGTCCCTATAGTTCCTCCTGTTCTTCCGCCTGTTGTTCCGGCGGCTGCTGGTCAGCCTGTAGCTGGTCCTGTTCCTCCGAATCACCTTGTTCCTCAAGTGGGCCCTGCTCCTTTACCACCTCTTCTTCCTACTGCTCCTACGTTTACTCCTAATATTGTTGCTCCTGTTCTTCTTTCTTCTTCTCCTTCTGTTCGTAACCGTATACCGCATTCTGTTGCTACTCTCTATTCTCCACTTTTCGGATCGTTATTTGAATCCGATGTCTCTGAAATCTCCCAGAGACGAAGTCAAATCCCTGGTGGAAGGGAGAGTGAGATGTTAGTAACTATGGCGCGTAGGTGGATTAGACACCCTGCTAAGTACACTTCGCGCATAGTTTTCGATACATTCTCTCAGTTTAATGAACCCACACAGAGATTCGTGTTCGAGGAGATGTGCAAATCATTGAGAGAAGAGTGGGATAATGATGATTTAGATATCGTACCGCCCGATTTGACTGAACTTCAGAGTCAGTTTTCTAACAGTATGATTGTAGGTGTAGATGTACGGCGTGCATTAGAGCGTTTGTTAGCTTTTAGGTCCACAGTGCCTTCTCGAGTGTCGTTTGATGACGAATCCGATGACCCGAAAGCGAAATCTGGTCAGTATCCTATGCGAGAGGTTCCCCAGTGTGGATGCCGGGTGATGCTACTGCTAATCCTGCAATTTTGCCACACTTCCAGAGAGTTTGGATACACCTCCCATGGAAGCGAGCAGAAGTTTTGCAGGTGAAACAATCTTTGCCTGACCCCCGGAAGAATCCAGCAGGTTATTACAAGGAGGTATCCCAACTCGTGGATGCTTCTATTATGAACCTTGCTGATATCGACATGTTGTTTGGTAATGTCGTACCGCAACCGATCTGGGCGTAAATTCGTCAAGAGAATCATGCAGCGGAGTTAGGTGGTGATTGGGCTGCACTTGTAGCGGCTGATGGACGGCAAGTTGGTGGGGCTAAGCCTGAACAGTTAATTACGGATCTGCCCCAAAGAATCATTACGCTCATGAAAACACTTATGCCAGCGATGAGGGTGAACTGGGATAAATTGTCTGCTTGCAAACAAAAGAAAGACGAGAGTGTCTCCGATTTCTTTACTAGGTTTGAGGAGGCATTTATCGATCATAGTGGTCAGGATATGAGCACTCTGGGAGGTCAGCGATTGTTTGTCGATAAGTTCGTGCTCAATCTGTTGCCTGAGTTATGCAACAAATTTGAAAAATTCTGAAAGTGCATGGGCTGTTTCAACCACAGCTCAAATATTAGCAACGGCTCAATATTATGAGAATAGAGAAAAAGAGGAGAATGATCGTGCAGATAAGAAAACGAAGGAGCTAAAAACTAAGGTCATATTGCAGCAAGCGTATCCTCCCCGCTCGAATCAGAATGACTCGCAACAGCAGCATGTGCAGTATCGACCGCAAGCGCAGTCTTCTAGGATGCAGTCGCGCTCTGACTTCTCTGCATCCAGATCTATGCTTGGGTATAATCAGTGTGCATATTGTAGGGGTGAGGGCCATTTGAAGTTTAATTGTCCTGTTTTACGTGACCGAACGAATGGTGTTTCGGTTCGAGGAGGTCGTGGTGGTCATCAGCAAGCATCTCGAGGTAGAGGTCGTGACACCTCTCACAATCAAAATGAGCGTTCTGCTCCTTCATCGGACGCGAACAATTGTTTTGATCAGCAAAATACATCGTCTGTAGATCTGCGCAGTATCATGTGGATGACTATTATGTTGAGCATGAGATTGGCGCGGACAACAATTACTAGGACAGCCATAGACAAAGAGAGAGAGTAGTATCAGTTCCGGTTGATCAGAGAGGGCCTTACGTCGCAGTTGCCACATCGGGCGTAGTTGAGCCTTTTCTGTTGGACACTGGTGCAGCAAAAAGTTCCATCATGCATTCGAAACTCCCTGGCGCACCTTTGTCTGGCTTAACGAACGTTTCTGTTGGATTCTCTGGCGCCCCGGTTAGCAATCCAGTTTCTAGCCCTTTGTCCCTTACGATCGGGCCACGTGAGCTAGAGGCTCCTTTGATTTTAACTACTGGTTGTGGTGAGAATCTCTTGGGTCTGGATTTGTTGAAGCGGTTATATGCGACTCTGTATTGCTCTCCTACGGGAGTGGAGCTTACATTAGGTCAGAGAGTGATCTCTCCTATGTACTTGTCAACTGATAAGCTCCCGCCGGAATTGAGTTCCCTTCCTGAGTCTTTATGGGCAACAGGTCCCAATGATGTGGGCCTACTGGACATACCACCTTATGTAGTCCAATTGAAATCACATGTGAGATTACCACGTATCCCACAATATCGTATCTCTCTTAATGGCGAGCGAGCGCTATTAGCGATCATTTATGATTTGATCGAAAAGGATGTTATTGAAGAAACTCGGGGAAATGTGTGTAATAGTCCTGTGTTACCTATTTTGAAACAAACTGACCCATCCAAGCCTCCTGTGTACCGTTTTGTAATTGATTTGAGAGAAGTGAATAAAATCGTGATTCCACAGTTTCCAGTGGTGCCTGATATTACAGCTTTGCTGACCCTGATTCAAGTTCTGAACTGTCACCTGAACAATCGAACACTGTTTTGCCATCTGAACCGTTGTTTGAAGAGCAAACTCGATATATGTCGATATTTCCTTCGATCGCGTGATAAGGACAAATAAAATTCCCTTTTGTTTTTGAATACAAAATTTTCTAGCTATCGCGACAAGAATTTTAGATTCTATTAAGGACACGGAGGCGAGGATTATGCTTTCTCATTTCTTTACTGCAACAACAGCAGCCAATGAAAATGAAAGTACACATGTAAAAAATAACATTTCTCATGAGGCTTTGAACCACGCCTCTCTTACAACAACCAATCACAAAGGTATCATGTCTATAAATCCTGGAGAGACTACTCCGGCCTCCTCTTTCTTTGCGCGAACAGTCAGTAACAGTCTCATCACACTGAAAAGTTTAATACTGCAACGGAAAACAGATCCATCAGAAGTCCCAACGGAGAAATCCTGAACCGAAAAGGAAAACCTCCATCCGGAAGGAGCGGTAGCAAAATCACAGGTGGTCTTCAACTCTTGTTGGAGTCGTTTCCTAGAACAGAAAAAGGGAAGTTTGAGAGAAGTTTCCACCGCAACCTAGATCGTTGTAAGGGTGGGCAAAACAGTTAGGTAAAACCACGTAAACAACAACAGTTGTATAACAGTCCCAACGGGTGGGATAATCCTCGCCTCCGTGTCCTTAATAGAATCTAAAATTCTTGTCGCGATAGCTAGAACATTTTGTATTCTATGGAAGGACCGGAGGCTTCTGATTATGCTGGTTCAAAGCTCACATTAAAGCTCGTCAATCACAGCATCAGAAACATGAGGAATCGGTTTGTAATAAAACACCTTAAACATTGAATCTGAGGACCAGTCAGCTGCCTTCAGAATGTCCTCCAAGCGGGAACCCAATAAGTAAGCCTTAGAAGCCATAGCACCCCTCGCAGAGTGTGCCCCATAAGCAGAAATATCAATGCCGGCTTCCGACATGATCCACCTGACCCATCTGGCTAAAGTAGCAGCAGCGACTGGCTTGAACGGTTTTTGAATAGATATCAATAACTGCCCCAGAGGATATGCCCTGTGTACACTAGTATGTTGAATAGTCATGAACATAATGATATACCTTGAACAAAATGAGAAATAAATGAATCATTCTACAAGAAAGTAAAATTTGTATGAAAATCTATGAAAGTTTGAAAAGGAGTGCATGGATGGAATGCATCTTGTGTTCACAGGATACATAGTTTAATGGTACACTAGTACGCTCCTCATAACATTTAAGACATTGAAGAACACACAGCCTGCCGTTATGAGGAAAGGCAGGATAATCAACTGAACGGGACATGGTTTTAGTACGTCTAGTAATGACAAAGGATACACCTTGGGGTGAAAACATCCTCCCAGCCAAATCCAAAGCTCTGACATCCAAAACCCTCCGACATGAAATAAGGCACAACAGCATAGTAAGCTTGGCAGAAAGCTGTTTCAGCGACAAATCACCATTATCGGGCCAGGATTCCAACAAATTCAGAACCTTAGTAACATCCCACATGGTGGAATACCTGGGCCGAGGAGGGTTGGCCACACTCACACCCTTAAGCAACTTACAAACCAAGGGATGCATCCCCACAGGTTTACCATCTATGTGGTCGTGACAAGCAGAAATAGCAGACCTGAAGTTGTTAACCGACCTGTAAGCCAGGCCAGAAGTCGCACACTCTGACAAAAAGTTCAGTACCTCTGTTATATTTGATCCCACGGGATCCACCTGTTTTGGAAGGCACCAACCCACCCACTTCTTCCACGAAGCAGAGTATAGTTTTCGGGTGGAAGGAGCCCACGCTTGCCGCATAAAGCTGGAAGCCTCTCGTGAAAGGCCTGCAAGGCGTTCATGTCTCCGGAGAGCGTCCATACCATCAATGACAGCTGGTTCTGCAGGACCAGGGGGTGGCACGTTCCCACTGGGTCCAGCAGAAGCGTTGAGAAGACTGGGAGCTGGAAGGGGAGGTCTACTGACAATTCCAACAGTGTGGGAAACCACGACTGAGTCGACCAATAAGGCGTTACTAGCACCACCGTCGCCTCCTGTCGGCGCAGCAATGCTGCTACTCTCGGGATCAGTGCAAACGGTGGGAACGCATAATTCCTCTGATGCCCCCAATGGTGAAGGAACGCGTCCGTCCCCAGTGCCATCGGGTCCGGTCTCCAACTGTAAAACAGGGGAAGGTGGGCATTGAGGCGCGAGGCGAACAGGTCTATCCGACATGGGCCTCGTAGTGACATGATCCGGGAAAACAGCGATGGATGGAGTCTCCAATCGCTGGAGTCCCGGAGAAATCGGGAATGCCAATCCGCTACTTGATTGAGTTTCCCGGGAAGGTATTCCGCCACCACGGAGATCTTGCGATCCAGGCAGAAGTGCCAGAATTCCTTTGCAATGTGCACCAGCATCCGGGACTTCGTCCCGCCCAATCGATTGATGTATCGCACCGCGGAGACATTGTCCATCCGAAGGAGGATACAACAATTGCTCTCCAGCGGCGAGATAGATCTGATGGCAAAGGACCCTGCCAGAAGCTCTAGACAATTGATGTGAAGTGATAGTTCGTCTGCAGACCAACGTCCTCCTGTGGCAAACTCGCCGCAGCGAGCGCCCCAGCCCCACTAGCTGGCGTCGAATTCCACCACCACATCCGGGGCTGTGCCGAAAATAGCTCGGCCGTTCCAGGCCGACATGTGGTCCAACCACCACTGAAGCTCCTCCTTGGACTCGGAGGAGAGAGGGATCAAATGATCGTAGTGAAAGTTTCTTTGCAGGTAGAAGATCTTGAGCCTCTGCAGGGCTCTGTAATGCAAAGGTCCGGGAAAAATGGCCTGAATCGACGAGGCCAGAAGGCCCACAATCCGTGCCAAAACCCTCAAAGAAATCTTCTCTTTGGCCAGGGTAGCTGTGATCTCTCTCTTGATCGACCTGATCTTCGACAGGGGAAGGAGAAGCTGGGCCGAGACCGAGTCTATCAGGAAGCCTAGGAATTCCATCTGCCGATCCGGTATCAGCACCGATTTCTTGGTGTTGATAACGAATCCCAGATTCTGCAATAAGGACGTCGTCCACTCCAAATGCGTGAGAAGGAGAGGCCTGTCCTGTGCCAGGATCAGCTTATCGTCTAGATAGACAATCAACCGAACACCCATTTCCCGGAGGCGGGAGACCACCGGCTTGAGTAGTTTGGTGAACACCCAAGGGGCCGAGGACAGTCCGAAAGGAAGTACCTCGTAACTAAACCAACGCCCTTTCCAGGGGAACTGCAAAAACTTTTGATGTGATGGGCAGACTGGGACCGTCAAGTAGGCATCTTTCAGGTCCATTCTGACCATCCAGTCGTTCTCCAGGAGAAGGTCTCACAAAAGATGGATGCCCTCCATCTTGAAATGGCGATACGTGACAAAGGGGTTGAAATCCCTCAAGTTTAACACGAGGCGTTGACCGCCTCCTTTCTTTTGCACAAGAAAGACGTTGCTGCAGAAGCCTCCTGGAAGGAAGGGTCCTGCAGCAATGGCCTGTTTTGCCAAAAGCTCGTCCAGTTCTGAGTCTATAAAACTCTGTTCGAGAAGGGAAAAAAGGAGAGGACGGGGGGGGAAGGGCTGAATGGGGCAAGACACCATCTCTATCTCGTAACCCTGGACGGTCCAAAGGACCCATACATCTGAAGTGAGAGCTGCCCAATTCTTGACAAAATGGCGCAATCTTCCCCCTAACGGAAGTAAAGGAAGAGAGAGACTTACCGGAAGATTGGTTATCGAAGTTCTTGTAGCCCCTATTGATTCCTTTGTTATAGCGGCCCCTGAAGCCGCGTGATCGGGATGGGTAAAATCCGGCTTGATCCGGTTCTTGCGTGTACCCTCTTCCCCGTCTAGGGGCGTAGCCTCTTTGAGGACTGTGATTTGAGTAGCGGCCGGTCGAGCGTCCTCTCCCACGCCCGGCCCTACCAGAGACCTGCAGAACACGTTTCAGCGAGGCCTGAGACTTGTCCAAGGAAGCAAAAGTGTTCACAAATTTTGCAATATCCTTAACAAAATTGTCCCCAAACAACTGTCCTTCCACCAAAGGACCCGGTTCAGAGGAAGCCAATTCCACCAGTTGGGGGTCGATTCGGAGAAGGACGGACTTCCGCCGTTCAGAGGCAAGGGCGCAATTCGCGTTGCCCAGCATACAAATGGCCCTCTGAGCCCAACCCGCCAGAACCTCAGGATGTATGGCGGCACCAGTCTCTTGCGCCTGCAGGGCCAATTCCAGGATCTTGGCCAACGGGCCCGAAAGGTCGAGGACCTTATCTTGGCACGTTCTGAGCACGCGATCAATCCCTTTCTTCGGGTCCTTTTTATACTTTTTAAGAAAAGTGGTCATGGAGGGGTCTATGTCCGGTGTGAGAGCCACTTTGTGGGGTAAATCAGGGCGCGGGCATTCAGATTTCTTTCGGGCACGAACCTCCTTGTCGAATCCCTTGCGGAGATGGGTCTCCAGATAGGCCGCCAAAGCAGGAGGGGGAACCCAGTCGGATGATCTGGGATGGACAATGTCCGTCGGATCAAATACAAAGGGGGTGGGAATGACCGGTGAAGTATGCTTACGCTTTTTAGAGCGTTTGCGCGGAGCGGCATCCGAGGAATCGGTATCGGTGCCAGTATCCGTAGTGGTGATAACCAGGGGGGAATTGGGGGGAGGGGTAGCAGGCTTGTCTTGGGATCGGGACTCCTGGTACTTATAAAGTTTGACGTAAGACTGGGCATGAGGCCAGGAAAGGTCAAGAGCCGCCTTCTTCGGGGGGTGGGGGGGTGAAGGGGATCTTTGCCCGGAGCGGGCATCGGCTTACCCGGGACCAGCAGGTCCAACTTCTTGGCCAACGGGGAGAGGGCCGAGGAAAGGGCTTTTTCCAATTTGGCATCGAGTTTTTTGTCTATGATCTCCTCCATGGAGTCCCCTTCATAGAATTCCTGCTGTCCTTGATAACCATAAGCAGCATCCTCCTCTTCGCAGTACTCAGCGTCTGCCATCGCAATCAGGAATTCGAAATTCCAACTCTAATCCCCAGCGGGAAGCAAAGACCAGCCCAAGCAAGGGCGTCGAGGGTGGGGGGTGCCAGGCGCAGGAGCCGGAAATACCAGGAAAAGACAAGAGCAAGGTCTAGTCCCACTCTAGGACTAACGGAGGAAAACGGGTATGCCGCCTGAACCAATATAAGCTGCCAAAAACACGGAAATCGCCCACGGCTCCTGGCCCAAGCTGCGCCGATCCCCACTTCAGCCGGGGGCAGAGCGTCGATCTGGCACCTTCAAGAACTGCGCGTGCCAACACGGCGTGCGCGGGCTCCCCGAGATGTACGTAAGGCCTCAACGGCTCCTACGCACGCTCGTCCCCGAGGGGGGGGCTAACCCCTCACTAGTGCGGCTAGCCGAAGCGTGCGCCGCGGGCAGCAACGACTGGAAGTCGGGGGGAAGGGTTGGACGGGCCTAGGTGCGCAACACACGCCACCACGGGGAAGCGGGGAACGGAGCGAAGCTCCGGCCCCAAATCTAAGAGCAAATCGGACAATGTATAAATAAACAGTGCCAAGAGAGCGTGAAGCGATCAATCAAATCATGCAATATACATGAATAAGAAGAAACAATAATCAATGGCATCAAACAATGCAAAGGGCATAAATCACAAGTAATAGAGCAAGCATGAAAGGAAAGAGCACTTATCTGGGCTGCGGAGCAGCAAAGAAAGAGGAGGCCGGAGTAGTGTCTCCAGGATTTATAGACATGATACCTTTGTGATTGGTTGTTGTAAGAGAGGCGTGGTTCAAAGCCTCATGAGAAATGTTATTTTTTACATGTGTACTTTCATTTTCATTGGCTGCTGTTGTTGCAGTAAAGAAATGAGAAAGCATAATCGGAAGCCTCCGGTCCTGCCATAGAATTTACATTACCCCCTCACTGTTGCTATGAATATTGTGGACATTTGCATTTTTTCCTGATTTTGAGTTCTTCAATTTTGTTTTACATATCACGTGTGTTCCTCTTCTGTGCAGCTAGGAGACTTATATTAAATTGAATGCTTAATTGATTAAACCTACCATCTGGGTTGGCCGTAGGGCCGTGCGGGTACCTACTTCTGTTTAGCAGGTTTCTGACACTAGGTCGGTTACTTTTGTCGGTTTCTGGGAACTCCTGGGAATTGACAATCGCTACTCAGACCCAGGTGCGTCAAGAACGTTACGGACGGTCTTTAGAGGATGGAGTTCTCTAAGCTGTCAGAAATAGAGAGGATGTCAGCGCAAAGATCTAAATTGCATAAGATTTTACGAACGAAATGTTTTTTGTTTCAGATTTTCATGTTGTTCCTGACTGTGTCTATGTTATTGGTGGGTGGAGTGTATTTTGGGAGTCAGTCGCTATTGCCTTCCACTTCACCTACCTCCCCCTCTCATGATCTGAATTCTGTTCTCGTTCCCACTATTTCTTCACATTCCTTTCATCTTCTGCCCCAACATGAACAGGTCAGACGTGCGGAATTCATGAACAATTCCTTTGTCCAACTTCTGCATCAGCATCAGTTGGTGATGAACACTACCAACTTTTGGGTGTGTGGTTTAATGCCACATACCATGGATAAGGGTATTCCGTATTTGGGTCTTCCCTACAGCTCCCAGGGGTCAGCTTGAGCATTCCAAACCATGTTCCGTAGTGCACTAGATTCCTACCCCCGTCGAGAGCCACGCTCCACAGACCTTGGTTCTGGCCCGTACCACAAGTCGTTAGCGATAGCGATTGCCGATCTGGATAGAGATATTTTTGATACATCGCTTATTCCAGAGGAAGAGGTGCGAGCCTACAAGGATCTGAGTGAGGCCGAGTATAGTATGTCAGTGGGTGATAGACAGCTTAAAAGCTCGTCTCCGATCTGGATCGTACCCCACCTTGGTCATTTCTGCCTGCAAGGTCTTGGTCGAAATCCGAGAGCTCAGCTTGGGAAGAGTGCTTGTACTGAGACATACGTTTTACTGATGCTCTCTTCCCCTGTATTTTTGACTGACAAGGGTACCTATTTTGTGTGTTATGATCGCGCTTATACGTGGTTGCCCCGTGACTTCTCGGGCACATGTTATATTGCGAATCTTTTGCCACCGACTTTTACAGTTGCCTCAGACTATCACAAGACAAGAGTTGTGAGAGGCGTTATTAGCAAAGAGGACACTGCCGGTCAAGAAGCAGGAGACTTCTTTAAGGGGTTCCTACCGTTTTGGGGACCTATGGTTAATAGTAGGAACCTGAGACAGTTGACTCGTGCGGTAGAATCGACTGCTAACATAACTGCAAGTGCTCTTGGTAACCTGACAGCAGAGCTTCAAGCGGATAGACTTATGAAGTTACAGAACCGTATGGTTCTAGATGTTGTACTCGCAGATAGAGGTGGTGTGTGTAAGGTGATCCATTCGAGCTGCTGTATTTTCATACCTGATAATGCTCCAACTGTTTATCAAACCATCTCGAAGTTGCATAAAATCTCCGAGTCCATACACGTGGACGAAGGTGATTGGACGCTTCTAGGATGGTTTTGGGGTCTGATGTCGACTTGGGGTTGGAAGATTCTGATGATTGCAGGGGTTGTTGTGACGTTTCGGTTCACGTGTTGTCTTTGTGTGCAGTGTGGTCCAGCCTTATGTGGCCTTTGTGCTACAACGTGTATAAGAAGGCCATCTGTTACCAGAGAGACATTGATGGATAGAATAATGTTCCAGCAACATCTAAACGATCTGATGAATATCGATATTGATTCTGATATTGACTAGTGCTTGCCTACATGAGGGCAAAAGGAGCGTGTGAGGTTCCGTGAGAATCGTAATGACGTTTCGGGGCTTGATCGGATATGGATGAGTTTGGTATCTACGAACCGCAAATGATGAGTTTAGTAGGTGTACGTGTTTTCGCTACACTACTTAGAAGGGTTCGTATTATTTACGGGTTTCTTCATCTGAACCTTCGGGTTCCATTTTAGATACGGTATCCATTTTGTTTCTTGCCCTCACATAGCCGGCGAACGAACGATGTTCGCTCGATGACCCTGGGATTCCCAAGCTCTTGCGGAAGATGTAAATCCCTTTGAGTGTGCCTTTATGACTAGGGGAATGACACGGCAAAGGCAGATGGCTCCGCTCGAGGCTCATCTTGCCGTGCCGGTCTATTGTTTCAGCCTTGCAAACGTTAGGCTCAAATCCTTTGATCCTGTGATCACGCTTCCGATATTGCCCCCACACTCTTTTTGAATCTGTTGTCTGTCTTTGTTTTCCTTGCACCTGTTCCTGTCCCTTCTCTTAGCTCGTTTACAACTAGAATGGAATGTGCCTAATGGTGGGATAGCGTGCTTTTACAGTTGGGAACCGGCAATGTTTCTGTAATTATGTTCCGGGCTTCTGAAAACATGAATGCAATCCTTTTGAAATTTACTGTGGGAACTGAGTTGTAACCTTTTGTTCGTTATGTTGTGCAATGACGAAAATGTGTATAAAAGGAGCGATCCACTTTTGCAATTCGAAGCAGACTCTCTGAACATACATTCTGTTGTACTTCTAGCGATTTCTGTGTCCCTGCAGTAAATAAACGCTGAATCTTTGACGCCGAAGGAAGTGTCCCGTGTCCCTGTGATTTGTACGCCGAACAGGTATACCCACGAAGGTTTCAGGTGTTGTTCCCTGGCACCGCTGGGCCTTAAAATAGCCCAGTCCTTCAGTGGCGGTCTCCCAGGCAGCCCCGATGGCACCCAAGTCCTCAGAGCTCTCCCATCCGCTTCCAGCAGCAAAAGTTTCAGGCACTCCGGGGGGCACTACCCGATGCAATGGCCGATGTGCCCCTATGCACCGGGCCGCAGCGCAGTACTCGCCTGCCTAGTCGTTGATATGAAGTGGTCCTCTGCAGCAGTGTACCCGGGGCAGGCTGGTGAAATCTCGGGGCCTCGGAGGATGGGGTACTCAGCAGCACCTTTGCCCGGGTAGCCGCTGGAGTCAGAGGTCAGTACAGTGCCGCGCCTGCCCCCAGAGACCACAGAATGTCCAAGGCTCAACTTGATCCGCACTCCCGATTAAGCCAGTAGTCCCTTGCGCCCCCGCTCCGCGCTCCCTAAATGGCAGAGGACACGAAAGTCAGCAGCAGTCAAGAAGGAAATGCGCCCCCCGATTCAGCCCCTCTCAAACCAGGATTGAGGCGCGGTTTTTCCAGCAGCAACCCATACAATGGCTTCCCGCTCGCCAGGGCACTGCAACTGTCCACAGCCCTTCCGTCCTCACGGGGGGAGCACATGTGCGTGACCCCAGCAGCCTGGAAGCGGACCCTGGAGAAAGGGGCACCGAGCTGAACTCCTGGTCCCTGCTCACTCCACAGCGGGCCCCGCGTATCAGTCCAGCCGCGACCCAGGAAGAAGGCAAGCATTCAGCCCACGCGGCTGGCCAGCGCCGGCCACTCCCGCACCAGAGCAGTCCAACCGCGCCACACAGGCTCCGCCTCCACTCACCACATCCTCGCCCGTGGGCCTCTTTCGGTGAGATCAGGCACAGCGACTCAGCCCAATCCGGCAGTCTTCCGCCACCGCTCCATCAGCAACAGTGCAGCAGCAGTGCAGCTCGTGTCTGTGCACCATATGGCCCGGGAGCGGGTCCGACAGTTCCATGCAGCCGCCATAACCTCGGGGGCCAGAGCGCACCTCTCATCACTCCAGGGCCCTTCACCTTCTCCAGGGACCGCCCCCATCCTCCTCCGGTCCTGCAGCCAAGGGGGGTGAGCTCGTCACAGCAGCCCCGGGCTCCGAGGCGAGTCAGCTGGACGCCGACACAATCCACCGCCACTAGGTGAGTCTCAGGCAGTGGGGGCAAGGTGTGCGCTGGACCGTCAGGGCAGAGACTTCAGGCCCGGAGACGGGATGGCAAAGGGGCCACCATCTTGAGTGTTCAAGGCCTCAGGGGAGAGGGGACCAGTGGAGGCAGCAGAGGCACCGAGCAGCCCCCAAAGGGAATCGGGCCAAAGCAGGCAGGATTGGGAGCAGCGGCGGGTGGATGTGGAGATACAATGGCAGTTGAAATCTGGCGGATGTGAGGCGGATGACGTAGGGGGTGCGGATCACTCTTAAAGTGTGACCGCCATCTTGACCCCTCAGGCCACGACCCCAGGCTCCGATATTAACAAGGCAAAAACAGAAGTTATGGCCTGGAACATGAACACTGAGGTAATCCTATGTAAAAAAGATATGAGGTATCTTGGAGTTAGGATAACTCACAACATAGCGGATCTTACCAGGATTAATTTTGTTAGGCTTAAAAAGGAGATAAGTGCGAGTCTAAGAGGATGGTCGCATTTACCACTCACATTGTTTGGTCGTGTAAATCTGTTGAAAATGATGATTTTGCCAAAGCTGACATTTTTATTTGAAACAGTCCCCTTGACTTTTAAGAAGGAGTGGTTTTCAAGACTGCAGAATGAGATTAGCACTTTTCTTTGGGCATCTAAAGGACTGCGCCTTTTTTGGAAGAAGCTTAGGAGAAGCTTAGGAGGGTGAAGTGTGGTCTGGTAGTGCCGGATTTTCAACTTTATTTGTGGGCTTTTTTGTTGAAAAATAGTAGGATGCTGTTGGGTATCCCGACTGATACCGCAATTGGCAGAATGTTTGGAGCAATGTTGAAGAAGCAAAACTATAACGAGAATGGTTTCATGTATAAATTTGCTGATCAGAAGTTTTTCAAGAAGGTTAGGTTGAAAGTTTTAAGAGACATCGCGGAGACATGGCAGAGAATCTGGCAGGCTTTAAAAATTCCATATTATTGTCAGAAGGCTTCAATTTGGTATGCGCCAAGATCCCCACCCTGGTCAAGGGATTTGCTGGCTCGACCACTAAAGGAAATGGGTCTTCGGAGATGGGAGCAGCTATTCTCGGATGGAATATTAATTACATGGGGTCAGTGTGAGGAGGAATGGGGTCCCAGTTTCCCTAGATTTAAATATTCACAGATTCAAAGTTGGTCGGTGGCAATGGGCGACCAAATAGGATCTCACAATGAGCTGGAGGAGAAGCTCTTTTCGAATTGTGACTTTAAGAAAGAAATGGCACTGTGGTACTGGCTGGTGCTAGAAATGGAGGATGGCCCTTTCACGCTTCCAGAGACCCTGTGGGGAGACTGCTTGCCGGAGATCGCGGCGGAAGACCAATGGCAAGTAGCAATGTCTATGCTTTATGAAATAGTAAAACCCGCATATTTAAGGAGGAATCATTTTTTCACAGTGCACAGGGAGTATTCGACTCCTTGAAGACTCTCCAAATTTGGTTCAGGAGGTGTGGTGTTGTACCCTAAGTGTAAAAGCCAATGAAGATGATCTGCATATGTTTCTGCGGTGTCCGAAGATTAAAGTTTTTTGGGAGGCCGTGAGTAGCTCTCTGTCAAGTGTACTTGGGGTGCAGATTAAGGTAAGCCCTGAGATGGTTATATTTGGAAGACTGGATCTGCAAGGTAAGGGCACAGATGACAATGTGAAGCTTATTTTTTATGCTGTACTTTTGGCTGGAAGAGAGATATGCAAACAATGGGTGTCCCTGGCCTCTCCAACAGAGCTCGATTGGTTACGTTCCATGAGATTTATTGCATAATTGGATATTTCGGATCAGACAAAGAATTTTGGAATTCTTTTTTGGCAGGTTTTGGGTGAAGGGTAGGGTGTTATGGCGTATAAGAGGTATCGGTCCAATGATTAAGCCTTAGCCTGCCTCGGCTGGTGAAAGTCTACTTGGTTTACCGGGAAGATCTGGGGTAAGGGTGTGATTCGCTGTGATATGAGGCTCCCCGGTTTTCTTTTCCATCGAGGGTGCTTCCAAGAGGAGAGCCTCTATTCTAAAGGGCGTTGGTCTACCCCCCCCCTTTGTATCCAGTAAATGAGAGCGATAAGGCAAATGAGGATAAAAAGGAAAAAAAATGTAATGGCTCCCCCTTTTCTCTCATTCCATTTCTCCTCTTACCTTTCTTAACTATGTCTCTGTCTATTATTTTTAAGTTGGATAAGTCTCCTAGATCAATCCTTAACTTCAGACTTTTAGGTGACCTCCCCCCTTATGCATTATTTTAGGCCACTGTACATGTTATTGTTTACCTTATGTATTATTTATGTATTTTATTCATGTATTTATTTTTTATTGTGTATTTTTATGTATTTATTTATATATATGTATTTAGATTCAATAAAATCTTTGAAATATAGAAAAGCAGAATACGCTATGGAAAGATGTCGATAATCTATACTACTTCCTCATCACTCCCCTTTCTTTGAAAACCCCAAAACTAAATATGGAAGTGTGCATCATGCATCCCATGTACTTCCATGCTGACTTTATACAGTCTACTGTAGTTGACATTGATTTATATGCGCCAAATGAGGGTCCAGTAATGAGATCTTGCTAACTCTGCCACACTGGAGAGCTGGACTTTGTGTGGAAGGTGACTCTGTGGAAGGCCCAATATAATGTACAAATACTTACTTTTCGTTTCATTGTATTTATTTGATTAAGAAGGCTATGCTATACAGCAAATATTTCACAGTGATTTTTTTTCTGAAATATGGCTCTTGAAACTAATGCTAAATGTTTAAAAGTTATTTTCATGTAAATAAATAAAACAGTATGTATGTTGATTCACAGAATGCAATATGTTGTGTTGTTGGAAGAGGAAATGGATTTTGAGTAGTTAAATCTTAAGTTAGTCATCCATCAGCAAAGTTAAGTAGCAAACTATATTCAGCAGCTTTGCATTGTATGCTTACTCACGCTGTGGATTAGGTATTGGCCAAGTTATTTACTTTAACCAAAGCACAAGGGGTTACATTTGTGCAGTGGGTGGTGCCAGAGAGCTGCTGCCACCGATGGCCACTCTGCACTAAGATCCTGAGTTTAAAATTCACCTCCATCATTCAGATAACCTACTAAAAAAAAATCAAACAACAGCATACCTAAACAGTGCGTTGTCTGCTGATTCTGGAGAGCAGAACTCTGCTGCCTGGACAGATACGTGGGCCTGGACCACTACTATCCCAATGTGACTGGTGCGTGCTGAGGCCAGGGAGGGTACTTGGCATGACCACTGAGCTGAGTGAAATAAGGGATGCCTAAGGCCAGTCCTGCCGCGATAACTCATTCTAGTTGCAAGGTTTAATGGAGTGAAGAAAACCATGCAGTAACTCCATTCGACAGCAGTAAACCTCCATGTGGGTTCCAGCAAAGGAGGGACCATTACTGAGTGGCCCTCCAGTAGAGTCCCGCACTGGTGACTGCCTGATTAGACCTGGAAGAGTTCATGGACTGACTGCTCTGGCCTCCTGGGCAGTGGTATGGCCCACCACCATCACCTGGCCTACATCAACGTGCCCATTTGAAGGTGGGAGATAAAACGTATGAGAATACGAGTACAAAAAGCCAAAGATGGAGGATTAGGTTATCACGGGGGCCTATTGTGTCCAAGTAAGGCGTGGCATGACAATTCCAGCATGCTCATTGAGAGCCTCAATTCATGCTGCATGCCACAAAACAAGATTCTGAATTCAACTAATTTGCATCTGTCCGCCCCTTGTAAGTGCTAATGAGTATATTTACCTACTTTACTTGACCGAGTAACAGCTCATTGTTGGGCATGTGTCCACGGCGCGGGTGTTAGAGTAGGAGGACCGGTTGTGTGCCACAGGGGTTATAATATGGCTAGGCGAAAGCAAGATCGAACTACTGAACTTAACGTTGCCGCACTCTTGGGGGTTGTGTTTAGCATCAATATCAACTAAGAGCCTCAAAGCCTGGCTATAAGTGGATCGGTTAATTCTGACCCATTGGTAAACTCCTGATTATGCACTGGTTAGAATTATGAGCTAAAAGCTATTGATTGTATCCAATAATTATCAGTTGTATTAAATTCTTCAAGTTTCGTTATATTTCAGCAGGTCAAACCTGCCATAATTTAACAGTAGAAATATGTAAGTTATTAACTATACCATGTGGATCTTGGTGTATAAACACCAAAAGGCGCAAGTTATTCTCCACAAACTCTTAATAGGCGCTATCTATTGCAGCCGATAAATAACATACTCAGTGGTATCATTATTTATCAGGTGCGCTAAATAGAACCTACACTGGTAATCAGGGTCTTAGAATATTAACACAGACCTGCACATTCACCGCTATAATGGCGTGGGTCTCCATGATCACAAATGAGCACCATCTTACTTGAACATTATGAACAGAATCTGAGGACCTGGGAGCCCTAGCACTCACAAACCCACTAGGCACAGGAAAAATTCTACCACACCCCATGCAGATGGGAGATAGCAGATTCTCATTTAATCAGATGCTGAAGCCAGTGAATCTTCTGAAACCAAACATGGGTACACCAGGATCAGTGCCAATCCAAAGTGTTATACAAGCAAATGGGTGTGATGAAACAAGAAAACACAGATACAGGGGTAGGAGGTTACAGCCCTGGACACAGCCGGTAGCAAACCTCTTCTACTGGACCTGAAAACTGCCCGTACATCATGGTTAGGAAAAACAACTAATTGATTGTGCGTGTAGACCATGTAAAGGAGAGAATGGACAAACCGGGAGTGAGAATTGATGTGGTGGAGCAAGAGATAACTGACTGTGAGGACATTGTGGCAGTACATAACATTCAACTAACCAAACGTACTAAATGACTGAAATCAAAACTAAAAATAGAAAGATTCGGAAGTTCGCTCAAGAAGAAATAACCTCTGGCACTGGGCATCCCCAAGACCAAAGTAACACATAGGGTAAAACATCACTGTAATAAAAGCTGTATCCAGGGGCGTGGCCAAGCCGGCGACCAAGATGGCTGCTCGGCTGTGAAACTCTGGAGAATTTGACCCGATAAACGGATGCCTGCCAGCACTGTTAAGTGCTCTCTGTTTCCTTATAACGCATGATTGCAATGCTCTGAGTGCATGGGGTCTTGATTATATGATCTAATGCCGCTTGAGATCGCCTATCAGCACTCTGACAGCAGTCGCGGCCTGACGTGGCCCTCGGAGGCCCCGTGGTGACAGGCACTAGGGCTATGATTTCAATTGTGCAGCATGTGCATTAGCACCGGGGCCAAAAGCTCTAGGCACCCCACTAAAGACAGATTACTGCTCTTTTTTCACAACTAAACAGGCAGTCACTAGAGCAGTTATACCCCAGGCACTGGGTTCATGGTTTGAATTGCTCAGCAGGTGCAGTGGCACCAGGCCCACAAATTGAGAAACTCTTTTTCTTACGTTAAGGCTATTTACTGTTTACCGATACTTATTTTACCTTGTGTAGGAAGGGGGAGGCTCTAGTTGGCGCAGTGTGGCACTAGCGACAAGCAGGGACTCTCTCTTCCTCGTCAGGGCTGAGGGTTACCTTCCAGACAACCTCTGCTTACCCTCTAGGTAGTGTGGCTTAAGCAGTCGCAGGCTAATCTTTGGGGCACATAGGGTTAAACACTTGCAACAGTACACCTTTACAACCAACCCACCACACAACGAGACCAGACTGTATTCTGTAAAAATATATATCTTTATATAGATTTTAAGCAGGCTTGTGAATACAGTCAATATACTTTATGAGAAACGGTTGCAGGTTACTTGATTCGGGTTACCACAGTTCTTATAGAAGTTCTCTTGGGGCCCGTAGGCCGGTGTTACTCAAAGTCCTTGTGGAGCCGGCGGCTTCCAGGGGATCTGTCCCACGTCGCGTTGCCTTCCCGGGGTCGCTGATCGTTGCGGCTCTTCAGCCGAGCAGGTCACTGGTCATCCGGGGCAGCGGTGTTCTGTGGCGGCAGGGTCCTCTTCTCGTCGTCCGCTCCAACCCTGGAGGCGGCGGCGGTGCGGTGGTGGCAAGTGGCAGTACGGTCCCCAAGTGCAGGACGTACCCAGCCAAGTGCCGGTGCAGCTGTGGGCTCACAGCTGGGCTGTCGGGCAGGCTACCGACCTTGCGGATTCTCGTAGGGCAACTGTCCGTCTTTGCAGGTGAGTGACTGCTCGCTATGCAGTCACCTCGAGAGCTCGGACCGGACGGGTCCTCCTTTGCTTTGCTCTCGGGCTCCCGGTGCAGTTGCGGTCACGGTGTTCGGGCCAGCGGCGGCTGGTCCTTACTTTGCTTCCGCTGTTGCGTTGGGTCCCGGTCACGGTGGTCGGGAGGGCGTTGAAACCTTAGAGGAGATTCCTTCGTCAGTGCTGCGGCGATGGTCAGCACCCGCAGTCGCTTTCTTCCAAGGGGGGTAGCGTCCACTGGTCCTGGGACGCTGGTCAGGGGGCAAGTTCAGTTGCAAGCCCTTGGAGATCTCTCTAGCAGAGTTTGGCACAAGTAGAGCAAAAGTCTTTTCGTAGTCTTTTTGTCTTCCTCTCCTTCAGCAGCAAGGCACCAGACACAGGCAAGAGTCAGCACCCTTCCTCGTCTCTCACGGTCCTTCTCGTAGGGCAGAGTCCTTCTGTGGCCCAAACCGGATCTAATTTTCAAGGAGCAGGGCTCCTTCTTTTATAGGCCAATTCTTTTGTTCTCGCAGGCCAGGGGGGCCTTTGCATAGCCACTCTCAGTTCTGGAGTACCCCCGCGGGTGTACTCCGGCTTCTGCTTTCAGTGTGAGGGGCAGGCGCATCAGACGCCCCACAGGAGGTGGAGCCAGCATTGTCCGGACAGGGGTGGCCAGAGTACCTTGTTGATGGGGGCTTCGCCCTTCCTGGGCCAGGTGCCGGCAGAGTCATCCGCCGCTCCCCAGGAGGGTGGAGCCAGCATTGTGGTGGTCGAGCACAGTGACAGTTCGAGTCAAGAGGCACTCCTACCTCCCACTAAGGTGTAATCTGCGCATTCACCACCTGTCATCCCTCCAGCCCTGTCACTCACACATCCCAGACAGTCAGATACACATACCAGCAGAGGCGGCTGAAATGGTTAAGCAAGCAAATGCTAACTTTCTAAAAGTAGCATTTGCAAACCCAGGATACTGAAATAAACTTGACTACAAGAAATATCTCATTATCCTGAGTTCAGGCATATTAAACATGACTCACTACCATGTTCCTTGAGCCTGCGGGACTATAGGGTGTAATAATCCTCGCAGCTCAGTCTGGCCTAGTGGAGCAGGTAGCCTTCAGTAGTGAAATACGGTCTTCGTTGTAAGTCACTACTAGGACATGCCACGCACATCAAGGCTTGTCCTACCTTACACCTACAACGCACCCTGCCCGCAGGCCTACCATAGGGGTGACTAATATGTAGTCAAGGGAAGGGTCGGTGCGGGCAAGTGGGGACACTTGCCCAGCTAGCGTGACAGTACGAGACCGCACGCGGGTTCTGCGGTCGCAGTTCCCAGACACATCTTTACGGCTGCTTCGGTGGGTGGCGCAACCAGCGCTGCAGGCCCACCAGCAGTATTGGCATCTACAAGCCCCGGCACTCTCTCGTGCGCTTTACTAGGGACTAACAGTAAATCCAATGCACCAATCATGGATACCAATCGTATGTACAATTTACAGTAGGGAGCACTTGCACTGCGGCACGGATCAGCCGTGGCGCAGTGCCCTGAGTATCGGAAAACCAGTAAAACATCGGAGGCACATCAGCAAAAAGTGGAAGGGAGACTCACGCCAAGGTGCCAGGTCTAACATGTGTCCCCTCCAGCTGAAATGTGGGGGGAACTACCCTTCCCCAGGGAGTTCCACATCACTAAGGCGGAAAAATCTGGACAGACCGTCAGCGTTGGCGTGATCGGTGCCAGGGCGGTGTTCCACCGTAAAGTCCATACTCTGTAGAGAAATGGACCACCTCAACAGTTTCGGGTTCTCACCCCTCATTTGCATCAACCATCTGAGGGGCCTGTGGTCCGTCTGAACTCGGAAGTGAGACCCAAACAAGTAGGGTCTTAGCTTCTTCAGCGCCCAGACCACAGCAAATGCTTCTCGCTCTATTGCACTCCACCTACTTTCCCGTGGAAGTAACCTCCGACTTATGAAGGCTACGGGTTGGTCAAAGCCCTCCTCAGTCATCTGTGAAAGAACAGCCCCTACACCATGCTCTGAAGCGTCTGTTTGCACAATGAACTCCTTGGAGAAATCTGGGGCCAGGAGCACGGGCGCCGTGCACATGGCAGTCTTCAGGGTGTCGAAAGCCTTCTGACAGGTGTCAGTCCAAATCACATTCCTGGGCTGCTTTTTCGAAGTCAGCTCTGTCAAGGGGGTCACGATCGTGCCATAGCCCTTGACAAACCTCCTGTAATACCCAGTGAGCCCCAGGAAGGCTCTCACTGCAGTCTGGGTCTTGGGGGGTTCCCAAGCCAGGATGGTTTCGATTTTGGGCTGCAAGGGGGCTACCTTGCCACTCCCAACTTGGTGTCCCAAGTACACCACTGAACCCTGCCCAATCTGGCACTTGCTTGCCTTGATTGTGAGGCCTGCTCTGCGCAGGGCCATCAACACTTCCCAGAGGTGTCGCAGGTGTTCGGGCCAGGTGCCGCTGAACACCGCGATGTCATCCAGGTAGCCGGCACTGAACTCGTCCAGTCCCGCCAACACCTGGTTGACCAATCTCTGGAAGGTGGCAGGGGCATTCTTCATTCCAAATGGCATAACCCGGAACTGGAAATGCCCATCTGGTGTAGAGAATGCCGACCTCTCCTTTGCCCCATCGGTCAAGGCGATCTGCCAGTACCCAGACGTCAAATCAAACGTGCTGAGAAACCGGGCAGCCCTTAGCCGATCGATGAGCTCGTCAGCTCTGGGGATGGGGTGCGCGTCAGTCTTCATGACTGAATTGAGTCCTCTGTAGTCCACACAGAACCGTAGTTCGGGTGTGGCTCCCGGCGCAGCAGCCTTCGGAACCAAGACCACGGGGCTGGACCAAGGACTGCTGGAAGACTCAACCACCCCGAGGGCAAGCATCTTGGAGACCTCCTCCTTGATGCAGGCCCGGACCCTGTCAGTTACCCTGTAAGCCTTATGCTTTACCGGTAAGCTGTCTCCAGTGTCCACATCATGGACGCACCAATCTGTGACACTCGGAACCAGGGAGAACAGGTCTGGAAACTGCCCCAGCAACTGGCGGCAGTCCTCCTGTTGTTCGGCGGTCAGGGAGGGTGAGAGGTTAACTCCATCCACTGACCCATCCTTCTCACAGGCCACCAAGAGGTCAGGAAGAGGCTCCGACTCCTCCTCCATTCCGTCATCGGTTGCCAACAACATGCCCACTTCGGACCTTCGCAAGTGGGGCTTGAGGCGGTTGACATGTAGGACCCGCAAAGGGTTCCTGGGCGTCTTCATGTCCACCAAGTATGTCACGGGGCTCTTGCGCTCCACAACCTCAAATGGTCCTGTCCACTTATCCTGAAGGGCACAGGGCTCCACTGGGGCCAAGACATACACCTCCTGTCCAGGCTGAAGCTCGACCAGAGTGGCATTCTGATCGTACCACCGCTTCATTTCTTCCTGGCTCGCTTCCAGATTTGCCTCGGCAAGTTGTCTGAAGCGTCTGGTCTGGTTTCTGAAGGCCAGCATGTAGCTATATACATTCTGGGGAGGTTTCCTGGGAGATTGCTCCCAGCCTTCCTTTACCAAACTCAGTGGTCCTCTCACGGGGTGACCGTACAGCAGTTCAAAGGGGCTGAACCCTAGGGACTTCTGTGGTACCTCGCGATATGCAAACAGCAGGCATGGCAAGAGGACGTCCCACTTACGCCTCATCGGACCTTCCAGGCCCATTATCATGCCTTTGAGGGTTCGGTTGAATCTTTCAACCAACCCGTTACCTTGGGGATGGTAGGGTGTGGTGAACTTGTACGTTACGCCACACTCCTGCCAAAGGGACTTCATATATTTCGATATGAAATTGGTCCCCCTGTCGCTCACCACCTCTAGAGGGAATCCTACTCGTGAGAAAATTCCCATCAGTGCACGCCCCACCACGGGAGCCGTCACTGTCCTCAGAGGGATGGCTTCAGGGTACCGGGTGGCATGGTCCACCAAGACCAGGATGAACCTGTTGCCCATGGCTGTCTTGGGGTCCAGAGGCCCAACGATGTCAATACCCACTCGCTGGAATGGCGTACCGACCACAGGGAAGGGGTGGAGGGGAGCCTTGTTCTTCCCTCCCGTCTTCCCACTTGCCTGGCAAGTCGGACAGGTTCTGCAATAAGCGTCTGAGCTTTTATGCATTTGGGGCCAGTAGAAGTGGGTGACAAGCCTGTCATAGGTCTTGTCCATCCCCAAATGTCCTGCTAAAGGCACATCATGAGCCAGACCCAGTAGGAAGGCTCTGAACTTCTGGGGTACCACCAGCACACGGGCTGACCCAGGTTCAGCAGCCTTAGGCTCCGAATACAGGAGGTCGTTCTCCCAGTACACGTAATGTGTTTTGGCCTGAACACCATTGGCCTGGTCTGCAGCCTGCTGCCGCATACCCACGAGAGAAGGGCATTCTTTCTGCTCCCTGCAGAATTCCTCCCTGGAGGGTCCTCCTTCTTGTTGCCAATGGGTCAGCTCAGGCAGGTCCCCCAGTTCGGCGATCTGTTCCCCTGTAGGCTCCAGGGCATCCCCCTCAAGGTCTGCCTCCTCCTGGACCGTAGGAACTTCAGGGGCCGGTTTCCCGCGCCCCCTGCACCTTCTCCCTAAGGCCGGTTCCTGGGCCTCTCCATCAGGCCCCAGGACCTCTCGATCACCCCTACTGGCTGCCATCGACCGGGTGGTCACGCACGCCCAGTCAGGCAGACCCACCATCCGCAGGTGAGTCGCTTTCTCCACCTTTTCCCAAGGGGAGTGCTCCAAGTCGTTCCCTAGCAAACAGTCAACAGGCATGGTTTTTCTCACACAGACCTGCAGAGTACCAGAGACCCCCCCCCACTCGAAGGGAACTTGAGCCATCGGACACTGACTCTCAGAATTATCAGCGTTGATAACCCTACAGTAGGCATGGGGTACAACCTGCTCTTGAGACACCAGGTGCTGCCTCACTGCAGTCACACTGGCTCCTGTGTCTCTAAGAGCCTCAGCTTCCTTGTCATTGATGATCACCACCTGCCCATATTTCTTAGTGTTAGAGGGCAGGTAGTTTGTCGGGATCATCTCACTGTCTCCTAGCGAGACTAGGGTCATGTGAACGGGATCTCCACCCCCCGGGACCATCATTTCTTCTCCCAGGTGAACGCTAGTCACTTGTCGGGGCGGAGCACCAGTGGGTGCAGGTTTTCCAAATAGGCGACACTTGGGGTCACTGGATATGTGCCCAGGCTCGCCACATTTGAAACAATTGAAGGGCCCCTTTGGAACAGGTTTACCTGTCGGGGCCCCATTCTGCTTCGGGGGTGGGGGAGGCTGAGAACCCTGCTGCGGATTCCCTTGGGAACTACTTTGGGGGCCTTTTTGGAACCCTTTCTGTTTTCCCCCCTTGTCCCCCCCACTCTTCTGCTGGGGACCCTGCCCACTCTTGGCGGAATCTCCCACGGGACCCTTGTGGACCCTGGTGCTGAGCCAGCGGTCCGCCTCCTCAGCAAGCTTCCTCGGGTTGGACAGCTTGCTATCGATCAAGTGTTGGCGTAACTCAGGAAAACAGTGATCAGACAAGTGCTCCCATGCAATTAAATCAAAGAGACCTTGAAAATCATTAACTTTGTTACCTTTCACCCAACCATCCAGTGCTCTGCAAAAGTAAGTCACATACTCCACATACGTATTCCCAGGCCGCTTAGTACATCCCCTAAACTTCTGTCTATACATTTCAGGGGTAAGCCCGTACCTGTTTAATAAAGCTTCTTTCATGTGGGCATAGGATCTCTGATTCTCAATGGGCAAATCTAGCAAGGTATCTCTCCCTTCGCTAAGGAACCTTCCCCACAACCCCGCTCCCCAATCCTTGTCAGGGACCCGGTGGGAGGACATGGCTACCTCGTATGCCCTAAACCACTGTCCTATGTCATCCCCCTTAAAGAACTCCTTAACTACGTCCTTCGGGATGTGCACTCTTGACTCTACCTGCACTGGCGATGTGCTGCCACCAGAGGGAGGCCGATCCAAGTCTCTCTCCTTGAGACTTATCTCCCTCATTTTCACCTCGTAATCCATCTGGTGCTTTCGCTCTTCCAGCGCCATTCTTTTCGTTTCAAGCTCCAGCTGAATTTTCAATTCTGCCAACTTTCTCTCGTGATTCCGGGTTTCCTTCCTGTCCGCCAGCTCCTCTGGCGACAGGCCTTTACCCAAGCTGTGCTCGCTGTCTTGCCTTTCTAGATCGATCAGATCCCCAAGCGCATTTTGCTCCTCCGTCGTATTCTGCTCGGCGAGGACGTCTTGCTCTTCCGGGGTCTTTCTGGACTCCACCCAGGCTTTCAGGGCCTTGTAGAGCTCCGGCTTGTTTTTGCAACCAGCGTGCGGAACCTTTAGTTTCCTACAGAAAAACTTTAGCTCCATCTTTGAGTATTTGTCCAGCTTTGCGGCATCCCACTCTATCTCCAACACCTCGGAGGTCGTGGACTCCGCTCCATCCAGGCTCTTTGTGCCCGGCATGGTTTCTGCACTCGGAATCTTCTTTTAGCAAAATTCAAAAAGCAAAGTCTGTGGTTTAGTAACTGTACCGTAATCCTTGTGTAGTGGTCAGAAGCTCAGGTATAACTATCGCAAGTGTAAATTCGAAATCCTCACCGCTGCGTCCAATGTAGGAAGGGGGAGGCTCTAGTTGGCGCAGTGTGGCACTAGCGACAAGCAGGGACTCTCTCTTCCTCGTCAGGGCTGAGGGTTACCTTCCAGACAACCTCTGCTTACCCTCTAGGTAGTGTGGCTTAAGCAGTCGCAGGCTAATCTTTGGGGCACATAGGGTTAAACACTTGCAACAGTACACCTTTACAACCAACCCACCACACAACGAGACCAGACTGTATTCTGTAAAAATATATATCTTTATATAGATTTTAAGCAGGCTTGTGAATACAGTCAATATACTTTATGAGAAACGGTTGCAGGTTACTTGATTCGGGTTACCACAGTTCTTATAGAAGTTCTCTTGGGGCCCGTAGGCCGGTGTTACTCAAAGTCCTTGTGGAGCCGGCGGCTTCCAGGGGATCTGTCCCACGTCGCGTTGCCTTCCCGGGGTCGCTGATCGTTGCGGCTCTTCAGCCGAGCAGGTCACTGGTCATCCGGGGCAGCGGTGTTCTGTGGCGGCAGGGTCCTCTTCTCGTCGTCCGCTCCAACCCTGGAGGCGGCGGCGGTGCGGTGGTGGCAAGTGGCAGTACGGTCCCCAAGTGCAGGACGTACCCAGCCAAGTGCCGGTGCAGCTGTGGGCTCACAGCTGGGCTGTCGGGCAGGCTACCGACCTTGCGGATTCTCGTAGGGCAACTGTCCGTCTTTGCAGGTGAGTGACTGCTCGCTATGCAGTCACCTCGAGAGCTCGGACCGGACGGGTCCTCCTTTGCTTTGCTCTCGGGCTCCCGGTGCAGTTGCGGTCACGGTGTTCGGGCCAGCGGCGGCTGGTCCTTACTTTGCTTCCGCTGTTGCGTTGGGTCCCGGTCACGGTGGTCGGGAGGGCGTTGAAACCTTAGAGGAGATTCCTTCGTCAGTGCTGCGGCGATGGTCAGCACCCGCAGTCGCTTTCTTCCAAGGGGGGTAGCGTCCACTGGTCCTGGGACGCTGGTCAGGGGGCAAGTTCAGTTGCAAGCCCTTGGAGATCTCTCTAGCAGAGTTTGGCACAAGTAGAGCAAAAGTCTTTTCGTAGTCTTTTTGTCTTCCTCTCCTTCAGCAGCAAGGCACCAGACACAGGCAAGAGTCAGCACCCTTCCTCGTCTCTCACGGTCCTTCTCGTAGGGCAGAGTCCTTCTGTGGCCCAAACCAGATCTAATTTTCAAGGAGCAGGGCTCCTTCTTTTATAGGCCAATTCTTTTGTTCTCGCAGGCCAGGGGGGCCTTTGCATAGCCACTCTCAGTTCTGGAGTACCCCCGCGGGTGTACTCCGGCTTCTGCTTTCAGTGTGAGGGGCAGGCGCATCAGACGCCCCACAGGAGGTGGAGCCAGCATTGTCCGGACAGGGGTGGCCAGAGTACCTTGTTGATGGGGGCTTCGCCCTTCCTGGGCCAGGTGCCGGCAGAGTCATCCGCCGCTCCCCAGGAGGGTGGAGCCAGCATTGTGGTGGTCGAGCACAGTGACAGTTCGAGTCAAGAGGCACTCCTACCTCCCACTAAGGTGTAATCTGCGCATTCACCACCTGTCATCCCTCCAGCCCTGTCACTCACACATCCCAGACAGTCAGATACACATACCAGCAGAGGCGGCTGAAATGGTTAAGCAAGCAAATGCTAACTTTCTAAAAGTAGCATTTGCAAACCCAGGATACTGAAATAAACTTGACTACAAGAAATATCTCATTATCCTGAGTTCAGGCATATTAAACATGACTCACTACCATGTTCCTTGAGCCTGCGGGGACTATAGGGTGTAATAATCCTCGCAGCTCAGTCTGGCCTAGTGGAGCAGGTAGCCTTCAGTAGTGAAATACGGTCTTCGTTGTAAGTCACTACTAGGACATGCCACGCACATCAAGGCTTGTCCTACCTTACACCTACAACGCACCCTGCCCGCAGGCCTACCATAGGGGTGACTAATATGTAGTCAAGGGAAGGGTCGGTGCGGGCAAGTGGGGACACTTGCCCAGCTAGCGTGACAGTACGAGACCGCACGCGGGTTCTGCGGTCGCAGTTCCCAGACACATCTTTACGGCTGCTTCGGTGGGTGGCGCAACCAGCGCTGCAGGCCCACCAGCAGTATTGGCACCTACAAGCCCCGGCACTCTCTCGTGCGCTTTACTAGGGACTAACAGTAAATCCAATGCACCAATCATGGATACCAATCGTATGTACAATTTACAGTAGGGAGCACTTGCACTGCGGCACGGATCAGCCGTGGCGCAGTGCCCTGAGTATCGGAAAACCAGCAAAACATCGGAGGCACATCAGCAAAAAGTGGAAGGGAGACTCACGCCAAGGTGCCAGGTCTAACACCTTGGCTGTGCAAATTTAAAACGTGCTTGTTTGACTCTGCTTTAGTGGGTGAAACGTTTAACCAATATTGTTCTACTGATAAAAAATTAAAAATTCTGTCCTGTTTGTCGCTAATAAAAAAAATCTGTGTCATGTGTTTGTTGTTTGTGCATTATGTAGCATAAAACGAATTAAGTGATTGTAGTGCTTTACATGAGCATGCTCCGTAGTGCTCTGTAGGGATGTTTTAACCTCCTTTATCTGTTGGGACAGTTTTGTATAAAATTACAGCTCCAGCCAACTACCGTTGAGTCTTGGATTGTAAACACAACCATGTGTCTGTTCTAAAAGTATTCCTTGAGTTTTGTGATTGCAGCTTGTACCTTCGACTGACCGGGAAGAGAGGCTGTGTAGTTTCTAGAGCAGTGGATTTGAAAATTCCAGTTGATGGGCATTGTTGTCACATTGTGTCAAGGCTTGTCTTTGTGCTCAAGCGTGTTTGGTGACAGTATGGGATTTGTGCTGCTGTTCTATTTTCAGACGATATCTATTATTTTGGAGTAATAAAAACAAACATTTTTTTCTTCTTTGGTGTGTGTTCTACACTTTTTTAACACCGAGCGTTTAGCTTAGTAAACAAGTTGGTGTTAAGACTGGCTTTTTTCGGCGAAGTTCTTTACAGTACTGATTGTAATGTCCTAGCACCAAAAACATGTTATATTGTTCGTTGGCTATATGAATAAGCAACGTGGTAATTGAGCGATACTCTGCAAACGTAAGCAGGAGCTATTTCCAAATATTTTGGTGGATGTTAAATGCATTCATAATATTTGTATACTTTTAATGCTTGGGTATTTTAGCTTAATAATTGCTAAAAATTGTTTGAGTTCTTCAACATAATTTAAACAGCCTTCTGTATTGTCATTGTTATGTAATATAAATAACATCGATTGCACATTTGTAAAACAGGCAAACGCTTTGTCTACTTTGGCTCGCTTTATGCATGCTATTTTAACTTAATAATTGCTAAAAAGGGTTTGAGTTGTCCAAAGTAATGTAAGTCTCCTGTATTTTCATTGTTATATGTTATAAAGAACACCAACTGCACATTCTTAGAACGGGCAAAGTGCAGTTATCTAGCAGCATTAGGGTTATGATTTCAATTGTGCAGCAGGTGCAGTGGCACCGGCTTTATTATTACACATGCCTTTTAAAAAAAATGCAGTGTTTGTTACAGCATACAAACTTAAAAAAATATAGCACAACAATTGAAAATGTCAATGTGTACTAATTAAATAAAGAACAAATATTAACCATAAGTAACACATTGCCAATGACAATGCAAGTTTATGTTTTAAGTTTTTTTGCAATAATAACAAATTGTGCAGTGCAAAATAAAAATAACTTTATAAGAGAAAATGTAATTTAAAAAAAACTTGCTCATCTCAATAAAACAATATTACTTTAAGAGTGTTTCTTTCACACATTACACACCTGCTCAATTGCTATTTTGAAAAATGTAAAGTCATATTTCATTTGTTTATCTTAACAATGGACAATAACCAAACAACACCTTTAATCTAGTTTTCGTAACCATGTTTTTTTGGATGTGAAAAAACTGTGCTTACGCTGTACTTTTGTTTTTCCTCCACCCTTTACCCATTCTCCCCATAGCTGCACCACTTTCAAGCCTACTTATCAGGGACATGTTTATTTTTATCTTTGTCCTCCACCTTTTATCTAATCTCTCCACTTTATGATACCCCTAGTAACAACAATATATTGCCTTCTTGTACTAAAATGAGTCTTAACACTTTAACAGTCTTTTTGTAACATATATTGTACAACTACTCAGTAAGATATAACTTGCATATTAATCACCTAGGCAAAACATAATACATTTACTAATGATTGTTTTTTCATATGGCTTTCTTGGGTGATTGAGAGTTTTACGACCAATAGGAGGTAGTGTGGGTGGGGGAGGGATGATTTGGGCATACTTTTATTCACAAAACCGATCAAGCATTAGCAGATTGCGAAGCATGTCACATGATCGACACGGTATTACAACACTTGTACATGGTATCCATACTCACCCGCCAAAGATTGTGAACTGTACAACTAAGTTCCTTACAACTCATATAAAGCTCCTCTCATGGAATGTAAAATGATTTTTCTGATAGACTTCTAGCTGTGTTATATTCCCTGTAGCGAGGCAGCTTATCCTTTACATTGTCCTAGAAAATGACATTTCAGCAGTGAACTTTTGCACACAAACATGCACGACAATGTTGGATTTGTTTCTCTGAAACTACTTTGTATACGCATCCAGCTTCGCACAACATTATCACGATCCCTTGAACATCATGTACTAGGCCTTTCTATGCACTAGGTACAAAAGTCATCCTGTCTTCATCGACAACTCGACGGGGCTATCCATAACATCACTAATCTAGCACACACATAGCTGCTTTTTATTATTGATATAGGCATCCAGATAAATTGGTATAGGAGGCACTTCTGCTGACACCGAAGGTCCCTGCATGTGGAGAAATCATCATGCACTGGTCTGATATTATGTGAGGGGTGTCTAACTTGAGACCAAGACAGGGTCCTTCACTCTCTTCTATCAGGTAATGGGGTTGGATCGTCCCTTGGAGGGGCTCTTGGCTTTACACCCACACACATTCTAGGTACACTATTAGATTATTGTATTTTGCATATATGCCTGCATATATTCATTGCTTCAGGTGCTTCTAATCTCCTTTATTTGCTTCTGTCCCCTAATAGTTGTAGCAAAAGTATTTTATGCAAGAATAACGTTGGTTCAATAAATATTATTGAAAACGTCCCACTGTGTGTTCTCTGTATATTTCTCTGAGTACAGGTGAGCATGAGTGACTGAGCAAAGGATGCTGTACTGTTTCCACGATTCCAGAGTGAGTAGGATTGTCATGTTGAACTGTTCTCTGCATGTAGGCTAGAAGGAGCTTAGGGTGGCACTGAGAGCTAGCTGATATATAGGCCAACATATCCTGTGGGGGTGTCCAGAATCAGTCTTGACACCGAGCCCTTAGTTTATGTTGTCCAAACAATGTGCAGATCATACGGATTAGTGGGAACTATACGACAGCTGCAGATTGCTTACCTTAGAATATTCCCCAGGTGTCAGACTGGATCCTGAACCTTTTCAATCAGTACCTCTGCACGCCGGTAGGTGGTGTTGATTTGGCTCTGCGTCAGCAGGAAGTGAACTGTGTGGTGCCTATATAGGTGCCACCTCAGCACGTTGCCCTCAGTTCTTTTCTTTCTTAGGAAGTCACACAGATCAAAGAGTGTTACCTTTATCCACTTTTGGACAACTTTTTCCACATTATTTTGACCGTTTTTTTAGACTTTGTCTCCCACTTACTTTATGGATGTCCCCCCCCCCCAACAACTGGTGGGGTTTAAGCCCTGTAGTCTGTCTGTGACAAACCCCCACCTAGTTTGCCTTTGGTACTTTGATTGGACCACAATCCCAAGACTTGTGAGGGCCGCTGCCCATGAACTCTAAGTCGCTGAAAGAGCATTCCTTGAAGCTTCATACTCTCGGTCACTCAACACCCGACGACTACGCAAAGTTCCCGGTCATGAGGAAGGATCCAGGACCATTTGCTGAGACGTTCCAGGCGCTCATCATCTCTCTCAATGTCTTTGGGTAAGTCCCACAAAAAGTCAAAGAACTGGAAGCGCTCTTTACGTTTACAGAGCTAGTCCAAATCTTCAAATGAGTTGTGAGAAAGATATCACTCTAGGCCCCTCTCCCACATGGAGCCTGTATGTGGGTCAGGTCCACATCTCTCAGAGGTTCCTTGAGCCGGAGTGCTGCGTCCCAATTACAAGATTATTACAATGCCACGTATCTTATTTTTGGGCAGACCAACCCCTCAGGAGTACTTTTGGCCCTCATGGTTTTTGTGTCAGTCGGGTCCTCTAGATCCATTTATGGATACAGAACGACTCAGAGCATAAGACCACAACCTTCCCCGGAGCCCGTTCCAGCGATGTTGTTCCTTGGCAGTGCAGATCCCATAATCTTACCTGATACAGAGTTTTATTAGGAAAATCTGAGGATCTTTATGGCTTCACCAACCTCGTTTATGAGACAGCAGATAGTCGGTATGAGGAACTGGCAGATGCCAGTGGTCTGGACATCTTCTCACACTCTGGCCTTGTCTCTTCTAGTGTGGGTATGGAGAAAGGTGCTTCCTTTGCTAGGGTGGTTAGAAGGGTGGCTGAGGTCCTGGACCTACGCCACCCCTTGCAGCAGTTGAGACAAACATCTTGACAGAGGTGCTTCAACTGGGAATTGGACCCTCAGAACCTCTCCTCCCTTTTAACAAAACCTTCACTGATGTCCTGCCCGGAGCATCGGCCAAGCCCTGCACAGAGGCGACTGTGCAGAGAACAGTTGCCCCTCATCACGCCACTCCTAGAGACCCTGCTTTTCCCACACAGCACCCAACCCCAGAAATTTGGGTTGTCCAGTCCTCCATAGCCAAGATCAACCCTGGTACCGTACCTACCACACCTCTAGATAGGGAATCCAAGAGACTGGACACCTTTGGCAATATTATGTTCTCTTCCACCAGCCTTGCACTGTGGTCAGTGACCACTGAGTGCCTTTTGGGCTGTTATACCTCATGGTTTGTGATTCAGTTGCAATTGTGTTCTCCTTGGCCTGGGACGAGGCCCAAGCCACACAAGTTATTGCCAATGGCAGAAATGAAGCAAAGTTCACCATTTTTCTGTGAACTGTATACGACTGACTTGCTAGGCAGAGTAATTGTGTTATCAGTAGCACTCAAACACCACTCCTTGCTGAGGTCTACTGGCTTTTCAGTGGATGTCCAGGTATCCCTTATAGACATGCCCTTCGATGATTCCAGCAACAAAGCAGATTTAGCACTGGAGCGCATTAAGGACAGCTGGGCCACTGCTAGGTCCTTGGGCCTCTCCATGCCCCATGCCAACCCCATTCCTGCCCAACCACCAAGGCCCAGAGGCGCCCCAGTCCTTTTGTGGCCTCCACAGACATACAGCTACAGGTGCACCAGGCTGCCACGCTCCGGCCCCTCAGCAGCCACACCCTCCAAACTACTTTAGTTTGCCCTCAAACTATCATGGGCACCCAGTTGGCAGCGAGAACTGACCTCACATGCCCCGCTGGCAGTCTATTACATCAGACAAGTGGGTACTTCAGATTGTTTAGCAGGGTTACTCTGTCTCTTTGGTACAAACCCAGTCACCAATGTCACCATCTTTGGACTGGCTGATGGAGGGCCACCTGTACTGGCTCCATCAAGAGGTTCTGACTCGTTTGGCCAAAAGAGCCATCAAGAGGGTGATGGCACCAGAAGTAGTTTGTGATTTGTATTTCTACTACTTTCTGTTGCCCAAGAAGGATGGAAGCCTCCACCCTATTTTGGACTTGTGCCCTCTCAATTTCTTCCTGAGAAGGAGAAATTCAGAATGCACACATTAGCTCAAGTTCTGTCTGCCCTAAACCATAGAGACTGAATGGTAATTCTGGGCTTGCAGGATGCCTACTTCCACGTTCCCGTCCTGCCTGTCAAGGTGCTACTTGCGGTTCACGAGCATTATCATTTAGCTAGGCTCCCTTTTAGCCTTACGAGCGCTCCTCAGGTGCTCACCACTGCGATGGCAGTGATTATAGCCCACCTGCGAAAGTCGATGGTTCCAGTCTCCCCCTATCTTAAAGACTGGAGACTAAAGGTGGACTTTGCCCTAGGCAATCAGTTCCCACCTTCAGACTATTGCAAACCTCCTAGACTTGCTTGGGTTCACTGTAAACATGGTGAAGTCTCACCTTACTCCCTCTCAGATGCTCCCTTTCATCTGAGCTATTCTGGATACAGTGCAGTTTTGGGCCTATTCTCCAGAAAACCGAGTCCAGGATATTCGGGCTATGATTCCGATGTTTCAGTCTCTATCCATGATTTCTGTGAGCCCTGAGGCTGCTAGGCCTCATGGCTTCCAGCTGCTACCACAAGCATATTGGAAAATGCAGCTCTGCAGTGTTACCTGAAGTCCCAGTGTGCGCAGAATCAGGGGAATCTCTTGGACCTGGTCCAGATATTGGAGGCAACTGCAAAAGATCTGCAGTGGCGGCTGACGAAGCGCAACTGGGTCAGCAGTAGACCTCGCTCCCTTCTCCACCCAGAGCTAACCGTAGTGACAAATGCTTCCCTCCTCGGCTGGTACAACCATTTGGGGGAGGTTAAGGTCAGAATATTCTGGTCTCCGGTGGAGTCTCAGCTCCATATCAGCCTGCTGGAGCTGAGAACTATCTAGCTGGCATTGAAATCCTGTATTCCTTCCATCAAGGGAAAGCTTGTTCACATGTTCATGGACAACACCACCACCATTTGGTTTTTCAACAAGCAGAGTGGGGGTGTGGACCCTTTGTCAAAAGAGTCTACATCTCTGGACAGGGCTAGAACTCTAGGGCATTTCCCTCATGGCTCAATATATGGCTGGCTCTCTGAACGCAAGTTCAGACAAACTAAGCTATTGATCCCTAGTGGATTACGCATGGCAGCTCCACTAGGAGGTGGTACAAGGTCTCTTAATAGATTGGGGAGAACTTTGGTTATATGTATTCATAACCACAGAGAACGTGCAATGTCCACCCTTCTGCGCACTGGAGTTTCCAAGGCGACACTCGCTGTTGGAGAGGCATTTCGTATTGAGCTCAGACCACCTATACTCCTTTCCACTGATACCACTCCTGCCCAGAGTTCTCAAGAAGATCTGGAATGACTGGGCCCTGGATTGGACACAGAGAGTATGGTATCCTAAACTCCTCAGCATGAACATTGGTCCTCCAATCGTGCTGCCTCTTCTGGAGTATCTACTGTTGCCACAACAGGGCAGAGACTTGTACCTGAATGTGTGCACGCTCATCCTTCATGGGTAGAGATTGAGCCACAGTCAGTGATGTCATTCCAGCAGCCAGGCATGCCTCAACCAAGACAGTATATGCCTGACCTTTTTGGCAAATTTGTAGCTTGGTGTGTTTCCAAAAATATTTATCACTTTTCTGCACCCTTGTCCGAAGTTTTGTTATTTTGTTCTTTCACTAACCCTAAAAGACTTTTAAAAGGTGCATTTTGGCCATATCAGCATTCCTTCAGTTACCGAATCAGCACTTTATGTTCAACTCACTCATTATGGATCTTTTCATAAAAGGGCTACAACACATGCTACGCAACGCAATGACATCCCAGCGCTGACAGAGAAAGAGAACTGCCCCACTAAGGACATAGGTACAGAAGATCAATTCTTGAAAAGCCAGGACTTAAAAGATTTTCGAAAACTCCGCTCATTGTTCCTGGTCCAAATGGCCAACGGGAGGGCATTCAAGCACTTGGCCACACTAAGGGGAAAAGATTTTCCTCCACTTCTAGCTCTTTTGGTGGCGGGGACAGTAACTAGGTATGTATTGGGTGATCTAAGAAAACTTTTAGGGGAGTAGAGCATAATCATTTGGCGTAAATGTAAGGGTTGTGCACATAAAAAGCTCTGTATACTGTTGTAGGAGAGTAGGGTCTGCTTTCCTATGGTCACCCCACTTTTTGCTTTTTGCTTCACTGGTTTTCGACTTAATGTGGCTGTGGGCCTGCTAATCAGACCCCCAGCCTGCTGTTCTCTCTCTAAATTCACAACCATGTACTTTAGGTAAATGTAATGTAAATGTAAATTGATACTTGTATAGTGCACTACTCACCCACAAGGGTCTCAAGGCGCTTGTACGAATACTGCTGTGGAACCCATCCTGGCTTTCCCTGTGAGGCGTCCACTCCTGGGCACTCCCAAGGTGGAGGCCAGGCATCCTTAGTGTTGTGGGGGCCGTTGTGGAGATTAAGCAAGCTATTGCCCAGAGTTGCAGAGTGGGACTCCATGATTGGAATAGGCACCGAGGCGAGAATTATCAGGTCCATGGAAGTTTTGAGTCTAAGACCCGCCGAGGCAGGGAATTGAACCCTGGTCCCGGGCTAGACCTCTGCATCAACGTCTGCCGCTCTAACCATTGAGCCACACTTCTCCACAGGTACATTACCAATTGGGTATTGGGTCACCTTATCAGCCCCTGTACAGTGTACTATAGGTACCCAGGGCATAGGTGTATCCAAGGCCTACCAGGGGCTGCAGCATATCTTTTGCCACCCCTGGCTGGCTATCCAAACTGGTACAACTGGCTGAACACTCAGCTGGGACAAGGTTGTGTAATCACCCCTTGCTTAGATATAGTATACCTATATCTAACCCTATATCTGGACACATATATACCTATAAGTCACTCCGATGGCAGACCTTAACAATCCTGGAGGCAGAGTGCTGGGTTTTATGTGAGATGGTGCTCTAGCATGAGCTGAGCCTGTCTGCAGCTTTCGGAACCAAGTCCCTTAGCTGTTCTGGGATATTGCCATACCATATACTCTTAAGTGCATTATGAACCTTGCGGTTAAATGCTATCTTTGGTTTGGCTTTATCAAAACATGTCGTGTAAGGTGTCATGCGCTTTGGAATACTACCCCCTCGCCAGTTCTGGCGACGGGGGTAGCATTCCACCCTTCTAGAGGGAGAAGACATGTTACTTTGCTTAAACGCGGTTAAATCTAACCAGAGCCCCAGCATCACAAAATGGATGCTGCTGCCACAGACACGAGTCTGGCCTCCTGCTGCTGACCGAAACTCCAGCAGGGGAGGCCTGGACAAAAGGTTTCCTGTCACAGGGAGGTGTCACACCACCCCAGACAGGAGATAGTGGATTGTAGCAGGGAAGGTTGAAAGAAACTAGACACTGCCTGGGGCGCACAATGTGTCCCACGCAAAGCCCAGTTCAAACCGGTGCTGGGGCACTCCAGCCCCAGCTCTGGCGCAAAACTGGACAAAGGGAAAGGGGTGTAACCACCCCCTTCCTGGGTCCCACCCATAGGAGGGACCTAGCAGGAGATCCAGCCCCTTGATTTGGAATAAAGGTAGGAGCTGTGCCATGAGACATCAGATCATCCTGACTGAAACTTTGAAACGAAACTCTGGACCCTTCGACATCCTACTACTCGTAGAAGACTGGAGAATCTCCCTTGTGGTCAAGGAGTGGCCACCCTGTGCAAGCAGGCACCATCAGCGCTCAAAGGTTTTTTTGCCATGGCTCCCGCCACAGCTCGAACAACAGAGACTGACAAGACCTGGACTCCCAGACTTCCAACAGCCCGATCTACAGTCCTAGCAAAGCTTAGACCCGTGGAGGCGACGTGAGACGTGGGACCACCCATCTTGGAAAGCCAGCAAAGTGCTTCCCGTGCAGCTCCTTAGGCACCCTGGAAGCTGTGCATTGGGGACTGAGAAGCCCCAGCCCCGAGCAGCCTGTGCACCAAAGATCACCCCTCCACACTCACCGAGTGCTGCGTGGGGCCTTTCTGCATTTTCCTGCTTGATGTGTTGTCCGGTCACTTGCCTGTTGGCTAGTGGCCTCTGTGACGATGATCCTTCAAATTTACACTGCTGGTCTGGTTGCTCAAGACTGGCCCCAGCTCCCCTGAAAAGGAGCCACCGATCTGACCTTCCCGGTCCGATCCAGAAGGCATCTTTGATTCCTGCGTGGGCTGCATTTGCCAAGGCTTGGTGACTCCGAAACGAGTACCGACACCGCCGACAGCGAGAGCCTTTGTGGGACAGCCTGTGACTACCTTCTGGACATCCTCGATCTTTCCTGGTCCACATGGCAGCGGAGACAAACACCTCGACATCACCTGATCGCAACCCGACATCGCCTGGTTCCTTCCTGGTTCCTCGCTGGTCACTGGCTAGTGACCTGAACTCTGTCCCCTCTGCTTTCAGGTACTCTACATCTTTGATCCACCCTTGGATCCAACCGGACTCTTCTCTCCTGGTCGCCTGCAGCATCTTCATCTCCAGGCTCCATAGAACTCCACGACGAAACCCGACACACTTTGGCACCTATGCACCCGCTTCCTGTGAGTGAGGTAACGAGTTAACTCCGGTGCTCCTATAGTGGTTTACACCTCTAGTGTCCTAGTTTAAAGTGGCTAAGTTCTAGTCCAGTCGGAAGACTCCTAAACCTACAACTATCTGATTTTTACGCACCATTGACTTGTTTGGTAAACGCGGTTGCCTATAGACTCTGCACCCGCATCCTGTGGGCCTCCTATGTCCTAACCTTTGTTAGTCCAGTGTAGGCCCAGCGATTCCCAAGGCCCTAGGCCTCTTCATTGTTCATGACGTGGTTCTTATACCACTTTCTTAATATATGGTTTGAGTGGCCACCCGGCCTATCCATAATTGTGTAGCTTATTGTATGTTACATTGCTTCTTTGTTTAACGCTTGTGCTTCTGTGCTCATAAAGAGTATAGGGGATTATTCTAGTAATAAATACATATATTTTTATAATATATAACTTGTGTGGTGTCCTTTCATTTGGTATTTGAAGGATTGCATATGGTAAAACAGCTGGCTTCACATGCCCTCTTGAGTTAAGCCTAAGACTGCTACCAGTAGGATAGCTTGTCTATAAGGTTGACTGGTGCAAGGTGCTCACTAGAATTAGTGATCATCATATACCAGGCCAACTTCTCACAACTGTGTACAAGGATTTAAGTTCAATTCTTTGGGTGATAGCCAACCAATGAAGATCAATCAACCACTTATATCTAGGTATCCCTAAAGTCGAGTGTGCCGCAGCATTTTCATGACTTGTAGTTTTCGAATAACTGTCATGGGAGCACATGTTTCTTCCAAACCACTTAATCATGCCTCAATGGTACCTGCACCCAGTTTTGACCTTCCTAATGTGCTCTCCCTTTGAGCCCTTGCACAATTGCCTTTTTCACCTGTTGACCATAAAAACTGCCTTTCTAGTTGCCATTATATTGGTCAGGAAGGCTAGTGAACTGCAGATACTTTCTGTACACCCTCCTTACATTTCATTTTTCCCCAAGACACACTGGTTTAGAGATTATGTCTATTTCCTGCCAGAAGTGGTAACACTATTCAATATAGGCCGGACCATCACATTGCCTACTTTCTTTGTTCCGTGTCATCTTCCAATGTGGAGAAGAGATCCCAATGACTGGCCCCAAAGAAAGCATTGTCATTCTATATTGATTGTACCAAAGAATTCCAGGTGAATGATCAACTCTACACTGGGTTTGTCGGGGATGAAAAACGGCAGTGCAGAAATGGACCATCTCACATTAGAATGTGATCTGCATTAAAATCTGCTATGCACTGCTCAAGAAGTAACCCCCTGAGGGCTCATTCCACCAGAGCCAAGTCTGTGAACACTGCGTTAGCTCAGCTTGTGGAGTGCCTGTCCTGGACATCTGCCAGGCTGCAATGTGGGCATCTCTGCACCCATTTACCAAACATTACTGCCTGGGTAGTCGCGTCTGTTGTGATGGGCACTTTGCCTGTTCTGTCCTCTTGGACTTCCTGGTCTAAATCTGTGGGCAGACCCACTTCCAGGGAGGTATTCATTGGGCATCTATTCTAAGGTAAGGAATCTGCAGCTGGAAGTCTGTATCAAATGACTCCATCAGTAACGCCTTATTCTGGGAGAGACTTTATCTAGCAGCAGATTACTCACTGATCCTCCCCTCAATGAACACATTTCCTAATGTAGGGTAACTCTTATGAGGTCCTTAGTGTGCATCAGAATCCTTTGTGGCTTTGCGCTCCTGGTGTGGAAAGGTTGCCAAAAGTAACAGATGTCAGCATGCTGGGGTGGGTCCTATATAGGCACCACAGGCTGCATTCAGAGCAGATGTCACGGACACAGAGCCACTCAATGTCACCTACCAGCACACAGAGGTACGGCTTGTAAAGTTTCCAGATCCAGTCTGACGTCTGGGGAATATTCTAAGGTAAAGAATCTGTGGCTAGAGTGTCCACCATAAACGGTGTTACTGAAGGTAAGTAACTTGCCCAGTAAAGCCTGTAAAGCCAGGTAGGTGCTGGCGTATCTTGATAGGCACAATGTGCACATCGTACGTTTACAGGGAACATTCTTAACCCTAAACATGTAAACAAGATTTGCGTCCCAAAGGAGTATGCATCTCTCTTTTGCTTCTTATTGTAGCTATGTCAAGAAGTGTTCTTAAGGATCCTAAGGGTCGCTTCCTGGTAGTTCACGGTTTATGAGGGATAAGGCCTGTTAATATTATCAATGCCTACGAAACAAATATCGATTCGCCTACATTTTTCCAGGACCTAGAGGACAGCATATCAGTCGGAGATTTCAACCTGGGACTAGACCTTCAGATCAATAGAACTGCAGATGCAAAATACACTATGCCACTGGCTGCCAGGGCACTAGACCAAACGAGAACACATCTGGAGTTGCAATAACCCACACAGACCAAGAAATACACTTTCTATGCAAATATTATACTCCACACTGATATGACGAGGATGGGCATCCAGGCAGGCCACTGGTATCCCCAATGTGTGGTCAATAGGCAGCCCCTGACATTATTAAATAAACACCACAGAGTCTGAGATCGCAACAGAATCACAGGCCGGTCTACAAGCCTTTTTATTATTTAAGATGATCACCATGCCTAAATTGCTCTACCTTTTCAGTAATATTCCTGTTGTGTTTCTATCTAGGACCCTAATTCGATATTCCCGATTTATGCCCTTATGTGGTTATAATAATCTATATCCTTATAAAGGCATAGGAATCGTATCCATATTTAGTAATAGCCCATGCAGTCCAAATACGGCAAGGCTACTCCCCTTAGACTCCTAGAAAGTACAACGCGTTCTTTAAACAAACTAAGCCTCCAGCAGCTCGGGAAATTCCCCCCTGCTTTTGTTTTGATTTGAACAAGAACTCCTGGAGTCCAGAAAGAACTGTTAGTTCTTAGTGACGTCTTATGTCGAACCTTACGTCAAACCCGGCACCTTTCAGGTATAAATATACCAACAGTTGCCTTAAGCAAACACACGGTGGTTTGGAGCAGAGCGGCCATCTACTTGCCCGAGAGCCCAGCTGATGCGAGAGCCCGCGGAAGCCGCCCCTCCCATTTGACGCACTGAGAGAGACGCTGTCTTTTCTCCTGCCGAGAAATCCAGCTCGTGTTTCCAGCCTACCCTTGCGGGTTGCTGGGATATCGAGTCCTGAGGAAAGAGATACCAGACCTCCCACATTCTATTACCAAGGTACGGAGCTGACTAAACCCTTAAGAGAATTCTTGATGCAGATTCTTGGCAAAATATTCTTAAACCAACTTAACTTAAACTGCTACTTACTCATCCCTTCCCACGTATTAGGCTTAGGTCAGGTACACCGGGGTAGGCTTAGTTAGAAGCACCAGTTGAGTACGTTAGTCAATGTATTTATGTATGCATATATATTTTATCTATTTTAAAGTATCATATGGCTAAGAAACCATATCAACGCTTTTACAGTATTATTTCATAATACTACTTTTACTGTACGCACTTTACTTTATGATAAGTATTGCAATAGTGGCAATTCATTTCTCTTGCATGAGAAAGAAGACTGCTCAATAAATAACACCTTTTATTGAAAACGCCCGTCTCTCTATTTCTCTGCATTCTGGTGAAACTAAGTATGCACTACTGACTGAGTGAAATAGCTTTTGTTTTCACACGACTCTAGAGATATACTCTTATTCTGGGGGAGCAAAGTTGTCATGTTTATGCGGTTGTCGGAAACTGAATCCCTTCTTGTTTGAGCTAGGGGAGCTTGTCCCTCCCTATTAATTCGAGAAAGTTTCCAGTGACCTCTGAGCTAGCTGGCGCAAACCTAAATTAAGTCTAACATAGTCAGAAGAGACCTAGATGACCTCAGTCCTACGTCTACACTGCTGTTTATGTTATTCCAATGCGCAGAGCCTATTGGGAAAATAGGAACTACACTACATGGCGCCCAACGTTTGGTAAGGCGATAATCTAACGCAAGACATTAGTGTAACTCAGTCGTGCTTTTTCACACAGACCCCTTTTTCCCGTAAAAACTCCAATAGACGTCTGGAGTGGGTAAAAGGTTAATATCCGCCAGGAACATAGTAGGATGAGAATCCTATGTAATAGTTTTTTTTTTAGTCAACGTTGAAGGATACAGTGTTTCAAAATATTGTGCAACTAATCTTTGTTTCCTTGAAACTTGATCTGCAACACACTTTCTGTTAGTGAAATGGGAGAAAGTGAAGACGAAAGGGAGCAAGCTAGAATATCGGCTCAGCTCATAGCGGATGACACAAGTCTCCAAGAAAATGACCCGAATGCTATACTCATTCCGGTCAACGTAAGAAGAACAATAATTCTTAAACTTATAAAAAATGGACTGACATCACAAGGTGGTACAGTCATATTCGTGGTAGAGGCCCATGAATATCGGCAGACAGAGGTATTCTATTCATGGATACATTTTCCAGCAGCACACGCTGTGACAAAAGACTTCCACTATTACAAAATAGAGGAACCTCCGGATGTATACACTCCTTTCGAGGACGTTGAAATCCCACTAAATTACCAAGAGCACCTGCTCTAGTTTAATGGCGCCCTAAAACATAATGATCACATCACCAGGCTCGGTCCACTAGGTAGACCAGGAGCAACGTGGCCGGTTCTAGCCAGCTACACACCACATCCAGACATTGATAAAATGTCAGTTCCTGAACTTTTAGCTCAGCTAAAACTCTTAATTAAAATACATAGACAATTGGTCCAATATGTCATGCGGACTTCAACAGTCCAACCAGCGATTAATATTCCACAGCTGACCCCTCACCAGGGAAACACAAACAAAATTACACCACAGAACATACAATCATGTCTTGGTAAAATACCCGCAAAACGGGTACAATTTCCATTCTGGTTAGCACAAATAATTATTCAATTAGAGGCAGTATTTCCAGATACTACTCCTACTGAGAAATACAGAATTCTGACTATCTGTCTTCCAATGGGGATCTCACCACATGTGGAAGACTGTGACACTTGGGGCATGGTCTTTGCTTCCATCTACACAAAAACACATGGTGTTTCGTCTATGGTGGTGATACCAGATGTACTAAGACAGATTCAAAATGAATACGGTCCAGAACCTGCTTTAACTCTGGGTATGAAATTACTGAAAGACTTCAAGCAGGTCTCGGCTATATTATTAGCCAACATAAAAGGAGAAGCAGCATCTGTGGCGATCCGCCAGAAATTGAAAGAAACAGATATAGCAGACCAACCATTTGAACTTGCTAGAATCATAGAAAAATCCTATGAAGAGCTAGGAAGAGATAGTTTGGGTGGGAAACCGGTAAAACCTCAACTAACTGAAAATCCTGAAAAAATATTTATTAAAAATAATTTTAAAACTCCGAAAAGGAGTTGGGATGGTAATAAACAGTCCACTCCCAGGGAAAAACGATTCCAGTCCAGAGGAAGGTCTCCTCAAAGGAGAGAAAAATCTCCTGACCGAGGAAACAAGTCTCCCCAAAGAGAGCCCTCTGAGAAAAGATACAACCTTAGAAATAGGGATAATTTGCAAAAACCTGATATCAAGATGTTGATACGCGTCCCTCTCGATCTTTTCAGACTTCCTCACAGAAATCGGAAAGAAGAGGACGATCAGAACACAGAGAAGAGCACGTCAAGTCCAAAGACAAGGAACCTGCTCATCAAAGTAAAACATTACAATTTCCCAGAAAGAAGGTAGCTAGTATTAAGATTAAACATGCCGAGGATACTGAGGACACAGTTGAGAAACTAGAGTGGGCCCAGACAATGCTAGACAGCGGAGCAGAAGTGACCATAGCTCACAAGATCCTGATGAATCATCTGGAAGCAGTGGACACGAATGAATACATTCACGTGGAAACTGCAGACACACGAGTTAGTGTGCCATATAAACTATATGAAATAACATTACGTATAGAGGGAGATAAAACTAGGAAAATAAAAAGTCTCTTTTGGGAATAACTTTCAAAAGGCTATGACATTCTGTTTGCTGAGAAAGACTGGCCACCAGAGTTTGTCAGGGAGTGCCCTCATGGCGAAGAAATGATTATGCCTGCCTTCTCGAATCATATCCCGATTCATAAAAATACACATATGCAAGAAAATGGGCAGTAGCCCAAACTCCTGCATTATATAAAAATCATGTAGGATGGGATGAGGACTCTCCTCCTCACAAAATCCAGTTAAAATGTCAACCCACTGCACAAAGGCAGTACCCAGTTAAACAGGAAGCTAAAAAGCAAGTCAGGGAGATCTTAGATCAACTTGAATATCAAGGGGTGATTGAAACATGAACCTCTCAAATGAACAATCCTTTGTTTCCTGTCTCCAAGCCAGACGATTCATATCATCTAGTTTTGGACTACAGACACTTAAACTCCTGTTGTGAAACATTTGCAGTACAAAACTCACACAGTGCAGCAATAATGAATAACATCGTGCGCAAAGAATATATAACACAACATTAGATATCTCTAATGGATTTTTTTGTCAAAACATTGCACCTGAAAGCAGGTATTTGACCGCTTTCTCAATAATGGGATCACAAAAACACTTCTGTCGACTCCCACAGGGATTCAAGAATAGCCCAGGATTATTCTCAGCAAGAGTAACAGAGTTACTACAAATATATGATGTTGAGGCATTATCTTATGTCGATGACATCTATCTCACAGATGATGACCTGGAGACTCACTTAAAAAGAGTGAACATCATAATACTTGGGTTCGCTTCAGAGGGTTACAAATTCAACTTTAAAAAGTCACGAATTGCCCATCTAACTGTGCTATTTTTAGGTTAGGAATTATCAAGTGAAGGCAAGAGCCTAGCTGACAACTTCTTAGAGAAGTGTGCAGTACTCCAAGCACCAAAAACGCTGAAGAATTTACAATCAATACTAGGTTTCCTGAATTTCGGAAGAACATACATTCTAAATTATTCAGAGAGAGTTAAACCTCTCTATGAATTAATAAAACCTGATTTCAAACCAATCAATTGGACTCAGAAACACACTGAAATTTTGAGATCACTACAAACAGACATGTTAGCTAAAACAAAATTGCAAATTCGCGATAACATACGCAACCTTGTAATCCGAGTCATCCCAGGAAGATGCGGATTCACGTACCTGACCTCTAATGAGGAAGAAACGGTACCAATAGCTTACAAATCTCATTTGTACACACAAGCTGAAATAAAATTCAGTTCTAATGAAAAAATTCTAATAGTGGTTCAAACTGCTGTAGCAAAAGAAAGAGCCCAAGCCCAAGGCAGGAAGATAACTGTTTTAACAGCAGAATCAGCCCTTGAGGCATTAACAAGCCCACGCAATTTGACTGCTTTGGCATTAGATCCAAAATGGATACAATGGGAAAACTCTCTTGCTGCAGAAGACGTGAAATACTATTTTGACCCGAAAATGAAAAAACTAGAAGATCTAGAATATGAAGAAGAATATCCTCTGCCAATCGAAATTCTGCCTCTCCAACAGTACACATGAGTAATCTACATGGACAGATTTACACAACATTACGATGTGGATAATAAATCCTACAATGCAGCGTGCACGATTGTTAAAGGTCGCTGGCGCTGTGGTAAATTCAGACCAAAAATCACAAAAACGGAATCACTGAGGAACTGTTCAGCTCAGCGAGCAGAAATAAGATCTTTAAAGATGGCGCTTGAAAATGACGATCGTGAATTCCCGACACTAATAGTTTGCGATTCGCATTTCTGCGTCAAGTCTTACAATAATGACTTGCAGAACTGGGTTCAAAACGATTACAAAGATGACACAAGTGCCACAATAAAGCATAAGAAGCTTTGGGAACAGGTAGTTCTTTTGCAAAAAGAACTACGAAAGACTCACGTGATACATACACTGAGTCATCAACGTGATGGCATTCACATTGCAGGGAATTCATTGGCTGACACAGTCACAGCGGAAGCAGCTCAACCGGCTTCCGTAGCCACAAAAAAGCGTTCAGAAAAATACATAGACGGAGAAACCATGCTGGCGGTAAAAGCGTCTTTAAAAGGCGACTATGCAGCATTACCTCTGAACTATCCACTCAGTAATACATACATAATTGATGCAAACTCCGTTCCTTTTGCTCAAATCACTGGAAAGGGGGACAGAGTAATTCCAAACATGAACAGGAGAGTCTTCTTGATTGAAGCAGCAAACATGGGATTAGGTATAAGGCACCAAGAGATCAAGGAATCTCTTAGAGAATTACAATCAGAATACTGGTGGCCGGGGATGAGCCTACAACATTACAAATTTGCAATGGGCTGTCCAAACTGCAACAGAGATCGCAGTAGTGAACCGACCGGAGTAATGCCAGGACCATTTTATTAGAAAGCATCAGGCTATCTATACGCAGAAATCCAGCCGGAGAAATGCGTACCCATAAGATTTAAGACTAGATTCACTTAAAATGTAGGCCCCAGCATTCGGCTGATGCCAGAACTGTTATAAAAGATTTGCGAGTCTATATCGGCACATACGCAATTGGCATACTACATTCTGACCAGGGTCCTGCGTTTAGCTCTCGGGCTTACAAGGAGGCCATGGCCAGCATGGGCATTGCATTGCGGTACTCTTCTCCCTTCCATCCTGAGGAAAATGCGGTTGTGGAAAGAAAAAACCGGACATAAAGCAATCTATAACGGCGAGGGTATTAGGTTCGGGTGATGGGTGGGTCAAACATTTAACAAGTGTCCAACGTAGTCTTAATAATCTGCCAAGAAATTCTCTAAAAGGTCTCACTCCATACGAACTATTGTTCGGGACTAGAATGCTTATTCAGGATCTTGATAGTCATACTTCAGTGGTAGAAGAAAAATCCTTTGATATCAAAGACCGTTTGGCTGTTTTACAGGATTTAAATGAAACAAGAAAAAACCTGAGTAACATAAAGTTGAAACCACATCCGACAGCCACTGAAGAAAAACCACCTGTCCCAGCAAGACCTGTCTGGATTCCAAAGATTGGGGATCTGGTCAGAGAGAAGATCGCGGTAAAGAAGGAATTTGGGCCTTCTTACAGAAAAGTTGTACCTGTCTTAGCCATCAACGGAACGAGATCAGTTGTAATACCACCCCTTGCTGGTAAAAAGGAGAACCGAGTTGTATCCATCGACCTGGTAAAACCACACTCATGTGGCCAATAATAAGTAGTAGGCCCAGTGGACTCCCAAGAAATAGCAGAATTCCAAAATTTGCTACAATCCAAGAGGTTCAAACTGAGAGACTAATCACATTTGCTAAACCTGCAGTGAATAAAAAAGGACTATGCAACAAAGCCATGGAACTAGTGCCTCTTGAAACCCAAATTGAAACAGTTCGTCAAGCAACACCTGTCTACAACGATGTAGCCTCGGACTATGCTAATGAAACAAAGAAAAATGAAAAAGCAAATGAAAATCCAGAAGCAATTCCAACAATTGACAGGACTGCATCTGGCTACTTCATCAATTTCGATGACTTTTCTGAAGATCCAAGCAAGCATGAAGAAACGCCAGCAACAAAAACTTTCAAAGACAAAGTAATTGAACTTTTTCACCAACTAAAAGAAACCTATCTGATTTCACCATGGATTGAATTTTGGATTGCGTTAGGTGTACTTTTCCTCCTGCTTTGGCTCATCATGGTTCTATGTTTGGGAAAATTCATTGATGGAAAATATAGTACAATGGACACAGCAAGCCAGAACATCAACTTGGTCCTAAAGCCTCACACATCCTCTCACATCGAGAAAAGAGAACTGTCATCAGTGAACATCACAGCCATTCCAATACCCGGTGGGGTAGCATGGGACAAAACGGACTATGAAATCTATGGCCCGGTTGAACTCTTGAAATATCCACATCAGTTCAAGGTTTAATTAAGTGACTTTGTGACACCAAGTACTTTCTCTGATGATTGGGACTTTGAAAACATTTATAATATGATGTCAGATTTAGTAATGTCAGCCACATTTACAGAACATGATTACTTGCAGGGTTCATCTAATTATGAAGAGTTGTACTGTTACAACCATTATGGTGATCATTATTTGCATAAATCTGCTCAACCTAGAAATGTTTTAACTTATAATCAATGGGAACATTGTCCAACTCCGCCAAAAGGCAGCTCGAAAACATTTTATGAGAAATTCCAGAACTTCTCGAGGTTTAACAACAGTGATCCAGAAACGTTTTATTTCAAATGGTTAAATAAGACAGGAATGAAAACAATGTTGACAAATACTAAACTGATGTATTCTGAAAACTTTTATGATAAAATGTCTACATTTGGTTTCCAATATTGGAAGAACACCATTGAAACAAAAACGATCTGGCGTTCCAAAGATTGGCAAGTACAAGGCCTAGAAGCATTATTTAGGGCCTGCATGATCCCAGAACAAATAATATTCTTGAATGACACAATTCAACAAACTACTTGTCTTGGCCTAGCTAAGATAAAAGACTTAAATAAACCATCTATTCCAAATCCAACACCTGACAGTAATAGCACTACAGATGTTGAGATAGACGTATCCCATATTTTACACCAAAACAGAACACATCCTGATTGGAAAAAGTGGTTGATCTGGCCAACAGACACAAATAACTGTCAAGATAGATTCCTGAACAAAACACAGGGGTTGAAAATGACCAGACCAGACCCTAGATACTCCCAGAGACAACATCCAGGGATAGTTACAACATACAGTGTAGGGAAACTATGCCTTGAGTGGCTAGAGAAATCCACACTGGCTGAAATTAAGCAACACTTGACTTTACTTAAAGACGGTGCTGATTTGCGTGATTTCATAATGGGACCACGCAAACAGCGTCAAAAACGTTTCATAGCGGCCGGTATATACGCTGCGTACAACGAAGCATGGAAAGTAACTCAAATTGAAACAGCAGAAAAAATACGAGAAATTGATCGTATTAATTTGGAAAGATCACTTTCTGTTGTGGACAATGGGTTAACGACTCTGTCCTCCAGAATATCTTCACTGGACAGCATTGTATCATCTGCTTTTGATATAATAGAGCAGGAATTACTAATGTTACAACATGGTCAGTCTCAATTACGTTCTATTGTACAGCTTGGCTGGACATTGCAAAATCTGCGTTCAGGCTACGTACCATGGCGTTTAATCAACATAACGTCATTATTCAGTATCTTTAACCTTACTGATAAACAAATCAGTTTGGCTCAAAAAGGAGCAGACTATACGATTCTAAGCATTGAAAAACTTGAGAGATTACCATTGACAATGTCAGAAAGACCGGTCATTGAATGGATAATACATGGAACGATTACAATTCCGATAACAACTTTCCAGTTCAAATAATGTCAAGATTATATACCTGTAGGCCAGTATGAAAGGTTGGGTAAAGAATACATCAAATCAACCTGGGATTTACCTTATACACACAGATGTTATAGTGAAGGGAACAAGGAGGTATTTCTTAGTGGTGATAATTGTAAAAAAACACTAAGTGGTACACTTCTGTGTCAGGGTATTAATTTGCATGGAGCCTGCGAAGGTCTTCAAATAACCTTTCATGTCACCTGCATGGCAGCCCTGCAAAACGGATAGAGCCATTTTTTAGACCACTTTCTAACGGCAATTACGTTTTAATAAGTGACCACAGCTGTTGTGGCATGCTGCCAGGAAAAGCCTATCTGACAACTGTAACTTCCAGGGCCATTTGCTGTATGCAAGTATTGTATCCACACAGCAATCCAGATATGGAGGCTGCGTTATGGCCTTCGTTGAATATCTCTTCAATTCGAATTGATACTTTAAGCAGAATGAAGTCTATTCTTTTATAGACAACTGTGCCTTTAACGTCATCCAAAGAAACGTATGATCTGCAAGTTGCAAGGACAGCGGCAGAGGTACATACCCTTTTATCGACAAATTGCCCCGTGCATTTCGTAGAAATGTTAAGTCAAATCTTAAACATGTCTGATACCAGTGGCATCGCACATGTATTTAAGACAGTTTTTTCGGGACAGTTAGCATCCTTTGAAGCAGTTCTGGGCATCTTCCCGAATTTTGTCCATTCTGTTTTTGGCGGTCTACCCTTAATCTTGGGACTCGTGGCAGGAATTTTATTTTTGTTCCTCCTGCTCCGATATGGCAAGCCAATACACAGACAAGGCTCTAGCAACGATGGAAGAAACGATCCTAGCAATACGATACCGAGACCGTATCACTAAGGTCCTTGGATTAGCCAAGCTACGAGATCTGAATGCAACATGGTTTCTTTCATTCAGACCAATCTGGCAGGATTGTGTCTGACCTGTGCTTCGATGTCTGCTATGCGGAGAAGAATGCATGTTGGACACCTGTCTTACACTACCATCAGCAGTACCAACGGATATCGATACTTTGCTAGGTCCGGTAACGACTCATGCAACGTGTTGTCCCCAGCGGCTACCTATTCTGATGACGGCATTCATTGAGACTTCACCACTACGAGTAGGTGGCGGTGAGGTACGAGATCGAAGCAGCACCGAACAGGTACAACCTTCTGTGAGCATTGCTGATCCAGACATCGATGATAGCAATCACGCACAGAATTGCACTGTTGCAGTTTTTTCAAACTTGGTCGAACTTTCACCTGATGTTGTAGACCAATTTTTTGCAAGCCTGTCTGATATGATGTTCTCCCCTGAACAACGAGAATAACTTTTAAAAACAACAATCACACAGCGTTCCCTGAACTCTGAATTTAACCTTCAGTTTTGTAAAACAAAGCTACTGAAAACATTTGGAATTATTTTTTTCCCTGAAAGTGAAATTATTTTTTTCCATTTCCAAAATATTTACCCTTTTTTTGGCACATGGTACTCTGTTTAAAGTAGAACTATTCTTAAAGAACAGAGCTTCTATTTTTAGGATACTAGAGACAATATTTTACCTCAGCCTCTAGCACATGTACAGCATTTTTGCATAAATATGTGATGAAATGGTCTCGACCTTCTTTTCTGTATTCAGAGCCAATTCATGTGTGATTTTCGCAAATCGTTCAGCTGATAAATATATGCATTTAACTGAATGATGACACTGCTTGAAAAGCGTACCCTACCGATACTCATTTTCGTGTATTTACCATATACCATTTCAAATGCGAAATATGTAGTTTGGGGTGGGTTGGAAAACACACATGCATCGTTATATGTTTACCTATTGCTTCGTTTTGGTAATGATGGACATTAATCCGTGGAGTGGGTGTTGTGTTTCCACCTACGACCCTAATTCGATATTCCCGATTTATGCCCTTATGTGGTTATAATAATCTATATCCTTATAAAGGCATAAGAATCATATCCATATTTAGTAATAGCCCATGCAGTCCAAATACGGCAAGGCTACTCCCCTTAGACTCTTAGAAAGTACAACGCGTTCTTTAAACAAACCAAGCCTCCAGCAGCTCGGGAAATTCCCCCCTGCTTTTGTTTTGATTTGAACAAGAACTCCTGGAATCCAAAAAGAACTGTTAGTTCTTAGTGACGTCTTATGTCCAACCTTACGTCAAACCCGGCACCTTTCAGGTATAAATATACCAACAGTTGCCTTAAGCAAACACACGGTGGTTTGGAGCAGAGCGGCCATCTACTTGCCCGAGAGCCCAGCTGATGCGAGAGCCCACGGAAGCCGCCCCTCCCGTTTGACGCACTGAGAGAGACGCTGTCTTTTCTCCTGCCGAGAAATCCAGCTCCCGTGTTTCCAGCCTACCCTTGCGGGTTGCTGGGGTATCGAGTCCTGAGGAAAGAGATACCAGACCTCCCACATTCTATTACCAAGGTACGGAGCTGAATAAACCCTTAAGAGAATTCTTGATGCAGATTCTTGGCAAAATATTCTTAAACCAACTTAACTTAAACTGCTACTTACTCATCCCTTCCCACATATTAGGCTTAGGTCAGGTACACCGGGGTAGGCTTAGTTAGAAGCACCAGTTGAGTACGTTAGTCAATGTATTTATGTATGTATATATATTTTATCTATTTTAAAGTATCATATGACTAAGAAACCATATCAACGCTTTTACAGTATTATTTCATAATACTACTTTTTTTGTACGCACTTTACTTTATGATAAGTATTGCAATAGTGGCAATTCATTTCTCTTGCATGAGAAAGAAGACTGCTCAATAAATAACACCTTTTATTGAAAACGCCCGTCTCTCTATTTCTCTGCATTCTGGTGAAACTAAGTATGCACTACTGACTGAGTGAAATAGCTGTCTTTTGTTTTCACACGACTCTAGAGATATACTCTTATTCTGGGGGGGCAAAGTTGTCATGTTTATGCGGTTGTCGGAAACTGAATCCCTTCTTTTTTGAGCTAGGGGAGCTTGTCCCTCCCTATTCATTCGAGAAAGTTTCCTGTGACCTCTGAGCTAGCTGGCGCAAACCTAAATTAAGTCTAACATAGTCAGTAGAGACCTAGATATCCTCAGTCCTACGTCTACACTGCTGTTTATGTTATTCCAATGCGCAGAGCCTATTGGGAAAATAGGAACTACACTACCTTCCTATATGCCCAACCAGGCACTTTTTCTATACATTCCATTCACTACTAATTGAACTGTGGTGCATATGTTAATTTCTCATTGTACCTTATATGTTAGTGGTTGGCATGTTTAATGGTCATTCTCTGCTGGGAGCTTTCATTAGTCATGTGGTTCGTGGAATGTTTGTTAGACCTGTTGGGCAGTTGATGCTGATCCCTTGGGCCCTCTAGACCTGTACACAACACGCTCAATAAACTCTTGCTTCTTGGAGAACTTCAACGTCTAAGAGTGTACTTAACAATGAGGCGACAAGCATGGGATGAACTCCTGTTTCGTCTAGGAACCTCTGCAAAATGATTTCTCCGCCCTACAAAACTCGGGCACTGTCCACATGAAATACAAGGACCCAGGGATTACTACGTGTGGGACGCTGCTTTTTCCCATCCCAATTTTATTTTTACCAAGTCGGTGACTTCATGAGCGTTTGATTTCTTGTTTGTGCTCTGTTCAGCGCCCCGTGTGGGCAGCCACAGTACTACATCCACACAGAACTTTCTTTTTTCTTTCTTTGTCTTTTCTCTGGATTGGACAGTGTTGAATGCATTATGATTCCCATTGTGTCCTAACACGTTTCTTATGACAGGCTTCTTTATGTTCATTTTTTTTGTTTCCTCATTTAAAAAAAATATATATTTTCCTTTAACCTCCTTTCCCTTCCAGGTTTCTCTTAAAGGAAAAACGTAATTGCCAGTTTTCTCCAATTCTAACAGTTACACCCCCCAGTCATTTTCTACAGGAACCAAATGAACCACTCTTGAAATGGTGTTTATGGTATAGATACTTTAGTCCTTATCTAGGCGCAATTGATGGTCTTAAATTTAAAGCAGACAGTTAACACAGTCTTTTGTATTATTACTTAGGTGTAGAAGGTTAGAATGTATTTGACCACTTGCCTGAGTACACAGGCCACACCAGCGAAGAACTTGATGAATTTCAATTAGCCGTGAAAAGATTGAGTACGTACTTTGAAGGAAAAGTCTATTTAGTAGTACACAGACACAAGTTCTTTACGCGTGTTCAAGGACCCAATGAATCAATTGATTCCTATGCTACTCCTCTAAAAATGTTAGCTTGGGTATTTTGATTTTGATCATTTCACTTCTCAACTTATTAGAGACCAGATTGTATGTAGAAATTGTTGTCATGCAAAAAACCCTCTTTGGACGAAGCTATTGATAAAGCAAAAAGTATCAAAAGTTCACAACTTGATGCCAAGCAGTTAGAGTTTGCAGTGTCTATTGCTGGAGTAGCTAGTGTCAATTCTGCCACCAAAACCTCTAACATGTGCAACACCTGTGGCTCTAGTGTTAAAGGGGTGAAACTAGTGCTAGAGGAGGCAAAGGTATATTTCTGGACACAATTTCTCTAAATTGCACTGTTTTAGATGTGGCAATTCTACTCATGTTTCTAGTTTCAAAAATTGTCTGCCGGCATCACAAGAATGCTGGAAGTGTAAGAAGTTAGGGCATTTTGGCACGGTGTTCAGGGGTATTGTTGAAAAAAGGTTGAAGAGCTGCTTCTATCTGTAGAGTGTGTTGAAATGAATTGCGTCCAGACCGGCAAGATGGTTGGTGATCACCTGGTACCTGTAGAAATTGAAGGGTGTGGTATTCCACTGGTCATTGATTCCGGAGCCAGGATTACTATGATCTCAATTGACAGATACAAGGAGTTTGTTTGGATTGGGCTTGGCGCCCTCTGTATTTCAGAAGGTGATGACTAACATGTTCAAAGATGTACCCAATGTGCTGATTCTACAGGATGAGATATTGGTGCATACCGACACACAAGAGAAACACAATGAGATCATTGAACAAGTTCTTCTTACTTTACAAACGAATGGTGTAACGCTCAGAGAGGACAAATGCATCTTTGCTGTGAACGAAATCGAATATTTAGGTCCCATTCTTTCAGATGAGGGTGCAAACCGAAGCCCAGCATTGTTGAAGGTATTGTCAATGCTCCCCATCCCTCCAATAAGGAAAAACTAAGGTCTTTTATGGGGTTATACGAACTCTATGTGAAGTTCATAAAAAACTATGCTGATTTCACAGAATATTTTCTGAGCTCTACTAAAGAATGGTGCAGATTTTATTTGGACATCCAAGTGGACATAGCTTTTATAATCCTCAGCAGTGAAATCCTATGTAGGAGCCCTGTCTATCGTACTGAGTCAATGGACTAAGTCTATAATGGGTAACGTACCCCAGGGACTTATCAGCATAGTCACATTTGGTCCACCAGTGTGGTGAGACACAATTCTTCAACTTGATGGTAAACCTGACCAAATATTAATCAGATCACACTTGGGGTACAGTTTCCCCCCCAGTTCACTGTCTCAACTGGAACAAAAATTTGGTCCAGCGTATGGCCTTTTTCATGTGTAGACCCCAGAACAGTGACTGAGCTCTAAGGAAGCCATCCAATTAATACATTTAGAATCCAGTTGACTTCACAGTGATTCTGCCCGCTTAGTACGAGCCCCCAAGCCCTACGAAGTTGGTATGGGACCGGGACAAAGAAAGGGGAACATCTACAAAGGAATCTAACCAGGTAACTACCCTAGTGGGTGGATGATAACAATATTTTATATTAACTTTGAGGAAAGGAGCCAGACCTTAAACCTTCTCTTTTAGACTTCGGGACAGATGTACAAAGCTATTTTCAAATGTAAACCCCACAATTTGTAAAATCATAGTATTTGCAACTCTGGTATGGGTTTCAAAGAGGGCAGCAAAAGATTTGAAAAGGACCGCTTCCCCTTTCGGAATAGTGTCGGGCGGATGGGACTCAGGGGGATATGAACGACAGGCAGTGGTCAAGTGAACCAATAGTTGCTATGCCCCGAGGTTTACCTAAACAGGAAAACGTTCCTTATTTTGTAAACTAGTTCTGATTTATTTAATTAAAACTGGCTGCTGTTTAAAAGAAAACAAAGTTTCTAGTTCGGGAATGCAAACACAGGCATAGTGGCCTCCTGTTTGTACTTCACCATCCCTGTGTTTATATCCAATCACAGGAGGTCCCAAATCCTAACCTGCCTAAATAATATACATTAGACAGGTCGCTCTGCGACCAATTACTGCAAAGGATGCATTCAAAGAGACGATGCACAAACTGAACAAACAATGCACAAATTGTAATCGCTATTCGCAACTGGTCTATTTGTAATTCAGTACCTTAATCTCTTAAGCAACAAGCATTTGCAATGCAATAAGTCTAGCAATGACATTAGTTTGAGTTATTGACATTGTAAATGACAATGTTTTTTTTGTTTGTTTTTTAAAATCGACCTATGGGAGGGTTGGCCGTTCATCAAGCAGAACTTTGCCCCCACGTGCCTGCAATTGTGGTGGCGTGCTGATGTGGGCGGCGTGGATGAAGCACTTTTGGCTTGCAGCGTAACGTTTCCAAGTGGGCCTGTGTTGTTATGTCACCCATGGTCACTTCGAAGCGCTGTGGGATCACAGGAGTGAGAGAGGATGGTCGCACATTCAGTCATTATAAAGTGGGCCTGGCATTTATGAACCAGAAGCGTCAGTACTATTGCTATAGGAGGGCATGGAGCCGAGTACCACAGGGGGAGGGATTAGGGTTTGCAGGAGAGGACGAGCTCATGACTATTCCCTAAAGCACTGACTGATGCAATTGGATGATTGTGCGTTCTACTGATTGGCCACAGCTGCAAGTATACCCTATGAAATAGCTGCACTGGAGTCACCGTCAAGCATCTACAAGACACTGGCATCTTAAACAAGCATTTACAATGCAACGGTCTCGCCTTTGCAAAAGTTAGAGCTGTAGGCATTGTAAATGACAAATTTTTCTTTATGTGTTGTTTTTGAAAACAGATAAATAAATAGCATTGCCATTACAATGACAATAACTTAATCTCTCGCAAATGTGAGTAGTAATTAGTTGTAGCAGAGTTAGTAGCAGATACATCGAGTAGTGTAGTGATTTTAGAGAAGAGAGTAGTAGAGAGTGACTAGTAGAGAATTAGTAGTAGAGTAGTAGAGAGTAGTGGTGAGTAGAGTAGTAGAGAGTAGTAGAGCGAGTAGTATAAAGTTAGTAGAGTTGTAGATAGTGAGTAGTAGATAGTAGAGAGTGATTAGTAGAGTGTGAGTAGAGTAGAGAGTTGTAGAAAGTGAGTAGTAGAGAGTACTAGAGTAGTGGAGGGTGGAGGGTAGGGTGAGTGTGGAGTTTTATGGTGAGGGTGGAGTTGGAGAGTAGAGTTGGAGGGTGGAGTTGGATGGTGGAGTTGGAGGGTGGAGTTGGAGAGTGGAGTTGGAGTTGGAGGGTGGAGATGGAGTTGGAGGGTGGAGTTGGAGGTTGGAGTTGGAGAGTGGAGTTGGAGGTTGGAGGGTGGAATTGGAGGGAGGGTAGAGGGAGGGTGGAGTTGGAGGGTGGAGTTGGAGGGTGGAGTTTGAGGGTAGAGTTTGAGGGAGTTTGAGTTGGAGGGTGGAGTTTGAGTTGGAGGGAGGGTGGAGTTGGGGGTGGAGTTGGAGGGTGGAGTTTGAGTTGGAGGGTGGAGTTGGAGGGTGGAGTTGGAGTTGGAGGGAGGATAGAGTTGGGGGTGGAGTTGGAGGGTGGAGTTGGAGTTGGTGGGTGGAGGGTGGAGTTGGAGGGTAGAGTTGGAGGGTAGAGTTGGAGGGTGGAGTTTGAGCTGGAGGGTGGAGTTTGAGTTGAAGGGTGAAGCTTGAGTTGGAGGGGGTGGGGTTTGAGTTGGAGGGTGGAGTTTGAGTTGAAGGGTAGAGTTGGAGGGTGGAGTTTGAGTTGGAGGGTTGAGTTGGAGGGTGGAGTTTGAGTTGGAGGGTGGAGTTGGAGGGTGGAGTTGGAGTGTGGAGTTGGAGTTGAAGGGTAGAGTTTGAGTTGGAGGGTGGAGTTGGAGGGTGGAGTTTGAGTTGGAGGGTGGAGTTGGAGAGTGGAGGGTGGAGTTGGAGGGTGAGGGTGGAGTTGGAGGGTAGTTTGAGTTAGAGGGTGGAGTTTGAGTTGGAGGGTGGAGTTGGAGGGTAGAGTTTGAGTTGGAGGGTGGAGTTGGAGGTTGGAGGGTGGAGTTGGAGGGTGGAGTTGGAGGGTGGATTTGGAGTTGGAAGGTGGAGTTGGAGGGTGGAGGGTGGAGTTGGAGGGTGGAGTTGGAGTTGGAGGGAGGGTGGAGGGAGGGTGGAGTTGGGGGGTGGAGTTTGAGTTTGAGAGTGGAGTTTGAATTGGAGGGTGAAGTTGGAATTGGAGGGTGAGTTGGAGTTGGAGAGTGGAGTTGGAGTTGGAGGGTGGAGTTTGAGTTGGAGGGTGGAGTTTGAGTTTGAGGGTGGAGTTGGAGAGTGGAGGGTGGAGTTTGAATTGGAGGGTGGTGTTGGAGTTGGAGAGAGGGTGGAGGGAGGGTGGAGTTGGGGGGTGGAGTTAGAGTTGGAGGGTGGAGTTGGAGGGTGGAGTTGGAGGATGGAGTTGGAGTTGGAGAGAGGGTGGGGGGGAGGGTGGAGTTGGGGGTGTAGTTTGAGTTGGAGGGTGGAGTCGGAGTTGGAGGGTGGAGTTGGAGGGAGGGTGGAGTTGGAGGGTGGAGTTGGAGAGTGGAGTTGGAGGGTGGAGTTGAAGGGTGGAGTTGGAGGGTGGAGTTGGAGGGTGGAGTTGAAGGGTGGAGTTGGAGGGTGGAGTTGGGAGGGAGGAGTTGGGAGGGTGGAGTTGGAGGGTGGAGTTGGAAGGTGGAGTTTGAGTTGGAGGGTGCAGTTTGAGTTGCAGGGGGGTGGAGTTTGAGTTGGAGGATGGAGTTTGAGTTGGAGGGTAGAGTTGGAGGGTGGAGTTTGAGTTGGAGGGTGGAGTTGGAGGTTGGAGTTTGAGTGTGGAGTTAGAGGGTGGAGGGTGGAGTTGGAGGGTGGAGTTGGGGGTTGGAGTTTGAGTTGGAGGGTGGAGTTTGTGTTGGAGGGTGGAGTTGGAGGGTGGAGTTGGAGTTGGAGGGTGGAGTTTGAGTTGGAGGGTGGAGTTTGAGTTAGAGGTTGGAGTTTCAGTTGGAGGTTGGAGTTTCAGTTGGAGGGTGGAGTTTGAGTTTGAGGGTGGAGATGGAGGTTGGAGGGTGGAGATGGAGGGTGGAGTTGGAGTTAGAGGGTGGAGTTGGAGGGTGGAGTTTGAATTGGAGGGTGAAGTTGGAGTAAGAGGTTGGAGTTGGGGGGTTGAGTTTGATTTGGAGGGTGGAGTTTGTGTTGGAGGGAGGAGTTTGAGTTGGAGGGTGGAGTTGGAGTTGGAGGGAGGGTGGAGTTGGGGGTGGAATTTGAGTTGGAGGGTAGATTTTGAGTTGGAGGGTGGAGTTGGAGTTGGAGGGAGGGTGGAGGGAGGGTGGAGTTGGGGGTGGAGTTTGAGTTGGAGGGTGGAGTTTGCGTTGAAGGGTGGAGTTGGCGTTGGAGGGTGGAGTTGGCATTGGAGGGAGGGTGGAGTTGGGTGTGGAGTTGGAGGGTGGAGTTAGAGTGTGAAGTTTGAGTTGGAGGGTGGAGTTTGAGGGTTGAGTTGGGGGTGGAGTTGGAGGGTGGAGTTGGAGGGTGGAGTTGGAGAGTGGAGGGTTGAGTTGGAGGGTGGTGTTGGAGGGTGTAGTTGGAGTGTGGAGTTGGAGGGTGGAGTTGGATTTGGAGTTGAAGGGTGGAGTAGGAGTTGGAGTGTGGAGTTGGAGGGTGGAGTTGGAGTTGGAGGGTGGAGTTGGAGGGTGGAGGGTGGAGTTGGAGGGTGGAGTTTGAGTTTAGAGGGTGAAATTTGAGTTGGAGGGGGTGGAGTTTGTGTTGGAGGGTGGAGTTTGAGTTGGAGGGTAGAGTTGGAGGGTAGAGTTTGAGTTGGAGGGTGGAGTTGGAGTTGGAGGGTGGAGTTGGAGGGTGGAGTTGGAGGGTGGAGTTGGAGGGTGGAGTTGGAGGGTGGAGTTGGAGGTTGGAGTTGGAGGGTGGAGTTGGAGGTTGGAGGGTGGAGTTGGAGTTTGGAGGGTGGAGTTGGAGGGTGGAGTTGGAGGTTGGAGTTGGAGGTTGGAGTTGGAGGTTGGAGTTGGAGGGTGGAGTTGGAGGGTGGAGTTGGAGGGTGGAGTTGGAGGGTGGATTTGGAGGTTGGAGTTGGAGGGTGGAGTTGGAGGTTGGAGTTTGAGTTGGAGGGTGGAGTTTGAGTTGGAGAGTGGAGTTGGAGGGTGGAGTTGGAGGGTGGAGGGTGGAGTTGGAGGGTGGAGTTGGAGGGTGGAGGGTGGAGTTGGAGGGTAGAGTTTGAGTTGGAGGGTGGAGATGGAGGTTGGAATTGGAGGGTGGAGTTGGAGGGTGGAGTTGGAGGGTGGAGTTTGAGTTGGAGGGTGGAGTTGGAGGGTGGAGTTGGAGGGTGGAGTTGGAGTTGGAGGGTGGAGTTGGAGTTGGAGGGAGGATAGAGTTGGGGGTGGAGTTGGAGGGTGGAGTTGGAGTTGGTGGGTGGAGGGTGGAGTTGGAGGGTAGAGTTGGAGGGTAGAGTTGGAGGGTGGAGTTTGAGTTGGAGGGTGGAGTTTGAGTTGGAGGGTGAAGCTTGAGTTGGAGGGGGTGGGGTTTGAGTTGGAGGGGGTGGGGTTTGAGTTGGAGGGTGGAGTTTGAGTTGAAGGGTAGAGTTGGAGGGTGGAGTTCGAGTTGGAGGGTTGAGTTGGAGGGTGGAGTTTGAGTTGGAGGGTGGAGTTGGAGGGTGGAGTTGGAGTGTGGAGTTGGAGTTGAAGGGTAGAGTTTGAGTTGGAGGGTGGAGTTGGAGGGTGGAGTTTGAGTTGGAGGGTGGGAGGGTGGAGTTGGAGGGTGGAGTTTGAGTTGGAGGGTGGAGTTGGAGAGTGGAGGGTGGAGTTGGAGGGTGAGGGTGGAGTTGGAGTTGGAGGGTAGTTTGAGTTAGAGGGTGGAGTTTGAGTTGGAGGGTGGAGTTGGAGGGTAGAGTTTGAGTTGGAGGGTGGAGTTGGAGGTTGGAGGGTGGAGTTGGAGGGTGGAGTTGGAGGGTGGATTTGGAGTTGGAAGGTGGAGTTGGAGGGTGGAGGGTGGAGTTGGAGGGTGGAGTTGGAGTTGGAGGGAGGGTGGAGGGAGGGTGGAGTTGGGGGTAGAGTTTGAGTTTGAGAGTGGAGTTTGAATTGGAGGGTGGAGTTGGAGTTGGAGAGTGGAGTTGGAGTTGGAGGGTGGAGTTGGAGAGTGGAGGGTGGTGTTTGAATTGGAGGGTGGTGTTGGAGTTGGAGAGAGGGTGGAGGGAGGGTGGAGTTGGGGGGTGGAGTTAGAGTTGGAGGGTGGAGTTGGAGGGTGGAGTTGGAGTTGGGGGGAGGGTGGAGTTGGGGGTGTAGTTTGAGTTGGAGGGTGGAGTCGGAGTTGGAGGGTGGAGTTGGAGGGAGGGTGGAGTTGGAGGGTGGAGTTGGAGAGTGGAGTTGGAGGGTGGAGTTGAAGGGTGGAGTTGGAGGGTGGAGTTGGAGGGTGGAGTTGAAGGGTGGAGTTGAAGGGTGGAGTTGGAGGGTGGAGTTGGGAGGGAGGAGTTGGGAGGGTGGAGTTGGAGGGTGGAGTTGGAGGGTGGAGTTTGAGTTGGAGGGTGCAGTTTGAGTTGCAGGGGGGTGGAGTTTGAGTTGGAGGATGAAGTTTGAATTGGAGGGTAGAGTTGGAGGGTGGAGTTTAAGTTGGAGGGTGGAGTTGGAGGTTGGAGTTGGAGTGTGGAGTTAGAGGGTGGAGTTGGAGGGTGGAGTTGGGGGTTGGAGTTTGAGTTGGAGGGTGGAGTTTGTGTTGGAGGGTGGAGTTGGAGTTGGAGGGTGGAGTTTGAGTTGGAGGGTGGAGTTGGAGGGTGGAGTTTGAGTTAGAGGTTGGAGTTTCAGTTGGAGGGTGGAGTTTGAGTTTGAGGGTGGAGATGGAGGTTGGAGGGTGGAGATGGAGGGTGGAGTTGGAGTTAGAGGGTGGAGTTGGAGGGTGGAGTTTGAATTGGAGGGTGGAGTTGGAGTAAGAAGTTGGAGTTGGGGGATGGAGTTTGAGTTGGAGGGTGGAGTTTGTGTTGGAGGGTGGGGTTTGAGTTGGAGGGTGGAGTTGGAGTTGGAGGGAGGGTGGAGTTGGGGGTGGAATTTGAGTTGGGGGGTAGATTTTGAGTTGGAGGGTGGAGTTGGAGTTGGAGGGAGGGTGGAGGGAGGGTGGAGTTGGGGGTGGAGTTTGAGTTGGAGGGTGGAGTTTGCGTTGAAGGGTGGAGTTGGCGTTGGAGGGTGGAGTTGGCATTGGAGGGAGGGTGGAGTTGGGTGTGGAGTTGGAGGGTGGAGTTGGAGGGTGGAGTTGGAGAGTGGAGGGTTGAGTTGGAGGGTGGTGTTGGAGGGTGTAGTTGGAGTGTGGAGTTGGAGGGTGGAGTTGGATTTGGAGTTGAAGGGTGGAGTAGGAGTTGGAGTGTGGAGTTGGAGGGTGGAGTTGGAGTTGGAGGGTGGAGTTGGAGGGTGGAGTTGGAGGGTGGAAGGTGGAGTTGGAGGGTGGAGTTTGAGTTAGAGGGTGAAATTTGAGTTGGAGGGGGTGGAGTTTGTGTTGGAGGGTGGAGTTTGAGTTGGAGAGTAGAGTTGGAGGGTAGAGTTTGAGTTGGAGGGTGGAGTTGGAGGGTGGAGTTGGAGGGTGGAGTTGGAGGGTGGAGTTGGAGGGTGGAGTTGGAGGGTGGAGTTGGAGGGTGGAGTTGGAGGTTGGAGGGTGGAGTTGGAGGGTGGAGTTGGAGGGTGGAGTTGGAGGTTGGAGGGTGGAGTTGGAGGTTGGAGGGTGGAGTTGGAGGGTGGAGTTGGAGGGTGGAGTTGGAGGGTGGAGTTGGAGGGTGGAGTTGGAGGTTGGAGTTGGAGGTTGGAGTTGGAGGGTGGAGTTGGAGGGTGGAGTTGGAGGGTGGAGTTGGAGGTTGGAGTTGGAGGTTGGAGTTGGAGGGTGGAGTTGGAGGTTTGAGTTTGAGTTGGAGGGTAGAGTTTGAGTTGGAGAGTGGAGTTGGAGGGTGGAGTTGGAGGGTGGAGGGTGGAGTTGGAGGGTGGAGTTGGAGTTGGAGTTGGAGGGTGGAGTTTGAGTTGGAGGGTGGAGTTGGAGGGTGGAGTTGGAAGGTGGAGTTGGAGGGTGGAGTTGGAGGGTGGAGTTGGAGGTTGGAGTTGGAGGGTGGAGTTGGAGGGTGGCGTTGGAGGGTGAGGGTGGAGTTGGAGGGTGGAGTTGGAGGGTGGAGTTAGAGTTGGAGGGTGGAGTTGAAGTTGGAGGGTGGAATTTGAGGGTGGAGTTGGAGTTCGAGGGTGGAGTTGGAGTTTGAGGTTGGAGTTGGAGGGTGGAGTTGGAGTTGGAGGTTGGAGTTGGAGGTTGGAGGTTGGAGTTGGAGGGTGGGGGTGGAGTTGGAGGGTGGAGTTGGAGTTTGCGTTGGAGAGTGGAGTTGCAGTTTGAGTTGGAGGGTGGAGTTGGAGGATGGAGTTGGAGTTTGAGTTGGAAGGTGGAGTTGGAGTTGGAGTTTGAGTTGGAGGGTGGAGTTGGAGTTTGAGTTAGAGGGTGGAGTTGGAGTTTGAGTTAGAGGGTGGAGTTGGAGTTTGAATTGGAGGGTGGAGTTTGAGTTTGAGTTGGAGGGTGGAGTTGGAGGGTGGAGTTGGAGTGTGAAGTTTGAGTTGGAGGGTGGAGTTTGAGGGTTGAGTTGGGGGTGGAGTTGGAGGGTGGAGTTGGAGAGTGGAGGGTGGAGTTGGAGGGTGGTGTTGGAGGGTGTAGTTGGAGTGTGGAGTTGGAGGGTGGAGTTGGAGGGTGGAGTTGGAGTTGGAGGGTGGAGTTGGAGGGTGGAGTTGGAGGGTGGAGTTGGAGGGTGGAGTTGGAGGGTGGAGTTAGAGGGTAGAGTTGGAGGGTGGAGTTGGAGAGTGGAGTTGGAGGGTGGAGTTGGAGTTAGAGGGTAGAGTTGGAGGGTGGAGTTTGAGTTGGAGGGTGGAGTTGGAGGTTGGAGTTTGAGTTGGAGTGTGGAGTTGGAGGGTGGAGTTTGAGTTGGAGGGTAGAGTTGGAGGGTGGAGTTTGAGTTGGAGGGTGGAGTTGGAGGTTGGAGTTGGAGGGTGGAGTTGGAGGGTGTAGTTGGAGGTTGGAGTTGGAGGGTGGTGGGTGGAGTTGGAGGTTGGAAGGTGGAGTTGGAGGCTGGAGGGTGGAGTTGGAGGGTGGAGTTTGAGTTGGAGGGTGGAGTTGGAGGGTGGAGTTTGAGTTGGAGGGTGGAGTTGGAGGTTGGAGTTTGAGTTGGAGGGTGGAGTTGGAGGTTGGAGTTGGAGGTTGGAGTTTGAGTTGGAGGGTAGAGTTGGAGGTTGGAGTTGGAGGGTAGAGTTGGAGGTTGGAGTTGGAGGGTGGAGTTGGAGGTTGGAGTTTGAGTTGGAGGGTGGAGTTATAGGGTGGAGTTTGAGTTGGAGGGTGGAGTTGGAGGGTGGAGTTTGAGTTGGAGGGTAGAGTTGGAGGGTGGAGTTTGAGTTGGAGGGTGGAGTTGGAGGTTGGAGTGTGGAGTTGGAGGTTGGAGTGTGGAGTTGGAGGGTGGAGTTGGAGGTTGGAGTTGGAGGGTGGAGGGTGGAGTTGGAGGTTGGAAGGTGGAGTTGGAGGCTGGAGGGTGGAGTTGGAGGGTGGAGTTTGAGTTGGAGGGTAGAGTTGGAGGGTGGAGTTTGAGTTGGAGGGTGGAGTTGGAGGTTGGAGTTGGAGGGTGGAGTTGGAGGGTGGAGTTGGAGGGTGGAGTTGGAGGGTGGAGTTGGAGGTTGGAGGTTGGAGGGTGGAGTTGGAGGCTGGAGTTGGAGGGTGGAGTTGGAGGGTGGAGTTGGAGGGTGGAGTTGGAGGGTGGACTTGGAGGGTGCACGCTCCCTGCTCTGATTGGTATCGTTGTGCTGCGATCCTACCCTGACCTGCTGCTTTTCAATTCGGCTGGCCCCAGTCCTCATAATCGCTGTAGCGCGATCAGCATTGCATAGTTTAAAAGTGATTTTCTGCGCGTTTTTGCTGACTTTAGATCTGTACTTAAATTTTACGCTGTTGAAACGCTATTTATGTGTTATTGCTTTACCTGATTAGCAAATCGTTCCATTGTTGCGCTTTTGCACACATTGTGTCAATATCCCATTTGTCTTTGTGCCTGTGTGTACTTTCGTTTTCGCTGCCATTTTGTTGTTGTTGTGCCTGGAAGCCCGTCCTCTACAGCCCGCCCCGCCTCCCAGCTAAGCCTCCCTCCAACTGACTCCATAGCCTGCTCCCGTACTCGGAAGCGCTGTGACCGTCCCGACGCTGTTGGTAGTGGTCGCTCCCCCACGCTCCCTGCTCTGATTGGTATTGTTGTGCTGCGATCCTACCCTGACCTGCTGCTTTTCAATTCGGCTGGCCCCTGTCCTCATAATCGCTGTAGCGCGATCAGCATTGCATAGTTTAAAAGTGATTTTCTGCTCGTTTTTGCTGACTTTAGCTCTGTACTTAAATTTTACGATGTTGAAACTCTATTTATGTGTTATTGCTTTACCTGATTAGCAAATCGTTTTACTGTTGCGCTTTTGCACACATTGTGTCAATATTCCATTTGTCATTGTGCCTGTGTGTACTTTCGTTTTCGCTGCCATTTTGTTGTTGTTGTGCCTGGAATCCCGTCCTCTACAGCCCACCCCGCCTCCCAGCTGAGCCTCCCTCGCCCCTCCCCCTCCTCCCTACTATCTACATATGACAGATGCTCTTACGCGCAGCGTTCACGCGCAGCGATCGCGCCCCATGCGCGCCGAAGGTGCGCCAAAGGTAAGCCCGTCTGCGCCCGTCCGCGCCTGGACCGCGCCCAGCGCCAGACCCCCTGGTCCACTCAAACCCCACTCCACCCGCATAACTTACGACGCCGCTACCCTCTCTGCCCTTAACCCCGGACGCACACCACAATGCTGCAAAGCTACCCCAGGACACACCCATGGACCCTTCACCTGCCAATCCTGCAAGTTCACCTGCATCAGGAACCACACCAATTCCCCCTCCTCAAAAAACAGCTCCGAATCTAACCACCTGAAGTGCATCCTGCTGAACACCCGCTCGGTCCACAAACACGCCACTGAACTCTGGGACCTACTCGACACCACATCGCCGGATGTCGCCTTCCTTACAGAAACTTGGATGAACGCCTCATCAGCACCCGACATCGCCATAGCCATCCCGGACACCTACAAGATCATCCGAAAAGACCGCACCAACCAAACAGGAGGAGGCATCGCCATCGTCCGTAAGAACACCATCCGAATCACGACCAGCTCCGATGATAATCTCGCAACCGCCGAACACCTTCACTTCCAGATCCACACCGACCCCAGGACCACACTTAGAGGCACCCTCATCTACAGACCACCAGGAACCCGCACACAATTCATCGAAGACATCACTGACGTCATCAGCCCACATGCCCTCACCTCCGAGAACTACATTCTACTGGGAGACCTCAACTTCCACCTGTAAAAGAAAAACGACAGCAACACCACCACCCTTCTGGACAACTTAGCCAATCTCGGACTCAAACAACTTGTTGACACCCCCACCCACCTTGCCGGACACACGCTTGACCCTATATTCACCTCCAGCAAACACATCTCCTTCGATCACACCACAGCTCTCCATTGGACAGACCACAACTGCGTTCACTTCAGCTACAAAAAGGCCACGACCCACAACCCCCCACAACCTATTCCTCGAAGAAACTGGAACAAAATCACCACCAACCAACTCCTCACATCGCTAAACCTACCCCCCCCCGCAATATCATCGGACCCAAACCAAGCTGCCATCAAACTCACACAATGGATCACCCACAGCGCTGACGCATTAGCACCCTTGAAAAACCACCAGACCAAACAAGGTAGCAAAAAGGCACCCTGGTTGAACGATGACCTTAAGAAATCCAAGAAGTTATGTCTTACCCTCGAGAAAACCTGGAGAAAAAACCTAACCTCTGACAACCTGAACACCTTCAATGATGCCATCCGCAAACACCACCAATTGATCCGATCCACCAAGAAATCAGCATTCTAGGATCGACTCGACAACAACGCCCACAACAGCAAGGAACTATTCAACATCGTCAAAGAATTTACCAACCCCACCACCGGCACCAACGACATCACTCCTCCCAAGACCTCTGCGACTCTTTATCCTCTTTCTTCCACAACAAAATCGCCGACATTCACAACAGCTTTGAAAACTTTTCCGAAGAACAACCCACTCCAACCACCTTCGAAACAAAACAGCTCTCTCACAACCTGCGCCTGGAACCCAATCACTACTGAAGACACCATCCGTCAGATGAATTCCATACACTCAGGCTCACCAACTGACCCATGCCCCCACCACATCTTCAACAAAGCAAACTCCATCATCGCACCCCATCTCCGCGATGTCATCAACTGCTCCTTCAACTCCGCCACCTTCCCAGAAAGCTGGAAACATGCCGAACTCAGCGCCCTTCTGAAGAAACCCACAGCGGACCCCTCTGAACTAAAGAACTACCGCCCCATCTCGCTCCTCCCCTTCCCTGCCAAAGTCATTGAGAAAGCCGTGAATAGTCAGCTCGCCGCCTTCCTTGAATCCAACAATTCACTCGACCCCTCACAGTCCGGCTTTCGAGCCAAACACAGCACTGAAACCGCCCTCATCGCAGCTACAGACGACATCCGAACGCTACTGGACAATGGAGAAACAGCTGCCCTCATCCTACTTGACCTCTCCGCCGCCTTCGACACAGTCTGTCATAACACCCTCATACAACGCCTCAACAACGTTGGAATTCAAGGAAAAGCGTTAGACTGGATCATCTCGTTCCTCGCAGGAAGAACCCAGAGAGTCCGACTCCCCTCTTTCAAATAAGAGGCAACAGAAGTCATCTGCAGCGTACCACAAGGATCATCACTCAGTTCCACCCTCTTCAACGTGTACATGAGTCCCCTCGCAACCATCGCGCGACAACACAACCTCAACATCATCTCCTATGCTGACGACACCCAACTAATCCTCTCCCTCACCAAAGACCCCAACACCGCCAAAACCAACCTACACGAAGGAATGAAAGAAGTATCCGAATGGATGAAGAACAGCCGTTTAAAACTAAACTCGGACAAAACGGAAGTCCTCATCTTAGGATTGTCCCCCTCTGCATGAGACGACTCATGGTGGCCACCAGCACTGGGCACAGCACCCATAACTACAGATCACGCACGGAACCTGGGCGTCATCCTAGACTCCTCCCTCTCGATGACCAAACAAGTCAATGCCGTTTCATCATCATGCTTCAACATCCTACGCATGCTCAAAAAAATCTTCCGCTGGATCCCCACCGAAACAAGAAAGACAGTCACCCACGCACTAGTCACTAGCCGACTACATTATGGAAACACCCTTTACGCCGGAACCACAGCCAAACTACAGAAAAAACTCCAACGCATCCAAAACGCCTCAGCCAGACTCATACTGGACATCCCCCGTCAAGCTCACATTTCCGGTCACCTGAAAGATCTCCACTGGCTTCCCGTCAACAAGAGAATAACGTTCCGTCTCCTCACCCACGCACACAAGGCCCTCTACGACCTAGGACCCGAATGCCTCAACAAACGACTGTCCTTCTACACGCCCACCCGCCAACTACGTTCATCCAATCAAGCCCTCGCCGCAATTCCGCGCATCAACAAAGTCACCATGGGAGGAAGATCCTTCTCCTTCTTAGCGGCCAAAACCTGGAACTCTCTCCCCACTCTTCTCCGCCTTACACAGAACCACCTCTCCTTCAGAAAGCAGCTTAAAACCTGGCTATTTGACAAATAATGCACCCTCCCTCCCCCAAGCGCCTTGAGACCCTCTGGGTGAGTAGTGCGCTATACAAGTTACTGAACTTGAACTTGAACTTGAGTTTGAGTTAGAGGGTGAAGTTTGAGTTGGAGGGGGTGGAGTTTGTTTAGGAGGGTGGAGTTTGAGTTGGAGGGTGGAGTTTGAGTTGGAGGGTGGAGTTTGTGTTGGAGGGTGGAGTTGGAGGTTGGAGTTGGAGGTTGGAGTTGGAGGGTGGAGTTGGAGGGTGGAGTTGGAGGTTGGAGTTGGAGGTTGGAGGGTGGAGTTGGAGGCTGGAGGGTGGAGTTGGAGGCTGGAGGGTGGAGTTGGAGGGTGGAGTTGAAGGGTGGAGTTGGAGGGTGGAGTTTGAGTTGGAGGGTGGAGTTTGAGTTGGAGGGTGGAGTTGGAGAGTGGAGTTTGAGTTGGAGGGTAGAGTTTGAGTTGGAGGGTGGAGTTGGAGGGTGGAGTTTCAGTAGGAGGGTGGAGTTGGAGGGTGGAGTTGGAGGGTGGAGTTGGAGGGTGGAGTTGGAGGGTGGAGTTGGAGGGTGGAGTTGAAGGGTGGAGTTTGAGTTGGAGGGTGGAGATTGAGTTGGAGGGTGGAGTTGGAGGGTGGGGGGTGGAGTTTGAGGGTGGAGTTTGAGTTTGAGGGTGGAGTTGGAGGGTGGAGTTGGAGGTTGGAGTTGGAGGTTGGAGTTGGAGGTTGGAGGTTGGAGTTGGAGGTTGGAGTTGGAGGTTGGAGTTGGAGGGTGGGGGTGGAGTTGGAGGGTGGAGTTGGAGGGTGGAGTTGGAGGGTGGATTTGGAGGGTGGAGTTGGAGTTTGAGTTGGAGGGTGGAGTTGCAGTTTGAGTTGGAGGGTGGATGTTGGAGGATAGAGTTGGAGTTTGAGTTGGAAGGCGGAGTAGGAGTTGGAAGGTGGAGTTGGAGTTTGAGTTGGAGGGTGGAGTTGGAGTTTGAGGGTGGAGTTGGAGTTTGAGTTGAAGGGTGGAGTTTGAGTTGGAGGTTGGAGTTGGAGGGTGTAGTTGGAGGGTAGAATTGGAGTTGGAGGGTTGAGTTGGAGGGTTGAGTTGGAGGGTGGAGTTTGAGTTGGAGGTTGGAGTTTGAGTTGGAGGTTGGAGTTGGAGGGTGGAGGGTGGGAGAATATCAGTAAAATACCATCAGGCGGGTGCTTCCAAGTATCCACACGCACAGCAGGCAAGCTCCCTCTTTCGCTGGAGTGACCAGTCCTTACATGTCTGCGCTATCCAGCCGCGCCCCACACCCCTCAGTCTACGCCAGGCGACAATATTAATTTGCTTGTACTACTGTGGATTGGAAACCCTTCAACCTGCTACATAAGAGTACGCCCAGCTCGATTGTTCAAACATCCCCTTTAGAGCATGCCAACTCCTCAGATCTGCAGTGCGTCCGTCACAGTTGTGCCTCTAGAATCCTTGCACTGCATTTTAATTGCACCAAATACACAGTGACCAACAGCCACATTAAGTTTATAAATGGCTTCAGAAATTGCCTAATTTCTAGGAGAGGAAGAGTGCTCAAATGGCAAACTCTCATTCTGCCTGGGGCTCCAAGAATATACTGCAGGGTGATTTAATGCACGAGGAGGGGGGGAGTGGGTTCAGGGCACGCAGGATGCATGCGCACAGCAGGCGCGCGATCTCGTCAGTTTCTCGGCCGTGACGAACACTTTTCTTATCAGCTTGTTAAATAAACAAGCTGATAAGAAATTCTTCACAAACCAGGCGATGTTGTCCATAGGGGCTGTCCAAAAAGCGGACAGGGTGGCACCCAAAACCCCTCTTTTCCAATGGGAAGCCAGAGTTTACCATGAACGCTGACATTACCCAATGAAAAAGAGGGGCGGGGCTTACAGGACCCTTTTTAGAACAAAATCTCTCAAAGGGCGTGGCAAGCCCACGTCTCTTACGAGACCTAAAAACAAGAGTAACCAAATAGAAAAAAAATGGCGGTCCACTTTTTTTGTTAGTTACATCTTGGCACAATACCCCTAAGATCTGCCGGCCAGCGCCACCGAGTCACTAGTTCAATAGTACTTAGTAAATTAGTTTACTTCAATAACCTGCTGGAGTTTACTGCAAACGCACATCCCTCTTCCGTGCACCCGGATTTCAGAGTCTGCCCACTCATTGGGTAAAGAAGTTCCCTGAAAAACCATCTAACGAGTTGAGAGCAGAAGAAGAATACATACAGCACCGAAAGTCCGGTCCAGTCACTACACCTTGGACTGTACTACTCGCGTTTTCCTTCTAGCGTGTACCATCGCCTCTTCGTCACAAAACAGCTTCTTTCTTGAAAACCTCCCTTTTCTCCCACTTCTCTATTCCATCATATCCAACATGATGTACCTCACCCGACCTTTTTGGGGGATTTCTGGTCCAAAAAAAGTTATGCTGCTTCTGCCGAAACGGTGTGTTACTCTTACAACGCATCTATTACAACGTAATGCTGTTACAACGCAGCTATTACATCGCAAATACCATTACAATGCATGCCATTACAACGCATGGCATTACATAGCAGATGCTATTACAACGCATACCATTACATCGTAAGTATTGGTAAGTATTTTTTTTTTTAATTATTTTATTTAATATTTTATAATTGATTTAATTATTATTAATTATAAAAAAATATTTATTTCGTTTTTAAATATTATAAATTAAATATATTAATTTAAGTATTTTTTTAAATAAGTATGAGTATAGGAGTATATGTTTTGGGGTACTGATGTATATGTTTTGGGGTGTTTGGGTATTTTTAGGTTTTAGGGCAGGGTTTGGGTTTTGGGGTACAGGGGTGTTTTTAGGTTTTAGGGCAGGGTTTGGGTTTTGGGGTACAGGGGTGTTTTTAGGTTTTAGGGCAGGGTTTGGGTTTTGGGGTACAGGGGTGTTTTTAGGTTTTAGGGCAGGGTTTGGGTTTTGGGGTACAGGGGTGTCTTTTGGTTTTAGGGCAGGGTTTGGGTTTTGGGGTACAGGGGTGTTTTTAGGTTTTAGGGCAGGGTTTGGGTTTTGGGGTACAGGGGTGTTTTTAGGTTTTAGGGTAGGGTTTGGGTTTTGGGGTACAGGGGTGTTTTTAGGTTTTAGGGCAGGGTTTGGGTTTTGGGGTACAGGGGTGTTTTTAGGTTTTAGGGCAGGGTTTGGGTTTTGGGGTACAGGGGTGTTTTTAGGTTTTAGGGCAGGGTTTGGGTTTTGGGGTACAGGGGTGCTTTTAGGTTTTAGGGCAGGGTTTGGGTTTTGGGGTACAGGGGTGTTTTTAGGTTTTAGGGCAGGGTTTGGGTTTTGGGGTACAGGGGTGTTTTTAGGTTTTAGGGCAGGGTTTGGGTTTTGGGGTACAGGGGTGTTTTTAGGTTTTAGGGCAGGGTTTGTGTTTTGGGGTACAGGGGTGTTTTTAGGTTTTAGGGTAGGGTTTGGGTTTTGGGGTACAGGGGTGTTTTTAGGTTTTAGGGCAGGGTTTGGGTTTTGGGGTACAGGGGTGTTTTTAGGTTTTAGGGCAGGGTTTGGGTTTTGGGGTACAGGGGTGTTTTTAGGTTTTAGGGTAGGGTTTGTGTTTAGGGATGATTAAATTATATTTACCATTTTAAAATTGATTAAAATATATTTAATAAATTAAATTAATTATTTTACACTAATTACATTTTTAAATTAAATTAATTAAATTAAATTAATTATTTTACACTAATTACATTTTTAAATTAAATGAATTAAATTAAATAAATAATTATTAATTTAATTTAATTTCCTTATAAAAAATATGTACTTTAAACTAATTACTTTTTTTAATAAAATTAAATTAATTACTATTTTTAATAAAATTACATTTATTAAATAGATATTATTTATTAAATAGATTTTATTTAATTAAATTAATTTAATGACAATTTTAAAATGTCTTTTAATTAAATTATTTTAAATAAATTAATTTCAATAAACTAAATAACATGTTTTTAAAAAGGTATACTTACCTATACTTACGATGTAATGCCATGCGTTGTAATAGCATTTGCGATGTAATGCCATGCATTGTAATGTCATCCGTTGTAATGGATCCTGCGTTGTAAAATCTGCGTTGTAACGGAACGCGTTGTAATACAACGCGTTGTACTGACACCAATCCTTCTAGGCCCCTCTCCCACATGGATCCTGCACATCTCTCTGAGGTTCCTTGAGCCGGAGTGCTGCGTCCCAATTACAAGATTATTATGATGCCATGTATCTTATTTTTGGGCAGACCGACCCCTCTAGAGTACTTTCGGCCCTCATGGTTTTGGTGTCAGTCCAGTCCTCTAGATCCATTTCTGGATACAGAACGACTCCGAGCATAAGACCGCAACCTTCCCCGGAGCCTGTTCCAGCGATGTTGTTCCTTGGCAGTGCAAAACCCATAATCTTACCTGATACAGAGTTTTATTAGGAAGATCTGAGGATCTTTATGTCTTCACCAACCTCCTTTATGAGACAGCAGATAGCTGGTATGAGGAACTGGCAGGTGCCAGTGGTCTGGACACCTTCTCACACTCTGGCCTTGTCTCTTCTAGTGTGGATATGGAGAAATGTGCTTCCTTTGCTAGGGTGGTTAGAAGGGTGGCTGAGGTCCTGGACCTACGCCACCCCTTGCAGCAGTTGAGACAAACATCTTGACAGAGGTGCTTCAACTGAGAATCGGACCCTCAGAACCTCTCCTCCCTTTTAACAAAACCTTCACTGATGTCCTGCTCGGAGCGTCGGCCAAGCCCTGCACAGAGGTGACTGTGCAGAGAACAGTTGCCCCTCATCACACCACTCATAGAGACCCAGCTTTCCCCACACAGCACCCAACCCCAGAAAGTTGGGTTGTCCAGTCCTCCATAGCCAAGATCAACCCAGTTACGTTCCCTACCACACCTCTAGATAGGGAATCCAAGAGGCTGGACACCTTTGGCAATAGGATGTTCTCTTCCACCAGCCTTGCACTGTGGTCAGTACCACTGACTGCCTTTTGGGCTGATATACCTCATGGTTTGGGATTCAGTTGCAATTGTGTTCTCCTTGGCCTGGGACGAGGCCCAAGCCACACAAGTGTTTGCCAATGGCAGAAATGAAGCAAAGTTCACCATTTTGCTGTGAACTGTATACAACTGACTTGCTAGGCAGAGTAATTGTGTTATCAGTAGCACTCAGACACCACTCCTTGCTGAGGTCTACTGGCTTTTCGGGGGACATCCAGGTATCCCTTATAGACATGCCCTTCGATGGTACCCGCATCTTATGCAACAAAGCAGATTTAGCACTGGAGCGCATTAAGGACAGCTGGGCCACTGCCAGGTCCCTGGGCCTCTCCAAGCCCCATGCCAACCCCATTCCTGTCCAACCACCAAGGCCCAGAGGCGCCCCAGTCCTTTTGTGGCCTCCACGGACATACAGCTAGAGGTCCACCAAGGCTGCCACCCTTTTGGCCCCTCAGCAGCCGCACCCTCCAAACTACTTCAGTTTGCCCTCAAACTATCATGGGCACCCAGTTGGCAGCGAGAATTGACCTCACATGTCCCGCTGGCAGTCTATTACATCGAACAAGTGGGTACTTCAGATTGTTCAGCAGGGTTACTCTATCTCCTTGGTACAAACCCAGCCACCAATGTCACCATCTTTGGACTGGCTGATGGAGGGCCACCTGTACTGGCTCCGTCAAGAGGTTTTGACTCGTTTGGACAAAAGAGCCATCAAGAGGGTGCTGGCACCAGAAGTAGTTTGTGATTTCTATTTCTACTACTTTCAGGTACCCAAGAAGGACGAAAGCTCCCTCTCTATTTTTGACTTGTGCCCTCTCAATTTCTTCCTGAGAAGGAGAAATTCAGAATGCACAAATTAGCTCAGGCGCAACTTGCGGTTCACGAGCATTATAATTTAGCTCGGCTCGGCTCCCTTCTAGCCTCACAAGCGCTCCTCAGGTGCTCACCACCGCGATGGCAGTGATTGCAGCCCACCTGCGAAAGTTGATGGTTCCAGTCTCTCCCCTATCTCAAAGACTTGTGACTAAAGGTGGACTTTGCCCTAGGCAATCATCTCCCACCTCCAGACTATGGCAAACCTCCTAGACTCGCTTGGGTTCACTATAAACATGCCGAAGTCTCACCTGACTCCCTCTCAGATGCTCCCTTTCATCAGAGCTATTCTGGTTGCAATGCAGTTTTGGGCCTATTCTCCAGAAAACCGAGTCCAGGATATTCGGGCTATGATTCCGATGTTTCAGTCTATATCTATGATTTCAGTGAGCCCTGAGGCTGCTAGGCCTCATGGCTTCCTGCTGTTACCACAAGCATATTGGAAAATGCAGCTCTGCAGTGTGACCTGAAGTCCCAGTGTGCGTGTCAGGCCCCACAGCCGGTTACGCACTGCCTGCTCCTAGAAAGACGATTCAGACCATATCAACGGTACAAAATACCCATGAAAACTACATTATCTGGCATGCCTAGCGCGAGTCACGCCTCACGTGACTCTGACGCTATGCGCTAATCCGGATATAGCACAGTTCTGGTTATCGGACGCTACTGATTATTTTGCTCGTTTGGCCATTCCGGTGGTTTATCCTGGATTGTTAGATTTACCGGGGAGTAGGTGAGCTGAGCCCCGGTGAGGATTGTTCGGGCTTCTCTGCAAGCGACCTGTGTTTCCCTGCACCATTCTCACGCCGCGCTCGATCCTTTGTTGACTAAACCGCTCCTAAGCGGTTTCTTGCAGAGGAACGAGCTGGCACCCGGTGAAGGAGCTACTTCAATACCTATGTTTCGCTGTTGGAAGAAACAGCCCCTTTGTACAGTTATTTTTTTTGTTGAAGAACTTATCAAGAGTCACAAGTGGCTCCTGGAATAGAAATTACCTTTGGTTCCTGGGGAGGAACACTTGCACCGGGGAAGTACTTTTTCCTTTATCTTTCATTTTGGTTTCTTGAACATCCTTGGAGAGATATTCGTCAAAGGCAGTAATTTCTGTAAGACCTCCTTCTGAACCAAGTCAGAAATACTTCATGTGTTTGTTCTACTTTATATGAACTGAGTATTAGATTTGTTCTTGTTAAACAAATACTCATTTTAGCAGCAGGTTGCAAGTGATGATTGTGCCACTGCTATTCCTTATTTCTTCACTTGGCGATTGTTGGTTATATTTCGTTTCCTAGGAGAGAGAGAATCATATGGGGGTGTGCCGGAGGTGGCACCATTGCATTATATGTGGATCCCCAGATACCCTGGGGTAGGTAGAGACACCTCTGTTTTCCAGGGTGTGAGAGAGGGGGATGGTACTAGTACTGTAGAACCTGTCACCAATGTATGTTCTCTTTTCCTATTAGTTCCATTTTGGAGATATGCAATCACCCTATTCTCTCTTCTGGTGTCGCCACTTTTCTCTCTTTCTTTACAAGTAGGGTACACAATCATTATTATTGCTCATATTACTGTGTGCCTTAGCTGAAGGTGTTAAGTATACCAACAACTAGGTATTGATTGACTGTTATTGTATCCTTCACAGATCTACTTCCCTGCTGTTCCCTACCCTTTCCTTCTCTCGCTTGACTATCTCACTAGTCCGTGTTTATATATATTCCGGACTTGGGGCAGTTGCGAGGTGGACCCCTTTGAGTATTAGAGCAACCCTGAGGATTCAAGAAGGTGGAACCTGACCGTGCGCAGCATCAGGGGAATCTCTTTGACCTGGTCCAGATATCGGAGGCAAGTGCAAAAGATCAGCAGTGGCGGCCTGCGAAGCGCAACTGGGTCAGCAGTAGACCTCCCTCCCTTCCCCACCCAGAGCTAACCGTAGTGACAAATGCTTCTCCCCTCAGCTGGTACGACCATTTAGGGGAGCTTAAGGTCAGAATATTCTGGTCTCTGGTGGAGTCTCAGCTCCATATCACCCTGCTGGAGCTGAGAACTATCCAGCTGGCATTGAAATCCTGTATTCCTTCCACCAAGGGAAAGCTTGTTCACATGTTCATGGACCCCACCACCACCATTTGGTATTTCAACAAGCAAGGGGGGGTGTAGACCCTTTGTCAAAAGAGTCTACATATCTGGACAGGGCTAGAACTCTAGGGCATTTCCCTCGTGGGTCAATATATGTCTGGCTTTCTGAACGCTTGTTCGGACAAACTAAGCTATTGATGCCTAGTGGATTACGCATGGCAGCTCCACTAGGATTGGTACATGGTCTCTTAAGAGATTGGGGAGAACCTTGGTTAGATGTATTCATAACCACAGAGAATGGGCAATGGCCACCCTTCTACGCACTGGAGTTTCCAAGGTGACTCTCGCTGTTGGAGAGGCATTTCGTATTGAGTGGAGGTCAGACCATCTATACTCCTTTCCACTGATACCACTCCTGCCAAGAGTTCTCAAGAAGGGGGGGGCACTAGAGGGCGCCGAGCAAGATGGCCGCACGTATGTGAGGCTCTGCCGGGACCGTCTAACATTTGCTAGCATATCCTGCATATCTCGTCTTGCCTGACCCTCGGCTTTGTGGCAGACGACATCCGAAGCATCTGGGCACCGGGTGTGGTGCTTTTTGACTGCCGGGGAGACTGCGAGAGCTGCCTCCTGAGACGCGCCGTGCTGCGCTGTGACCGCGCCTGGAGGGATCCGGCCCTGCGCCCTGTGATTCTCGGGCGCTTTGGTGCCGGGCGGCCGCTACCCCTGCCTGTGAGGAGCGACCAGGGAGAGCGGAGACCCGCGCTGAGGGCGGCGGCGACCAACTGTGGCGAGCGGCGCAGTGCTTGAACTACCGAGCGGTCTGGACCGGCCCTGCTGGCGGTGGTGAGTGGGGCGGGGAGCTAGGCGAGCCCGAGGCTGCGGAGGCGGCGCTGGGCGGCGCTAGGCCGCGCCGTGCGAGCTGCGGCCGGCGGGGACGCGGGGGGCCTGAAGCACAGCGGCGTGGAGGAGATGGGGTGGCGCTGGTGCCCGCGGAATCGCGGGGAGCAAATCCTTGAGGTGCACTTGGCAATTACGTGCAGTACTGTTTTGGCGCAGAGTCTCTGGCCTACATTATTGGTGACTCTGTCCCTTGCTGGGAATAGCCACGGAGATACCGGGAGGCGCCCTGGTGCACTGATCTTGCACCACACCCTGAGACCTTCCGGTGCTTGTGGGCCGGGGGCGCTTTTGTCTACGCCGCTCCTACAAACTATTGCGACTGGGCGAGGGCACAGCTCAGATAGGCGCCATGGGCAGGCTGGAAAGGAACCAACCAAAAATAACATTTGAAGCCAAAAAGACAGCGCTATCTTCTTCGCAGACGCCGCATGAAACAGAGACTATGGGGGCAGTGGGGGGCACCCCGACCCTAGAGGCCACATTGGTGGCGATGCAAAAAACGCTACAGTCCATAGAAGGCACCATGGAAGCGGTCAATCATCGCCTCGATCACATGGCGACTCAATTCGACCTGCAAAATGAGCGGATGGGAGAAGTGGAACAGAGAGTGTCCGCCACAGAGGATGGGCTGGCCACGGTCATGACCAAGGTGTTCAATATGGAAAGGGTTTTGGTGGTAATACAGGCGAAGAATGAGGAGTTGGAAGGGAGGTCCAGAAGGAATAATATACGCGTTACGGGCCTGCCGGAATCCACGAATGTTGGCCGGATGGAGGACTTCATGGAACGCATGCTGGTGGATATTTTTGGCTCTGACCAATTGTCCCGAGTCTTCATCGTGGAGCGCGCCCACCGCTCTCTGGCGAAGCGCCCAGTGCCTGGGGCGCAGCCGCGTCCTATTATCGCTCGCATCCTTAACTACAGGGATAGGGATGTCATACTACGCCTTGCACGGGAGAAGGGCACTATTGAGTACCAGGGTAACAAACTGGAATTCTATCCTGATTTCACCATGGCGGTACAAACGGCGCGCAAGGAATTCGCCACAGTGAAACAGCTATTGCGCGCCGAAAACATCCCATACGCCATGTTGTATCCGGCACGTCTTCGGATAGGACCCCCGTCGGACAACAACATTTTCGCCTCCCCTAAGGCGGCCATGGACTATGCAAAAAAACAGAAAAAACGTAAAAGGGACTCGAATGTGCAGCACGATGGGGAGGAGGACCTGCAGGAAGAGGTGGCCTAGGGTGTTGTAGTGTTGCTGTTGTTCATACAGTGTAGAGTTGGTTGCTGCTTTATCACATGTTGCCTAATTTGATGCTAGTTACGATACCCTTACCTTAGGCGGGGTGCACACTAGTTCATGAAAAGACCTACCTGAGAATGTTGATATTTACTGTATACTGTGACTCGCACCTGAGATGGCTGACAGCAGCGGGGACTATTGAGTGGGTCTCATGTGCTACAGGCGTTATCGTGGACTTACATGAGTGTTGCAGGCGATAGGGGATGTGCTATGATGCTGCATTAACTGTCTGTGTCCTGATCTAAACATAAGGGAAACTTTGCTGCCGCGCAGTTGGGAGGTTTGGGGCCTCTATTGCGGACTGCCGCTTGTATATTGCTTGCTATAATTCTTTTTGCTATGGAGCCGGGGTGGGAGGGATGGGATTGTCCAATGGTGAGCACGGTCTGCACTCTCGTTAGTTTACTGACGGGAGTTGTGTGCCGCTGCGCCCCCTCGTATGGGAGATCCCCACACACTTTTGTATGTACTGTTGGGTTTTGTGGGGGGGGGAAGGAGACGGCTTTGGCAGGTTGGGGATGCTGAAGAGGGTGGCGGGGGGATTGAGGGCTTCTGGAATTTTGGGGGAGGGTTGCTGTGTTTCCTGGTCTGCGGTGGGAGGTTTGGGTGGTCTGGAGGGCGTTTGGAGCATTACTGGTTAATGTGCAGCTTGACTTGTAAGGCACTTTTTGTTGACACTCGTTTGCTGGTGTATGGTGAGTGTCACATCGTTGGTAGGCTTTTGGGATGTTTCTGCTGTCTCTGGGGTATATTGCACACCAGGAAGTATGGATAGGGGGGGTAAACTTACCTGTATTACTTGGAATGTTAGGGGTTTGAATCGTCTGCAGAAAACTAGACAGATGCTGGCGTTCCTGAATAGGCATGGGGCACATGTGGTTTTTTTTCAGGAGACGCACCTTCGGGGGAGGGCGGCGGAAACTGTGGGTAAGCAGTGGGCGAGTGTCAGGCTGGCGACGGCCTATTCCTCTTATGCCCGTGGAATTATGATTTTAATTTAAAAAAATGTACCTTTCCACGTACTACATGAAGAGATTGACCAGGAGGGACGGTATATTATAGTACATGGTAAATTATGTGGGACGCTGATCACCCTCATTAATGTCTACGGGCCAAATGTAGATGACCCTGACTTTTATGTTAAACTCTGGAACAAAATTTACATGCTACCCCCATCGGCTGTAATCTGTGGTGGAGATTTGAATGTCACGCTGGATGGAGAGATGGACAAAAAACAGGACAGGCCTTGTGTGCGCAAGAGAGCTGCTGATGCAGTTTGTGAAGGTGTGAATGGCCTAGGGTTGGTGGATGTGTGGCGATTAAGACACCCTGGCAGGCGGGAGGGCACCTGTTACACGTCGGCGCATGACACATGGTCGAGATTGGACTATTGGCTGGTGACTCGTAATGTGAGTGGATGGGTACTGGATGTGGATCATCTACCTCGCACGATCTCTGATCATGCGCCAGTTCGCTTGGTGGTGCAGTTGCCGTCACATACACCGGCTCCTTTCACTTGGCGTCTATCGCCGGGAACGTTGACTGATCAGGTGCTGCGCGAGCGGCTTCGAACGATCATTGAGGAGTTCTTTGAAAAGAATGTAGGGTCCAAGTTGGAGAGAGAATTGTTAGCGCTGGAACGACAGTTGGAAGAATGTTCGGAAGAGACGTTATTGGCAGAAATTAGATCGAAATTTACAGAATATAACGAGCTGGCTGATCAGGAGGTGAAGTTCCTGTCCAAACACACTAGGGCAAGATATTATGGCGAAGGGGGCAGACCGGGGAGGGGGCTGGCGGATCGTGAAAAGGACCCCATGGGCAAGACACTGTACTGTGCAGGAAATAGAGGACGGGGAGGATTTCGTGACTAACACGGCCGGCATTCTAGATTGCTTCACGAAATACTATTCACAGATGTATGAGCACAGAGAGACAGCGGATGAGGAAGAAATAGCTCGGTACTTTGAGGACATAGCTTTGGTATGGCTATCGAGGGGGCAACAGGAATTCCTTATGCATCATATCACGGAGGGGGAGTTTAGGGATGCGATAGCTGCTCTTCCAAATGGCAAAGCAGCTGGCACAGACGGTTTGCCCTCTGAATTTTATAAAGAATACATTGATCTTTTGCTTCCACATTTGGCAATGGTGCTGAAGGAAGCGGTGGACCAGGGCCCCATTACCGACTACAATGAGGGAGGCACTACTAGTAACGTTACCTAAGCCAGGCAAGCCTCCTAATAAATGTGAATCATACCGCCCTCTTTCCCTCATGAACACTGATGTTAAAATCATAGCTAAGGTTCTGGCTACTAGGCTGCGGTTGCTCCTCCCAGTCATGGTGTTGCCGGACCAATCGGGATTCATACCCCTCCGGTCTACCACCTACAATCTGCGGGCTCTATTTGCGGTGTTACATCTGCTCAAGCCGGATTCGGCTGCGGTGGCCGTCATGCTTGACGCCGCTAAGGCCTTTGACTCTGTTGCATGGCGGTATATGATAGCCATACTGCACCGCATGGGGGTGCCTTTCTTTTTTACGTCCCTGATAACTCTTCTGTATACCAATCCCATAGCGAGAGTAAGGGTCAATGGCCATGTCTCAAGCCCGTTTCCGGTGCAGAGGGGAACAAGACAGGGCTGTCCTCTCTCGCCTTTGCTATTTGCTATTGTGATGGAACCACTGGCCTGTGTCCTGAGGCAGAGGTATGCGGAAGCGGCTTTGAAATTCCCTCTTCGGACGCTGGCGGTGTCCATGTATGCTGATGACATGGTCCTCTATGTACGTGAGCCTGCTCTATATCTTGAGGCTATACTCCGAGAGTTCATCAGATTTAGTCGTCACTCCGGTCTGACCATCAACTGGGAAAAATCTGTTATGCTACCTCTCACGAATGCTACTCTTCCCTTTCCCTTAGAATTCCCGTTAGAATGGGCGACGGATTCAGTGCGTTATCTGGGGATCTGGATACATCGAGACAGCCATGAGGTTATTAGGGCTAACTATGGCGTGGCTGTCTCCAAGTTGGAGGATCAGGTGGTGCGTTGGACTCGACTCCCTCTTACTCAGGCAGATCGTATATCTCTAATTAAAATGGTGGTACTGCCGAAATTCCTATACCTTTTTGTTAACATTCCTCTCCCGCTAAAGTCGCACTTTTTTGCCAGGCTGCGGTCCTTGTTGATTACTTTAACCTGGGCTGGTAAGAAACCGCGACTGACGTGGGATGTACTGACTAAGCCGTACGAGTTGGGGGGTTTTGATGTACCAGATATGAAACTATATTTTTTGTGTGCACAAGCCCATTTTGCGGCCTACTGGCTGTCTGCTCCTCCGTATACCCCGCATGTGGCGCTTGAGGCCAGTGCTGTTCTGCCGAATCCGCTGAGGGCTATGATAGTAAACAAACATTCAGTGTTTGATAAAGGGGAGGTGGACACGGTGCAATCCACAGCTAACGCCTGGCGGGAACTGGGCAGGCGAGCGGCCAGATTGCCATTGTATGCACCTGCTATGCCGCTTCTGTTTCACTCGGAAATCTCGGTGACGGGCAAAATTGGGGGGTTGCAGGTCCTACAGGGGGCTGGACTGCATACTATGGGGGATCTGTTCCCTGGGGCCTCATTCCTCTCCTTACAGACTATGACGAACCGCTCCGCAAACACAGTTATGTCTACATTCATATATGCCAGACTTAGAGCTGCCGTTCATGCCTTATACCCTACGTATCCGGAAGAGCCGTCGGCACTCGGTACCTTGCAATTGCTTTATACTACTACGGACAGGGTTAAGCTGCTCTCTAAACTGTACCGTGCTGCGCAAGAAGATGAAGGGGGAGGTGCGGTACTGGCTAGGGCTAGATGGGACAGGTGTCTTCCAGAGCCACTGAGTGACGATGAGTGGACTGAGTGCTGCTCCATGACTGGGGGATACGTGGCCAACGGCAATTTTCGTCTTCTTCATTATAAATTTATACATCAATGGTACTACACGCCAGTCCAGCTGGTTAGGTATGGTCTTCGTGCGACTGCTCAATGTGTCCGGTGTGGTGAGGATGATGCTGACTTTGTGCACCTGGCCTGGGGTTGTTCACGTGTGTATGCCTTCTGGGGGGCTGTGTCTGAGGCACTAACTACCATGACGTCGACTGAGGTCGTGTTGGATATACCCCTGTGCCTCCTGGGAATAGCCTCTGGAATACCTGCAAAAATGCGGCATTTAATTGTGCTCGCATTACAACTTGCTAAGCGAAGAGTCGCTATGGTGTGGGGGGAGGAGAGCACCTGATGTTCAACTGTGGCTGACTGACATGGCATACTGCAGGGATCAACTGAATTGTTACTATGAGGGACTGCCGGCGAAATCGAGACCGCGGGACCTTTGGGCCCCGTATACAACGTATATGCTTTCACAGGCTGATGACGACAGCACTGGTGATGAGAGTGGAGGACCATTGGCGGGAGGGGGAGGATCTGTGTGATTGCTTGAAAGAGTAACTATCATGTGAAGATGGTGTGCGCTGCCCTTATGCCTGAATATGGGAGGTCTTTCAGAACTTGTATATTTTTAACAGTAGACATTCCTTTTGTCAAGCCAATGATTAATGATGAGTGATAGGTATAGAAATCAGGGGCTACATGGCCTGATCACTCGCTTTCTTGCATTTCAAAGGGTTGTGTATAAATTCACTGTTCTGCCTTAAGGCCATGGGATCTTAGTCAAGTCAAGTCAAGTCAATAAATTTATATAGCGCGCTACATACCCAGAGGGTCTCAAGGCGCTTGAAGAAGGGTGGGGAATTACTTGTCAAATATCCACGTTTTAAGTTGCTTTCTGAATGCTAGGTGGTTCTGAGTAAGGCGAAGGTGAGTGGGAAGAGAGTTCCAGGTTTTAGCTGCCAGGTAGGAGAAGGATCTACCTCCCATGGTGGTTTTGTTGATGCGAGGTACAGTGGCAAGGGCTTGGTTGGAGGATCGTAGCTGGCGGGAGGGGGTGTAGAAGGACAGTCGTGTGTTGAGGCATTCGGGTCCGATTTCGTAGAGTGCTTTGTGTGCGTGGGTCAGGAGCCGGAAAGTAATCCTCTTATTGACGGGGAGCCAGTGGAGGTTTTTCAGGTGACCAGAGATGTGTTCTTTACACAGGATGTCTAATATGAGCCTGGCTGAGGCGTTCTGGATGCGTTGGAGTTTTTTCTGGAGTTTTGCGGTGGTACCGGCGTAGAGGGTGTTTCCGTAGTCCAGTCGGCTCGTGACCAGAGCGTGGGTGACCATTTTTCTAGTTTCGGTGGGGATCCAACAAAATGTTTTTTTGAGCATGCGAAGAATGTTGAAGCAAGATGAAGAAACGGCGTTGACTTGTCTGTTCATCGAGAGTGAGGAATCCAGGATGACGCCCAGGTTCCGTGCGTGGTCCGTCGGGATGGGTGCTTTTCCAAGGGCCTCTGGCCACCAAGAGTCATCCCAGGCGGAGGGGGAGGTGCCTAGGATGAGGACTTCTGTTTTGTCTGAGTTCAGTTTCAGACGGCTGTGTTTCATCCAGTCGGCTACTTCTTTCATTCCTTCATGCAGGTTGGTTTTGGCAGTGTTAGGGTCTCTGGTGAGAGATAGGATCAGTTGAGTGTCATCGGCGTAGGAGATGATGTTGAGGTTGTGTTGGCGTGCGATGACCGCGAGGGGGCTCATGTATATGTTGAAGAGGGTGGGGCTGAGTGAAGATCCTTGTGGTACGCCGCAGATGACTTCAGTGGCCTCTGACTTGAATGGTGGAAGGCGGACTCTCTGGGTTCTTCCGGTGAGGAACGAGGTGATCCATTCCAGTGCTTTTCCTTGGATTCTGACGTTTCTGAGGCGTTGTAAAAGGGTGCTATGACAGACCGTGTCGAAGGCTGCGGAGAGGTCGAGGAGGATGAGGGCGACTGTGTCTCCATTGTCCAGTAGAGTTCGAATGTCGTCTGTTGCTGCGATGAGGGCGGTTTCAGTGCTGTGCTTGGCTCGGAAGCCGGATTGTGAGGAGTCGAGGGATTTGTTGGTTTCGAGGTATGCGGCGAGCTGGTTGTTGACCGCTTTCTCGATGACTTTGGCCGGGAATGGAAGGAGTGAGATAGGGCGGTAGTTTTTGAGTTCGGTGGGGTCAGCTGCGGGTTTCTTCAGGAGGGTGCTGAGTTCGGCATGTTTCCAGCTTTCCGGGAAGGTTGCGGAGTTGAGGGAGCAGTTGATGACGTCTCGGAGGTGCGGTGCTATAATGGAGTCTGCTTTGTTAAAGATGTGGTGAGGGCATGGGTCTGTGGGGGATCCTGAGTGGATAGAGTTCATCAGACGGATGGTGTCCTCAGTGGAGATTGGCTTCCAGTCATTGAGGATGTTCAAGGGGGGTGGGGGTCCTGCAGGGGGTTGGGTGGGTTGGTCTTCGGGTCGGTTGTCGAAGCTGTTGTGGATGTCTGCAGTTTTGTTGTGGAAGAATGAGGCTAGGGAGTCGCAGAGGGCTTGGGAGGGGGTGATGTCGTTGGAGTTGGCTGAGGGGTTGGTAAATTCCTTGATGATGTTGAATAATTCCTTGCTGTTGCGGACGTTGTCACCTAGTCGGTCCTTGAAAGCGGCTTTCTTGGCATTCCGGATCAGTTGGTGGTGTATGCGGGTGGCGTTTTTGAAGGCGTCCTTGGTGCTGGTGGCTGGGTCTTTTTTCAAGACCTTCTCAAGGGAGCGACAGAGTTTCTTGGATTTCTTAAGATCATCGTTGAACCAGGAGGCCTTCTTGCTGCCTAGTTTGATTTGTCGTTTTTTCAGTGGTGCTAGGATGTCGGCGCTGTTGGATAACCATTGGGTGAGGTTGGTGGCTGCTTGGTCGGGGTTTGAGGAGTGGGCTGGGGGGTTTAGAAGAAGCGATGAGGAGATCTGGTCGATGGTGATTTTGTTCCAGTTTCTTTGCAGTGTGGGTTGGGGTGGTTGTTGGATGTGGGCTTGTTGTAGGTAAAGTGAACGCAGCTGTGGTCAGTCCAAAGGAGAGCTGTGGTGTGGCTGAAGAAGACATGTTTGCTGGAGGTGAAGATAGGGTCGAGTGTGTGACCTGCGATGTGGGTGGGGGTAGTGACAAGTTGTTTGAGTCCGAGGTTGGCGAGGTTGTCCAGAAGGGTGGTGGTGTTGTGGTCGTTGTTCTTTTCAAGGTGAAAGTTAGCAGAAAGTATGTAGATGTAGATGGCCGCCTGGCAGGAGCTCCTGTGAAGAGCTCCTGGTGCTGGGGATTCCCTTGGGCTTTATCCCTGCTTAGCACATACCAGCTCGCCGGATCTTGTAGCAGAAAAGTAACTGGAGCATGTAACTGGATTGGGAAGTAACTGGATTGCCCTGAAACTGCGTGAACGGGCTGGGATTCAAGCCCTCGCCCCAACAACGGACAACACCCACTGAGACAGAGACTGACCTGAAGGAGGCAAGACCTGCTGAGCCGGCACTCGGACTGCGGAGCTATCGCAACCGGCCACCAGACCCGTGCCTTCAGAAACACCACATCGCGGCGCAGCTGAAGCCCCGGGGAACCGCTGAGTCGGCTCGGCGGAGGGTCCCGAGCCAGCACCGCCACAGCAGAGGAATCCAGAAACACCACACTCTCCGCGCGGAATAGCGGAAACAACAGACCAGCCCAGCTGCACCGGGACCAAGGTGGACCGAGCACCGGACCCATCCCCCCCCCCCTCTCTAAATTGGCAGATGCTGGCCGCTACAGGGGTACAACGGACAACACGCGCAGCAGGGGAGCACCGCGGGACGAACACCGGACCCCGCCTCCACTCACGAGCTGAAACAACGGACCCCACCTCCACCCAGAAGCCGCCGATTGCAACGGACCCCCCCCCCCCCCAGAAGCCGCCATAGCCGCCGAAACAACGGACCTCCCCCCCACCCAGAAGTCACCGATTGCACACCGGGATGAGGACAGCACCCCCCCTCCCCGCAGTAAAGGAACACCAACGGACTGGAGGGCTGAGAGGAGCAGCGGACGCCGGCATGGAAATAGTTTGCAGTCACTGGTGGAGCACATGAGCGCGCAGCGGACACAGTCCTTAACTACAAGAGAAGGTATTTATGTACATTTTCTTTGGTTCTGAACTTTGTTGTACTTGTACAAAATGGCGGGGGTCGGAAAAACAAGAACCTAAGGCCATAAATCACCTACTGTGCCCACGAGAGTCCATCGGGATGAGTCTCCCCCACAGAGGGAGAAACGAAACTGATCTCACTGCTCACAAGCATGGAAATAAAAAGAGGACTAAATGTCTGATCTCACTGCTCACAAAGCATGGAAATAAATAGTGGACTAATGTCTCTTCTCCCCATATGTGGTGGCCATTTTGACACAGTCTCCCCCCTCGGACCACCATCGTGGCTAATCATTCTTTTGCACCTTATGTACTAAGATCTGGTCTCCTCAGGCTATCTCTAATCGTATTTGGCACTGTCTCCGTAACTTCCTTTCCTTCACCTGTGTCACAACGAACGCTACCTCACACCTAGCTTGGAACTGGGCTTGCTTCAAACGGAACCTGGAACCTCTCCACCCTGCTCACAAGCAATAACAACAATAAAGGACTAGCGTCTCCAGTCCCCCTACATGGCGGCCATTTAAGACTGACCTCTCTCTCTACTCAGCGGCCATCACGGACTAGTCATTGCCTTGTACTGCAGGCTCTAATTTTATTTTAATTATTTTATCTTATTGTCTTATTACTGGATTACTACACTGTATGCATTGCTTTCACACTGCCATCGTATATTCTAGTGTTCTATTGTTATTGCTGCAATATATATGCACATTTATGGGACTTAGTAACTCATTAGTAGTTTAGCCCTATTCTAGCCTGTATTTTATTGTATTTTTATTGTAGTGCTATACTGTTACTACTGCAATATGTATGCACATTTATGGGATTTAGTAACTCATTAGTAGTTTAGCTCTATTCTAGCCTGTATTTTATATGCGGCAAGCTGCACATATCTCACCTTTATCCCCATCATTCGCTGTCCGCTTCCGCATTTATTTATTTTCTTATTGGGTTTTCATTGTAAGCTACGTCACGATATTGCACTGATTATTACTACCTCATCCAACTCTCTCTGTCAGGCAAACTGCGCCCAGCCACTTTCTAAGCCTAGACTACATTGCTGCTACCTTGTACATTCTGATATGTAACTTAGCCTCCACCTAATAGGCCTTACCTCGCATAGCTGGTCACACGGTGTAAGCTGACTGCTACCTTGTATATAGGATACATCTGATAAGATGCTCCCACGCACTGGCTGTTCGGGGATCACACTGACTTCCACCCCCTATATCTGTGCCCACTCACTAGTGTCCTCCTTGGCCCTGTAACTAGCGGCTGACAGCGTGTACTATCGCCCTAGTTCAGACACCTAACACCACAGCCTCTCTAAAATGGAGCTCAACGGCAAGCACACTTTTAGAATTAACTACCCCTCCACCCCTCTCTCCAAAAGTGCCACTAAACGTTTCAAACACAACTTCTTGAGGGCGCACCCGGAAACACCCTTTGCTGACACCTACTTCTCATCGGGCAATGGAGCCCTGAATACTGATTTCATCTTCCACACCTCACGCAGAGCCCAATGGAGAAAAACTTTCCTATCTCTACTCACAGTCTCCATCACCAAGAAAACAACCCATGGCTCAACTCTCACCATCACACCTTCCCACCTCCTCCCTGGCAGGTCTACCATTACAATCTATAATACCGGGATTGTCCTGATCCAAGCCACGGACAAGAACCTGGAACTACTAGACAACCTGTTCCCCAAGTTCAAAGAGCACCTCTCCAAACTGCGGACCCGAACCCAGAAGTCCGCCAGCACTATCCCCCCTGACCTCGTAGCCACCACCTACTACACCTCTACCACCAGTACCCCAGTAAATGGCCCACCTGCTGTTAACGCACGCCACTCCCCAAGGACAGTCACGAATATCCCCACCGCACATACTAGTAGCCCCTCCAACATGACACTTCTTACCCCCACACACACCCCCTCCATCCCTCTCCCCTCGGACAGATCATCCCCCACCCACAACACTCCACCATTTGAACAAGCCACCGCCCAAAGTTTATCCACCCCCTCCCATCTCCCCCTCGACAGACACCTCTCCCTCCCCATCTCTCTCTCCACTCCCACCCACGTGTCTCTCACACCCGACACAACAACTCCCACCCACAACACGCCTACATCTGCACACACCATCACTCGGAGTTTATCCACCCAACCACCCCATCCCCCCCATGGCAGACACCTCTCCCTTCCCCGCTCCCTCCCCACTCCCACTCATAACGTCATCCCCCTCCCAACACAAGATACAGAACATACCTCCTCACTTACCCTATCACCCCCCTCTCTCCCACCTCCTATTCTTAGCCCTCACTACCCTCCTGTCTCCCCCACTGTCTTCAACCTTCACTCACTCTTCTACTCACCTGTACCGTCTCCCACTGAAGTCACTATCTATGCTTCCCACCCTCCGCCTGCCTCACCTTCACCACTCACACCCCTCGCCCACAAACACGTCCACACCTTGAATACCATCCCACCCATTAGCACCGCGGAACACCTCATCAACCCTCCTGACTTGACCTTATCCACACTCCAACAAGTCAAGGAGGAAATTTTACAAATCAAAAAAGACATCCACGCAATCAAAGACCTTCTCTCCTCACAGCCCAGTCTACCTCCCACCATCCCATTACCCTACAAACGACGCACCCTTCCTACATACACTCGCCCCCGACGACACCAGCAATGGTCCACTATCCCCGTTCGCAATAACTCCCACCGCCCCCGTCGTGTTCTCAGCCCCTTGTCGGACCTCGACCTTTGCTCTCTCCTACGCTCTTATGGCCCAGGTCCGGTAAAAGGTTTTTCCAATTCGCACATCCCCATACCCACAATTCCCACAAACGCTCTGAGGCTCCCAACACTCAACAACAGAGGCTCCGTCCCTAACAACCTCAGGAAAGTTCCCCTCACACTAGAAAGCTCGACCACCCTTCTCTCTCCCAAACTCAAATGCATCCTACTAAACTGCAGATCGGCCCAGAGACATTCCTCCAACATCGCGGATCTTGTCTCAAATAGGGAGCTAGACCTAGCCTTTCTAACGGAAACGTGGCTCACTGAAGCCTCTACCCCGATTATGGACATACTAGTCCCCCCCAACTATCACATCATTAGGCTGGACAGGTCTCCTGGCAAGACGGGCGGGGGAATTGCATGCATTGTTAAGAGCAACCTCTCCGTTACTCAAGTCACCTCACCCTCCCTCTCCTCCTGTGAACTCCTCTGCCTAGACATCATCAGTGAGGGCAAACAAGTATGTACTCTACATCTCATTTATCACCCGCCTGGTGACAATCTCATATTCACCCAACAAGTCATGGACCTGATCACTTCCAACGCCGGTCGGCAGACCACTCAAGTCTACCTGGGTGACTTCAATCTCCACTGGAACGATCAGAAAGACACTTCAGTGAATAGTCTAAAAACTTTCCTCAATGCGCTTGACCTCACCCAATTATGCGATAAACCAACACACAACAGAGGCGCGATACTCGATCTCATCATTGCCAAAGAGAACGCTATTCAACTGGAAGCGATTCTACCCTGCGATTGGTCAGATCACCGCATTATCACCTTCTTTATCAACGAAAAAGTTAAACCTAACCCTACTCAACCAATCAAATCCAAAACATGGAAAAGGGATTTGAAGAATCTTAACCCCTCCACCCTACCTCCCCACATCGGCAACCTCCTCCTTCCCCCTTCAGGTGCCTCAGATGTTCAATCACTGACTGACCACTACCTTGACTCTATGAATACAATAGTCAATGAAGTCGCCCCTCTGCAACTGAAGAGAGTCTCCACCAAAATTTCTAACCCCTGGTATGATGACAGTCTCAATGACGAAAGGCGTAATATGCGAATGGCAGAGCGCACCTGGAGATCGGACCCTTCAGCACTGCATCTCAAAAAGCTCAAGAACAAGAGAAATGCCTACTTTAGGAAAATAAAGCGCACAAAGTTGGACTTCTTCAGCCGCCAGTTGGACCAAGCGAAGAATAGGCCAAGAAAACTGTTCGAGCTAATCAAGACCCAAACAAAGGCACAACCCACACAATCAAATAGCACAACAAATGACACTCCACACTGTGAAGCCTTCTCTGCTTTCTTTAAACATAAGACTGACAACATAAGAAATGACCTCATCATGGATGTAAATCGATACTCCAACTACACCAGAATGGCTGACACTCAACCTAAAAACAAGGCATCCTGGCAGTACTTCGACACCTACTCGGAAGAAGCTATACACAAACTGCTCTGCACTTTGAAGCCCTCTAATCACCTCACAGACCCTCTACCTGCTAATGCTGTAAAAGACTTTATCCCCTTGCTCCTCCCTCTCTGGACCAAGATCATTAACAGCTCTTTGCAACAAGGACACATTCCAGACTCCCTTAAGGTGGGGCAAGTCACGCCTATACTCAAGAAACCTACAGCTGATCCGTCTGACCTAAACAATTATCGGCCCATCACCAATATCCCCACCCTGGCCAAACTGTTGGAGAAATGTGTCCAACTCCAACTAACAAAACACATTGATCAATTTGACCTCCTCAACCCTCATCAATCAGGTTTCAGAGCGAAACATAGCACGGAAACAACTATGACACACATAATTGATGACGCCCTCCAAATTCTGGATCGTAATGAGTCCTGCCTCCTCATCCTTCTTGATCTCTCGTCAGCATTTGACACGGTCAAACATGAGAACTTGTTGGAGCTGCTAAGTACTAGGATGGGGCTATCGGGAACTGTTCTCAAATGGTTTTCGTCTTTCCTTCACAACCGGTCTCAGAGGTTCAAGATCGACAATGTACTATCTACACCTGTGCCTGCAGATCTAGGGGTTCCACAAGGATCCACCCTCTCTCCTACACTGTTCAACCTCGTTATGGAACCCCTCGCCACCTTGCTTCAAGCATCCAATGTTCAATTCCATATGTACGCTGATGACACACAACTCTACCTAAAGTTACAGTCCCCGGAAGATATCAAACAGCTGAATTCCACGCTTATTAACACCCAATCCTGGCTGGCCGATAATCACCTCAAACTGAATGCTCTAAAAACTGAGTTCCTACTCATCTCACCTCCGGCGAAAATCTCCACCACCCAAACCTGGCTCAACAACCTAACAGCACTCAATGTCCAACCTACCATCGTGGACTCGGCGAAATCCCTAGGCATCACACTCGACGCCAAGCTCGACATGCAGCAGCACGTCAGCAAAGCCACAAAAGCAGCTAATTTCCAAATTAACACGCTGAGGAAAATTAAACCCTTCCTCCCGGCCAAAGACTTCCAAACTGCTGTACAAGCTCTAGTCATCCCTCGAATAGACTACGGAATTGCGACCCTCAGCGGTCTCCCACAATCCACAACAGCACCCTTAAGAGCCTCCCTGAACGCTGCCGCGAGACTCATTACTGGCTCTAGAAAGCACTCGCACATATCCCCAGACCTAAAGTCTCAAAAATGGCTGCCTTTTGAAGCCAGAATACAGCTAAAAATTGCAACTATGACACACGCGGCCGTGCACCACAAGGCACCCAACTACCTCGCTCAAAAGCTGTCTATATCAGGAGGTTCGAGATCCAATAGGAGTGCTAAAAATCTACTCCTGAAACCTCGTAGATTTCGGAAAGCGAAAACTTACAAACGCTCCTTCTCTGGAATGGCACCCAGGATCTGGAATGCGCTCCCTCCTGAAACAAGGCTAATCACCTCCACTGCACTCTTCAAGAAAGAGGTGAAAACAATGCTTCTGGCCAAGATCTTCTGATCGCTACAGATGTTGGGTCAGAGACTCTGCATTGCTTGTACCGCTGCTCTGCCTATCCCCTGGCACTATACTTGACTTGTTGGGGGCACTATTACGCTACTCTCTTACTACCGACCAAGATATGATACACGTTGGTTTACTGATCCACCTGTACGCCATTGTAGTCGGGTCAATGACCTGTGCTGCTCTATACTACTCCCTTACCTTATCATATATGGATTGGTTTTATGTTTGTTTTTATCATCCATGTTATTACCATGTTACTTACCATGTTATTACCATGTTATTACCATGTTATTACCATGTTATTTACCTGATCATATATGGATTGGTTTTATGTTTGTTTTTATCATCCATGTTATTACCATGTCACTGACTATTATACTGTTCCCATTATCTCTGTTTACTCCTATTGCCCCTCCCTGTCTTTGTGAAGCGCTCTGATATCTGTAAGGATCCTGTTCGCGCTATATAAAACTTTGAATAAATAAATAAATAAATAAAAGTTGAGGTCTCCCAAAAGGATGTAATCCTCGGAGGGGAGCGCGTGTGGAGTGATGAAGTCCGTGATGTCTTCACTAAATTGTGCGCGGGGTCCTGGTGTCCTGTAAAGGAGGGTGCCTCTGAGTGTGGTCTTGGGGTCGATGTGGATCTGGAAGTGAAGGTGTTCAGTGTTGGCGAGATTGACGTCTGAGCTGGTTGAGATGCGGATGGATTTCTTATGGACGATAGCGATGCCTCCTCCTGTGTGGCCGGTACGGTCCTTACGAATGATCTTATAGCCTTCCGGGATGGCAATGGTGATGTCTGGGGCAGAAGAGGCGTTCATCCATGTTTCTGTTAGGAAGGCGACGTCCGGAGAGATGGTGTCTAGTAGATTCCAGAGGTCGATGGCGTGCCTGTGGACTGAGCGGTGTTGAGCAGGATGCATTGTAGGTGGTTGGGGTCGGATATCTGTTGTGTGTTCGTAGATGAGGAGTTGTTCTTGGTGCCGTCGAACTTGCAGGAGTTGCAGGAGAAGGGTCCATGGGTGTGTCCAGGAGCGGCTTGGACGCAGTTGGGGGAACGGCCGGGGTTAAGGGCTAGGAGGGTGGTGGCATCGTAAGTAATGCGGGAGGGGTGGGCATTACGAGGACCAGGGGGTCTGGCGCTGGGCGCGGTCCAGGCGCGGACGGGCGTAGACGGGCTTACCTTTGGCGCACCTTCGGCGCGGCCGCAGCGCGTGGACGCTGCGCGTTGGGACATCTGTCTAACATGGAAAGTGGGGGGGCGGAGCGTGGGAGGGGCAGCAGCTGGGAGGCGGGGAGGAGGGGCGTGCCAGGGAACAGCAACACAAACAAAATGGAGGGTCAAAGGGAAAGTGAGGTAGGAGCAGCAAATGGACCGAGCGCCTAGAAAACAGTCAAAGTGCTAGCAAGCAGGGAGCCGCAGCAAATGTCGCGTTATAAAGCAGAGCGGAGCGAGCGGCGCTAGAGGTAAATGCAGGTCAGCTGAGAGCTCTTTAAAATCGAGCTGCGAGGCCAGTTAAATAATGTGCAAACACACAAGATACACAGCGCTGAAAACGATAACCAAAGCGAACTGCAGCACTAACAGGGTGTGGGATTAATGCAGAGCGGAGCGAGCGGCGCTAGAGGTAAATGCAGGTCAGCTGAGAGCTCTTTAAAATCGAGCTGCGAGGCCAGTTAAATAATGTGCAAACACACAAGATACACAGCGCTGAAAACGATAACCAAAGCGAACTGCAGAACTAACAGGGTGTGGGATTAATGCAGAGCGGAGCGAGCGGCGCTAGAGGTAAATGCAGGTCAGCTGAGAGCTCTTTAAAATAGAGCTACGAGGCCAGTTAAATAATGTGCAAACACACAAGATATACAGCGCTGATAACGATACCCAAAGCGAACTGCAGCATCAACAGGATGTGGGATCAGGGAGTGAGGGAGGGAGCGACCGTTCTGGAGCAAGTCCGGGCGGTCACTGTGACCAGGAACCAGGGAAGACCGGGTGGGAGTTGGGGGTTGGTGTTGTTTGATTTTATAACTAAACTACAAAATGAGACCGAGATTCCATATGTGTGGTACAGCTGCAGGATTAGCGATGAACCTGGAACGCTGACTATTAATGACTTTGCGCCTTTTCCATTTTATATTTTCTTGCTGAATGTTCTTGATTACGGGTTCGGTAACATTGGCTTTTATACTGGTTGCGGCCGGCCCTACCAAAGGGTTGTATGCACACTGCTGTGTATATGTATTATTTGCAATAAAGGTCTTCCAAAAAAAAGTTCTCAAGAAGATCTGGAATGACTGGGCCCCGGATTGGACACAGAGAGTATGGTATCCAAAACTTCTCATCATGAACATTGGTCCTCCAATCATGCTGCCTCTTCTGGAGTATCTACTGTTGCCACAGCAGGGCAGAATCTTGCACCTGAATGTGTGCACGCTCATCCTTCATGGGTAGAGATTGAGCCGCAGTCAGTGATGTCCTTCCAGCAGCCAGGCATGCCTCAACCAAGACAGTATATGCCTGACCTTTTTGTCAAATTTGTGGCTTGGTGTGTTTCCAAAAATGTTGATCCCTTTTCTGCACCCTCGTCCGAAGTGTTGTTATTTTGTTCTTTCACTAACCTTAAAAGACTTTTAAAAGGTGCATTTTGGCCATATCAGCATTGCTTCAGTTACCGGATCAGCCCTTTATGCTCAACTTACTCATTATTGCTCATTTCATAAAAGGACTACAACACGTGCTACGCAACGCAATGACATCCCAGCGCTGACGGAGAAAGAGAACTGCCCCACTAAGGCCATAGGTACAGAAGATCAATTCTTGAAAAGCCAGGTCTTAAAAAAGATTTTCGAAAACTCAGCTCATTGATCCTGGTCCGAATGGCCAACGGGAGGGCATTCAAGCACTTGGCAACACTAAGGGGAAAAGATCTTCCTCCACTTCTAGCTCTTTTGGTGGTGGGGACAGTAACTAGGTATGTATTGGGTGATCTAAGAAAACTTTTAGGGGAGTAGAGCATAACCATTTGGAGTAAATGTAAGGGTTGTGCACATAAAAAGCTCTGTATACTGTACAAGGATTTAAGTTCAATTCTTTGGGTGATAGGCAACCAATGAAGATCAACCAACCACTTATATCTAGGTATCCCTAAAAGCAAGAGTGCCGCAGCATTTTCATGACTTGTAGTTTTCGAATAACTGTCATGGGAGCACATGTTCCTTCCAAACCACTTAATCATGCCTCAATGGTACCTGCACCTAGTTTTGACCTTCCTAATGTGCTCACCCTTTGAACCCTTGCACAATTGCCTTTTTCACCTGCTGACCATAAAAGCTGCCTTTCTAGTCGGTTTATATAGGTCAGGAGGGCTAGTGAACTGCAGATACTTTCTGTGCACCCTCCTTACATTTCATTTTTCCCCAAGGCACACTGGTTTAGAGAATGACTCTTTCCTTCCGGAAGTGGTAACACTATTCAATGTAGGCCGGACCATCACATTGCCTACTTTCTTTGTTCCGTGTCATCTTCCAATGTGTAGAAGAGATCCCAATGACTGGCCCCAAAGGAAGCATTGTCATTCTGTATTGATTGAACCAAAGAATTCCAGGTGAATGATCAACTCTGGGTTTGTCGGGGAGGAAAAAAGGCAGTGCAGAAATGAACCATCTCACAATAGATCGTGATCTGCATTAAAATCTGATATGCTCTGCCCAAGAAGTAACCCCCTTAGGGCTCATTCCACCAGAGCCAAGTCTGTGAACACTGCGTTCGCTCAGCTTGTGGAGTGCCTGTCCTGGACATCTGCCAGGCTGCAACGTGGGCCTCTCTGCACCCATTTACCAAACATTACTGCATGGGTAGTCGCGTCTGTTGTGATGGGCACTTTGCCTGTTCTGTCCTCTTGGACTTCCTGGTCTAAATCTGTGGGCAGACCCACCTCCGGGGAGGTATTGATTGGGCATCTATTCTAAGGTAAGGAATCTGCAGCTAGAAGTCTGTATCAAATGACTCCATCAGTAACGCCTTATTCTGGGAGAGACTTTATCTTGCAGCAGATTACTTACTGATCCTCTCCTCAATGAACAGATTTCTTCATATAGGGAAACTCTTATGCCTTATGAGGTCCTTGGTGGCTTTGCACTCCTGACGTGGAAAGGTTGCAAAAAGTAACAGATGTCAGCGTGCTGGCGTGGGTCCTATATAGGCATCACAGGCTGCATTCGGAGCAGATGACGCAGACTCAGAGCCACTCAATGTTACCTACCAGCACACAGAGGTACTGCTTGTAAAGCTTCCAGATCCAGTCTGACGTCTGGGGAATATTCTAAGGTAAAGAATCTGTGGCTAGAGTGTCCACCATAAACGGTGTTACTGAAGGTAAGTATCTTGCCCAGTAATGCCTGTAAAGCCAGGTAGGTGCTGGCGTGCCTTGATAGGCACAATGTGCACATTGTACGTTTACAGGGAACATTCTTAACCCTAAACATGTAAACAAGATTTGCGTCCCAATGGAGTATGCACCACTCTTTTGCTTCTTATTGTAGCTATGTCAGGAAGTGTTCCTTAAGGATCCTGAGGGTCACTTCCTGGTAGTACAGGTTTATGAGAGATAAGGCCTGTTAATATTATCAATGCCTACGAAACAAATATTGATTCACCTACATTTTTCCAGGACCTAGACAAGAGCAGATGCCAGTAACTATGAGTCAGAGATTTCAACCTGGGACTAGACCTCCAGATCAATAGAACCTCAGATGCAAAATACACTATGCCACTGGCTGCCAGGGCACTATACCAAACGAGAACACATCTGTAGCTCAGTGACATCTGGAGGTGCAATAACCCACACAGACCGAGAAATACACTTTCGATGCAAATATTGTACTCCGCACTGATATGGCGAGGATGAGCATCCAGGCAGGCCACTGGTATCCCCAATGTGTGGTCAATAGGCAGCCCCTGACATTATTAAATTATCATCACAGAGTCTGAAATCGCAACAGAATCACAGGCAGTTCTACAAGCCTTTTTATTATTTAAGATGATCACCATGCCTAAATTGCTCTACCTTTTCAGTAATAATCCTATATGCCCAACTAGGCACTTTTTCTATACATTCTATTCACTACTAATTGAACTGTGGTGTATATGTTATTTTCTCATTGTACCTTATATTATATGTTAGTGGTTGGCATTTTAATGGTCATTCTCTGCTGGGAGCTTTCATTAGTCATGTGGTTTGTGGAATGTTTGTTAGAACTGTTGGGCAGTTGATGCTGATCCCTTGGGCCCTCTGGACCTGTACACAATGTGCTCAACAAACTCTTGCTTCTTGGAGAACTTCAACGTCTCAAAGTGTACTTAACGATAAGGCGACAAGCTTGGGATGAACTCCTGTTTCGACTAGGAACCTCTGCAAAATGATTTCTCCGCCCTACAAAACTCAGGCACTGTCCACCTGAAATAAAAGGGCCCAGGGATTACTACGTGTGGTATGCTGCTTTTCCCCATCCTAATCTTTTTTTTACCAAGTTGGTTACTTCATGAGCATTTGATTTCTTGTTTGTGACATTGCCTCTCAGTTCAATATCCTACGAGGCGTGTCTGTCCTCAAAGCTGTACCTAATGTACTGTCACGCTTGCGCTCTTCCTCCAGCCTCCCTCTCCATGCCCATTTTGGTGTTGTGTATTACCAGCTCTTGACTGGCTCGGGACTACCTGTGGAACATGGTTGTGCTCTTTTTGGCTCGAGCTTCTCGTGCCTTCATATCTATGAGCAGCGCACGCTAGCTTCGCATGTGTCTGCCGTGAGCCCGACTTGTGCGGGGGATACCGTAAGCCTGACCTGTCTTAAGAATAATTGTCTTTAAGTTTTTCAAGCCTATGTGATTCTACTACTTCGCGCATTCAGGATTATTTGGCTGACTTGATCGAGTCGTCTCTCGTTTTGCCATTCGTGCCGGAGCAAGGTTATCCTCCAGCTTGCATTGTTTTCCCTGCTGCCTATGCTAACAAAACTACCGCTCCATTTAAAGTCAATAAAATATTACCGTCTCAGCTGTCGCCTTCATCTGCATCCTCACCTGTCTTCTATGGGACTGCCTCGCGTCCCGGATACACCAAATCTCAAGAGCAACCAGCGAGTGCCCACTGGATTGTCTTTGTGCTCTGTCAGGCGCCCTGTGTGGGCAGCCACAGTACTACATCCACACAGAACTTTTTTCTTTCTTTGTCTTTTCTCTGGATTGAACATTGTTGAATGCATTATGACTTCCATTGTGTCTCCATTGTGTCCTAACACGTTTCTTATGACAGGCTTCTTTATGTTCATTTTTTTTGTTTCCTCATCTTTTATTTTATTTATTTTCCTTTAACCTTCTTTCTTTTCCAGGTTTATCTTAATGGAAAATGTAATTGACAGTGTTTTACAATTCTAACAGTTACACCCCCCCCCAGTCATTTTTTACAGGAATCAAGTGAACCACTCTTGAAATGGTGTTTATGGTATAGATCCTTTAGTGCTTATCTAGGAGCAATTGATGGTCTTAAATTGAAAGTAGACAGAAAACACAGTCTTTTGTATTATTACTTAGGTGTAGAGGGTTAGAATGTATTTGACCACTTGCCTGAGTACACAGGCCACACCAGCGAAGACCTTGATGAATTACAATTAGCCGTGAAACAATTGAGTACGTACTTTGAAGGAAAAGTCTATTTAGTAGTACACAGACACAAGTTATTTACATGTATTCAAAGACTTAATGAATCAATTGATTCCTATGCTACTGCTCTAAAAATTATAGCTCAGTGTTGTGATTTTGATCATTTCACTTCTCAATTTATTAGGGACCAGATTGTATGTAGATGCCACTCTAAAAAGATCCAACAGAAATTGTTGTTATGCAAAAACCCATCTCTGGATGAAGCTATTGATAAAGCAAAAAGTATTGAAAGTTCACAGCTTGATGCCAAGCACTTAGAGGTTGCAGCGCCTATTGCTGGAGTAGCTAGTGTCAGTTCTGCGGCTAAAACCTCTCAGATGTGCAACACCAGTGGCTCTAGTGTTCAGTTCAAGTTCAAAAACATTTTATTTGGATACAGTCATATCCATAAAAGCACAACAAACATAACAATTTAAAAATACAAAATATGCGAATCACAATAAAAACCATTGTTGATATACAAAAATACACATAATAAAGATATATCAGATTTGTGCAAAACACATATATAGATAATATAGGATCTATGGGATTAGACATCATCTGGCGTGCTCGCACAGCAATTCTCAAAAAAGTGCCTGTGCGGAAAATCAGCTCTCCATCAGCCAGGGTAAGCAACCTCAAATAAGCATTTTCCAGACTAATGGGCATCAGTTTATTTTTTCTTTAAACGGAGTTAAAAACCACTTAAGTTACTTTAAATAATATTTACAGAAAAACAGAAAATGTAAAATTCTTTGGCCACTCTGGCCATGGCACGGACAAGGTAAGATCAAGATTTGCGTGATGGCCGAGGGGAAAGCACAATGCAGATTTTACAGTACCTGCCCTAAGGTGAAAGAGGAGGCTCCTCTCCCAATGACTCATAGGCAGGTTAAGATAGCTGGCTAGGTGATGCATGGACCTTTTTGATGGTCATATAAGTAAGGACAGAGGATTTCTAAGATTCCCTTTCGATCCTTTCCGTGCTATAAAGTTAATAGAGTGCATTCCTAAGTTAATTTTTATGCAGGGTCTCAGCTGTGCTTGGATGTAAAAAAAGATTTCCTTTGTTAACACTACATAAGCTTCGTGCACTCCTGACAGCCATGGGATATCCTTCTCTTTCTCACACCCAATTCCGTCGCCTATGATCTCTCATTAGATATGCAGCTGGATTTTTTCATGGGGAGAGCCAAAAGAGATCAGGGTGGGCCCTAATAAAATCCTCTATAAAATGTAAATTAAGTTCCTTGTGGCAAATGTATTGAGCCGTAGAAATTGGTACGCCTAATAGCTTCCTGCAGAACCTGCTCTCTTCTTCTTGAATGCAGTGGCTCTTGGCAATGATCCTAGACATCAGCGCCGTACGTTGCCCTTGGTACACACTGTGTTTAAAAAAAAAATTAAATGGCTATAATAGCACCTGTTCTCTTTGGGCGTGGGAAGCTAAGAATCAAGCTAGAGGCCTTTGAGAACTTGCTCTTGGAGTGAACCATATGTTCAGTCCAGGAGCCTTTCGCAGCAAAGACCAACCCAAGATAAGGAAAAGAACTAGTACTTATCAGTTTCTGGTCTCCCACAGATATAGAATAAGGATGGTGTTTCCCAGGTCCACACAACATTATAAAAGATTTTTTTTGTTGGTCCTTAGGTCCAGGCTATCCATATGGTTAACAAAACCCTGTGCTAGGATACATAAGGCATAAGGAGTGCGGCCCATAAGGACCGCATCATCCTCATAAAGTAGTACAGGGAGTGTTTTACCATTTATTTTAGGGACGTCATGGGTCAATGATTTAAGTGTTTTATGCAGTCCATTGATATAAATATTAAAGAGGAGGGGGCAAAAACACAACCCTGTCTAACCCCCCTACCTACTTTAATTGCTTCAGTGACCTCACCCCCGCTGCTAATCCTGACCCGGGCCTTAAGATCTTTGTGGAGATACGCTAAAAAGTGCACCAAGGGCTCATCCAGTCCATAGGCCAAAAGGATAGACCAAAGCTGTGACCTATTGACAAGGTCGAAGGCGGAGGTCCAATCCATAAAGGTCAAATAGATTGGGGAGGCCCGCGCTATGGTATATTTGCCCATAATTAAATTAAGATTTAGGTATTGCTCATTGGTGCCTACTTTGCCAGTACTTTTTACTGAGGACCCGATTTTCAAAAAAGGTTTCTCGTTAATTGAAACCAAATGCAGTAGGGATCTTATGGTCCTAACAGTTGAGACAGCAGTAAGGATCTCTAAGGAAGAACTAGCTGAAATTGCTAAATTAGAAGCCGAAATTAGCACCAATCCTACAATAGCCGATGCAAAGGCACTATTAGAAAAGGTGGCAAAGGAGATACAAGAATTTAAAGACTATACTATTACACAGAAGACTAACCAGTTTGAGAAAGATAAAAAAAGTTTCTCATTGGATAATATATATCCATATCTCCAGGTAGATTTTTATTCAAAAGCAGAATCAAGACGCTTCCTCCCAGAGAATCAAGGGAGGTCGAGAAAACAGTTTATTTCTTTCTCAGATACCTCATCATCGGGTACAGATAGTGATACAAGTGGTAAGTACAATCGTCCCAATAGGAATCGTAACTGGAATTCCAATCAACAGCAGCAAAATCAATCACCCAACTCTTTTTTATCGAGAGGCCAGACACGCCCCAGGGGCAGGGTGAGATACACAATCCCCTGGGAAATGAAAACACGCGTCAACACTACAAAAACTAGGAGTATCACCAATTTTTAACCTCTCTAAAAAAGTTCTTACTCGGGAAGAGGAAAGTATTTTGGCTAAGGGGCTGTCATTTGTTCCTTCTAAAAGGACAGACTTCGTGAAAATGAAATCCGAATTCATCGAATTCTGTAGAAAACTGAGACTCACCTTGTTCTTCAGTGAAAATCCGACCCACAACTCTGTTGAAGTTACGGGTCTAAGAAATAGATCTACCTTTTGCCCACCAGCGAATAAGATCCCGAAAGATCTAGTGATCTTTGAAAAAAGTGTGTTATGTGCCATCTCAGCGATGGAACAGGAAAGAAAATTTGTTAAATTCAACACCACTAAAAATCAGATGACTGCCCTAAATAATCTAAAAAATGACACTTCCATCATAATTAAGCAGGCCGACAAAGGCGGGGCCATAGTCGTTTGGGATGCAAACGACTACACCGTTGAGGTTATGAAGCAATTAGATGCCCCCTGTTGCTATCGAAAAATAGGAAAAGATCCCACTATAGAGCTTCAGAACCAATTGTTTGCTCTAATCCAAGAAGGTTTCACACAAGGGTTTGTGGGTCCTAAAGAACTTGAATACCTACAAATCAAACACTCCAAAACACCTATGTTCTACGTACTTCCCAAGATCCATAAGAGCCAAGAGAATCCGCCAGGCAGACCCATCGTGGCAGGATGTGGTTCTCTGCTTGAGCCGATTTCGAAGTACGTAGACTGCTTTCTTAAAGAATTTATGAGCCAGGTAGTGTCCTATTTACAGGACACTACAGACTTCATCAACACATTGGAGACAATTAACTTCTGTGAGAATAGGGACATCTTGGTCACCCTAGATGTGACGTCCTTGTATACCCAGATTCCTCAGGACGAAGCAGTGGCAGTGCTGACCTTCTTTTTAGATTCCAGACCGCGACCCACGCGAGTACCCACAAAATTTCTTGTGGATCTTGCATCATTTGCAATAAAGAAAAATTACTTCTGCTTCAACAAAGAATTTTACTATCAAGTCAAAGGGGTAGCCATGGGCTGCCCCTTTGCACCGGAGCTAGCAGTACTCTTTATGTCTATGTACGAAAACACCTACATGCATAATAACAACCCATTTAACCAATATATCGGAACCTGGCTTCGATTTATCGATGACGTGTTCATGGTGTGGACAGGAGGCAGTAACAACTTGTCCTTGTTCCACCAATGGTTAAACTCCAGAACATTGGACATACAATTCAGTCTTGCTCAGTCAGCTACCAAAATTGCATTTCTTGATGTAGAGGTGTTCCCCAAAGCGGGCAAACTGGCGACCACTTTATTCATTAAACCTACTGATAGAAACAAAGCCCTAATGTTTGACAGCAACCATCCAAGAAGTCTCAAAGAGAACCTCCCTTACGGACAGTTTCTGCGTGTACGCAGAAACTGCACGTACAATGAGGATTACCATCACCATGCAGAGAACCTGATGTCTAAACTATGTGATAGGGGGTACCCTAAAAAATTTGTAAAAAACTGCATGAGAAGAGCCCAGTGTACCCCTAGAGAGACACTCTTGGAACGAAAAAATAGTCCGATTTGAAACGACAAGTCTGTGTCACCACTTTTTGCCCAAATGCCAACCAGCTCAAATGAGTCTTCGGACAAAACTGGCACCTGGTAAAGAACTTGGATGCCAGTTTAAAAGAAATTCCTCTTTTTGCTTTCAAGAAGGAAAGTAGTGTAGCTAATCATATAGTACAAGCAGCCATGCCAGCCCCGATACAACCTACGCTACGCCAAATGATGGGCATGCCCCCAGTGACAGGACACCACAAATGTGGCACCTGTCTATGTTGTGAATCTACACTGGAAGGGTCATTATTCCAGCATAATGGAATTTCATGGAAGCACAATGCCTTTAGTAACTATATAGGAAAAACAAACCAAGAGGTCCGCCAACGCATTTCCCAACACAAATCAAGACTTAAAAGAAAAGTGGAAAATGCCCCATTGGTCCACCACTGGACTAGAATGCAACATCAAATCAGTGACCTGAGGTGGACTGTCATATCTAGGCTTGAAAAAGATCCCCGAGGGGGTGACTGGAACCTTAAATTGTCTAAAAGAGAGGCATTCCTCATAGTAAAATTTGATACGGCTACATCAGGCCTGAACGAACTGAGCGAAATCTTTAAACTATAATAGGCTTTGTATCACTTTACCACTACTGTTCCCACTTAGATCTCGTTATACACTTGTTGTTGATGCCTATAACCCTATGGGCGTTTGTATACCGCCTTTTGAATCTTTTGACATACGCCTACTGCTATAAACTGAGGACCCGTTTAGGTCTTTATAGTCCATCGCGTGTTGAGAGGTGTAGATACATGCCAATCCTTCCATCCAATCTTTCGGCACCAGCCCCCTGCGAAAAATATAGGATCTACTCACTCTTTTGTCCGACTCTGGACTGAGCGCTTTTTAATCCTGTAAATGCCCCGTTTTTGATTATGTTTAATAAAATTGTTCTTAGCCTTTGTATCTGAACAGGCTATAGCTTTGAGTAGGCTGAGCCCCCTTGTTGACCGTAAACGGCTTTTCCCATAAGTGCCCCCCTTTTTCAAATATATTATTTTTAGCCTCTTTATCTAAACAGGCTATAGCTTTAAGTAGGCTGTGTTCTCACGGCTTTTCCGCCACAACTCACGCCCTTAAAAAGGAACACTTTCTCGTCCGTGTTTGTAGGACGCATGTGCGAAGGTATAGCACTGACCAGAATGACATCGGTCCGTGCGGATGCCTGATTGAGAAGTAAGTGTACCCTACCCGTCTCCCCTCCACATTCGGCAACGTTGTAAGCTTGTACCCGCTCTGTAAATAATATATGCCCCGTTTTTATTGTAGTGCATCTGTAGACTGCTACTACTCGGGCGCTGATTGTTCCCTCTATCTCTAACGAGTTTGGGCCATATTTTGAATTTCGCATTCCTTGCGGTAAGCTCCTGTCATATTAAAGAAATTATGTCAATCCCGATTTTTATAATTATCCCGCAATTTACAGATCTTTTTTGTATTGGTTTCCTTTAGTGAGCCCGCTAAATAAACTCTTCAAACGTTACAAATATTGGGCCCTCCTCACGTTCGGACACCACGACTCTGACTCCGGTAATACGCTCAATGTTTTAGTGACACTAATCCTTGTTGAACCACCACTAAGTGTAACTTTCTACCATGCAAACCTCTTTTCTATACTATTTATTGCAGTAGTAATTCGCCCAACGTCCGGCGGTCCGTTGTCCATCTCCAGTCCTTGAAGGTCTTTAGGTTCTGAAGACCGGTAAGTGTCCCTTTGCTTAGATAATTAATCTTATTAGAAAAGTCCCTTTGGCGGTTTATGGATTCACCCTGTGTTTCCTTTCTTCTTCCCTTTTTTTCCTTTCATCACAGAAAGGGCTGCGGAACTAGTTTTATCTCCGTCCAGCCCCGAAACGCTAATTAGTTACATTAGGGGTGAGAATTCTTACAGGATCTTTTTTCGCATTTATTCGAAGCAACTCCTACGTTCAATTCTAAATGGAGTTTCTTACCTTTCAAACAGGTATCCATTCTTTTCTCCGCTGCGTTCAAGCACCACTCTAAAGGCACACCCGAAGAGATACTTTCCACTTTAGTGTAGAAGCTGAGTAGAACTAGGCATCCAACTAGTTGTTACGAAGTAATCTTTGCCCTAGTGCACCAAACACCGAACGGAACAGTCAAGCCTACCTTTATGTCATTAATTCTCAGGCTCAAATCTACTTCTTAAAAAACTGTGGACCCTCTCACATGTCCAGAATCTTCAGTAAAATTAGGTGAGCCGTTGAGGGCACGCTTGAGTCGTCTGGCAATCCTTCCTGTTGTCTTGTCCTGATTTGAATGAAATAGTTGTCCAATTCGTGTCACTTACAATTTCTTTCTTTCATTGTTTTATTTTTTTCAGATATTCCATTAGGCCCTGATGAGAATCCTCAACAAATTGGTGGGATTCGAAACGCGTAGGCCTTGCCACATATTGGTCTGCGAGAGCCGCCTGGTATCTAACGAATCAACCCTGCAGCTCCGTGTTGTACATTACCTAGGAGTAATAATTCCAATGAGCTTTGACCACTCTGTCTGATACAGAGGAATGTACAAGGAACAAAAATTGGTTATCCCATTATTACTGTAAAATATTTGCAGAACTTGGCTATTTACTCTCATTTTTCTGTATTGTTTTGTATATATATATTGTATTATATGCTTTGTGTTGTCTTTTGGACTGTTTAAGTGCGATATGGTTGGCTGTGACATGCGTGTAACTTTGAATGAATGATTAATGTATAGCTATATTCCAATGTCTTAGGTGTCTTTTTTAAGAGAAGTTTTTTTGTGTATTATAAACGGGAAAAAACTTTTGAAATATTTCTTTAAAAATCTGTGAAAATAAAAAGCTATTAACTAGCAATTTCCACTCTTGAATTATTTTTCTAGTTTTGGATGTTTATTTATTTACTTTAAACCACTTATATCAGTACTGGCATCCCTGTTTGTTTTATAAATACTTTGCATCGAAAGCCAAGTTGGCAAGACTCCAAAATGCTGTTTTCCTCAGTCCACTGTAATATCCTATTGTATAAGACTCAAGTTGCATGAGCTGGATATGACATCACGAGATAGGGATAAGGGGATCATCCACAGAAGCTTACTACCGCAAGCACCTCTGCTGACGTCAACACCCTACTTATTGAAATTAGCTTTTACTTATTGGCGGAGTGAAGTGAGGTACACTGGACAGATGCCCCCACCCTTCCGCTGCTGGGTATCCCCACACATTCGGGACTAACCTCTAACCGTGCCCTACAGGCGTGGACTGAGGCGGGCATTACTACACTAGAGACTTTTTTACAGAGGGTGTACTAATGTCACATGAAACGTTTGTATCCGTACATGGTGCCCCGATACGCTGTTCCTATTACACGCACATATTTTCAGATATATACGCATCACATGGTCGCTCGAAGATACAGAACCACCCACGAACACACTGCTTACCATGCAATACCTAATGGGTAATGGGGCTCGACTGACAAAATGGCTAACCCACGGAATTTGAGCGGAGAGTGCGATCTCATTACAGCCGCTACGCGACAAGTGGGAAGGGGACGTGGGCCGTGCATTCACAGACAAGGAATGGGACACTATATTGGGGTTCTCCAAAAAGGTCTCTCGTAATCCCAAATTTTAATTTATCCAAATTATGTTACTACACAGGGCGTACTTAACCCCACACAGGCTAAGCGCTATGTTTCCAGGGGCAAATGATGAATGCCCGCGCTGCCACACACCTGACGTGCGGTTGGTACACATGGTAAGAGCTTGCCCTAGACTGGGACATTACTGGGCAACTGTATGCAAAATATTGACTGCAGTGGCTCCGGTACCCCAGAATGACACCTTGGAATACTGCATCCTAGGTCTGGGACCCTGTGAAAAGAAGGGCAGCCATACCTCACAATTTGCTAACCTGGTGCTCCTTCTAGCCAAGAGAGCCATAACCACATGATGGAAGGCCACTAGAGCACTGTCCTTACAGGAATGGCACGCAGAAATGCTGAGATGGGGGTAAAGCGGAGGGGACAGAACTGAAAAGGGAGGAATACAGAGGCCTAAGGAAAACACCGATCTCGCTGAGCTGGTATGCAATGCTAGAAGAATATGCTGCAATGGATATTTTGTCCTAATAGGGGATGTTGGGTTTGTCACATGGGGACCTATTCCGAGGGTACAGGACACTTGAGCACCTCACATTATCTGTGTGCTATGCTGGGTAAGTTAACAGCACTGTGCCGTTCACCTACGACAGCCTTTAGAACCGAGAAGCTCGCACCTATGGATATGGTTGATATACAAATGCTACTGTTGGATATTGAGGGCCAAGCATGAGGGGAAGGAGGTTGGGTAACTGTTTTTGTTAAGATGTTTTAACTGCATTGAATCCTGATAGCTTTAACGAATTACCAACCGTTTTGCTAAACTTCTGTTGTAAACAAGAATGCTGAGAATGATCTGTACCGATACCGTTAAAGACTTATTTTAATGATACTGGTCCACTATGTGTTGCCATTCGAGCACACTTATGGATGCCCGACACTGTTAATGTATGTTAGCCTATGATGGTTGTAAGCATGTCATGCTATGCCGCGTGATTATATGTCCTTTGATCGCTTAACGATGTTTGGCTCACTGTTTTGTAAAATCAATGAAAACAATTTTTTAAACAAACCTTAATACTGCCAACAGCGGCTATATTGATCCAAATAGATAGGCCCCCGAAGGGCGACCAAACCTGGGGGTGGGAGCTACAATATTATAACATTGGAACCCATTGATGTATAGTTCCTGGGTCGCTCAGGTCTCTTGGAACATAACTATGTCCTGTTCATTTACTAGGTTTAATAAGTCTGCATCCCCAACCTCGAATGAAGGCCTTCTACATTCCAATTCAGAATACTCAACTCTGTGTCAGCCTGGGCCTTGGTCAGCACTTGCAGATCGGCTGGCTTACCAATGAGGGGGGGGGGGAGATACAGGGGGCCAGGAAATGATCCAAGGGATATAATTGGTCTTCCAATAATGGTGGTTGTCAATCCTGGGTGTCTAATTCTGATAGGGCCTGAAACCTATTGGATAAAAAGGGGAAGCAAACTCATCACAATAGGCCAAAGTATTGGTTTATATAAATAACCCAGAGGTAGCACACAGATACTAGTGCTTTGATTAGATGTTTGCTCACAAGGTCTCAATAGGCAGCGAACCATGTGGGGCTTATGAAAGTTAATCACAATACAGTCAGTCAGTCAGTCATCAAAAACTTTATTTGGGTTATTACAACCATAAAAGTATACACAATACATTTATAAAACTTTATAAAAACACAAAATATGTAAAATTTATAAAATTGCAATTCAGTCCTTTCCGGGAGGAAACCCCAATAGCTTTGTTATTAAACAGTATCCTCCTAGGATGTTAAAATCACAGGGGTGAACATGAGAAAACATATGTGACCAGCCTTCCAAACATAATACATACATTAAGGTGCAATCTCGTTGCCATACGCCTATACCTCTGTACTCTGGAGAAACCCCCTGACTCGGCTCATGTATTTCCCCAAAGCGCAAGCTATATCCAGATTTACCATCCCCACCAGGAGATCTGCAGCTTGCTTTCTATTCATAATCCTATAATTTTTGAATAGCGAGCCTAAAATCTCCTTACGTATATCAAGGGTCATCCTACAGTCTAATAAAATATGAATAATATCACATGAGGTACCTAGCGTACATGTGCAATTGCCATTGCTATTTATCATGAAGTTTTTAACCCTAGTATTTACATAACAGGGGTTTATGCCCATTCTCAGTTTAAAAACCTCTCTTCTTAAGTGCTGATTCGGCAACCTATCCAAGTAAGGATAGGAGTGGTCTTCTGAAATCCAAACTTGGATCATATGGGACACCGATATTTTTTGCCGGAGATACTCTTGATCGCATATGCGGGACACATCCGCTCCCAATGACCGTAGTTCTTTTTTACCTATATTGGTGTGTCCTAACTGGGTATCTAGTTCTATTCCTAACTTCCCATAAGCTTCCTTTAGTGAGAGTCTTGTTTCTTTAGCCCACGATAACTCGCTGGAGGCAATTTCCTCTCTACACCACTGTGATATTTTTCTGGGAGGTTCCCCTGTCTCCAGACGCTGCCAGAACCGTATTAGTGCCATCCTGGATGTAATTGCCCAGGAAGTGACTCCCATCTCCAATCTTGCTGCTTGTACCATTGCTGATTTCGGCAACGAGAACAAGCTTTTTAGGATCATACCCTCCTCTTTATCCCAACCTTTTTTCCCACTAAGGAGGAGAACCTCTGATCCATATAGGAATTGCGCGGGGACCATTGCCAGGTAGGCCTTTATAGCCGGCCCATCTGACAAGTCTCCGTAGAAGCTATTAAACCTTTTGAAGCCCTTTATAGAGGCTGTTGCCCTAATTTTTAATGCTTCCAGATGGGTGGTCCATTTCAAGTTACTCGTGAACCATACTCCCAGATGTCTATATTCCGTTACCTTCTCAAGTTGTGCCGTACCTAAATACCAAGGAAAATGGGTCTTACTTTTGCCGAAGAATAGGATTTTGGTCTTTTCCATATTTACTACCAGTTTTTTATTTAGGCAGTATTTATGGAACATATCTAGTTTCCTCTTCAAGCCTATCTCCGTCTGGTCCATGATCACCAAATCGTCTGCATAAAGCAGACAGGATGTATGGTTACCCCCTAGCTTTGGGCTAGCCCCTCTAACCTCTTTTAAATTCCGAGGTAGGTTCGCTATAAACAAAGAGAATAGCAACGGGGCTAATACGCACCCCTGCCTCAGGCTATTTCCAATCTGGATCTTACCAGATAATCCACCATCCTCGTCCAGGACTACCTGGGCCCAGTTATCTGTATGCAAGGCCTGGATAAGGGCTAACAGGTCTGCATGTAACTTGTAGCCTTTCAAGGTAGACCATAGCTGTTCCCTGCTTACCAGATCGAATGCCGCGCGGAAGTCTACAAAGCAGCAAAACAGATTACCCCTTTGCTCTATAGACTTCCGCGCTACCGCCCAGAGGGCAAAGCAATGATCCACGGTTGAATTACCTTCTTTAAAACCCCCCTGTTCAGGCGGTACTATATCATTATCCTCAGCCCAATCTTTTAACAGACCCAGAATGATTTTAAAGAAGACTTTTTCCCCAATGTCCAAGAGATTTATCAGGCGATAGTTTTTAGGGGAGTTTACGTCACCTTTTTTGTGTATGGGTCTAATAATAGCCCCTTTCCAGCTATCTGGTAACGTTCCTGTTTTTAGTATTCTTAAGACCGTCTTTGCGAACAAATCCGCTCACCAATCTATATTTGTTTTTATGATAATGGCGGGTAGATTGTCTGGACCAGCAGCGCGTGTTAGGTTTAAGTTGGCTATCACGATTTTAATATGACCTTGGGAGAACTGCTCCATTACTTCACCCCTCACTCCTGGCCAGCTAGATGGTACTATTACCTCCCTCCTTGGCCAATTACCGTAGATCTCCTCAAGGTAGCTTACCCACTTATCCTCTGGGACAGAACATTGCATGGACCCTGCTGTTTTCAACCGCACATTCCTGTATCAGTTTCCAGAAGCCTTTGACATTCTTTTCTTCGATTGTCGCTAGTAGATTCTTCCAGCAGTTTTCTTTGAAAGATATTTTTTTGTCTCGAATGGATGCCTTATATTTTATCCTTAATACAATACAGTCACTGTCTATATTCTTAGGGGATGGGCCAACCCACCCAACTCTATGGGCCATAATAATTTCATTCATGTCGGATGGGTGAAACCTTTTATGCTTTTTTAGCAAATCCACACTCTTGCGGCCAAAACTAGTACATATGGACAAGTTGCTAGTGGCAAACTCAAGACATCTGTGATGGGTCTCAAATGATTGCTCCTATACGAGTTACGTTACAATGGTCCAGAATGTGAGTGTTCGGGGTAGGTACTATGTGATTCCGGGATCTCCATGTTGGGTTCCCGGGATACATCCCGTATATTTCCGTGCTCAAATCTAGGTTTCAGCATAAAGAGTTCTTTTACTTTACAGCATGTTGCACATGAGTTACCAGAAAAAGACTCTTTATACTGGGTGGGGGCTGGAATTGGTTGGTTGAGGCTTGGATTGGCATTTGTTAGAATTGGCAATCCCTCCCCCACAATAACATCCGACTGTGAGGTCACTTTTCTACCACTCATTGCCCATTACAGTGTCCACGTGTTTTAAATGTTCCCAAAGAAGGGTAAAGTTCTTGTTTATCGACTCCTTGATGTGAGCTAGTGCAATTTCCAATGCAGTCTCCACAGCAGTGATAAAAGCAGCGTGCCCTATGATTCCAGAATTTAGTTTAGGAAATACAGCATCAGTCTGTGTGCTCACAGTTAGTTTGTACTGCTTCAGAGTCAGCGAATCAAAGCCCCTTTATAGCTTTAGTTTTTGGAGTGCCAGCACCCCTCCTTCGCTTCACTGGTGGCTCTCTCACCTTACTCTCGGTTAAGGATTTGGTGAATCGTGCTCTTGTGGCTGTGCTTGATTCATTAGGAACAACCGTGGGGGGATGCATTCGAGACTGGTGCAGGAGTTGGTGCAGATGGGGTTGAAGACAAACTTTGAGGCATAGTAGACAAACACATTTGGGGGACGTCATCCGGATTGGAGATGCCTAGTGACGAGCGTCTCTGTAGTATTAAAGGACCTAATGAGAGTCGCTGTTCTGTCATTTGGATCTCATGACTGAGCAGTGACTCAGCCCTGACAATGAATGCATCCAGAGTGCCCACTACTCCCTTGCGTTTACTCATGGTAGGACCAGATATCAATGACAGTCAAAGACAATCAATATCCTGAACACGATGGTACAATACTGATAAACAGGAATGGGATTAAGCACAACTGTACCTGAGAGCTGGACAGCGCGATCAGAGTCCGTTAGCCAAGTATCAAAGGGAGGGCCCAGCCCAACCTCTTCGGGGCTCCAATGCAGCGTATATTTAATCGGGCCGGGCTCCCACAGCGTGTCCCACGCTGCAGGAGCTCGGCCGTAATAAATGCGCCTCCTGGCGCGAAGGTGAGGTGTCCACAGCGACAAAGCCGCTCAGGATGCTGGGGGCGATAGTTTGGATCTCCCCCCGCTTGCAGGCAACAGGCAACAGGCAAAAATGCAAATAGGGTACTAAAGGGGTGGGTTCTGGAGAAACTAGTGCTAGAGAAGGCTAAGGTATCATTTTAGATGTGGCTCGTCTACTTGTGTTTCTAGTTTTAAAAATTGTCTGGCAGCATCACAATAATGCTGGAAGTGTCAGAAGTTAGGACATTTTGGCAAGGTGCGCAGGGGTGGCAAACGCATTCCTATCAGGAGTGTTCAAGACTATGCAGCAGGCTATGAACAAGATATTGCTGAAAAAAGGTTGAAGAGCTGCTTCTATCTGTAGGGTTTGGAGAAATTAATAACGTCCAGACTGACAAGAAGGTTGGTGATCCCCTGGTACACGTAGAAATTGAAGGGTGTGGGATTCCACTGCTCATTGATTCTGGAGCCAGGATTACTATTATCTCATTTGACCGATACGTGGAGTCGTGGTCTCACAAAGTTCTATTACCTCCTGATGTAATCACCACTGAGTTTGAAGGAAGCAGGAATGAATTGGGAGGGCACTTTGGGAGGGATATCAAATTTGAAAACAAAACCATTGATGGTAAAGTGTACGTAGCATTGAAAGGCATTAATGTAGTAGGATTTTGGCATCAAGCCAAGTTTGGTAGGATTATCAAACCAGGTCAGAAAAATCCTGTGTCTTTGGTTTATTCAGTATTTGACCTGGTGCACCGGAAGAAATATTTTGAGTGTATATTTCTGGAAAGAATTGGGCAGATAAAAATTTTTGCGATTTTATGAAAGTTAAGGAAGATGTATACCCAGTCAAGCACAAACTGTGCAATGTACCTCATAGTATCAGGAATTAGTTATCTGCTATGTTAACTAAAATGCAAAACAAAAGGATTGTTTATAAGGTGAATGCCACTTTGTGGTTGTCTCCCATCGTTTTGGCCCAAAAAAAGTCTGGTGAATTACGTCTCTGTGTAGATTTGAGATCCCTCAAGCACACGATTTGGGTAGAAAGTTATCCGCTGCCGTGCATTGACGATTTAATTACTGCAGTTGGCCAATCCAAATGGTTTTCAAAGTTTGATTTGCGGGCAACTTCTCATCAGGTGGTTTTAGATGAGTGTTCTTGTCATTTGACAGCTTTCGTTACACCTGATTACACCTTGATTACATCAATTTTGCCGCATGCCATTTGGATCGGCCTCGGCGACCTCTGTATTTCAGAAGGTGATGACTAACATGTTCAAAAATGTGCCCAATGTAGTGATTTTTTGGGATGCTATATTGGTGCATTCTGACACACAAGAGAAACACAAGTTGTTCTTACTTTACAAACGAATGGTGTACACTCAGAGAGGACAAATGCATCTTTGCTGTGAACAAAATTGAATATTTAGGTCACATTCTCAAGATGAGGGAGTCAAACCGAAGCCCAGCATTGTTGAAGGTATTGTCAATGCTCCCCATCCTGCCAATAAAGAACAACTAAGGTATTTTATGGGGTTATGCGAATTCTATGCGAGGTTCATAAAAACTGCTGATTTCACAGAATGTTTCCGAGGTCTACTAAAGAATGGTGCAGATTTTATTTGTAAACAAAAATGGGGGATGATGGAGGTAGACGTTAGGTTCATCCTCCAGACTAATTATAATTATTAAAGAATCTGTAAATAACAGATCTGAGAACCTACCCTAAGGGAAAGGCTTCCGCTAGATGTGCGAAACAATGGCCCAAATCTAAGAAGAGAAAATTATTTTCTTAAGTCCCCTCACTCACCCAGGGTGGCCCCTAGGTGACATGCTTCATCATTGCGGCCATCCCAGACAGCTACTGTCTCTGGTGTGCTGTGGCTTGCGGAACTACGTAAGAGCACGTTTTTGTGAAAAAATGTGTAGTGCAGTGTTGGGGGGAGAAGTGATGGTGATGCTAAAAATACCTAGCTAGTGAGCGATTAATTTATTCCTGCTCCTAGTTGGGATGGATAAAAAGAGGTTAATAATAGGGAGGAAATGTAACTTATGTGTATACTATCCCTAGTATTTGGTCAACATTTTTCGAGGTGTCCCCTAAACCTCTTCTTCAGGCCCACACGGGGGCCAGCCCCACATGTACCACTCCGTGAGAAAACAAGTCTATACTAAAGAAAATAATAATAAAGAACAGGTGCACACCTAATGTGTGAGCACCAAAATTAAATACATACGGTTGATATCAGACTCGTAGCATCTGTTCAAGGAGATAAAGTGACAAGGAGATTAATACATATTGCCTGCCCACCTCTCACGTGGGCAGATCCATACCATATGCAGTGCTTTAAATCAAAGCGCTCCTCTATAGTAGGTGTGTGTGGCCTTAATAGTAAAATATTTAATTAGTGCCTATACCCAATGTGATGCCTTGAAACACATCAAACTACTCTATTGTGAGCTGTTTAAAAGAAATGTTTCTAGTTCGGGAATGCAAACACAGGCATGGTGGTCTCCTGTTTGTACATCACCATCCCTGTGTTTATATCCAATCACAGGAGGTCACAAATCCTAACCTGCCTAAATATTACACATTAGACAGGTTGCTCTGCGACCAATTACTGCAAAGGATGCATTCAAAGAGACGATGCACAAACTGAACAAACAATGCACTAATTGTAATCGCTATTCGCAACTGGTCTATTTGTAATTCAATACTTTAATCTCCTAAGCAACAAGCATTTGCAATGCAATAGGCCTCGCAATTACATTAGTTTGAGTTATTGACATTGTAAATGATAATGTTTTGTTTTTCTTTTTTAAAGTCGACCTACGGGAGGGTTGGCCGTTCATCGAGCAGAGCAGTGCCCCCACGTGCCTGCAATTGTGGTGGCGCGCTGATGTAGGGGGCGCGGATGAAGCGCTTTAGGCTTGCAGCATAACGTTTCCAAGTGGATGTTGTGCCGACGTAATGGATTAGTGCTGGGCATAATGTTTAGTTTCCCAGCCAGTGTTGTGCTGCGGGTGTGGTACCGAGGTGCCCGTGGCAGAACATGGTGGGATGCGGGAAGGAGGGTAACGAGGATGCAGCGCCCTCAGATGGTTGGAGGGTGGGGTCGACGCGCCATGGCGGGAACAGTGATGCGTCGGCGGGTTGGACGACGAGGCAAGGTTCCATATAACCATGGTGCCTATGATGGTGCTCAGGAGAGCGTGGCCAGGGAGGGAGGAAGGAGCGCGTTGCAGGGAGAATGCAGGGGAGGCTGGAGGTGGATTGCGCAGGTGGTTGGGGAGTGAACGGGCACCTCCGGGTGGCGCAAGGCAGTGGGGATACATGGGCCAGTTGCTGCGGTCCAGTGTTGTTATGTCACCCATGGTCACTTCGAAGCGCTTTGGGATCACAGGAGTGAGAGATGACGGTCACACTTCAGTGCATTATAAAGCGGGCCTGGCATTTATGAACCAGAAGTGTCAGTACTTCTTTGCTATAGCAGGTCATGGAGCTGAGTTGCACAGGGGAAGGGATTAGGGTTTGCAGGAGAGGACGAGCTCACGACTATTCCCTAAAGCACCGACTGATGCAATTGGATGGTTGTGCGTTCTACTGATGGCTACAGCAGGCTTAAGCTTGCAGGACAGCGTGTGATTGGCTGCAAGTATACCCTATGAAAGAGCTGCACTGGAGTCACCGTCATGCACCTGTTAGACACTGGCATCTTAAAAAACAAGAGTAACCAAATAGGAAAAAAAATGCCGGGCCACTTTTTTTTGTTAGTTAAATCTTGGCACAATACCCCCAAGATCTGCTGCCCAGCACCACCGAGCCACTAGTTCAATAGTACTTAGTAAATTAGTTTACTGCAATAACCTGCTGGATTTTACTGCAAATGCACATCCCTCTTCCGTGCACCCGGATTTCAGAGTCTGCTCACTCATTGGGTAAAGAAGTTCCCTGAAAAGCCATCTGATGAGTTGGGAGCACAAGAATACATACAGCACCAAGAGTGTAAACAGGCCCGTCAGGTCACTACACCTTGGACTGTACTATTCGCGTTTTCCTTCTAGGGTGTACCATTCCCTCTCCGTCACAAAACAGCTTCTTTGCTGAAAACCTCACTTTTCTCCCACTTCTCTATTCCATCATATCCAACATGATGTACCACATCCGACCTTTTTTGGGGATTTCTGGTCAAAAAAAGGCTGTGCTGCTTCTGCCGACACGAATGAATAAACCTAGTGGATTTTATTCTAACACTGGATGCTAAGTGCCCAATCGAGAAGGCATTTCACAGCTAAAGGCCTTCGGATAATTCAGATTCCCCCAACCCTCCATCCCCCAGAAGACGGAAAGCTGCTCCCCACCTCTCCGAATCACGTGTTTACCCAGTTATTGCTTTAGATTACAGTTTCTTTATTCTGAAAATGACGGTCACCTTGAACTGCAATCCAACTGGCACTTGGTGTGAGCCACGGCCTACAGCTTCCAGAATGCACTGCGTTAAACTAATGACAGCCCCGCACTGCGTGACAATAGCCAGATCATATTCCATCCAGTTTTCCATTCTCTAAATCCTTGTAATCTGTACCGCTAGGCCAGTTGTGAACTTGTACACCAGCTCCCAAAATGCACTGTGTGGTTAAATGAATGCCTATGACTCAAATTATGTCACTACAGATATGGAGTCTTCCGTTAGCCTTAACCAAATATACTCAATATTCGATGCAGATATTGCACAAAATGTGCATTCTATTTAATAAATCTTTTTTTAAATGAATTATATATGATGTCAACTCCAAGTCACTGCATGCGTCACAAACTATTGTCCGCGCTAAGCCCCCGTGGACGACCCCACGTTCGCCTGTTTGGACGGCAGCATCACCATCTTGAGCCACACAAGTCTCATCCATGCACCAGGGTTTGGCCCCGCCCAGGCACTACACTTACTCACATTTTGTTGTTCTGTTGTTGAGTGCTTCAGGAGACCTGCTCATACAAAAGGTTTACTTGTGTTCCATTGTCAGCTGCTGCTGCCACCGCTTTCGCTCCCACACACACTTCCTATTGTGTTACAAAACCTCCCACCTTCGCACTGCAGACTCAGCGCGAACACAAACCCGTCAAATAACAGGACTTCCGGTAACCGGAGCGTACTTCACGGCCGGCGGCACCTGTTCATGCACAGAGTGTACAGGCTGGTTGATGGCAGAGTGGGTGGGTGCAAATCTATGATACATTTTACACTTGAATACAAAAATAAACAAACAACTTAACGTTTCAATCCTTTGTTGCAATTTTAAACTATGCTAAGAAATCTGTGCATACTGGTGCTGCAGCGAGCACAGGCTGTGAACTCCCACCCGTTGGCAATCCATTAGTAGTATTTAACAAGAGCACAGGCGCTTCTTGGTGCTTTATTGGGCATAGTTTGATAAATGCTCCTTCTACAATGTACAGCGAGTTTATTTAACTTCAGTGTACATAGGAGGAACGGACTTCAGCACAGTGAGAACCCGCTACCTCAAGTCGTAGGATGGCACACTGCCGCGCACTTTGCTGAGAGGATTAGCATATAGTGCCTGCCGTGCCCATTCCTTGTAGCGCTCTAGCTGGTTTTCTCGCTGAGCGTGTGCAAAGTTACCTGGAATCACTGTGTCGGTCTAACAAGGTGTCCGTTCTGGGCACTGTAAAATGAATGTAGCGTATGTATGTGTGGGAGCAAAGACTGGAATAATAGACATCTAGGTGAACAAGCCTCTTTCTTTATGGCAGAGAAAATCGTCAATGCCAAAAGTTGGAGCAGCCTCTGCTTGTGCGAAAAAATAAATAAGTAAATAAATAAGCACAGCCGAAGCGGACCGCGCTGAAAAGGAAAATGAAAGCGTGCTTACAGACATATAATGGAGACGTGTAACTCCGCTAGTAAATGATTGAGTCCGGATGGGCAGGGCCACAAGGAGACAGGGCGGCATCAAGGAGGGACTAAAAAGCCTCACGTGCAATGGAAAGCCAGCGTTTTGCATGCACAATGATGCAAGCCAATGAAAAAAAAAGGGGCCAAGCCTATACTCACTTCTAAAATTGTATCGATTACAAGAAGCCTCGCAGAGCGAGCAGCGCATGTGCCCTGCCACGCTAGGTGAGACCTAAAACCTAAAACAAGTACCCACGTTTAAGCCTTAGTGAGGTAGCAGTATTGACTTACTATGCTACATTGGTTTCAAGAACTCGACTCAAATAAAAATTTTCACAAAAGGGGAAAATATATGGGAATCCGTTTTTTAACAAAAACAAATGAACATTACGTCCTACTGCCATCCGTCCTCACGGTGGTGTCCTGTGCCAGATTACCACATAGCTAGCGCTATGGCCAACCAACTCAATATCTAAAAAGTGATGACATGGAACATACGTAGCATGGGCTCTGCGACCAAACGCCATGAAATCCTGATGTTTCTTAAAAGATGTGGTGTGCATGTTGCTGTAATTCATGAGTCGCAAATCACATTGGCTGAGGCTGATCACCTCTGCAGGCGATGGATTGGTCAGCTTCATGCTACTACATACTCTGCCTTTGCAAGATGGGGTGCTACTCTGGGAGCAGACGGGAGTTCCTTTTTAAACAAATGCAGTCGATATTGATAAAGAGCGATGTCTTAGTAGGAGGCCCCTGGTACTGGGCAGAGTTTATGATCAGGCCTCATTTCTTTATACCCTGTCGTGGTGATTAGCTCACCTGACAGGGGGCTGTGCCTCAATGGAGGCAATTTTAATTGTGTTTTAGCCACATCTTTTTACCGCTCGACTCGGCCGCTCCCGGGGCATCAGCCCATAGAACAGCTGCTGGATTGGCCTTTGGATTACTCACTGGGATATCTAGGACCCCTGGCATACACAACATCCCACAGACAGGGATTACTTTCATTTCAAAAATCTTTATTTCGATCACATGATCATAAAAGATATACATAGCATCACAAAATATTTCATTTTATGGTTAAAAACGCATTTAAACAACATTAGTGATCAAAATAAATAGTGGTGTGCCGAGAATTCAAATCTGTCCAGAGTCGCCAAGTCTCTTAATGCAGCGATTTCGGATGTACCACATTGCAGTTAAAAATTTAGATAGAGCAAATACAGTAGTTGGGGCTAAGTCTGTCTTTAAAACTCTGTAGGCGGGTAAAAATGTTCTGAATCCCATGTTTTTAATCAAGGGGACGAGCCAATATTTCCTGCTCTTCTCATAGGCTCGACAGAAGAAGACCACATGTACCTCATTCTCCTTTGTGTGTGCGCATGCGGGGCAGATTTTTGTGGGAGGGCGACAGGACCATGTTGCTGTAAAAGATGCCAAGGGAAGAGTCCCGTATCTCCATTGCAGGAATAATTTCCTAGTTAATACCGGACTCATTGAATCTAGGACACTTTCCAATTGGTAGGAGTCTTTAATTTTTATAAATTGATTGGACAGAGATCCATCGCGGGTGCCTTCAACAACACGGGAGTGCATTAGATCGTAATAGGCTCTAGATAGCACCTTTCTAGGGGTCCTGTTACTTGTGTTTGCTGGATCCGACCATAATTCAGGAAGACCAATTGCCTCGGAAGTTCCCTTAATGTAGTTCAACCAAGGTGTTCTAGTGGCGTTGGGCAACAATAGAAATTCCTGTAGCTCAGCTCTATAAGTTGAGAGATCTGGACTGCTCCATAGGCGGCGCCAGAATGCTAACGGTTTGAGCCCCAGTTCCTCCGTTATCGGCCGGAGGCCCATATCCAGCCTAAGGGGCAGAATTGGAGTACTCAATGGAAGAGCAGTAATCTGCCTCAGGAATTTGTTCTCGGTGGTCAATAATTTTGGCGATGGAATATGACCCCACAACTCCCCCCGTATGTGACACCCCCCCTGACCTGTGCCTTGTAGATTTGGATAACAGGGGTGAGTGGACGGTAGGGTGATTTACTCGCTATTCTCATAGTACCACCCACCAACTGTGCCAGTTTGATGTTTGCTTTTGACTGGTGTGCTGACCACGTTAAGTTTTCATTAAGGGTTATCCCCAGGTATTCGATTGTGTGAACCCGTTCCAGTCGAACTGTACCCAGGAGGGGGGGTGGGCGGTTGAGGGGCATGGGGTTGAGAATCATAAATTTGGTTTTCTGGGTATTTATTTTGAGTCCCCTTTCTGTGCAGAACTCCAGAAAACCATCCAAGACTCGTTGTATGCCCATCGGGGATTTGGACAGCAGCAGGGTGTCATCCGCAAACATAATTGCGGGCACCCTGCTGCCAGTTAGTTTTGGGGCATCAGTGTTGGCAATCCTGGTGAGGTGCGCGATTACCCCGTTCACAAAGAGGCAGAACAGGGTCGGTGTAAGCACACAGCCCTGTCTTACCCCTCTGCGAACAGGGAACCTTTCGGTTAAATTACCACCTCTACCACACCTGACGCGTGCATAGTTGTTATGATGTAATCTCACCAGGATTGCCAAAATGTCTCTCGGGACATTCATCTCCTCCATGACCCGCCATAATTTTGCTCTTGGGACCAAATCGAAGGCGGCATGCAAGTCCACGAAAACCGTGTACAAGGTGCTGCCCTCGATTAATGCTGTCCTCCAATATAATAGGTTCAACCTGAAAATTTGGTCGATTGTGGACACCCCTCGACTAAATCCCGCTTGGTAAGGAGTCAGGATGTCAGTTTCCTCCAACCAATTCTGTAATCGGTCCAGGATCAGTCTGCCGAAAAGCTTCTGGGATACATCAATGAGGCTGATCGGGCGATAGTTGGCTGGGAGCAGAGGGGATCCCTTTTTAAAGATAGGAACCACCTCTGCTCCCAGCCAAGTATCCGGAACCTCCATCCCCCTAAGAACAGCGTTGAATAACAGCTTAAGGTAAGGGGCCCATATCCCTGGTTCCTGCTTAAATAGGTCGCCTGGTACCCCGTCGAGCCCTGGGGCTTTCCCTGTTGACAGCCCAGCTATGGCCACCCTCACCTCTTTTTCTGTGAAAAGTTCTCCTTCAGAATCAGTCGCTTTCCTATTGTATGATTCATTCGAAACCCCTTCCTCTGTAGCGTACAGTGACTGAAAATGATTTTGCCATATACTGGGTGCAATGTTGGGCTCAATTGCCGAGGATAAATCCTCCGTTCCATTAGACACTATACGCCAGAATTTACTTGAATCTCTAATGGCGAGTGTCCTTGAAAGTTCCTCCCAATATTGTTGGTCCCACTCAGCCTTGGCGTTCACCAGGAGCTTCCTATATGCCCTTCTCCTGGATTGGATCTCTTCCCTGCCTTTACGCGCCTTTATTGCAGATAGCAATTCACTTTTGGAGTTCCTGCATGTGGCATTGTACCACGTTCTCTTGGTTGTTAGACCTGTTTTGCCCCCCCCCCTTTTGAAAACAGGTCCAACTCCAAGGTATTGATTAAATCTGCATGAATCTGCCCTAACAGGTCACTATTTTCCCCTTCACCTAATTCTTCCCCAGTGGAAAATGCCCTCTCGAAAAGCGGAGTAATTCTGGCGTACAATTTGGGTAGCTTATCGCCACTAGTGGCCAGTTTCGCCCACCTTACTCTCCTCAGATTATTTTCCAGGAGCAGGCCTGACTTGTCGTTGTTAAGACCCCGGCCTATGTCCTCGTTGCCTGGTAGGGCGTATTCGAGCTCCAGGGCGTTGGACATTGGCAATTTAGCGAGAATATAGTCTAGTCTTGATTCGCTACCAGCTTTATTATAGGTGCATTTACTTGGGATGTCTGATTTACAGCGCCCATTACAGGCCCTTAAACCTTGGTTTAAAGTAAGGGCGGTTATCTGCAAAGCAAGGGGCGTCCAAGCTCTTGGTGGGGGTGCCACCGTGACCGGAACCAGCCACCGTGAATTCTCCTCGAAGGAGGGTCCATCACGGAGGCCTGGCAGCGGCTCATAGTGTGAATTTAAATCACCTCCCACCACAGAGTGAAGTTCCCCTGGGATGTCACTTAAAAAAGCAGAGAGTTCCTCTATAGTGTTTGATTCACGTGACATGGGTACAGGTCTCGAATACACGTTTACTACCACCAGTTTCATGGAGTTTGGCCACTCTAAGAGGACAGCTAGTATATCATCTGAGTCTGTCGTTAGACAGCTGGGATGGCAGCCCAGATCGGATGCTACCCAAGTTGCCAGTCCTCCCGATGGTCTACCCCGTCCCCCCTACTTAGCTGGTTTAGAAAATACTGCAAACTCCTGAAATTTAAGTTCTTCTCGCGCCCAGGTCTCTTGGAAGAGGCATACATTTTTTCGAGTTAATAAAGGAAACCCACTCCTGGCAGTCGATTTTGTTGGCCAACCCAGCAACGTTCCATGAAATCAGAGTCATGGATCGGGGTTTGATAGGAGGTGGCCCTATATCGGGAAGGTTAGATTCGTCAGTCACAAGGAGTTGCCCCTGAACCAACTCTGTGTTGGTATTAATCTCAGGTGTGTCCACTAAGGGATGCTCTAGATCTTGATAAGGTGCGAGTTCACTCTGCACCCAGGTAACCTGCACTTGTTCAAGGAGTGTATTGTCTTCTGTCCGATGGAATGGGAAGCGATCTCTCCCTTGTGACTCAGACTGTCAATCAACCATTTCGAGGCTGCTATATCTGTTGTACGTTGGGAGGTAGGCTGGATAATGCATTCTATGAGGCCCCGGAACTCCTCTCATACCTCCCCCCCCTCCGCCCCTCCTCCTGATGTTAGACTCCCATCCTACCTCCTCACCATACGGTAGGAAGAATTCAGGGACTCTGCTCCTGTGATGATATGGATCCCTTCTCTCCCTACGGCTGCACTCCCATTCTTCCATCATTTCCTGATGTTGCCCCCATCTCTGATCTTCTGAAGTATATAGGTTCGAAGGACAGAAGAACGAGAGGGGGAGGGCTTGGATATTACTACCTTGATCGTCTGGGGCCCAAGTGCAGATGTAGGAGGCTGTGTTTGGCTCTCTAAAAGTAACCAGGACACAGTCTCCTCTGATTGATTTTCTAGTGTATCCCACCCAGGTAACCCGTCTGACCTTGATGATGTCACTAGTTGTGCCTTGTGGGAGCGGTCTATATATAGACAGCCAACTAATGACTTTATTTTTAAGGGAAGGAATTGATTCTGTTGCCGTAGGTTTTAGTTCAGGGACCCCTGCCAAGATCACCGTGTAGGGGGATGCCTCTGGTGGTAAGTTCACAGGTTTAGTTTTACGGGCAATGTTGTGTTTTTTCCCCGGAGGTGTTGATTCGCTCTGTGTTACAGTCGGGATTGTAGCAGAGTCTTTAGGTCGTGCAGTGGTAGTTGGAGGTGGGATCGATACGTGCTGGGTTTTTGGAGGGGCAGTGTTTATGTTAGGGTTTGCCGGGGGTTGGGGGATCTTATTTTGGTTCGGTTTGGGTTGTGGATCTTGGGTAGCAGTAGCTGGGCCCATTTTCTTCAGGGTTGTAGTAGACTCGGTTCCCCTTTTGGGCTTTGGATCTGTGCCCCCTTTAGCTCCTTTCAGTTCGAGTTTCATGGAATCTGCTAGTTGGACTGTAGATTTTTCAATGTTAACCAACGTAGCTTCGATCTTAATCAAGCGAGCCTCAAGGGGACTCAGTAGGGACCTAAAAAGTGTGCCTATATCTATCAGTGTGATGTCATCACTAGGATTTTACATAGAGATATTGTTTGAACCAGATGGTATGGTCATAAGAATGGTGGCTGGTGGTGAGATTATTACACTGGCCTTATCCGAGTTAGTATCAGTCATACTGCCTTTAGCACCATTTTCCCTAAATGGATTAGATTTGGCGGGTTTTGTCTTACTACCTTCCTTATTATGACCCCCCTTCCTCCTTTTTTGGATAGCACCTTCCCTAACTCCCCTTGTTCGGTCGGGGCCATTCTCATTATCATTAACTACAGCTGTATTGGGTTCAAGGGTCGGGAGCGGTGTTTCAGATGGAATTTGGGGTGTTTGGCCTATGGGCAGAGCCATTAGACTCATGTCCTCAAGATCACTATGGGCCTCAATTGTGAAGTCTGGGTTAGTGGATGATTGAATAGGTAGCTGGTTTGCACTGGGTCCCCCAGTTCGCAATTCGTGGCTTCTAGCCTTCCATCCGGAGTTCTAGCTTGGGCCATTGGCCCCATCGAAGATCTCCTAACCCAATCTATTTCCTGGGAAATTCGTCTCTCCAGAACTTCAATTTCCTCAATCAGAAGTGACCCAGCTTTAACAAAGTAATTGTCAATAGTACCTTTAGCGGCTCCAGCTGCAGCCATGGAAGATTTACTCCTGGTTTCTCTGGTGCACATTGTAGTAGCTGGTTGCTCCGTTCTTCGTGTGGGATAAACGGGCAGGAGGGGGTCCCGGTCCGGTCTCTGCCGTCCTCGAACGGCCCGCTCTTTGCCCGGTCTTCGCCCCGCTCTTTGACCCGCGCGTGTCCCGCGATGCGCATCCAATGCCCCTCTGTTACTGGTGGAAAGGAGGCGTGGAACCCAGGGGGCGGGAGGCGTGGTCAAGCGGAAGAGCCCCAGGTGCGGCGCCAAGAACGCCGTGGCTCCTGGGACTCGCAGTCCGCCTGTTGTTCCTGGCACCCGTCGGTGATTAGCCCCAGCAACTCCGGTGTTAGGGAATTGGTGTTCTGTCTCCTCTGACAGTCAGCTGTCCTTTGCGTCCTCTCGTGGCAACTCCAAGTGGCTCCCGCAAAGCGGGGGCCGCGAGTCGTTATGAAGCACCCAGGGGGCAGGAGGCGCGGTCAGGCGGAAGAGCCCCAGGTGCGGCTCCAAGAACGCCGCGGCTCCTGGGACTCGCAGTCCGCCTGTTGTTCCTGGCACCCGTCGGTGATTAGCCCCAGCAACTCCGGTGTTAGGGAATTGGTGTTCTGTCTCCTCCGACAGTCAGCTGTCCTTTGCGTCCTCTCGTGGCAACTCCGAGCGGCACTCTTTCTTCTCGAGCCTTTATCAAGTTCACAAGAGAATTGATCGCTTTGTTTGCTCTAAGTCCCTTAACAGTTGTATATTACACACAGAGAACTGTCAGAGCATAGCCCTCTCCTCTTGATGCTGAAACCAGTGGATGAATGCCCACTTATAACATCATGGCGGTTATGCTCAACTTCACTGGAGGATGCTTTCTTTAGAGACTCCGTAGCAGCCATAATCGCTGAATTCTTCACCACTAACCTGGGTTCGGCATTGAGTCAAAGCCTAGAATGGGGGACATTTAAGGTTGTGCTGCAGGAGAGCACTGCCTGGGGCTGCCTGGGGTACCCCAGGTGGGTACCTGATGTGACCTGGAGCGAATCCACCAGAGGTTTGAGGCTGATCTGCATCAGCAGGTTAATGAGCTGGGTGGTAGCCTGGGTGCCATTCCACAGTTGCTAAAGACACTTGAACTGTATATTGTGGTTTCGGAGTGGCTTTGATGCCATGACTATACAAATTATGTAAATACAGTACATGAAGAGAAGACAGGTCGGAACAGCCCCTTGCCTGGTTGGTTTGTGCAGAGTGTAGTGATACCCCTATTACTCACCTAGTACCGATGGTGGGGGTCGGTCTTCTTTCGGATGAGAGCTATTAATGAGGTATTCAGAATTTACTACGTGACCCTCTATCGTCTGCTGAAGTTGGTCCTCCCGAAAGCTTTGGAATCTGTGAGGGAAACCTGGGGAACGGGAGAGCTTTCGGTCTCTGAAGTTCTGTGCCTCATTTTTGTGCTCTTTTGAGCTGCCAATTATGGTGTGTATTGCACTTTCTAAAATGGTCATGAGGCTTGTTTACTTTTTCGTAAACCTCATGGTGAAAATTATGGTATCCTTGTTTTGGAGGCTTGTTGCACTCCTGTAGGATTTGATTTGGAATGTTGGACGCCAGAGAGTTGCATTGGCTACCCTCCACTGCCCCCTACTTGAGGGTGACCTAGGAGTACGAGACTTTGAATTGTATTTTCTCGCAGCTCAGCTTCAGTGGATTACGAAATTGCAGGATGGGGAGGATTTTCAGGAACTCGGTCAGTTGGGTGCTGAGCCCACCCAGGGACTCCTGCTGGTGAAGCAGTTGCGCCCGACACTTTGGATTCCCTGCCTGGGCATCCTTTTGTCCAATGCCCTGGCTGGCTGGCGATGTTGACAAGGGCACACTGGTACTGTGACGCCCCTATACCCATGAACGCCTGCTGGTGGGCCTCCTCAAGGGGGCCGTTTGACTTTCGTTTCTGCAGGGCAAATGGACTGCTGAACAGAGGTGGGTTTGGTGACCCTGGGTGACTGCTTTTAGTTAAATGTCCTATTGCCCTTTAGAAACATAATGGAGTAGGCAGGCCTACCAGTGGGCCAAATTCTTACCAAATAAACACTTACTCATGCTTAGGCTATCCTGGTTTAGGTTTAAACCTATGATAACTAATAAAACCCCTCTGAAAGGGAAATATCCCTACTGAAAAAACACATGAACAACCACAAACTAAATGCCGTTCAAAGAAAGGAAAAGGAGAGTGAAACAGTTATTTTTATTTCTTCCTGAATGAATACAATGTAACTTTGTTTTACAAGGGAGCAGCAAGAAAGACTGGGCTAACGTTATTCTGCTTGAGTTTTGTTGTTTAGAGATGTCAGTAAAATATTGCTTTTGCTTTTGCTTTTTTCTGTGTTGTAGTTTTTGGTCTAAAGATGCAAGGTTTAGAAGCATGTTTTAGGTCTTGTTTAAATATTTCATAAACTGTAGAGAATCAGGAAATAACAAATTATATTTGATATTTTGGCTACGTTTGATTCTTTCACTGATATGTAAAATGGCTGGTTTCATAACAATCTTTTTCCGTCTGTACCATCACATTTACCCACAGAGAAGGGGTAAAACCCCGTGATATATCAGCCCCCTTTTCTAGCGAGTCAGTATTGATAGTAGGTGAATAGCCAAACACCCCAGGCTTTAAACATTCAATGCAGTGTGTAGTGACAGATATATGTGAAAAGAGTGCTATCACCAAGCCTCTGTGATAGTGGTGAAAACATGACACCAGACTTTTGGAAAACATGGAATGCAGTGTCACTTGGAATGCTGTTGCAAAAAGTTCTTACCAAGTTCAACAAAGATTGGAGTGATATTGTTTGTATATGCAGTGATTCAGCTATGTATATGAAAAAGTTGTGTGATGGCCTGTCAAAATCAATACCTGACCTGAAGTGATTCCCTGTAAGAGATCCTTGTCACTTGCTAGATCACAGCTTTCCAAACTATGTGGCGCGACACATTACTGTGTCGCGACCCATATGTAGGTGTGTCACATCAGCAGAGTCGAGCTGCAGGGGCTCTTAGAAGGGGCGAAGCAACAACAAAGCCCTATTAACATGCACAAGGTCTTTAAAGACCTGTGAAGTGCTCGGGTGCGTCTGTGAGCGGTCCTGGGCTGCCACACACAAGGGGGGGGGGGCTGAAGTAGAGAAATGTCCGGGTTTTACAACAGCGTCCGGGTAAAACATCCAAATGTCCCGGTTTTAGTATGCTGTTTAGATCACCCCACGGGCCTTCCAGCAACAGGCAGAGTGGCACTGCAGGGGCTCTAATATGAATAACAACAAAGCCTTATTAGCACGTTAAATGGTCTTTTAAAGACCTGTGAAGTGCTCGGGTGCGGCTGTGTGTGTGCCCCCGAAAGCTGTCTCAGCCCGGGCCGACACACACATGACTAGGGGAGGGATTTATTTGTGGATAGTCCATTTGGCAAAGGGCCCTTCCATGGGTAAATACGGTGGGTTATTGGGTCCAGGGGGTTGGCCTGGGGCAGCCCCGGGATCGCGGTGCATTGGAAAGAAAAGCTGCCAAGAAGCCCTATAGAAGCTTTCACATTTGCATCATTCTGCACGCTGAGGCTTGTAACCTTACGAAAACAAAAATATAAACAATTCAGTTCAATGGAGAATGCCCGTGTGAGCCATGGGCATGGAGGAGTGTGGGGGAGGGAGTGTGGAGGGGCGCTGTGCACCTGGGCACCACCAATGCAGGAAAATATTAAAACGATTTAAGAATGAAAGCAACATTTTTTCCTCTTTGTCACAGACCCTTATGGAACCCACATAATATGTTGGTCGGGGGAGAGGGAGGGAGTGAGACAGAGAGGGAGGGAGGAAGTCAGAGAGGGAGGAAGACATAGACAGAGAGTTAGACAAAGGGAGACAGACAGGGAGGGAGACAGAGAGTGAAACAGAGAGAGTGAGACAGAGGGAGACGGAGGGAGAGAGAGAGAGTGAGATGGAGGGAGACAGAGGGAGACAGTCAGAGGGAGAGGAAGTGAGACAGAGATGGAGTGAGACAGAGGGAGGAAGACAGTCGGAGGGAGAGGGAGTGAGACAGAGGGAGGGAGACAGAGAGGGAGGGAGACAGAGAGGGAGGGAGACAGAGGGAGTGAGACAGAGGGAGTGAGACAGAGGGAGTGAGACAGAGAGGGAGTGAGACAGAGAGGGAGACAGAGGGAGGGAGACAGTCGGAGGGAGAGGGAGTGAGACAGAGGGAGGAAGACAGAGAGGGAGGGAGGGAGACAGAGAAGGAGTGAGACAGAGAGGGATTGAGACAGAGAGGGAGGGAGGGAGACAGTCAGAGAGAGACAGATGGAGGGAAAGGCCACCTCCGCCACTAATTCTCTCACTAGTACCCTTTAACAGTGCCCCTCAAGTCTCTGTGTGTGGGGGGTATGTGTGTGGGATCTGTGTGTGGGGGAGTGGGTGGTGTGTGGGGTGTGTGTGTGTGGGTGTGTGTTGAGTGTGTGGGGTTGTGTGTGTGGGGGGTTGTGTGTGTCTGTGGGGTGGTGTGTGTGGGGTTGTGTGTGGGGTGGGGTGTGTGTGTGTGGGGCCCGAATCCACCATAGGTGGTTCGGTCTCGCTCGCTGCGCTTCCTCACGTTACCGTGTCCCTGAAATCAAATTTATTTATTATGTTTTGGCTCTCAAAGAGGGCCACATAAGCATATGCAATACAAAACAACACAATCACAGAAAATACAAGAGTTTAAAAAGCACAATATTCGAACCGCAATAGCTATACTGCAAACAATCAATCCAACACGGCCGGGCAGACACAGTTTTCCAGTAAAATTAATAAATAGCTAAAAATCCTTTAAAAAAGTTAAAAATATACGCACAGAACATTTTGTTAGGAGGGCAATAAAGTGCATAAAGAAAATCTTTTAAAGTGACAATGCTGAGGCGGAGACAAATCACTTTAAGCCATCGGTTGCGCAAATTACGTAACATAGGACAAATCAATAATACATGCATACAGTCCTGGTTATTCAATTTACATAAATTGCACAAAGCAGAAGTGCCATACCATTTGGACAGCAATATATTAAGTGGGATTAAATCATAGCGTAATAAAAACCAAAACCTACGTATCCCATGTGGTAGATTCCATAGGGCATAGGGTTGTGGCTGTTTCAACCTATAGGAGGAGATGAGCGGCTCCACGTTCCTTTTATCTCCAACTGTTTTTTTGTCAGAAAGGAAACAAAACTCCCACGAGGCCTCCTTAAGGACATGCTTTAACTGCGTGGGAGAATAGGAGAAGAGAGCACTTTCATCCAGTTTAAGGATCTTCACAGCCCTTCTAAAATTACTTACGAGTTGTCCCTGAAGTTTTTTTCACAAAAGGGTGTGTCACCAACATGAAAAGTTTGGAAAGCTGTGTGCTAGATGGTATGCCGAAAGCATCTTTACAATCTTCAAAGTTAATGTAGAATGCTATTGACATTTAGTTCCTTCTGGTGCATTGTTTTGTTATACACAGGAACTAAAACACAAATATTTCTCATTTTGTACCTTGTGTGGCATCAAAGAAAGAGTCATCCCAACTGGTGTTTGAAGTCAATAAAGCTTCACTGTTGTAGTCTGCACAAGTTATAGATCCCTTCTGTAAAGGAGGATTTTCTCCGTACATTCGAAAGTGCTGCTTCATTTTGACCGCTTCAATAACTCTGAGGGCATATGCGTCCAGTTCAAAGCATTTGTTGCAGAACCTGTCCTAGTGAATCGCAATCTTCAGGTGTACTAGTATTGTCATGGAAAGCTGTGTCAGGAGCCAGAGTTCTCAAATTGTGTACTGGCTGTTTTGACATTGTCTGTCTCAAGTACCAATGTCGAAAGGCCCTATTCACAGATAAAAGATTACATGGTAAGGAAAGAGTAAGTGCGCATGACCAAAGACTCACGGAAGAAGTATTGTATGGTGTACTACAATAAGTTTGATTTGTAAACATTAATTTGGACCTTATACACGCTGTACGTACATTGTCTATATACCATGCACTATCAGTGCAGAAAGCAAGCAATAATAAAAGCAAAATGTTCCATAAACACTGGAAAAACACTCTTTCTGTTGTTTTCAATGGGGCACAAATGTGTAACCTCTGATAACCACTGTTTTTTAAGGTATTGAAATCACTTGAAAACACTGTGAAAAAAACACCAGAATTTTCCAAAAATAGAAACTGAAAACAGGAAGGCCTACTTATGCTCTACGGGACTCTTGGGGTGTTGCTTGAGCAGATCCTCCCATGTATGCGGTCCTAAAGATACTCCGGATGCTGAAAACTGGCTCTTGCCTAGTAATGTGGATCTATAAGGCTCTGAATGGGCTGGTTAAGAAACCATTGGTCACCCTTCAGGCTCGCTGGGCCGCTGACTTGGGCCAGAACATGACTGATACTGAATGGGGAAGGGTGCTTGCATATCCACATAATGTTTTTCACAATACAAGTCATATATACAATTCAATTACACTAACAGGACCTACTACAGACTATCTAGGGTGGGGAGCCTAGAGGTTGGTCTCGTTGTGTGACACTGGATGTTGATTGTGGTCACATGACTTGAAGTTGCCCTGGGCTCACAGGGTTCTGTGGGGAGGTCATCTTGTGTGTTAATAGGACTTTGTTTAGGACAGTTGCAAATACAACTGCAGTTTGTTTATTGGGCCTGTTCCATGGGCCAGCCACAAGAAGATGGGCAACACATTTGTGCACTTGGCCCTAGCTCTGGCCAAGCAACGAGTGTCCATGGGCTAGAAATCGCCCAGGGGACTTAATGTGGAAACGTGTGTTACTGATGTCATACCCTGGGCAAGGGCTGAGGAAAGGGCGCTACTGACAGAGGAAGCAAGGGGTGTCTGTCACATACCTTTTGAACTGCTGTGGAGGGAGGTGGTTGACGAATGGGAGTCCCCTGGCACTGCTGTTAAGTCTGAGGAGGGGCATACTGTGGGGCCAAGTCCTGGTTGCCGAACACTGATAGAACTGAGAGTGCACAAGTCGTGGTGCGGCCGTAGGTGGAATGAATTGCTCTTCCTTGCCCACCTTCGGCTCCCCCTCACCCCCGCAAATTATGTTTTCACACATTCTGTGATAAGACTTTAGCATGCATGGATACGGTTATAGTTTGTTTACTTAATGAGTGTTATTGTTGTGTCATCTATTCCGCCTGAAAGTGCGCCCATAACCCCATTCCCTTGTGGGTGTTCGTTTGCTCCTGTCTGCATAGCGTGGACTAAAAATTGTAAGTCCAAGTTACCAATTCAGTGTTAACATTGTACTGTATTGTTGTGTCATTTGAAATGCCAAATAAACAAAATTCTTAACTATCTATCTGTATGTATTTATATTTATTGTGTTCTCATTTTTTTAGCATTAATACATTTTCTTCTTTTGGTTAGTGAAAAAGTTAAGTTTCAACTAGTATGATTTTAATATGTATTTAAATGATCAGAGTATTTCACAGTTACTTTCAATCAATCAATCAATCAATCAATCAAGAAATTTGTATAGCGCTCTACTCACCCCGAGGGTCTCAAGGCGCTTGGGTTGTGGGGGGGGGGGGGGTCCGCTACTGCTCGAACAGCCAGGTCTTGAGTTGCTTCCTGAAGGAGAGGTGGTCTCGGGTAAGACGGAGGTGGATGGGGAGGGAATTCCAGGTCTTGGCTGCCAGGTAGGAGAAGGATCTTCCTCCCATGGTGGCTCTTCGGATGCGTGGAACGGCGGCGAGGGCGTGGCTGGTCGATCGTAGTTGGCGGGTGGGAGTGTAGAAGGTCAGGCGGTTGTTGAGGTACCTGGGGCCTAGGTCGTGGAGGGCTTTGTGTGCGTGGATCGTTACAACGCAGGTAAGTATATTTGAATATTAAGTTAACATTCCTTAGCCTCTCCCTAGAATATTCCCCAAGCACAGATTCTGAAACTTTTCTCCAGCAATGCTCCTACGTGCATTCAAATACCATCCCTGCAGGCTGATGTCAGTTAATTTTTTTTTCGTACTTTCCAGTGCAGATCAGAAGCTCTACTCCTCAGAACATTAGACCTTCCGATGACTTCTTACTGCCACCCAGAGCTAAGGAATGATTTCCCCCTTCCCTAAACAACATGTTTCAGGCGTAGCCATGAGTGAGAAAACAGATGTCAGTCTGCGATCCAACATCAGGAAACAACTGAAAGATTGGCAACAAGTGTACTGTCAACCATCCACACCCTATCCAGGCCCGAGAAGTGCAGCTCTACATCACTGATCATAAGAAGTCGAGACCCTTGTGTAAGTCCCTCTCTCATTCCGGGTCGCAGCCACCAAATCGCTCTCGCTCCCTGTACCTCCTATGAAATGTCTGTGTTGCTAGGAGTTAATACGCTGGCATACTTGAGTGTGAGACAAGTAAAGGTTTTTTAAAGTTCAGGGCGTTAATATTACAGGCAGCCACTCGGCAACACCAGGAGCTCTGTGCCACCTCCAACCGCTACACGGTTTGCTCAACATTCCAACCTAACTGTCAAAAAGAGCAACGTGGCCAGTATTTGAGTTCCAGGGAGAGGCTGCATACTCGTCCACCTGGGAGCCAAGCCACGAGCGAATTTCGAGGCAGCAATGGGGTCTGTAAAGTATTAGGATTTTCCATTGTGGTTGATGTGAAGCTTTCCAGGACAAAGTAGTGAGTATATGGCACCGGTTTTCTGTAGTGTGCACCTAATAGGCAAGAATGTTCTGCACGCAGCCGGCACCGCCAGAGTGAAGTCTGGATACAACGCGATGGCATTGCCTTGATACTAGAGGGGCCAGCACTCTCTGGCTAGACGCAGTATTGTGGGAGGACACAGCGTCAGGAAACAGTGTGCGCCTTCAATGACGAAGACTGGAGAGAGGTTTGTTGCCAAATGGGGCTCTTAGCATGGTTTCAATATTGATTTCCATCTTGTCCATGGCTGTCGATTCAGGGATACCAACACTAAGCAGGTTATTCTGCTGGGAGAGAGCCTCAAGATCCTCATTTTTATTTTTGATGACTTCCAGTACCTTTTCCATATGGAGGAGTTGACCAGCGGAGGACAAATGCATATTTCAGATATGCGACACTCCAACTAGTTAAAGAGTTCCTCATGCTTGTCAACCTACTCCTATGGCAGTCAAATCTGGTAGTAAGGAGGTCAATTTTAGAATAATTATTGTTCAAGCTATATTTTAGTTGAGGATTTTAGAATTAATGTCTGAAGCTTTGGAATTGCCCCGCCCTTCTCTGCGTCCGCCTCTCCAGTTCCACTTCGGCTGTGTGCATCAGGTGCAGAGACTCAAAGGATAGTTTGGCTTGCCCATTGTCACTTTTGCCCATATTGTAGGTTAATGGGCTCTGTGGATCTACAATGATGGTGAATGTACAGTAGATGGTCCTGGGAAAGTAGAACCCACTGTTGCAGGTTCTCACCTCTACCCAAGGGTCTACCACCGGTGGGCACGAGCAGACCCAATCTCCATGTGTCCAGTGTGCAGGCAGTTGGTTCCAGAGCGCCCCCTCCTAGATCCGAAACCGTGTCTCTCCAAATGTGGTTCAATTAAGAGGCCATGACTTAGGTAGAAGCAATGGGAGCAAGTGACTGCATTGAGTCGGGTGGCGACCCGCGGTGCCATAGCCAGGACTCCGCAATACCTCAGTAAGCTGGGGGGGAGTGGAGAGGCACAAGCAGACCAACAGCCTCCAATGCACAAGCACAATCAACAAGGAATCAGTGCGGAATCTGGGCTTTCACATTGATAATAAATTGTCCATGAGGAACCATATAAATAATATCGTTGGCACTGGTTTCGGACTTATGCGCAGCCTTAGGAAAGTTTTTAAGTGGATTCCTGCTGAGGCTCGAAAACCCCTAGTCCATGGTCTAATCAGAATGGACTACGGGAATGCACTCTTACTAGCCATAAATGAACACCACTTGACTAGATTACAGGTCCTTCAGAATACTGCAGCCTGGTTGGTTCTTAACCTACCACGAAGGTCCCCATCGGCCCCATGTCTGAAGAGCCTTCATTGGCTCCCAGTAAAAAAATGAATACATTTTAAAACGCTATGCCTAGTCCATAAACATATGTACGGAAAAGGACCAAAATACTGGTCTCGAAAACTAAAATGGTACATCCCCCGAAGAGAACTCAGATCTAGTGCTGAGTCTCTGCTCACTCCTCTCAGAATACAAACCCCCAGAAATGGTGGTCGTTCCTTTTCTTACCTCGCCCCTGCTCTCTGGAATAAAATGCCCATCAATCTCCGCGCCATCTCAGAACACAGCTGTTTTCGTAAGAAGCTGAAGACCTGGCTATTTTCCAACTAGGCCTCCCTCTTTTTTTCTTGTCAGAGCCGTCTGCAAGCGCCATGAGACTCTTTGGATGTGACATGTGCGCGATACAAATGTTTTTGACTTGACTTGACTAGTCTTTCTGTGAAAAACATTGTCTTTAAATCAGAAGAAAGGGGGTGCTACAGGGCCAGGTCACCATCTGTACAGCAAGGGAGGTGAACAATAAATCAACATGGGGCCCCCTGCACTTGCTACAACTAGGATGACCACGAGGATCTGCCTGCAGCGCAGGGCCAGCTATGTGGGCCCATAAGAGCAGGCTAAGGCACAGCACGCGTGGCAGGCCCAGGATGCGCGCCCCCTCCAAATTCAGTCAGGCGTGCCACGACAGCCAGCCAATGAGGCCGGTGGCAGCAGGAGAGTGCATGGAGCTTGTTGCTGCGGCAGACTGGCCCTAACTGTGGCCACGCCATTCAGGCCAGTTGGAGCCTCCACCCTAAGGGAGTGGGGGGAGGTATCGGATCCAACCTCAGCGGCTGGTCCACATCTGTAAATAGGCCCATAGGGCCCGCCATACGAAGATGCTGGCGCACCTCACTGGGCCTCACCAGGCCAGATACAGTGACCCAGGAGAACACTTACATTTCTATCTGCTCAGAGTTTTAGAAACACAGTGCACTGCAAAGGAATCCTCAACATTTGTAAAGTGCTTAATTTGAGCCTTTAAAATGCGGCCGTAGAGATTAAGCTGTGCTGCTAAACGCATTTATAAAGACGTGTTTTTGTCTTTAAAAATGCTCATCGAGGAAGTTTAAACACCTGCAGTGAAGGGCTGTCCAGAAGCAGCAGGAGAGCAGTCACAGATCCTTCACTCCAATCTGAAGCATACATTGGGAATTGTGGCACTTCTCAGACATTATCATACTCTGGTACTTGGGGCACACATTCTCAGGTGTCAGCCGCCAGTAACATTCTAGAGGCTGAAACTCAATCATAACTAAATGAGAGCCATCAGTTCTGAACCCTGATAGTTTTAAAACTCACTTGCTGACAGGACTGCGCATTTTCATTGCTTAAACCTCTCTTGTTTTAAAGAGCAACATGGATAGAAATTGTTTAGCAGGAGCAGTGGTGCCAGGTACAAAGTATGCAAGGTAACATCTGGTAGCTCCTTAGTTAATAACTTATTATCTATTTGCGCTAGAAACAATCCTTTTTTGCTAAACTCTGCAGATTATGCAGCAGATACTGGATTATGTGTCAAATGCAGAAAATCCATAAATAAGCAGAAAATGTTGCAACCGTAAAATCGCAAAATCCCACTGGCCCTGCTAACAGTCAGCAAATACTTAGGAAAACTCCAAGTACCAGAATCCTTTGTAGTGGTCTTTCTGATTTCTGATGAAATTGACTACTGTGAGAGAGAATCAAATGTTTCAATCTCATTTGCAATTCTGTATCCTTATGCACACTGGTTATCAGCTTTTGAGCACTGTATTGGTTATGGTGTGAAGCCAAGGGAAATTACTAGAGACATGATCCATTCACTGGGAAAATGTATGTCCAATGCCATACGTCTGATCTGTTTATTATAAAAAGATATGACAAAGGCAGTAGACCGAGCTTGGTTATTGTGAAAGCATTTGTTTAACACAATAGGCCTATTGTGGGGATTGTTATAGCACTTATACGGAATTTCACAGAATACTGAAGTGGGCAAGGGTTTTGATATTGGTGACTTACTCGAATAAACTGTGGGCATCGAAAATCTGCACTGAAATAATCCTTGTTAGGCTTTCTTAGGAGGGATTTTTTTATTTTCTAGACAACTTTAATTTTTTATATATTTGCAATTTTACTAACTGTTGACTCGTAGTAAAGTGTATTTACAGTACAGTTACTCTGCCTCTATTATGATGATGAGCCAATGACAAATGCTATGGACCTGATTGGTTCATTGGGGAAATGTATTTCATATGCCATCGGTCTGATCTACCTCTTATGAAAAGTTCTGACATTGGCTGTATGCCTGATTTATTTATTATGAAGCACACCTATTAAAGCCAATAGGCATTTAAGAGTGGATTGTTATTGCACCCTGTGAAAGCCGGCAGAAGTATATTGTTACATGAAATCTCACAGATTTATTTTTAGGTAAGACTTTGTGTTTATTACCCTTTGAAAAAACCTTATAGGTGCATGATTTGCATTGCATTAATTCTTTCTAGAATCTATACAAAAGGTTTAACAGGCCTAGTTGTCTGACAGGAACTTGTAATAAAAACCATATATACCACTGCTATATGTGCCAATGGTATATATAAAACACTTTAGTCATTGACTCTAGTGCCCTGTGAGTGACATTTTTCTGAATACTTGTGCACACACCCCTGAAAATGGGTGCATTTCAGAGCAAAGGCTGATGGGCCAGTCCTTTAGTTTTCCATTCTCTAGTTTCATGGTCCTTTCATTTCTTTCCCTCTTTCTTTATTTTCATGATTAAAGCTGCTTGCTTGCCTCTCAGTGTGGTGTACTGCAACATGTACAGCCACTGCATCTAAACCACTGGAAGAAATTGTCTGTAGGGTTTCATTGTTTTTAACATCGCAAAATGGTCAACATGTTAGATCTAAACGTGGCAATGAGATGCAACAATAAAACAATACACTATGTACAGTACCATTGCAAGACGACCACCTGCTGCTTTGTATATTTTTCTTTTTCTGTTTTTATTCTTTTAATTTCTTGCGTACGTTGCTGAGTTTGCAAAGCACTTTATTGTGTGGTGTGAATGAGTGAATATAAGAGATACTCGGTGATAAATAGATGCACGAGTGCAAGGATGAGTAGCAGACTGCATGTATGAAAACGTATTCTGTACCTACACTTATCAATGACTAAGGAGGCACTTTATATATAAGCCAGTCCTATTGACATTGTCAGTGCTTATCAACCTTCCAGTGGTAGCTAGACGATCTTCCTAGTTGCACATCTCATCACTCGGCTGCGCACACAAGCTAGAAACGTGTGCACACAAACATTCTGTTGCTGCACACGAGGAAGAATAATTAGAGGGAACATTGGTCACGGGTAGGTGACCTCTATCAAGAATCAATAGAAACACTGGCCCCCACTACAAGAGAGCCCGTGATCATCTCAATTATGAATCCTGGCAAAAATGCCCATCCTGCAGACGACTATCTCTATTGAATAGCAATAATAAAAGTCTAGCTTGGATCATTGCAAACTGACTCAACACAGTAATGAGGAGCTTAGTATTTCCAATGGACTGACTTCCATGCCATTTCCAGTGTATAGAGGTACACGAGGATGATACCCCCTCTGACTTTTTGCCATGGAGTATTTAGCTACATGGCTTTCCAAATAGATATGTTATATTATCACTTTATGCTAATGACATTTATGTTCTTTGTGGAAAAAATGGAGGGCGATCATTAACAAAAAAAACAAGGTATGGGGCGCTTACAGGTATGGATGTTAACTGGACAAAATAAGAAATATTCCGTCACCAACTCCTCTCTTAGGCCACCGGCCAACTACCCAATACACTGGTACAAGAGTTTAGTTATATACTAAGAGTACTTAATAAAAGGAAGAGAATCAGCTAGTGCCCAGGACAACTAAAGCACAATAATTGAAAATTAAGTGGGCAGATTGAACGGTGGATAACACTACCACTATCAATGGCTGGCAGAGTTGCTTTGAATAAAATGTTAGTCCTGCCCAGATTTGTGTACCTATTCAACCCCATTCCTCTTAGTTTAATACTTTTTTGTTAAGCTAAGGTTGGTATGTGGCGTACAAAGCCCTAGACTGAACTGGGGATTGGTCCTAATGCGATATGATAAAGGGGGTTTGCTGTCCCTGACCTGGAGAGATAATATCAGGCAGCACAGTCCCGCTATGTGTGGTTTGATCAAGTTACAGTGCACTCCAACTTTTGATAAAAAGGAACCAGGTAGATGTGGGACATTTAAAAAACAGTGTTGCAAATAAGCTACCTAAACCATTACAGCTCATACAAACCGTTCACAGCACTAATTGGTTGTGTAGGCCATTATAGAGTGGCTGGTGTGTCACAAGTATACTCCCTGACCAACCCGCTCCTTAACAATCCTGCTCTTTCTTCAACACTGGAAAAGGGCATTCAATCTAGATTAGAAAAAATTGGTCTAGTGAGACTAGGCCAGCTGTACATAAACAAAAAATACTAGAACAATTTAAAGGAACCAAGGAGACAACTGCCATATGGCTCTCTTTCCCAGACAAACATATAGAGTTTTACCACCAGCTCAAATGGTCACGAATCCTGGAGGTAGAGGTTGAATTTCTAAATTTTATGAATGCTGTGGTACAGCTATTAACAAGGTCCATAAAAACATGAGAATTGGATTTGTGAAGGATATTAAATTTGAAGTATGGAAATAAGGCTGAGCTCAAACTAAATCAGTAAACTATAGTATTAACTGCTTCATTTTAAATTTCTGAATAGACTATACTGCTCCCCCAGTTTCTTACATAGAATAGACCCAGGTAGGTCTTCCCAGTGTGAGTGCTGTATGAGCGACACAGTTGGTGACTTTTAATTGGCATGGGAGCGTACCTCCACTTATCTCATACTCTGTGAAGGTATTACAGACTACTGTGAAGACAGTAAGTACGAAGGTAAATTGCGCTCCTTTGATAATGCTTTGGGAATATGAGGGAGCTTACAATGTAAGGAAGGCTAAAGGCACATAGTAAAAAATGATATAACCTATTATATGGTGTCAGTCATAGTGGGTCAAGTTGGGAATGTCATGGCCTTTGAAAATTTAACTAGAACACAGATCAAGAAATCAAAAAGACCCTGTCATATATACATGGTAACAGTTTTTATTATGCAGCCTTGTTAGTGCTACGGAGAGGGTCCAGGAGTTACAAAGCATGACTAATGCATTTTAGTGTGGTGAAGCGGACACCAGCATTTAAATGCATGGTACATGGCAGGGCAAGTGATGTCGCTGTACATGTGTCTGTGATGCACTACGTGGAGACCTCTAGGAATTAATGACTTACACGCTAAATGTGAATACTGCTGCACTGAGTGAATCGCTTGTATCGCACAGATATGTGCATGCCATTTCATAATATAACATTATTGATACATGCTGTCCATGTCTCACAAGTGTCTGAACTAATCCTATGGTGTGCTCATGCCTGTTTCCCTTATGTCTATACTTAAATTCGAATAAATAAATATTTTTTAGAAAAACCTGTTCACTTTTGGCCTTTGCAGCAGCGCTCTTGTCATTTCCCTTCCAGGTCCAATGTAATATATCAAATTATGCTAAGTAGAGGGTTCAAGAGCTATTATGCATGACTAATTTATTTTAGTGTGGTGATGTGGAAACCAGCGGTAGAACGCGTTAGTCTGACCGCTGATGCGTGGTACTTGGCAGGGCGGAAGTCATGTCGCTGCACAGGCGTTAGTGATGCACTGCCTGAGTCCTCGCAGCGGCGCTCTCGTCATTCCCCTCCCAGGTCTAATGGCCTCTATCCATGTTTCTCCGTGCCCTTCTCCCTCACTCGTCTCCTCTTCAGAGTCCGGGGTCTGCAGCTGTCACCGGTGCTGCTGAGCGTTGTTGCTCCCCTCAAAGCGGCTCTGAAAGGACCGGGGGCTCGGGACAGACACACAGCTCCTTTCACTGACTTAGTCCCCTTGTCTCTTTCAGTTACTCTCAACCCTGTAAGGCTCGTCTTTTCCTCTTCCGGTCAGCGGGGGCAGAGACAGCACCAGCAGTGAATGCCGTCACTTCCGGCCTCTTCCTCGGCTCCTGCAGCTGTAGGGGTGGAAGGATCCTCGGTCTGTGCGGTGACCGTCACCCTCTGACCCCGGACGTCACCCCCGGCCTCGGATTGTAATCTTCACCGACCCAGGCCGAGGGGGAGAGGCCTCTAAACAGGTGTCTGCGCAGGTAGAGTCTACAGTCCACCCCCACTTCAGACAACCTGAACTCTGCACCCCCCTTCAAGCCATGAACCTCCCCCCCCCCCCCCCCAGGCTGAGGACCCTTCACCCCCCCCCCCCCCCGGCTGAAGACCCTTCACCTCTCCCCCACCCACCTCTGACCTCCCCCCTCTCCCTGTCCTCCTCTATTCTCCTCCTCTTTGTCCCACACCTCGGCCCAGAGAGCCCCTCCCTCTCAGCTTGGACGCCGAGGAGGATCCTGGGAGCAGAGAGTGAGGCCCCTGGATACAGGGGCAGGTGGGGGCTCTCTGGAGACAGGGGCAGGTGGGGGCTCTCTGGATACAGGGGCTGGTGGGGGCTTTCTGGATACAGGGGCAGGTGTGGGCTCCCTGGATATAGGCGCGGGTGGGGGCTCTCTGAATACAGGGGCTCTCTGGATACAGGGGCTCTCTGGATACAGGGGCAGGCGAAGGCTCTCTGGAGACAGGGGCAGGTGGGGGCTCTCTGGATACAGGGGCAGGTGGGGGCTCTGGATACAGGGGCAGGTGGGGGCTCTCTGGATACAGGGGCTGGTGGGGGCTTTCTAAATACAGGGGCAGGTGTGGGCTCCCTGGATATAGGCGCGGGTGGGGGCTCTCTGAATACAGGGGCTCTCTGGATACAGGGGCTCTCTGGATACAGGGGCAGGCGAAGGCTCTCTGGATACAGGGGCTGGTGGGGGGCTCTCTGGATGCAGGGGCAGGTGGGGGCTCAGTGCATACAGGGGCAGGTGGGGGCTCTGGATATAGGGGCTGGTGGGGGCTTTCTGGATACAGGGGCAGGTGTGGGCTCCCTGAATATAGGCGCGGGTGGGGGCTCTCTGAATACAGGGGCTCTCTGGATACAGGGGCAGGCGAAGGCTCTCTGGATACAGGGGCAGGTGGAGGCTCTCTGGACACAGGGGCAGGTGGGTCTCTGGATACAGGGGCAGTGGGGGCGGTACAGTGCTGTGTGTGCTCGGGGCTCACTGCAGACCCCGAGAGTACTGCGCTCTTTCGCTTCCCAGACTCAGCAGCAGCAGGGCAGATTGCACTGTGCACACCGGGCATGTGATGCACATTCAGCATTGTGCGCATCTAAAACGCCCTCTAGGGCTGATGCACCAATCCAGGATGCGGGCCAGTGTTTACTATGCATACTCTTTGTAATTAAGAGACCATGTAGCTGATATGCATGACTAATGAGGCACCCTGCGGTGATGCAGGGATTTATCCAAAAAGGGGTTCGCTTATCCCGTCATGCGTGGTACTTTGCTGAGCTGGGTGTTGGAATCACACATTTTAGTGTTGGTTTCACTCCACTGACATGCCCTGTTCGCACATTTTAAGGCTAGTGCACTGACCACCTGTGTCATGCGCTTGACAACAAAGAGCTGTGCAATGAGCATGCACGCTGCATGTGCCTGCTGTTTGAAAACAATACTGTGGCTGCTGTTATCTCAACCAGGCACTGGCAGCAACAACACTGTACATTACTTCTGTGCATCGGCTGGGCTCTCACTCCAGGGTCGCCTCCACTGTACCACGTGGCCTCAGAGCCAGGCCTTGATAAATAAAAAGTAATACAAGACCGAGCAGTGCCCTCGCATGTAGGATCGGGGTGGCACCTTGTCTGTTGGTTTTTGGCAAGGCGCTTCTCACTGTGACCACAGTGTCTTGTTGGCCGCCGGCAGCACCCAGTGCAAAGGGTGGATGGCAGACGGCAGTTCTGTTATTTCCTTGATCCCCCACTGCCCTCCCCCCAACCATCAGGAGGGTGTGTTATTCACCAGCAAAGCTCAGTTGACTTTAAAGCTGTGTGGTGTTTTTAACTTCCAGTCCACGACACTCCACACAGGGACGCCAGATTGCTTCATCTCTTTGTGGCGACAAGCAGAGAAGCACCGAGGTGTCAGTGGTTCCCACTTCTAAACTCTGCATCGAGTCACTCACACAGCCCCCAGGAGCAGCAAGGGGTGTTTTATAGCATTGGCAAAGTGGGCAGTTGTGGAGGGGCCTCTGAGAGGGTGCACTGTCTCTGTGGACATGTCTTCTTCTGCTCTTACATGATCAAGGCATGCTGGGAGGAAAGAACTAAGAAATTTACCTGATCTCATAATAGAGAAATGTCGCAAATTAAAAAATATGCAGGTCATGCTCTTTAGCTTTACCTGTCCCAGGATGACATTTTTTGCAAGTAATAAAGAGAGAATCAGTCTGTTATGTGAACAGGACAAGAGCACATAATGCTTGATCCACTGAAAGTGAAAGCAAGGATCAAAAGAAGTCACTTAGTCCCAGATATGAAGGAGAGTTCAAGGTATGTGAGTCGATATCAAGGTATCGCAAGCCTCATTCTGGCTTCCGCAGAAAAAGCTGCTGAGAAGCCCTCCGCAGAGAGAATCAAACGCTTTAGATTTAGATGGGAAGCTTCCTTTTTTTCCAAACTAAAATTGATCTAACTTTACCTTTTTCTCACACTTAATTCATCAGTTCAAATGCTGGTTAATGTTTAAAGAACGACCCTTTCCATATTGCCTTGTTAAAGACTTTACAGCATAAGGGGAGTCTGTTTCAGACATGTTTTCCTTAATTTATATTTTAGAATGAGATGCAAAAAGATCCCCGGGTTTAACTTTCCCACAGAGGATGAATGGTATTTATGTCTTAACTAGCAGCCCGTCCCGACGTTGTCCGGGAGCAAAAGGCTGCTTCAGGGCCTCAGCCCGTCCCGACGTTGTCCGGGGGTCCCCTGGAGCGCAACCGCCACCTTCAGGGCCCCAAATCAGCCAAACCGCCACCTTCATGGCCCCCAATCATCCGCACACAGTTCACCGGTCCTCCCCGCGCTTCACTTAGCCGCACACGTTCCGCCTACTCCCAGCACTTCACTGAGCCGCACACGTTCCGCCTCTTCCCATCGCTCCCGCGCTTCACCTACCTCAGCCCGACTTCACCGCTCCTCGTTCCGCCTCCTCCCATTGCTTCAATCAGCCGCACACGTTCCGCGCCTACCTCAGCCCGACTTCACTGCTCCTTGTTCCGCCTCCTCCCATTGCTTCAGTCAGCTGCACACGTTCCGCTCCTCCCCGTGCTTCATCTATCTCAGCCAGACTTCACCGCTGCTCTCCGCCGCTCGTCCCCGCGCTAGATGATGTCAGCACGCACGTCCACGTTGTTTGCTCACACGGCCGGCGCTACTTCTTAGGGACTACTTTTTTTATTGTTTATTTTTTAAATAAGGTTTTTTTTTATTTTTTATAGCCTATGTCCATCTACAGGACCCCCCCATTCCAACGCTGTATTGGGTGTTGCGATTGGTTGTGTACTTTTCGAGTTTACCTGGCTCAAAGGACACAGTTCTCTCTTTATAATAGTAGTATAGATTGCCTTGAATGATGTTTGGTAATTTGCAGCTGCATTCAGGTGAAAGCCAAGCTGTGAGCCTCCCATGAAATATGCTGCTCAGATACCCTGCACTAAAGCCAGCCTTGACTGTCTACTGACATTTTAAATTGCTGCAGCGTTAAGTCAGAAATGTGCTTTACCTCTAATTGCTTGAGCAGTCAATGCGTTAGGGGCCTAGGCATCACAAGGAAAATATATTCTATAACTACTTTGTTGGTCTTTCATCATAAGAAACTAAATAAGCACATAACTGAATGAAAGATGATAAATCATACCTGTTAAAGAAATTGATGGAAAATGCTTTTTTTTGGATACCATCATGAAACGTCAATTGGTTAATGTAATCAATGCACAGATTATGTGTGTAACCAGAGAGAGATAGAATGCAGTCTTGGTTGGCACAGTGGGGTATGGTGGCTTCTGTAGTAACACTGCGAGGTCGCAGCCTGTGACTGAAAGCACAATTTATATGTTGTATGTTCATGTCATGTAAAATTGTATTACACACATTGAAAGATAAGCTAACGCATACGTGCAGAGAAGTGTTATAAAGCTAGCATTAACTTTCTTTTTCCAGTGTTTTACAGCAGTTTCCATATAGTTATAGAGCTTTTTCATTCTTCCAAATTATGTAATTTCTGATATTTATTGCATCAGTTTTTGCATTATTGCAATCTGATATTGAGCTTAGGGGTCACTATCGACTCCGCTCTATCCCTAGGGCCGCAGGTGGGGACCGTGGTCTCGTCCTGCATTTACCAACTGCGCAGGATCAGGAAAGTGGCATATCTCTTTACACCTGATGCCCTCCTGCAGGTCATCATGGCCCTCGTCCTCTCCCGCCTAGATTTCTCCAACTCGATCTACCATGGTCTGCCTAAAACATCGATGGGCAGACTACAGGTGGTCCAAAACCAGGCGGCGAGATTGGCCTTAGGGATTCCGAAGTGGCAACCTGCCAGGCCCCTCCTCGTCACACTCCACTGGCTTCCTGTCGCCTCTAGGGCAGCCTTCAAGATCGGCTGCCTTATCTTCAAATCTTTGGCTGGTTCTTGTCCCATCTTTGTAAAATCTCTCATCCGTCCCTACTGCCCGTCCCGTAACTTGAGATCCTCCCATCTTCACCTCTTGACTGTCCCCTCTTACAAGCTCTGCAGATCTGGAGGCCGGAGATTTGCATACCTGGCCCCCAAGTTCTGGAATTCTCTCCCCCTTTCTCTTAAAATTTCTAACTCTCTGATCCTCTTTCGTAAATCTTTAAAAACTTGGCTTTTCCCTTAAACTGGTTAGTCTCTCTGTCTCCTCTACTACCAACCCATGGTGTCAGTGCGCTATATAAGCACCCCTTACGACACGATACGATACGATTTATCTGTTTCCATGCACTTCATTATTTGGTTTTACGCACAAGAAAGTGCCATTTTAAATGTCACACATTTTGCAGTTGAAGTTGACTTAAATAATAGAAATCTCACGTATAAGCAATCTGAAAACTTGGTAGCTATGCTATGTTGACCTGGAGTGGCTCAATAAAGAGACTCACTTCTTTTGTTCTTTGTTTCCGTCGCAATGTCGCATAGCAAAAACCAGTCCGGCGCAAGCCCGGCCTCTTTGTGAAACACACTGTGACATGTGGCACTGGATCAGTTTGGCTGCGGGCGGCTCGGAGGAGCCTTTAAATACACAAACGGCAAGCGCTGGGTCCAATCTCTCATGGATCCTGTTCGCTTTTGTTGTTTTTCTTACTGATGTAGGTGCCTAAACACTGAGCTGCCATTAGACATACGGGCTCCTCACTCCCTCCTGGGCTCCTTGAACCTGGATCCAGACTGTGCATTAGACTAGTGCAGTGCACCTAAGGTCATGCGCCGTGCTGAATTTGTGCTGGTGGTTGCCATTGAACTTGGGCCCACCCCCACTCCGAAATACCACACCTGCACCAGTAGCATCACCCTTGACAGTGAACTCTCCATTAATCACCAGTGCAATGCCGTTTCCTCATCCTGCTTCCGCAAGTTCCACATGTGCTGCAAAATCTGCAGGTGGCTCCCGATCTGTACCAGGAAAACGGGAACGCTGGCCCTCATCACCAACCGACTGGACTATGGCAGGCCTCGAAAAATTATAAAAAGTTTACTAGATCTGCAGGTCTAGTGACTTAAATAATCTATTCAACCTATTTGTAATGCTCTTGACCCATAAACTGGTTTTAAATGGGGTGAACGTGGGCAACTATTTTAATTAATTGAGCCGCATTTTTCTTCATTATCACATATGAGAGCACCTTCAAATGTGCGACTTTAGCATGTCTGCTGTACAAAAAACTATTTTATTTGATTTAATAGACAAAACCTTTTTTCTTTGTATAATACAAATCTAGCCACATATAGAATAAACATGACCCCTGACTTGCCTCTTAGATCATTAACAGCAGTGCCATCAGGGCGGGGGCAGGAATGTTTCTCAAATCATGTTTAAACACTATCACTTTTAATAAACACATAATTAAAGCATGAAGTGGTAGCACACTGTCATATGTAATCAGCAGATTTTACATTGATATGGCCACAAACTTTCCCACTAACATGCAGCTTTACTGGTAAAACTATATAGTGTCTAAACAATAATGTTTGGAGATATCGTTTCTGCAAATATGTGTCAATATCACCAAGAAAGTTTTCTGGTTTGTTTTGCTCCTATTAAACTCCCTGTTTGCATCACGCTTCTTAATTACAAAAAAATTGCTTTCATAATGCCTGATATATTTTGAAATATTTGTAATATTAATTAACAGGCTATTTATTTTAAATGTTATGTGTTAGAGAAAAATAACTGACATCTTCAGATAGCTCACTAAACAAAAACCTTTAACTTTAATAAGAGAGAGAAAAATAAATTCAATTTTCCAAGCAGCAGTTAGTAAAAAGACCAATTAACATTTTAGACAGCAAATGTGTCAAGGTAAAAACAAGATTTAATGGTATCTTTATTGCTCATTCACTTTCGGATTGAACAGAATACCTGCTCATTTCCATCCTAAATTCACTCTCCAGGTGGGACTAATAGGTGATAAAAATGGCTCGATCTGATAAAATTTTACTTGCAATTTCGAGTGGACACGTACATTCTTCGAGGCCTGTATGGCAATGCACTCTATGCAGGCACCACCAACTAGGACATGCAAAGACTCTAGACCAGAGGTCTTCAAACTTTTTTACTATGAGCCCCCCCTAAGCAAAATGGTTTGGAGTAAGGCCCCCCTCCAAATCTTTATGGCAAGTATTGGGGAGCGGGAGGGACATGGCTGAATATAGGGAGCGGGGCTTATGAGATGTTATCAGGAATACTTTTTCTATAGCTTATGAACTGCACTAAGTATGAGACTTATAAAACAGCAAATGCATCAAACAAAAGCAGATGTTATCCCAAACAAACTGCTCCCCATAATTGTGAGGTTGTGAGCCCCTCACACGCATTGACCCCCATGCAACTACACCTGCTGCACTAATGATAACTGCAGTTCTGAGTAGCAGGCTTTCTCCTCTGTATCTTTTACCTCTGCCCCACCATGACAGATCATCACCTCGGTCCTAATGCTTGAAAGAAAAATAAGCTCTGATGCCCCCTTTTTAAAGGTAGACAGTCATAACTGTGATGCAGTGGGCCCCTCAAACCCCTGGGCCCCAGTCCAGCTGCATCTCCTTCCTTAATGATAACCAGCAGTGGCCACTTACACTTTTGGCAGCAGTATCAGCTTCACTAATGAATTTCCCTTAAAAAATAAAAACACTTCTATTGTCCGCTTCTTTGTGGTATCTCTCTGAAGTTGTCGTCTCCGGCCATTTGTAAACATAAAAATGAGTCCTGATACAGTGCTCCCTATTCTGGGCCTTCACTTTGACAATATCTATGAATCTCGCTCCTTTCTTGTTTCCTAGACCATTGCTGGGAGGCCCCAGGGATCAAGAGGATTAGGGTTCTGCATCTGAATGCAACCCTGCTGGGCTTCTACCTGCCACCCCATGGACTCCGCTTTCACAAAAACTGCCCCTGAATGGTTATAACTACTTTGAGGAGTCTCTGCCTGAAAGCGAAGGGTGTGGTGGTAGTGCAGAAAGTTAAAGAAACCAGCCATTAATTGAAGTGCATTGTGAGTGCAGAGTGATCACTGTGAGTTCAGGGGGGGGGGTGAATGGTTTGAGTGCATGGGGAGTGCATGGGGAACAGTGTGAGGGCATTGTGATCACTGTGAGTGCAGGGTGAGTGTAAAAGTTAAGGATGAAAATGAGGAGAGTGTTGTCTGAATGCAGGGTACATTTCAAGACACTTGAAGTATGTCTGCATGTTATTGACGGCGGCGTAGCGTTTCACATATAAGTTAAACTGTTGCTTTTATGGCATTAACCAGGGATCAAGGGTGGAGGAAATAAATAATGTGCTGATCCTGCAACAAACTTACAGTTTTATGGTTAGGGTTGTCAGCTCATTATTTTGATGTCCCAGGCGGTACATAAATAAGCACTCACTAAAGCTGTATTTACAGAATTTATCTGTGCATCTTTGAACAGCAAATATTAATAGAAAGCACTTTAAATTGTGTTCTAGGGCTGCCTGAAAGATCCATGACTGATAATTAAAAGGAACAAAGACAGAGAAGTCACATTACAAATAAATACATACTACTTTATTTATAAACCGCATTTAGTGCCAAAACAAGCAATTTGCAGGATGTTTATGAAACACATGGCTGGCATTTTTCTTTTGGCAACTTTTAACCCTGTGGATGTTGCCGCCTGCCTGTATAAATCTAAAAGAAACTACTACTTTTCCAGCTTGGCTGCTGTGCTCTTCTAATGCAGCCCAAAGTGCAACATTCCACACAATTGCCTGGGAGGCGTTTGTGATAGTTGAAAAACAAGTATGGGAATATTTTAGAGAAAGTTAAACATTTTTCAAATAGTTACAAACAGGTTTGAAATGGTGTAATTTGGCTTCTCTGTGCAGACAAGGGGCTGCTGCCCTAAAGTTACCTCTGAAGACAGAAGACTAGGGGGCAGATTTACAAGCCCCTTGCGCCACTTTTGCGTAATTATTTCCATGTTAAAAAGAATGCAAATGTGGCGGAAGGGGCTTGTAAATCTGCCCCTAGGAGTATCTCATAAACCCCAAAAGTACTCCAGCCCTCACAGTAAGCAAACAAGCATTTGCAATGCAATAGGTCTCTCATTATTTAAGTTTGAGCTATGGGCATTGCTAAATAATGCAACACCAATAGCTCAAACATTAATAATGCCAGACCTATTGCACTGCAAATGCTTGTTATTCCTGTGAGTGGTTGTGTAGGCAGGGCCCCGTGCACTGTTTGGCCTGGGGGCTTAGAATGCTGTTAAGACGGCCCTGGATGCAGCACGTCTTATGTGGGTGATGTAGGTTTGAGATGCATGAGGCTTTAAAGACATGCTCCATGTACGGATTATATGTCACTAGCAAACTTGAATACATAGAAAGCAACTCTGCACTTTGCAGCTGGAGGGATAACCATTCCGAAGGTATGGGGTATTAGGGCAGGGGCTGGTGTGGGACCAATGCAGAAAGAGAATAAGCAGATATCGGATGTGAGGGAGAGGGACACCTGAGGAAATCTCACTGGGGCGCTGTTGGTACAGGTCCTGTAATTTGAAGGATTACAGACTTATTATTATTTTCACTTACTTTTATGTCCATGTTATATAGATTACAGTGGTGCAGGGGATATTTTGCACCCATATTTACAGCTCCCGACATTTACGCTGTCTGACCACTAGAAAATAAATTGCCACTTGTTGAACTTTACATAAGTGCAAAATGGCGCCATAGTTGGTAAAACGTAACAAACCCAGGCCCCTGTGATTATTGCCAATTATGCCGTTTTGGGGCTAGTAAAAGCTTCTTAAAATGAAGCCTCTTCTTATTTTGTGATCACAGCCTCCACATCCCACTCAGATGGGTTCGCCTTTGACTGTTGTTAATCTTTCTGTTCCTATTTTCGCTCTTTCATCAGTTCTCATTGTTTCTGACCGTGGATGGGTGCGGTGGTTCAAACAGTTCATGCTTATAATAATATTGGAGCAGCTGTCTTTGGTTCTCGCTTAAACATTTGTGATCTTTGCCTGCTGCTTCTGTGTTGCTTCATATTTCACTCCTGCGGTGCCTCGTTCCTGTTTTAGAAAGCACTGGGCAGGGATGGGATTTAAGAGAATGTCAAAATGTATTTTGTGTTGCTCTACTGCCCGTGCGTGTGGCGCTGGAAACTATGAAAATAAAATGAAACATACTTACAAACCCTCACTAGGGAGGGAAACAAGGAGTTAACTCTGCTTTTCCACAGGATCAGGCTTTTTCACAGTTAAAAAATAACAAGAACATTCACACCTGGGCGTGCTAAGAGGCGCGTTCAGCAGCAGTTAACACCTTCTCGGCTGTTGCTTAACAGGGCTTACACGTTTGCTCAAGTTACTTGTTCTGGAACAACGGGCACTCACCACAAACACGCAGATGGTGGGAAAAAAACACGCCAGCCAGCTGCTGTCCTCCTCATTGGTGGTACGTCACTGATGACGTTCCTACATGCTGATTGGAGAAAGCCGGATCAGCAGCAAATCGAAAATCCTCATTCGAAATGGGTGAAGACTTGCGACGTGGGACAGTAGAGGAAAAAGATAGCAAAGGTAAAATCTTAGGGAGGAGTGCGCGCCCCCCCCCCCTGGGATGGTGGCACCCCCCCCCCCACACACAGATTGAAGAACTCTACTCTAGAAGATCCAGAACACAGCCGTCAGACTGATCTTCAACCTGCCCAAGAGAACCCACATCACCCAGGACCTGGAAGACCTTTACTGGCTACCGGTCCAGAAGAGATGCCATTTCAAGATTCTGACCCACGCCTACAAAGCCCTCCACGACTAAGGACCTGCCTAAATGAACCACCGCCTGCACTTCCACCAACACTCCTCCCAACCCCCGGAGCCTTCACTTCGCACACCCCGCTCTTGCACAGATCCCTTGCATACTCTGATGCTGCACCGGAGGACGCTCCTTCCCCCACATCGCCTCCTCCACCTCTGCAAAGCACCCTTGCTGACTGACTTCAGGAAGGGGCGCAAGGCCCGGCTGTTCGACTGAAGCTCTCAACAAGCGCCTGGATGCCCTCTCGGGTGACAATCTGCACGCTACATGTATGACTTGATTGATTGATTCAATTGCTGCATAGCCCCAGATATCGCACATCTTCAAGCGTTAGTAGTTGAACTGTGGTTATTGAAGGTCGGTGTGAAAACGTCTTTTCAAATAAAATCCTGCAACACTTTATCATTGCAAACAAATAGGTCATCATTCTGTGTTATGTAGGATATTTTTTTTACATTTCGGAACCATTATGTTTTATATGGAAAAAACTAACTCAATACTAAATGAGGTGTAAGCTTTGTAAAATAGAGTAGACAAAGGCAACACACAGTGAAAACAGGTGAAACACTAACATGGATAAGAGGTGGTAATTTGTTCAGTGTTGTATTGGCTATGGATCATTGTGTCCTTGGAAAGAAATAGATTGAGACTTGTCACACAGAAGTATTGAAATGCACACACATACACCCAGAAAATATAGGAATGTCACACATGAAAAAAATGCAAATCTGACAGCCATGCTGACCCAGACTGTTCACAGAAACTCCCTTCACAGAGTGCCCCTAGTGCTGTGTGGAGCATGGGGTGCAGGCAGGCAGGGCCGGGTCTTATCTTTCCCAGGGTGGTAGTGTAGTAACACATGTATAGCATTTTGATCATCCTAACAAATGTGCAGAGCACATTTTCAAAGGACGTAGCACAGTTTCCCTGCGTTGTGCTATGGATTGAACTGCATCAGGTATTTATGGATAGTGTTTTGATGGACATGAGGACCAGAGTTATCATTTTATCGTGTTTGTCATTGCAACGGTGCATGGATTTGATGCGAAAATGGGTGAGAAATAAGACATTTAAACTTGGGTGCCAGTGTTTGAATGGGTACAGACTGTGTGAGTAAATTATAGTTTGTATGGCGATTGTTTTGATGTTCTGGTATGGAGAGTCTGTATGCAGAGTCTGCTCAGGCCACGCCAGAGCAAGTGTGTAGCTTTGTCTGTGCACCAGTGTAGGGGAAAAGTGAGAGAAAAGATGTACTCATCACTGCAAGTGCTTACCTGCCAGTTTTGGTCTGGTCTTTCTTGGATGTGAGCATAGGAAGTTCCCAGACATGAGATGATACCAGTGGTATAATGAAAGGTTGTATCCGCCCCAAGAGTGGTATCATACCACTCTTGGGGTGGGTACAATGTTTTATTATTTACAGCACGGGTGCTAATAAACATTTTTGTAGGAGACACAAAACATTGGTGTGCAGCAGTAGCAGCTTCTGCATTAGGACATTGAGCCTCCACCCTTCTGATTTTCAGCTCTGGATTTTTTTCCATCTGTTCTTACACGTAATATGTACTTTCCCTTAGAGCATCAATTGCAGTCAGGCAATTATGGAATGACCATTGCGCGTGTATGGGATTCTTTCTGATAGTGCTTATCTTTTTACTTTCTTGATTGTCGAAAGAGAAGCTGAAGGAGTGACCTCATCATGCCAATGCAATTTAGTCTCAAAGGGCTTTGCCATGATGCAGTCAGACCCTATGATACTTCCTTGGTCTCTGTTTGCTTTGTTTGTTTTAGTTCAGTAACACAGGCCAACTACACGTCTTTCTGAGTAATCACATGTTTTATTGTTCTCCATTCATCATATAGACTCACATTCTTTAGAAAGTCCTTAAAGTCCTCACAGGATTGTTTCTTCTATTTTCCCTAGGCTTAGGCCCTGCAGACTCCTACTTGGCTCCAGAGAGCGGCTATGGCTCCACTTCCAGTGGCCTCAGATTAAAGGAAAATGTAAGTGTCATTTTAGCACAGGTCAATAATAAAAATCTCAATGATTGGATAGCCGATTCTTCACATCTATTCCTGTTCTTTCCAACTGTATCTTTTCCAGCCAAGTTCTTTCTATGGTACACTTGTGTTTCTTTCTCTTTCTTTCGCCTGCCTATTTTATCCTTTCTTCTGCTTTGTTTCTTATTTCTTCACACTCTTTTCTCTTCACCTCCCATCACCACAAGAATAAGTCCATTATTTACATTATTTAGACCATCAAGCCATACTTCTATAAGAAAAGAAACCCAGTGATTTTAGAGCTCGCCGTGTTAGCAGGATTCTATGCAAGGTTTTCATGTTTTTGCCCCCAGTTGTCCTCCATGGTCTCCGCGTCAGCCTCTACCTGTACTCTTCCCGACCTGTTCCTACCCCTGTCACTTACTGGGTCAGTCACGGTCCTCATCAGAACCATGGTGGGGCCACAGCGTTTCCAGGTGGAGTGCAGGCTCCCGTCTCAGTTGTTGGTCTGCATTTTGAGGTCTACCTCTTGGCTCTGTGGTCCTCCTTCCCCCAACAGCAGCTCCTCAGTTTCGATTCCTCCTGGCTGTCATCTGTGCTGTAGCTCCTCATTGTGTTCCCTGTGCAGCCGTGAGTCGACTCCTCACTGGTGGTCCTCCGCTTCCCAGGTCTTGGGATCAAAGATTGCCAGCATGAGAGAACCTTTTATAGTCCTTTGTTTGTTTTCCCTCTCCATGTCTTTCCTCTGTATTGCTCTTTCTGTCTTCTAGTTTTTCCTTCTTCCCTGTTTGTCAGTCTTTCTGCTATTTCTACATTTTCCTCTCTTCTTCCTTTGCAGTTCTTTGTCTGCTGAGGGTATCGTTGGGACTCCTCCTCCTTAGGTACGTACTCCCATTCAGCTCATTGTTTCCTAAAGACCAAACTGCCAAATCATACATTGTTCCTTTAGCTCTCTGTAACCAAAAAATACAACTCTGTACTTCACTCTCCATACTACTAGAAAGACATAATTAAAACCATATGTTGAATAACTAGCACATATTCAACCAACATGTTGTAGGCTAGTTTAGCATATGTTTTACTCTTGACACACAAAAAACATGAAACCAATATATAGGCATTTTCATTAACGCTGTGACTAATGACTGCATATTTTAGACCCTGAGCGCACTACACATGGTTTACATTGCCCGGACATACATGTACTTTTCTTTCTGCAAGGCTATGGCAAAAGTTAATTGACACCAAATGACTGCCCACAGCTCAGATGTCCTATGGTGTATACAAGCTATTTTTTGTGTATTACCATACCGTCCTCTACGAGTTCCTCATACTCAAACATATGATGCTCAGCTTCCCTATCCACTCTACCAGCAAGGGATAATGAAACCCAAAATTCATAGGGAAGCCACACTTCACATCAAGGGGCTTAATGTAAAAAGCAAAACCTGTGCTGCTCTTATACATCTTTTATAAGTGACCGTCATGTCTTACCACCAGTTCTGGTGTCTTAATCAACACGTACACTTCAGCGGAATGTTTGTAGCCAGACTTCACTTTCACTCTCGCAATGCCAAGTCTTCAAGGAACCAGGCAGATACTTAGGCAGTGGACTCTCAGCTGGGGGTCATTTGTCTCTGTGGTTGTTGTGCTTGGAATGCTCTTCAGGCAGAAACTTGAGCCGTGGATTGTCAGATGGGGTCATTTGTCTCAATGTGGATGCGTTACTTGGAATGTCCTTTCAGGCAGATACTTAGGCAGTGGATTGTCAGCTGGGGCTCATTTGTCTCAATGTGGATGCGGTACTCGGAATGTCCTTCAGGCAGATACTTAGGCAGTGGATTGTCAGCTGGGGGTCATTTGTCTCTATGTGGATGCTGTGCTTGGAATGTTCATCAGGCAGATACATAGGCTGTGGATTGTCAGCTGGGGTAATTTGTCTCTGTGAATGCTGTGCTTGGAATGTTCATCAGGCAGATACATAGGCAGTGGATTGTCAGCTGGGGGTCTTTTGTCTCTATGTGGATGCTTTGCTCGGAATGTTCAGCAGCCTGCTTGGCTCTGGAAGCCAAATTAGTTTCCCAGTAAATTCAGAATCTTACTTTGAACTAATTGCTGTCGGAGGCATCTCATACACTCCCACTACAAGCTTCCCGAAACATCCAGTGAGGAGCTCTATTGCCCAAAGTATTTTCAGGCCAGTAATCGGACCTTTTATTGGAATTTGGGCCTCAAAGCATCTGTTAATGAAGGCTGCAATCAGACTACTTACTGGAGCAAAACACATTGGGAAAGCCAGTGAGTCTCGCTTTTGGGAGCAAGGCCAAAACAAATGTGTGTCAGTTTTAGATGCACACATGTATGATGCACAAGCATGAGAGTTTGTGGAAAAATTGAGGCAGAATGAATATCCTGATCAGATTATTACAAAATGCTGTAAGCGAGCCAAGAACCAAAACAAAGAAAGACAGAGATCCAATAGAAATTACACCTAAGATCAATCCTCTAACTTATATTATTGTTTCACATTAGGAAAATCTTTACCAAAAAAGCAGGCATATTATCAACTCCAGGTCTTTTAACTTTCAGAAACCTAGGTTTGCGCACAAAAGAGGCTGTAAAGTACGGGATCATTTGGGCCACACTCTAACATACGCACCACCCACTAGGATAAACTCAGTATTGTTGTACTGTTGTGGTACATTTTTCTTGTGGCTCCTGTAATTTGTGTCATCTGACTAGTCCCACTAAGCCCATTGATTTTGGCCTAGATAAACAATGGGTGCTGAGAAGACACACCAATTGTAATACAACATACGTGATGTTCATGATCGCTTGTTCATGGAATTTGAGATTTACTGGGACAACCAGTAGGAAAATCAAGGTCTGGATAGGAGAACATAGGAGCAAAGTCCAGTGTAAAAAGGTTACAACTAAGATGAGCAGTCACTTTTTGACACCTAATCGCACCATTGATAGCTTACAGTGTGTTGTTCTGGAGACGATGGGTAAGGGCAACAAGAAAATAGACAAACTTCTCTTAGAAAGAACTTTAGATTTACTGCCCCCAGATGTTCCAGATTTAACTCGATGGCAATGGTTGGCTCTTTGATAACAAGCAAATATTCGTAAAGTGCTACGTTTTTACACATTTTTATTTGAGAGAACCTTCCACCCCCTGTTCTGTGTGTAGGGTTTACATCCCTGTTATTTCTCTGACATGGACTATTGCTACATTGGATGAAGCAATAGCTGGGATTGCTAAATGCAGGGTTCGTTTTCTGTGTAACGACTGTGGCCACAGTCGCTATAGCACTCCTTCTGAAATGCTCCTTTTGTTTTTGATTGGCACAGTCTTTAATTTCAGGATTATAATGATTTTATTTCTTTGGTTGTTTGTTTGCAGACATTCATCTAACGAGGTACTCCTTGACCCTCTAATTCACCACATTCAATCTTTCCGGCTTCTATGACCATTACGTAGATCTCATCACCAACCCCACTGAGTGGAAGCTTTACATACAGTTCAGGTTTGGAACTTTACCTCCTACAACATTTACAGCAAAATGGTCTGCTTCCACTGAGTCACCCTTGAAGTGCCCTGTCTGTAAGACCTCGAGGGAGTCTGTTGCTCACTTCTTGTTTGCCTGCCCTGTATATGAAAGATCAAGGCGGTCTTGGTTAAGACCAGTCTGTGCCCAAATGGGCACAGCAAGACATATTGAAGCTCTCAGGATCCTGAGGACTAATTAAACCCACTTTTATTTGGGCAGCGGCAAAAGTCTTGGTCAAGGCCTGGCCATTGAGGTGTAAATTAATGGTCCCTTCCTCCTAACCCCAACTCACACGCTAATACTCTATGACCTATGGTATAATCTTTTCTCACCATTGCACTGTACGGGGGCTTTTATTTCCGACGCTCATGGTGGACCCTTAGAGGTTTTTGTAGGGTTGGTAATTTGGCTGTGCCCGTTGTGCTTTTCTTTTTTCCTCTGGTAGATGGTTGAGCCTAGGGCACAAGCTCAGTGGCACAGGTATCATCGACTACTGTGGATCCTACACTATGCTGTTGCTAGACCAGCTGTGCTGTGAGTTCTAAAAATTATTGGCTACTATGCATCTAGCATTTTAGGTAATGTATTTCATGATTATCTTGCAATTTATACTTTTGAATTTTTACTGCATTTCATTGCACAAACGCCCTGTCTCCCTGGCCGCTGAGGCTGTTACCAATCTGCTGCCTACTGAACACTTCTGCTTCAGAAATGTCCTTTTCCATTGGGCACTAAAATTGTCTCCCATCCGCTGCTCATTGAGGCCACTTCATTCACAATGCATTTTAAACTCTTGCACTGTGCATTTTGCCCATCTGTGTGAACCCTCTTGCAAGCTAGACTGTTTACTATCAAATCTGGACACTTGGATACCGAACACAAGAATTTAGTTTGTTCCTCCAATTTGTATTCTTTTAAACGTTTTATTGTTTTATCTTTCTGTAATTGTATTTCAATCCTTGCACTTTTTTGCAAAACTTTGATGGCTCATATTGCGGAAATAATGTTTGATACATTGTGAAATTAGAGGATGTCTCCATCATAATGACCACTTAGACCATGTTCCCTCCAATTGGTCTTAATTTGACCTGAATATGAAGACAACGTCACTCATTCACACTGACTCCTTTTTGGCATCCATCGGTCTGTTGAAAAACATCACATGGACCACTTTCCTCTTTCTTTTTGTTTACAAGAGAAATTGCATTGAGTCCTTCATCAATGACTTGGACTGCCACCTTGCCCATCCCATTTCACGAACAACGCGACGCACACATTGACACTACGTAGGGGGCTGGTCCTTATTTGTACATGATGACTGGGTATCCTTCAAGACATCTGCCACTGCGTTAAAACTTTAATATGTATGCACGGGTTTTAAGGTAACCATAGCTTGGACCGTTGGGCTGGTGCCTTTGATGGCTGTGCTGAAACCTAAAGCACCGCGCCCAGAGGCAAAGCGGGCACCCTTGCAGGAAAGCATGTTTATCCTGCAATAGGAGAAAATCATTAAAGAAAATAGTGCTCACACACTGTAAATAAAACAACACAAGTAAAAGGGCAATCAGTACTCCTGGGAGGTTACATACGTAGAAAAGGTGGAACTAATGAGGGACTTCTAATCCATTTCATGAATCAAAAACAACAATTTAGAAAGGACTGTAACATGAGCCAATTGAAAAGTTGAAGAGCTTCAAGTCCATTCCTGAATTCAGCATGTCTTGCCGCCCAGGCTCAACCTAAACATGAAAGTCCATCACATCAGACATTTTGTGTCTTACAAATTGTAATAAAGGGGAATACTCTATCCTTCCAACAACAAACCCATTCAATATCTCCGCGATTAGACTCTCTACGGCTTGAACACATGCAAATACTCTAACAGAAAGTCCATTACCTTATTCTCAAGGGTGCAGTGGAATTGGTTCTGGAGCCGGAAAAGGGACAGGGATGATCTCTCTGATCAGTTGCTCCTTGAGGGAGTGCTGCAGGCGGTGGAGGGGCAGGGTGGGGGCCAGTAAACTCCGGCATACGGCCGAACAGAGTTAAGTAAATAAATAAATAAAACGATTTGCATGCGCGTGCTGCAACTTCAAATGGCAATGCAGTGCGCACAATGTAATTTATTTTCATTTATTTGTTTATATTGGTTATTTACTTAACTCAGTTCGGCCATATGCCGGAGTTTACTACACCCCACCCCCTGCCCCGCCCAGCAGCACTCCCTCGAAGAGTCGCCACTGTGCCTGATATTTTCTGATCCCCAAAAATGATAGCAGGTTATGACCGATCCTTAACCTCAAGAGTTTGAACTGTTTACTCATAAAGGAGATGTTCAAAAAGCTCTGGTCTGCTAGTGCTGAATGCCGAAGACTGGATGGTGTTTGTCGATCTGTAGGATGCCTATTTCCACATTCCTATCCTGAGATCACACAGGAAGTATTTCCAGCTCATTTTAGGATCAGAACACTATCAGTTCAAAGTCCTAGTGCTTGTCCTCACTTCCGCACCACGAGTCTTCATAAAGTTGATGCAAGTGGTAGCAGCTTGGAGTTCTGGACTTTTTGGTTCTGTCCAGAGGTGTCAGGGAACAACACCCAAAGACCCCGGAGTTCCACCTGCCTTGGTGCGCAAATGAACAGAAACACGGGCTTCTCGATGGTGGCGTCAAAGACCAAAGGTTTATTACTGCAGGGACACAGAAGTCACAGAAACCACACATGGGCAGTATCTAGGAGCCTGTTCGATTTGTACAAAGAGGGTTGCTCCTTATATACAGAAAATTGGGCTTCGGGCAAATTCTTCACATGTTAGTACATTCCCAAACCTTTGTGTCCTAAACAATAAATATTTGGCGTTGCACAGGAATCGTCGACAATATCTGATGACACAACATTACGAATGAGAGGTTCCCACTTTTCCATCATAATCTCATGTCAACTTTTCATTCAGAACCCGGACCGCCTCATCGTAAATTTCGTTACCTCCCCCTAATAAAGTTTCAGAAAGAAAGGAACGGAGCCAGGTGTGGAAGATAGAAAAGTGGGATATGAGATGTTTGTGGGTTGTAAATGGGCAAGGCTACCGGCTTCGGCCGCCTAATCATGATCAGGACAATGGACACGAAGACCAGTTTAACAGGACTGGCCTCGGGCAGAGGAGGCAGCCCTTGTCGAGTCATGCAGCTACAGCGTGATCTGTTTTAAGGTGCACGTGTCATGAAAAAGGTGAATCTCCGGCTAAGGCTACGTGTCCTTAATCGAAATGAAGTGATCAGAGGTTATTGCGTATGTGAGGGCAAGAAACACAAAATGGCTGCCATGATCTAAGATGGATGCCATGGGTAGATCAGAAATGTGTTTGTAACATGAGTACTCTTGCTCGTAGCGTAGCGAAAACACCAGGATATGCTAAATGGATCATTTGCGGTTCGCTGATACCAATATTATGTATTTCCGACAATATTGAAAACACGGGTTCAAATCGTCACAGAACCTCAGACCCTCCTTTTGCCCTTACATAGGCAATTACTCAGTCTATGTCAGAGTCTAATTCTATGCTCATCAGGTCAGTGACATGCTGTTGTATCATCATCCTTTCTCGTGCCTTTTCTCCAAACGCAGGTGGTTTCCTAAAACAGGTTGCAGCACAAAGACTACACAGAGCTGGACCACACTGGATAATCAGGCAGCATGAGAAGAGGAATACTAAGATGACACCAATGACCATCAGAACCTTCCATCCCCACGCTGATATCAGAGTCCAAAACCACTCCATGAAGGACCAGTTTCCCTTGTCTACATGAATAGAGTCGGAAATTTTGTGTAGCTTCGAGATCGCCTCATAGACTGTTGGAGCATTATTAGGAATAAAGACACAGCAGCTCGATTGGATCATTCTGCATACCGCACCTCGATCTGCAAGTATAACGTCTAGAACCATACGGTTCTGCAACGTCATGAGTCTATCCGCCTGAAGCTCAGCTGTCAAATTGCTAAGGGCACCAGCAGTTTCGGTAATAGTAGATTCAACTACCCGTGTTAGCTGACGTATGTTTCTACTGTTGGCCATAGGCCCCCAGAACGGAAGGAAGCCTTTAAAGAAGTCTCCAGCTTCCTGACCAGCAGTATCTTCCTTGCTGAAGACACCTCTCGCTACTCTGGTCCTGTGGTAATCAGATGAAGCAGTGTATGTTGGGGGCAACAATCGAGCAATATAGCATGAACCTGAAAAGTCAGCAGGCAACCATGTATATGCTCTGTCTCGACAGATGAAGTAGGTACCCCTAGCAGTAAGAAAGGCAGGGGAAGAGTTAGCCGGAAACACATAAGTCTCTACGCACTCACTCCTCCCTAGCTGAGCTCTCGGATTTCTCCCATTACCTTGCAAACAGACCTGACCTCGGTGGGGTACGACCCAGATTGGAGTTGAGCTTTTACGCTTGCTTTCTCCCAAACTAAGGCGATACTCTTAAGAATTCCAACTTAAATATACTCGCAATTCGTCTCTAGGGTAAGATGGAGTATTATTGACATCCTTGATCATGTCAATAATTCCCTGTACTAAAGCTTTGTTGGCAGAGTTATATTTAGTGGAACGTGGTGGACGTGGAGGATAGGTTTCAAGGGCATAAGCAAAGATGGTTTGAAGGGCCTGAAATGATCCATTGTAGCTGAAAGGCAAAACCAGATAGGGAATACCTTTATCCATAGTGTGGGGTATCAAGCCACACACCCAGCAGTCTGTAGTGTTAACTACCAGTTGGTGTTGATGCAAGAGCTGTACAAAAGTGTTATTGATGAATTCAGAGCATCGAGCTTGCTCATGTTCAGGAAACGAGTGAAAAGAGTGTATAGAGGAAACAGTAGAAGTAACAGGATCAAGGGGAGGTACTGTAGTTACTGGTACAAAAATCAAACTCATACCGAAAACGATTCCACCCACCAACATTATCAAAACAATCAAAAATGTAATGGCACATTGTATTAAAAAACATTTGCTGTGAAGAATTCTGTAATGTCTGTTTCTGCGAACATAAATCACATTTTCTCGTTACAGCGCAGGAAGCTCCATCTTCTACAATCCGCTCGCGACCACTGATGATGTGTACGTAGATGAAAATGCCTCTATCAGCCCTGGGAGTTCCCAGAACCAACAGAAAGATCGACCTTGTGTCAGACCCCCGCATATTCAACTAGGCACACAGCCACGACCCTACGGCTACCCAGACGGCAAGGCAATTTTAAAAACAATAAACAATAGCAAACTTCCTGGCTGAAGGCAAAAGTTCAAAATTTCAAAAATATCACAATGGGCAGTTGCCTGCTTTATTTGTCCATATTACGAGGTCGTAAATTGTATCTTTGCTTCGCAGGTACTGTTTGATCGGCAAATAGCATATCACTAGTAGTTGTTGCAGTGTTCAAGTTCGCAGATGACAGAGTTTTTCCTGATGCAGGGGACAAATGTTCAGAGTTCAAAGGAGTCGTCTTTTCAGTAGGAGAGTCAGAGTTTGGAGTGTCGGTGATCAATTTGGCATCGCTGAAAGGGATGAACTTTGGCGTACGTTCAAATTCGGAGGCACCAATTCCCTTCTTCACCCAGTCGTCGTAAGGAAGTGGCAAATGTACACGCTTGACATGAGATGCGTGCACCCAATGCTTGCGACCAGCTACACGAACTGCTGTTCTTGTTGTAAGCAGGACCTGGAAGGGGCCGATGTATCTGGGCTGAAGGTTCTTCGTCCTCGCGAAGTTTCTGATCACGACTTGATCGCCGGGTTTCAGCTGATGACCTGGACTCTCCGGAGGCTTTGGCAATGCATCGAAAACCTGTTGGTGAATAAGACTCAATTTAGCAGTCAAGTCGTAAAGGTAGTCTATCAACATAGGGTATTCTAGAGAACAAAACTCTTTAGGCCTCGGCACACCCCAAATATTTGCCGGGCGGCCAAAGACTATCTCATAGGGGCTAAGCCCCACTCTAGAATGTACAGTTGCTCTTGTTGATAGCAAAGCCAAAGGAAGTGCGTCTGGCCAGGGTAAACCTGTGGATGCTTGTATTTTAGCTAGTTTCAGCTTGAGGGTGCCATTGTAACCCTCCACTAAACCAGCAGACTGGGGATGATTCGCACTGTGGAACTTCTGTTTTATGCCTAGGCCGGCACACACACTCTGCATAACTTTCCCTATAAACTCACTTCCGTTATCTGACCATACAATCCGTGGCATTCCATATCTAGGGAAATATTATTTGAGAAGAATTTTGGCAGTTGATAGGGCAGTATTGTCCTTTAGTGGGTATGCTTCGATCCATCTGGAAAAAGCACAGACTACCACCAGGACGTATTTCAGATTATTACAGCGATCCATGTGAATGAAGTCTAACTGAATCACTTCAAAGGGGCAGGAAGGAGGAGCGAAGTGACCAGCAGGAGTTGGGGTTCCCTTGCCAGGATTATGCATCAGGCATACCATACAATTTTTCACCACTCTCTCTGCACATTTACTGATCCCATCATTCTTCCAGACTGGAGCCAGCATCTTACAGATTCCTTTAGAACTTATATGCGCTACTCCATGCGCCATTGTCACCACTGCAAGTACATACGCATCAGGCAACATCCAACGCTGCTGTTCTGTCAAATCAATCCAACACCCATTCGAATCCAACTTGCCCGTACTTTCTCTCCATACACGTTTTTCTTCCTCAGTTGCCTCTTTCTGAATCTCTTTCACACTTTCCATTGTATCCTCACACATTCCAGACTCAGCAATCCATCTCGCAGACGTAGCAACATACATTCTGCTCATCATGTCTCTAGCTGTCTGTTTAGCAGTTTCATCAGCAAAAGCATTCCCACGACCAACATCATCCGTGATTGCTTTATGAGCACTGCACTTCACAATCGCAACTTCAGTCGGCAAGGTTAGAGATTCCAACAAGTCGTTAACTAGCTGACCATGTTGAATCTTAGTCCCATGGGACGTAATGAAACCTCTTTCTTTCCACAAACGGCCAAAACTATGGGCCACGCCAAATGCGTACTGACTATCTGTGAACACATTCACTCTCTTTCCCTTAGCTAAAGCACACGCTCTTGTTAGAGCTATTAATTCTGCAGCTTGGGCAGAATTCTGACTCACTCTTGCAGTCTCCACAATCGTCTTCAAAGTCGTTACTGCGTAAGCAGCAGTCACATCACCATTCTCTAATTTAAAACATGACCCATCCACATATAGCGTGCCATCTGGATCTGATAATGGAGTATCTCTCAAGTTAATACGTCCTTTTGTCTCTTCCTCCGTTCTAAAACAACAATCATGTGGCTCGGAATCACTCGACTCTTGATTAGCCGGCAACAGCGTTGCTGGATTCAATACATTACATCTTTTGATCTGAATATGACTTGCTAGTAACGTCAGCTCATAACCAGCTAGTCTCGCACTGGTAAGGTGTTGTGTCTTAGTTCGGTTCATGAGTGTATCCACTGCATGAGGAACCATGACCACTAGCATGTTGTTCATCACCAAACCAGCAGATTGTCGAATGGAAGCCGCAGCTGCCGCTGTAGCTCTCAAACAACTAGGTAACGCTCTAGCTACCGGGTCTAATGTTGATGAAAAATACGCACAAGGGCGTTGTTTATCACCAAATTTCTGCGTCAGAACACTCAACGCGCAACCTTCTCTTTCGTGAACATAGAGCGTAAATGGCTTACTGTAATCAGGTGTACCCAATACAGGAGCTGAACATAATGCTTTTTTCGTAATTCAGTAAAACTCTCCTGACATTCATCAGACCATGGCACCGGACTCGGAACATTTTTCCCAGTCAAAGCTACCAACGGTTTTGCTAAAAGGGAAAAATTTGGGATCCACTGCCTACAGTAAGAAGTAATACCTAGAAAGGCACGCACTTCTCTATGCGTGCGAGGAACACTCATCTGCGTAATTGCTTTTATTCTCTCTGGGGTCAACTTCCTTCCCTCCTTTGACAAGAGATGACCTAGGTAGGTCACTTCTTGGCAGCAGTATTGCAATTTCGAAGGTGACACCTTGTGATTCAAATTAGACAAATGATGTAATAACGAGATCGTAGCTGCTTTGCAAGTTTCCTTGTCATCGGCAGCCACTAGAAGATCATCTACATACTGTACTAGAGCAGAGCCTGGAGGAAGAACAAAGGTATCTAACTGACTTTTTAATGTTTGACTGTAAATAGATGGGCTCTCACAGTAGCCTTGTGGAGCGCGTTTAAATCTGAAACTTCGACCTCCTAGACAGAAACCAAAAATATCTCTGCTTTCCTCCGCTATCGGAATGCTGAAAAAGGCATTCTTCAAGTCAATGACTGAAAACCAAGTAGCTGTAGCAGGAATCAATGTTAACAAGGCAGTAATGTCTGGAACCACAGGAAACTGCGGAACCACAATTTTATTAACTTCTCTGAGGTCGATGACAAACCTGTACACTGGAGGTTTTGTAGGATCAGTTCGTTTCAAAATTGGTAATACAGGACTGTTACAAACATTTCCTCTAGCTTCTTCAACCACATCTTTCTTAATCAAATCTTGCACAATTAATAAAAGTGCACGCTCACCTTCACTAGATATTTTATATTGAGGAATTCTTGGAAATTTTACATTCGCTTTCAAAGTGACTACATAGGGTGGGATTTCTAAAAGGCCTACATCGTTAGGACCAGTCGCCCAAAGAGAATCAGGGAGAGAACGCAGCTCTGGCGGGAGTGCATCCATTGACAAGTACATCGGAGAGGTGGTTCTTTTACCCAATGTAAGCTGTACTCCTTCCGGAGAACAGTACAATGTCGCATATAGTCGTTTTAACAAGTCTAAACCAAGCAGATTTTCATTACAACCCGTCGTTAAAATCAGGGGTGCTTTCAATTGACACGGTCCAACAGAAATAGACAAAGGACCAGATATGGGGTTGTAAACAGGGGCGCCTGAAAAACCTACAGAAACATTTGTTGAGCCGGACAAAGGTGCGCCAGGGAGTTTCGCATGAATGATAGAACTTTTTGCTGCACCAGTATCCAACAGAAACGGTTCGACTACACCTGATGTTGCTACTGCGACATAAGGCCCACTCTGATCCACTGGAACTGATACTACTCCCTCTCTCTGTCCATGGCTGTCCTAGTACCCATTTTGCTGGAATCCATCATCCACTTCACAATAGTCTTCAACCAGATACTGTTGAGATCTATTTTGCTGGGCAGACTGTCCATTTCGTTGATCAAAGTGATTGGAAGGACGATCATTCGTCTGTGGAGGCATAGCACCTCGCCCTCGACCTCTAGAATTTTGCACAAAACCGCCACGACCTCTCTGAGCTGCTGCTGCATTATTTTGCGCTAAGATCGGACACTCATTCTTGTAGTGACCCTCTTTCTTACAGTACGCACACTGGTTCCACTGATATTGAGGTCTCGGTGAACTATAGTCTGTTCTTTGATACGAACCCTGTTGCGTAATATTCTGATTCATGCGAGGCGGATACGCCTGTTGCAAAAGAACTTTAGTTTTTAAATCTTTTGTTTTCTTATCTGATTTCTCTTTTTCCTCTTTATCTCTATTTTCATAATACTGTGCAGTTGCAAGTATTTGCGCAGTTGTAGAAACAGCCCACGCACTCTCGGAATCCTTTAATTTGTTGCATAACTCAGGTAGCAAGTTATGTACAAATTTATCCACAAACAGTCTCTGTCCTCCTTCTGTGCTCATATCCTGACCACTGTGATCTACAAAAGTCTCTTCGAACCTCGTGAAGAAGTCGGAGACACTTTCGTCTTTCTTCTGCCTGCATGCGGACAACTTGTCCCAATTAACACGCAATGCGGGCATCAGAGTCTTCATTAAGTCTATTATCCTACCTGGAAGATTAGCAATTAGAGGTTCGGGTTTTGCACCACCTACTTGCTGACCATCCGCTGCAATGATAGCTGCCCAATCACCACCTAGGGCAACTGGATGATTCTCTCTACGAATTTTAGCCCAAATTGGTTGCGGAACTACGTTACCAAATAACATATCGATGTCTGCTAAGTTCATTATACAAGCCTCAACTGTCTGTGTTAATTCCTTATAGTATCCAGCAGGATTCTTACGCGGATCTAGCAAGGCCTGTTTTACTGCTAGCACTTCAGCTCGCTTCCACGGAATGTGCATCCACACTCTTTGGAATTGCGCCGGAGCGGCTGCAATACCACGGACTGCATCAGCTTGCACAGCATCGCGCCAAATTGGAGGAACCTCCCTCATTGGATATTGGCGATTTAGCTTCGTCTTGCTTTTCTCTAAATCTCTCGGTGAACGAAGTGATGGATCATTTCTATAACTTAAAATCAGTTCCATCGCTACCTCTATATTTTCACCTACTATCATTCCTGCAGCAAACTCTTTCTGGACCTTAATTAAGTCTTCTAGATTTGATTCAACATCATCTTCTTCTATTTCCTCACGTAGCAGCGAGCACATCTCATCAAAGACATACCGTTGCGTTGGCTCTTTCCACTGCATAAATGTGTCTAGCACATCTCTCGTACTGTATCTCCTACTCTTTGAAATCCATCTGAGAGCCGTGGAATCTAAAATTCCCCGTTCTTCAGTACTCGGAAGCTGACTACGTCTTTGAACAGAGTCAGAAGTAGGAGTCTTAATTAAAGATTTATAGAAAGGGGTTAGAATGCTCGAAACAGAATCAGTGATTCTTCGACGAACAGAAAGTGGAGTCAACACACTAGCAGACGCAGAGAACACAGTAGAGGTAGGAACAGATAGCGGGACAGTAGAAGTATCGAGAAAAACAGTTTGTGGAGTAGTAGGTGTAAGCTAGACAGATACAGGTATAGAAGTCGGCAATCCAGGAGGAGGAGGAGCCGTAGGAACATTCACATTGACTACAGGAGGTACAGGAGCTTGATTCTGAGGGGCAGGAGCAGGAATACCAGGTTGTCCAGCAACCGGCAATTGTACATTCGGTAAAGGTGGAGCCGTAGCACCTTGTGCATACGGTGGAGGTGACCGTAACAAATAAGACAACAGAGGATCGTTTTCAGAATCCTCTAGTATCTTAGCTGTTTTCGATGGCAAGGCAGGGTAGCACTTGTCGATCGCTAAATTATGCTCTCTAATGGCCACCTCTATGGCCTTCTCTGACTCGTTGACTTGCAGCTGTTTAGCCGCTTGCTCCAGAGTCAACTCTTCTTGCTCTTTCTGTTCTTTCTTCAACCTTTTAATTTCTCTCTGTTTGGATTCTTTTCGCCAGTAACGGAAAGAATCAAACATTGCCGGCCGGGCTTTCTTCCTAAACAATTTCGCTTCTAAATTGTCAAGGATTTCGGTTCAAAACTACCATGCAGTGGCCAACTAAGGACACCATCTTTTTCAGTGTATCGGACCCACACCTCATTATAAGATATAGGACCCACACCGTGTTTACAATACAAGTCATATAGGGGAGTCCCAATCGGAGGAACCAGACATGAGTCCTCCAATCGTGAGTCACTGTTGCAACCAAAACAAGACAACATACAATTTCTCCGACTTACCATTTTGCAATCCGGAACACAGAACAAACAAAACACGAAACAGATATGTGCACCTGAACCAAGAACTTAGGCCTACCAAAACGAACTGATGTATCGATACCCAAACTAAACCAAATAGATTATCGTAACCAGAACAACCAGTGATAATCTTACGAAACCAAACCAAACCAAGAACCAAAAAGGATTTTAACAACCCTTACGAAGTAACCAGCTAACTATCACTAAATACTTAACTGAGGCACTGAAGACGTCACCAAGGAGAAACCCGTCACGTTTCGCTGTACTAAGGACTGCACCTCGGGTCCAAGACAGGGCGACGGTCAAGGCAACGGCCCACTGCAGCCGTCCTGAACGGGAACCCTCGTGGAAGAGAACTTCGGGCCACTTTTGCGATATGCCGGGATCGATGAAGTGGGGCGCCTCCCTCAGGAATCTTCACACGAAGCTTCTCGAACTCTTCAGGCTTTTGGACCGGTACCGAATGACGTCGCCCCACGTTGGGCGCCAATTGGAGTTCTGGACTTTTTGGTTCTGTCCAGAGGTGTCAGGGAACAACACCCAAAGACCCCGGAGTTCCACCTGCCTTGGTGCGCAAATGAACAGAAACACGGGCTTCTCGATGGTGGCATCAAAGACCAAAGGTTTATTACTGCAGGGACACAGAAGTCACAGAAACCACACATGGGCAGTATCTAGGAGCCTGTTCGATTTGTACAAAGAGGGTTGCTCCTTATATACAGAAAATTGGGCTTCGGGCAAATTCTTCACATGTTAGTACATTCCCAAACCTTTGTGTCCTAAACAATAAATATTTGGCGTTGCACAGGAATCGTCGACAATATCTGATGACACAACATTACGAATGAGAGGTTCCCACTTTTCCATCATAATCTCATGTCAACTTTTCATTCAGAACCCGGACCGCCTCATCGTAAATTTCGTTACCTCCCCCTAATAAAGTTTCAGAAAGAAAGGAACGGAGCCAGGTGTGGAAGATAGAAAAGTGGGATATGAGATGTTTGTGGGTTGTAAATGGGCAAGGCTACCGGCTTCGGCCGCCTAATCATGATCAGGACAATGGACACGAAGACCAGTTTAACAGGACTGGCCTCGGGCAGAGGAGGCAGCCCTTGTCGAGTCATGCAGCTACAGCGTGATCTGTTTTAAGGTGCACGTGTCATGAAAAAGGTGAATCTCCGGCTAAGGCTACGTGTCCTTAATCGAAATGAAGTGATCAGAGGTTATTGCGTATGTGAGGGCAAGAAACACAAAATGGCTGCCATGATCTAAGATGGATGCCATGGGTAGATCAGAAATGTGTTTGTAACATGAGTACTCTTGCTCGTAGCGTAGCGAAAACACCAGGATATGCTAAATGGATCATTTGCGGTTCGCTGATACCAATATTATGTATTTCCGACAATATTGAAAACACAGGTTCAAATCGTCACGGAACCTCAAGCTCCCTCGGAAGGAAGGTAATTTCTATAGCCCCTTAACTGAACAAATGGTTGATCACAGCTGAGTCTCCTGATTTGCTGCTTCACCACTTAAAACAAAAACTCAACTTTTGTATGAACTCGCTTTTTGATTAACAAAGCCAAGTCTCACCTGGCGCCCTCACAGCGCATGCTATTCATATGGACAGTATTGGATACCATATCAATTCGAGCCTTCCCTCCACCTCCAAGGATTCTGGATGTTAAGGCTATGATTCCATTGTTTCAGAATGGAGCAATCATTCCAGTTCTGGCAGTTTTGCGCCTGTTAGGTCTTCTAGCCTCCTGCATTCTCTTGGTCATACGTGCACTCTGACACGTGAGAGCTCTCCAGTGCTGCCCCCACGGGCAGTGGTTTCAACACATCCGAGATCTGTAGGCATGCATAAAGATCTCAAGGGACACATCAGTGGGAATGCAATGGTGGAGCAATAGCGACAACCTACGTCAAGGAAAAAAGTTTCACCCTCTTCCTCCAGTGACTACAGTTATCACAGATTGCCTCTCCCAAGGGTGGGAATCCCATGTGAAAGGACTGGAATCAACGTCTTACATATCAATCTTTTGGATTTAAAGCCTATACGTCTACCTCTCAAGTCTTTCCTACCTTGCCTTTGCGGGCTGTCGGTCCAAATTTTGACGGACAACACAATAGCGATGTGGTACACCAACAAACACCTCTGTTCTATGCAGAGGCTGTGAGACTTTGATACAGGGCTCAGGACCATCAAATTTGCGTAGTAGCAAATAACCTGGCTGGAGTTCTTAATGTACGAGCAGATCGTCTCAGCCAACGTCATCTGGCAGACCACGAGTGGCATCTTCACCCAAAGTTGATCCAGGACATCTTTCAATTATGGGGGACTCCTCTTGTGGGTCTATATGCACTCAAACGAACGCTCACTGCCCAAGATTCTGTGCCCTCCAGTATCCGATGCAGTGGCTTTGGGGGACGTGTTTCACCTCAAAGGGACTGCTCCACTTCTTTTTGCGTTTCCTGACATACACTTCATTCCTTGAGTGTTGAGGAAGATTCACTCAGACCAGGCCCAAGTAATCCTAATCACCCTGGACTGACCTAGATGGATGTGGTATGCAACCTTATTTATCTTACTCTCTGCTCCGTCTCCCTCACAGGTAGACCCCCCTGTCCCAGTCACAGGGGCAGATTCTACACCTCAACCTCCACCTGCATGCCTGGAGATTGATGGGGCAACCTGAAATCTTTCTCTCTATAAACTAAAGTAGTGGACCTAGTTCTATCTTCTAGACGCATGTCTACTAAATCTGTGTACTCTGGCAGATGGTCTAGATTTTTAAAATGGTGTGCTGATAAATCCATAGATCTCATTCAAGGCCATATCTACACTGACCAAATCAACCATCACTGTTTAAATCCCTAATTGTTTTATGATCTCTAAAGGGTCTTACAAATTCATACTCTCCTCCTTTTATTATACCTCAATGGGACCTACATTTTGTTCTTACTTTCTTAATGTGTTCTCTCATTGAACTTGTTCACACACACACATCAGGAAAGAGTGTCAACGAACTACAAGTGCTGAGTGTAAAACCAACCATTACTACCTTCTTTCTGGACAAACTGGTATTATGGTCCAGGCCTGCCTTCCTATCTAAAGTAGTTACTCCCTTCCACTTCTGTCAATCCATTACACCCTCCACCTTCTATCCTCCTGCTCATTCTATGTTATGTTATGTTAAATGAAGCTTGTATAGCGCACTGACACCAAAGGTTTCCTGGCGCTTGGAGACAGAGTGAGTGAGGGTAAGGCATGGGTGACGGAGTTTAACCAAGGGGGGGGAAGAGGTGAGTTTTGAGCGATTTTCTGAAATTAAGAAGGGAAGGGCTTGATTTGATGGAAAGAGGGAGGGGATTCCAGAGACCGGGAGCCAGGTGGGAGAAGCGACGGCCACCGAATTTCTTGGTTTTAGCTTTGGGAGTGACTAGCAGATGAAGATAAGCTGATCGGAGGTTGCGCGTTGGTCGATGTGGGATGATTAGAGATTTGAGAAACGCGGGACCGGTGCAGTGGAGGGCTTTGAATGTGAGGCAGCCCACCTTGAAGGCTGCCCTTTGACCTATTGGTAGCCAGTGCAGTCTGTGAAGCAGGGGTTTTGCCGATTGCCATTTGGGAGTTTTATGGATGGAAGAAGAAAGACTAGGGGACTTAACCCCTAAATGGTAACCAGCTTATGTATTGATAGAATAAAAGAGTTCAGACTCCATGATCAAATCGTCATAAGATGCATAGGGAAAGTGAAAGGAAAATCAATTCACAAACCAACGCTCTCAAGATGGATCATCCTGTGTATTAAAATCTGCTTCTCCATGGCTCAAAAAGAGCCACCTGAAGGTATTCATGCTCATTCTACTAGAGCTACAGCGCCTAATCTGCCCTTCACACATTTGCAAAGCACTACTGCTTGGATTCAGAAGTAAGAAGGGATAGTTATTTAGCTCTCTCAGTTCTACAGGACTTCTTGGTTCAGTCAGCCATGCTCCCACCTCTGAGTGTGGCACTGCTTCGGAAATCAATTTAAAGTTGAGGAATCTGCAGATAGATGTATCCATTAGAAGAACAAGTAACCAACCTTCGGTAACTCTTCCTTTGGATACAAAGTCTACCTGGAGGTTCCTCACTAACCCACTCTCTTCCCCTTAGCATGGTGTTCTATACCAAGCCTCCTTCTCATTTCTTCTTATAGCTGTTTACAAATGCTGCTTCATTTATACCTATTTATTTATTGCATTATGAATAATGCATGTAGCAAAATATTCTATTGATAATATTGAGACCCGCACCTTTCGTAGTACCTTGGTGTCATCGTTCGCCTCAAAGGCGCTATAAAAAATGAATGGTAACAGACGTCAGTATGCCGATGGAGGTGCTTTATGGCTCCAGTGATGTCACGCAGTGCTGCATGTGAAGCCGTCTTGTAATCGGCAGCCAGTGTCGGTGTGGGAGAACTATTGGAGAAGGCAAATAACGTGTTCATTTATGCACAGTTTATTTGGCAGGAAGGGTAGGTCGAAACTACTCCCAGTCACGCAAGGTCTGGTAAGGTGTGCCCTGATGTCCGGGGTAGAAGGGCAAAATAACAACAGCCACCACTTTTGGATGGAGGCATGCTAAAACATGCGACTTTCCTGGTTCAATTAACTGGAATATTTGATTGAAGGCAATAACATAAGAACGTTTCCTAGTTTACAAACAGAATGCAAATTAACACGAACACAGATGTATAAATGTATACAGTTGAGAAACCTACTCTAGGTAAAATACTTACTTTGGGGGAGAAATTTTTGAAGTTAAGTGCTGGGGATATTGGGATGGGGGTGGGGCTGGGGCTGTGTCCACTATATGGGGAACCCTTATTAATTATATGCTGCATGGTCTGCAAAAATGTAAGGTCAGAAAGGAGACATACGGAGGCACACTGGAAGATGTTGCCCCATCTTGTGTTAATCTGAGGTCATACTAGTCGACATTACCGGTGGCTCTATTGATTGCACCTATGGTATCTCTGATGTTGTCGTAGTGCTCCATTTGGAATGTAAGCTCATACTCCGTTTCGCCATTGTTAACATCCTCTGATACAAAAGTGTCCCAGTGCCCCTCTAGGTGAATAGACTTTGCTAGTATTGCCATGAAATTTGAAATTTGTCAGTTATGGAACATGTCCATACATGTTACTGGTAAGCGTTCAATAAAATGGTGCTTCAAAAGGAACTTTACCCCCTAATATATTATATGTTATAAACTTTTTATATCCTTAAATTATTTTGCAGAAACCCAACTTTTTCATTCATCAGGCCACCCTACTGTTTACTTAGGCACCGTCTTTCCTGCCATCAACCCTTCACACATAGTTTCTCCATATGGTACACTCAATCTTGATCTGGCTTCATTTTGTGTAACTCTTCACTGTGAAAAACTGCCTTTCACGTCCTCCCCTGCATTGTCCTGAATTAAAAACTGTAACAATGGAATGTGGAATTTTTTTTTTAAACAATACATTTTATTGAGTGTTCAAAAATAGATTCAGATAAAACCCTGGTTCCCATACATCCATGCATCCCATACATTCCAAGACCTCACCCCTCAGCCATCGTAGAAGTCTACCAGGTCCATAGGCCATTATCTCGCTGTACATTGTCCAGGACGGCCCAGAACTGGGCTCATGAAGGATACCCCTGTACATCCACCAACCCAATCATATTTTATAATGTTTGTGTAGACACCATCAATCCCCATAGATAGGGCGTTCTGGATTCATGCAGTGGTCCGGCCCCTTCCTCGGGCAAAGGGAGTTCGGCATCTTTCCATGCCATGGCTATATCACTCGTGGCCACCTCCAGGCCCACCCATAGCAATGCTGGTTTACATCTGTTGCTGTCTGTGTCAGTTGTAATGTGCAGAAGAACTAGTTTAGGATCTCTAGGGAGCTGCCAGCCCATCACCCTCCCCGGGCACAATAGCACCCCTTCCCGGAAGGAACCAACTTTTCACAGGCCCATACGGTATGCATAATGTCTCCTCTCTGAACGGAGCATCTCTGGCAGTTTGGTCATGAGACCAATCCCATCTTCCTCAGCCCGTCACATGTGTATTGGGCCTTATGCAGGTATTTCTGATGTATTGCCCTAATCTGTTACGCAGTCACCGCTTCCTTGGGGAGCACCCAGGCCTCTCTCCAGTCATCTTCCAGCTGGGGGCCCATGTCATGTTCCCACTCCTCCCGCAATTTTCCAAAAGAGTCCTGTGAACAATTTGGTCTATAGACTGCTGAGATCTTATGACCTCAAGTCCTCCATTAAAACTCTGGCCTCGCTCATGCTGTAGTCGAGAAGCTCAACCAGGTCTTTTATGTGAGGGATAAGAGCACACAAGCTGTTCGGAAGGCTAAGGAATTGACTACAGTGGAGGTTATATTCACTATTAAGCTCTGTAAATGATTTCAATGTAACTCTGGACATGGCATTCCCTAACTTTGAGATTGTATGGCATCACCGGAGTCCCAATAACCCAGACATCTGCCCCAGTCAATACCCCAACTACAGGGGTGTCTCCCATGCCATACGACACATCCAGAGACCTAATAGCTTCTTTCCAAACCTTAAACTCCACTGTCATGATCAGAGGGAGAGAAAAAGGGGTCTCTCCACCATAAAGCATGCGGGATACCTTTGTCCTCTACAGCACCCATTTGTTAGAGGTAGAAGGCTAGTTCCCCCTGGATATCAAACCACCATTCATTTATAATAATTAAATGGATGCCTATGATAGGAAGCCATTAAAGCTGCTATACCTCCCTCCTACATGGATTAGAAGCATTTTGACAGAGCAATTCTGGGTGGGCAGGCAGTATTTCCCCAGAAAATCTTGCAAGATGGCATCCATTTGAGTGAGGAGGTAGCAGGGAATAATATATGGCTGATTTTGCAGTTGGTATAATAAGCGGGCAAGATTACCATCTTAAAGGTGACTTCCGCCCACATCGAGCGATCAGCGCTCTAGCTGCAGCACGCAGAGGGGTATTTAGCCCCCTCGTCGCAGTGAGCGCGCAGCGGTCGCGCGCAGCGAAGCGCCTGAGACGCGCCAGAGAGAAGCCCGTCTGCGCCCGTCCGCGACCGGACGGGACCAGGGGCCATGGCAGTAACATCATTTGAACCTAAGGTACCCAGGTTGATCTATTCTTCACAGGCTCTAATGTGTTTAAGAAGTAACCCACTTACTCTATGTAAGGAAAAACATCATTGCTCTCCGGAAGGGCCGTTTTCGTGTAGGCTATGTCTACACCAATTCCAAATAGTAAGAAATGTATGCCCCCACCAACACATTAAACACACACCTACTGTACTAATTCAGGGTGGGAAGAACTTACTATGCAATATAAGGTCTTTAGCAAAGCATTATATTGAGGTCTGGGATCTCATTTCCACACATAAAGCCGACCTGTGTTTCCTTACGGAGACATGGCTTAAACCCCATTCCATCCCGGCCATTACCCTTGGTATACCGGAAGGTTATAAAATCATCAGAATGGACAGACCCAAGAAAGCCGGTGGGGGAATAGCAATTGTTCACAAAGACAACATCTCGGTTTCGGTTCTAGACCAATGGTGTAATCGGCCTTTGAAATGATGGTTTTTAAGATTGGTTTGTCAGCCAAACACAGTAGAAAGGGAGCTATGGTTTATCGCCCACCAGGCCCCATAAAAGGTGCCTCTAAACAGTTAGTGGAAGCACTTGCCCCGCATGTTTGCCTAGATTAAGATTTTCTGCTGGTTGGTGATTTTAATATTCATAGTGAGATAGAAAATAATAGTGAGGCCCAATCCTTCCTGACTGACTTATCTTTAATAGGACTGAAACAGCGTAATAGTGGACCTACGCATCTGGCAGGTCACACTTTAGACTTAATTCTCTCCAATTTTTCTGGTATTGAATGCTATGCGCCTAAACAGTATAATTGGACAGATCATTTTGTGCTTGAGTTTTCAATGCCGGAGATGGGTACATGTTCCAATCTCCCTGTACAAATTCCGCTTACATGAAGGCAATGGCATAAAATAACCGATGAAAATTTTAAAAAGGCTTGTTCCTCCTCTCATTCTGGCTACTGATGACATTAACACTGCACGTTCAAAACTGGACTCAGCCACTAACACTGCGGTGCAGCAGATTGCTCCGCTAAAAACATTTAAAAAGTGTCTTACTAGGAAACAGGAGGTTTGGTTTTCGGAAGAACTGCGAAGCCTTAAGCGCATAGCTAGGAAGACTGAAAAGATATGGAGAAAGTCGCACTTGGAGGAAGACAAAATCAATCATCAGAAGGCTACAAACACCTATCATAAAGCCATTCGTTCTGCACGTAAGAACTATGTCACCTCGCAGTTAGAGGCAGCAGGCAACGATTCGAAAGTACTCTTCCAGATTGTAAATACCTTTTTAAAACCTATGGCATGCGAAAGTGCGGATATGGCATCTCAACATCTTTGTGACAACATTTCGAGTTTTTTTACCGAAAAAATTGATGCTATCTATGAAAAGATAGAGGCACTTATCCCAGCCATGGCTAGCCAGGATGATCACATACTGGTGCAAACAGTGTCCACCAATCCCAACACCTTTGATAATTTTCCTGAGATTTCTTTGTCAGAGGTTGAGAAGCTGCTCAATGACATTAAAAGTGGGAGCCCGTCTGATTTACTACCAGCCAGGTTAATGGGACCGTTAGGGAGAACACTTGGTCCTGATATTCAGAGACTGGTGAATCTCTCATTAACAACAGGAAGTGTCCCACGGGAATAGAAAAAGGCCCTAGTCAGACCGATTAGGAAGAACACCTCCTCCCCTTGGACCAACATGTCTAATCTTAGGCCGATCTCCCTGCTACCTTTTTTGGGGAAAATCATCGAAAGGCACACAAATAAACATCTGTCTAACTACCTTGAACAATCGGGAAGCCTTGATCCCTCACAGTCAGGTTTCAGGCCAAAATACAGCACTGAAACGGCCCTGCTGTCGATAACGGATGATCTCCGCATGTACCAGGACAGTGGTTACTCCGTTGTCCTGGTGCTGCTGGATTTATCGGCAGCGTTCGATACCATCTCACACAACATCTTGATCGAACGACTGACTGTGAATGGTATCGGCGGCAAGGCACTGGACTGGATAAAGAGCTTTCTCTCCGACCGCACCCAATGTGTCTCCATGGGTGAGTTCAGGTCGGAAGAGGTTAAGATCACCAAGGGGGTTCCTCAGGGATCTTGTTTGAGCCCGACTCTTTTTAACTCCTATGTGGCCCCCTTGGCAGATATAACCAGAGCCTTTGGTTTCTGTCCGGTGTCCTATGCTGACGATACGCAGCTGCTTTTTCCCTTCAAACAACTAACACCGGAGGTTATACAATCTTTCTCTGAGGGGATGAAAGCAGTATCTCGGTGGATGTCTTCCAACTTTCTTCAATGTAACGTTAGCAAGACCGAGGTGATGCTTTTCGGTGAAGCCAGGGTCCAATGGTCCCCTGATTGGTGGCCACAAGACTTCTGGCAGGTGCAAATGAAGATGCACTAGACCGCTTGCAAGTAGTGCAGAACACAGCAACCAGGCTGGTTCTTAATGCCCCCCCCTAGATCTCCATCTAAACCTCTGCTGAATAAACTTCACTGGTTGTCCATACGTCAACGAGTGAAGTTTAAGACCTGCTGTATTATACATAAAGGTCTACATGATCTAGGACCGGACTATTTGGCCAGAAAATTTGTACCATATGTCCCTACTCGCACTCTTAGGTCTAGTGAACAGTTGCTGCTGAGTGCACCCAAGATCAGTAGAACTAGATTGGGTGGTAAGGCCCTGTCTGTGGTGGGTCCTATTTTGTGGAATGCGCTTCCACTTTTACTGAGACAATGCCCCGACCATCTCCTTTTTAGGAAACAATTGAAAACTTTCTTGTTTAGTCAATACTAGCTAAGCCAGTCTTTTGTGTTAGAATTAGGTATCTGTTTCAGAGGGTTTTAGAATTTCAATGCTACTGCTCTTACTTGCGTACCAGCTGTCTCAAGCGCGGAGATACTCCTGCTGGAGTCTATTCCTAGCGCTATACAAACCTGCAAATAAATAAATAAATACATTGAGGAGCACCCTAAGAAGGAGGGAGGGAGTGCTGACCAGAACTCCAGGTCCCTGGTCATGTGAATCAGCTGCAGTTGAATGTCTCTGTTTTGGGCCTTCTGCATATCCTCTGTAATGTATACCCTGATGTATTTACATTTCTCAAGAACTGCACACACCCTGCCCTTTCCAACAGTGAAGCGTGGCATCCAATGAGATACACAGGAATTATCTTTGTTGATGAGGATGCTGAGAATTTCCGAAAGATCTGTGTGATCTGGAGGACCCCGGGGAGCTGACTGCTGAGGTTTGTCAAGGAATGTCAGGACCTCATCCGCATACAATGCCATTCTGTCTGACACCCCTGTTCCAGACTCCTAGGAAGTGCATCAATATTCAGCTATTTTGCCAATCACCATGATATCATTGTTCCTTTTTTCCACCCAATTGGTCCCATGGGGCCGGCAGCTAGCCACCGCAGCACGCACTGACCCACCAACTTCCCTCTGTCTGGTTTGCGTTCTGCAAACCCAGAGCAAGGTGTTTTGGTGGTATTTACTTTGTAGAGCAAATCAGGGGTTTCATTGAAAAGTTGACCAAAGTGATGAAACGTAGCACTGTGCGCTACTTTGCTTCGAGGGTTTGTTCCACAGGTGGGAAGTTGGCGTTTTCATTTTACCACCCATAGGTTGTGATGCAAATACTTCAGTTCGCAGTTTTAGCCAAAGATGTACACCAAACATTATGCTTCCTTGAGGCAGGCATAACGGAGGAGAACAGTTTACATTTCTCTATGCTTTTCAAACTTTGCATGTGTGCTGCATAATACAGCACACATACAAAGTAGGTAAAATATTAAAGAATAGCTTTTGAACAGGAAAGCTCTCCAATCAGTATAAAACCTATGCCTGGTAGAATGCACACCCTCTTGCACCATGGTGCACAGGTGTGTGTGAGTGTTGGTGGATGGCAGCCTGAAGTGCACCAGGGCTGGGTGACAGAGAAACAGTGCCATATCTTGGTAGATAGAACACTGTTTTTCACACTCCCATTGACGCAATGCAGTGCTGCAACTTTGTGACATTGCGTCAAAATTTAGCACTTGTTTTCCTTAGTTTTTAGTTATCAGACTTTCCTAGATTCATCCTTCAAGCCAATTGGAAAGGTGTACTTTGATAGCTCATTTATCAGTTAATATAAATGTTACCTCTTCTTTGTCCGGTACATATTCATGCACATCTGCACGGTCTAGTTGCCATTGATAATTTAGGACCGGATTCATCATTTTGAGGACAGGCTTTTACTCCCTCAGGGCAACTGAGTAAATTACTCCATCCTCGTCAGCCAAGTTCCGAATTGACTGCCAAGCCGGTGCTAACAATGGGGAAACTAATCACTTGTTGGAGCTCCTGTGTAGACAGACATTAACAAATGGGCACTGGATGGTTACCCCCAGCTCTTTGGGAAGACCCAGGCGATACTAGAGATGTGGTTACAAGTGATTATGGAGCCTCCCCGTGAACCCTTGTATCCATGACACTGCAAAGAGGGACTTTGGGGCTCAGTCAAGGGAAATCCCTGCAGGTACTCTAACTCCCAGCAATCCCCACTTTTGTCCCATCCCCACAACTGCATGGCCCTTGTGATGCACTCAGGGCTTGATATGTTATCTGTATGCCAGTATTTCCAAAAGGAATAGTTCAAGAGTCAAGGCCCATTAGACCATCAACCAGGGGGAAGTAACTCTTCCTGCACTTACAATGTCACTCCTAATAATCAAGTGGCAGTGTTGACCTCTTGGAACCATAGGGTCACTTGGTTGATTAACAAATCCTTGTCTTCCCTGATATCTGGGCTCAACATGGGGACTTGTGTGAGGTAAGCCATGGCCAGAAAATCCTGTGTTTTTCTGGGGATATAGATGCTGTTATGGCTCATCCCTCTATAGCTTGATAGTTGAGGTCTTGCAGTAGGGGATCTCATAAACCCAGTGTTATCCCGCCCACACCCTGGGCGTACATTTACAGCCTTCTCCAGCAGACCCACCCTAGGGAAACAGCCAAGAAAACTCACCCGCACCTCATTAATGCATGACCAATGACAGGGAACAGACAGGGCATTGGGTCGGTAGAGTAGGGTTAACCAAAAGAGGCTGCTTTGGAGTAGCTGTTGTAGCTATAGCATGCAAGAAAATAGCCTCCTGGTGTATGGAAGAAGACCCCACACTATTTCCTCTGCCCCCCAGATCGACTCAACTGCTTTCCTCTGGTGTTACTCTTCTCAAGGGTCATCCATAACTTTCCATTTCTTCTCTTACTGCTGAGTGGCTACATATCCCCTACCCTGCCCCCTTTTTCTGGGAATATTACATTTAAATAATATATATCTTTCTCAGGGAAGTGGAGGTGGCCACCCAGCCATTAGAAAATAAACAGAATGTTATGCATAAGATATGCGGATGCATCAAACAGTGCTATCAGTTAACGCCACTGTGTTCACACACGCAGGTAGGGCTCACTGCCTATATGGAGCCCCCCATTCGCAGTGGTTTTGCTATCCCCCTTATTAACTTGTGCTCTCTGATGCACTTCTCGGTGGGGGGCCAAACGTCCTTGGGTCGGGCTACGCACCAGCATCAATTCATAATATGCCAACAGCTGTTCCTGGCAATAAGCTGCATTGTGTAGCCAATCCTCCCTTTTTGGAGTGTGACATCGGCCCCAATGCATCGCAGCCCTATGCTTTGCTAATAATAGGCGAATCAAACTTAATCTATACACACCTCAGAAGAGACATCTCTGACATAGCCCAGTAGTGCAATTCGCAGTGAGCGCTCAATCACATACTCAACAATACCCTATATCTTGTCGAAGGTCTCGGACAATGAGTGCTGTATGCTGAAGCAGCTCCACACACGTCGGAGAGAGCCTCCTTGGGGAACCGAGCTTCGTAGGCAGCGCGCACCGAGCATCGCAGGTAGTGTGCATCCTCGAGTAGGCCCATTTGTGTCATCTCACCGGTGTGGTATGCACAACTTTTAAATGTAGAAGCGCAGTCTGTAATTGGGAGAGGGGGCTCTAGATTGAGCGCAGTAAAAGAACTGATCATCAGTAAAATTAAGAGCCAGATCCGTTTCCCACTCCTGTCTAGTTCGGGGGATGCACACCGGTGAGGTCGCCTGCATTTCAGCATAAAGTCTAGTTATCAATCTGTGCGGATTGGGGGACATGAACATTGTTTCAAGTACTTGAAATGTAGGGGGTGCACTGGGACGCAGTCATGAAGTGTTCTAAGTACAGCTGATATTATGTGAATGTGTCCAGTAAGGTAGCATTAGACCCCTGAAGGGTCTGCTGTGGAGTAACAAAAGTGCCCTCTGGATAAAGTGTACTCATGTTCGTTAATTGACGATTTCGCAGCCGAGACCAGACGCCTGCATTCTGTTAAGAGGATGAGCGTGGCTGGGCATATTATCGAGTACTTTGTGTCCATTTGCATCAGGAAACGCTTGATAGGCAGAAAATCTCTCCGGGCAGCCTGCTCAGCAACAGTGAAGTTTGAGAAGACTGGTATGGTATAACACAGGGTCTGCTGTTCCATGGACACACGCAGAACAATTTACCATCCTTGACAATTTAGTAGGCGAGCTATGATTGGCCTAGTATTCAGACAAAATATCACCATACTAAAATATCATGATATGGCAATATATAGTCAGCAGGGATATCGTTGTCAAGAATATTGATTTTGAGGTAAGTTATATAGATTTTTAAAATTATAGTTTAAAATAGTTATTTAATTAGTATATAGTTTAAATGTATATGATGTAAATTTTTGTGCAGTTATTGTTTGTTTTTAGTTATATTTGTTACATTTTAATAATTATTAGATTTAATTAATTTTTGTGATTTTTAGTGCCGTAGTGGGTTGTGGGTTTATAGGGGTATAGGGTGGAAAGTAATTTAATTCTAATACATCTATGACTATTTTTCATTTAATATTTAATTTATATATATTTATTCATGCTAATTGTGCTAATTTTTTTAATGTACATTTTATGTACCGGTTGTAGGGTTTATAGGGGTAAAGGGTAGTGAGTAATTTTTTTTATTGAATAATTAGTTAATTAATATTAAGTAAGTTATAAATATGTTAATTGTTTACTTATTTTTTTGGTGCAGGTTGTCGGAAAAATAGGGGTAATGGGTAGGAAGAAAATGTATTTAAATTAACCCGTTGCGTGGGTGTGTGCGGAGGACGGCCAGGGGCTGTACGAAACACGCCCACTCATTAATTCCTCAGCACCGCAGCAGAATTTGCACCGCGGTCAAGGGGGTAATAATTAATTGTTAAACACTATCAATTATTAATTGACAGTTATTTTAATTGCGTAATTCTTTTTTTTAAGTTTAATTGCAGGTGTGGGTTGGGAGGTTTATAGGGATAAAGGATGGGAAGTTAATTAATTAATATTTAGTTCTTCATAAGTGTTTAATTGATAATTAACTGTTAATTGTGCAATTATTTTTTTTCTGTATTTTTGATGTGGGTTGTGGGTTTTATAGGGGAATGGGGGGAAGTAAATAACTTATAAGTAATTAATTTTTTTATAAATATTAATTACTAAATTGATGATTGTGTAAATAATTTCCTTTAACATTTTACGAGCGTGTTTTTTGGGGGTATATTGTGGGAAGTGAATTAATTATAACTATTTTAATTTTTTAATTTAAATTTTGTTTAGTTAATTAAAACCATAACAATTATGATGAATGTCACACACAATTATAAAATTTATAAATTTGTCGCTAAAAAATGTTACAATGTTAAAAAATTCAAAGCATTAATTGTTCATATTGTTTTTATACGTTTCTCAAATGCCTGCAAGAACTTCACCAGCTTGCAGTGTATTCTTGGAGCAGTAGTATCCAGGCTTCCAATAATGGCTGATCTACATGTTCGTAGTTTCATGGACCGTTAACTTTCCTTTAGGTGTGACCGTTCCTTGGATAGCATCTTACAGTGACAAATTATGTGTATTAGGTCCTCTTTAGGGCTACCACACAGTCGACAAGAAACGTTGTCAGGCAATTTCTAGGCAGGTTCATTTGCTCGTGTGGGAAAGTCCCCAAGTCTCAACGCCATCAGCTTTTTCTTAATAAAAATAGAATAAGTTGTTTCCAGGTATTTTGCAGCTGTCAATGTCTTATAGCCATTTATCACAGCCCATGAGTGCGAACGATGGGAGAACACTTCTTTGTCCAAGATTAACGAACGAAGTTGGGCCACTTTATTTAGGGTCTGTTTTAGGACAACAAATGACAGATTATTATCCCATAGGGTTTTTGAGCAAGTTGTCTCCAAAGCTTGCATGAGAAATTGATTTGCTTTGGAATTCTTTTGGGATTTAAACTCTTGCCATAGGTAGGTATTCAGATTGTTATTACTTGCTTTTTGCTTGATCTGATACCAGACCTTAATATACGAGTATTGTCTCCCCGGGATTTCGTTTTTTAGTCCAAATTCAAGTCGCAATTGCGCTGGTGATGTCGTGCGTGGGAGACTTAATACTTTTTTGTATATTTTAGTTGTCAGGATGTTTAGTAGATCGGCATCCTTTCCGTGCATTGCCACACTTGCATAGGTCAGGGTTGGGAGGATTTTGTTTGCCATTACGGTTAGAAGGGGTTTGAGTGATGGCCCTTCCAATTTTTTTGCCAAGGTACTTAGTCCAAATATCAGAGCACCCGCTCTTTGTGTCAGATAGTTCTTCTGTTCTTTTAGGTTAAGTTTGTCATCTATATAAAATCCCAGATATTTGTAAACCGAGACTTTCTCTAGAGGTTTTCCTTTTAACCATATATCATGATGCAATCCACGGCGGTTAGTAATCAACATGGTTTTAGTTTTTGAAATGTTTAATGACAACTTGTTTGCCATCAAGAAGTCAGACAGTTCCGTTACTAATCTGGTTAGCCCCACCTTTGTTAGGCTCAGGAGGACAATGTCGTCTGCATAAGCCAAGTGCGTGAGCTGTAAATCGCCAAGTTTTGGTGGGTGGGCATTGCAGTGGTTCAATTTCGCAGAGAGATCCGAGATAAAGAGGTTAAATAAGTGTGGCGCAAGAACACACCCCTGTTTGAGGCCGATAGTTGTTGGAACTTTTCTCGACAGTCGTGATCCATCACCAATTTTTACTTGCGACCAAGTTTCAGAATAAAATAGCAACAAACCCTTTAGGATACACTCAGGAATTGCCCATGATCTCAATTTCGCCCACAGCAGATTACGATCCACACTGTCGAAGGCCGCCTGAAGATCTATAAAACACATGTTCAGATCCTGTTTTCTACTCGTGCACTTCTCCGCGATCATAGTTATGGATAGGATATTTGCTGTTGTTCCGATCCCTTTCCTGAACCCCGTTTGATTTAGGGGAATCAGTTCTTTCTCACTAGACCATGCGACCAAATCATCCAAGAGTAGAGAAGCAAAATATTTTGCCTCTATGTCCTGCAATGCTATCAAACGATAATTGTTTGCTAAGGATCTGTCCCCACCTTTATAAATTGGCGTAAATATTGATCCTTTCCAACTCTCTGGTACTTGGTTCATGTTCTGTACGTCTGAGAACAGTTGCACCAGGCAAGGTCCCCAGAATTCCGGAGCATATTTATACGCCGCTTGTGGGATGCCATTCGGGCCTGGCGCCCCACTTGTTTTTCCTTTTTTGATTCTTTTAATTATTTCTTCCGCCGTATATGGATTATTCTTAGGGGGTCGAGCTTATTAAATCGCTATGGTCTCTAAACAACGATTTTAGGTGTTAAAATAGGTTGATGATTTGTGCCAACCGTCTCGGTTTGCTGTATTTTTCCCACAGATTTAGAATTAGTAAGTGTGTCGGATTTCTGGAGGTTTTTATCAGCAGTTTTGGACACTGATTTACCTCCTTTAGCTGTTTCATTATTTGCTATTGACTCTGTCTAGCTTTCAGATTTACCAGTTGATTTTGGCAAACATTGGTTCAAATTCGAAAAGATTGGATATAATCCACTATCCTTGTTTGGAATGACCCCACTTTTCTTATTTCTGGCTTTCCTCTCTTTTTTCCTTTGTCTCTTGGTTACCGTTGGCTTTGTGGTCTCGTTGTTTCCAGCGTCGTTCTCAACTATTATGTCAATGACATCACCTGTATTAGTCTTAGCCAAAGCCATGTTAACCTCATTGGTACAGGTCACTTTTGTAATCTTTTCATCGACCTGTAAGTTTAGCTCAGGCTTGGCACTGGTCCTACCAACCTGCGTCTCGTCTGCATTAATTAATCTTTGGTTTAGGGTTAAAATCTGTTCTAAGATGACTGGGAGAGTATGCAATTTGTCCAAAACGGGGCCACAGAAACAGGAGGATTGTATCTGATACGTGTGGGCTTGAGCTCTTGATATTAGGCTATTTAAGTTGTCCAGCTTTGTATTTATCCCGGCAATATTGGTTGCAATAATGCTCATTAGATCGATTTGGATGTCCAATTTATCTGATTGCATTGTCGTAGTTGTTACAGATGTTTGCAAGATTTTTAGAAGAGGGGCAACCAAATTCACAAAAGCCGAGTCCATTTGCGATTTAGTCATGGGTTCTTCCTTAGTTGGTTCTTTGTGGTTTATGTGATATGTATTATTCGTTGATGATAAAGTCTCAGACTCCCTGGCACCCATTGGTCTCTGTAGATGTTCCATGTGCCCCTCGTCTGCCAGATGATTGACCTCCATGACACTCTCGGTTGTTCCTCCCCCCTCTGACTCCCCTTTTCCTGGGAAGGACCCAACCGACATGTCCTTCCAGTCGTCCTTGTCTGACACTGAGCATGTTTTGTGACTAGAACAGGCCACTTCCGTTGAACCCGTGCTGTAGGCTTCCCCAAAAGCTGTAGGCTCTGTTAGATCCGGAAGAGCTTGACTCAGTCTTACAGTTGTTGACAGATCTGGGACTGCGGATTTAAGGATGTCTTTGATTTGATCAACGGGGAATTGTGAACTAATGCTGCTATTGTGACTTCATGATTTTTTTCCCACACTCCTGTTGATTTTTCCTTGTTACATAAACTCTCCATCTGAACAGTATGTTTACTTATATCACTCGATGGATTATTAGGAGTCACAAAAAAGTTTGAGGAGGCTTTGGTTGGGGTATCCCTGTGATGGGTCTCAGTTGTGGGCTCTATCGGTGTTAAAAGGCCCTGGACTCCTTCCGTTGATGAAAACACTACATCCCCGGGGTCTTTCAAATACTGGAATCGAGCGCATGATGAAGTTTTGTTTTGGATTGATTTTTCAAACAGCGAGGCGATTGGTGAGATCAGTGGATTTTGTATAAAACTTTTTGCTTTATTGGCATTCTGTTCTTCCAGTCTTTTTCGTTTGAGAGTGCCTCGTATGGCTAGCGTCTTATCCCCTGGAGCCTTCCTCACTTTCCCAGTCCTCATGATATAACCAGCAAAAATGTTTTTATTGACTTGTCTTTATTTTTCTCTTGATCTTTGACTTTGTCTTAATCTTTGGCTTTATTATGTCTTGGACCTTAGGTGTCGCCCTAGCCCAGGCAATACAAGTATTGAACAAACCCCTTACTGCAAGATGCTCACGAGGTAACTCAAGCCTGGTGGTACAGACTGCGCAATCCACACGCAATCCACACGCCCTCCCAAGCCTGTCTGCACCCTTCGCTCCCCTACCGTGTAGCCACTTCGTACACCGCACCAGGCACAACACTAGGAGAATCTGGTGCAGCTGCCGTCAGGGAAACCACGTTGCAGTGATTGCGGGATAACCAGTCTTTAGTAGAGGCAGAGCAATAGAGCAATAGAGCAGTTGGGGAGTCTAGTTTGTCTCACAAAGTTACTGCATTAACAATACTCGATGATTCCACATTATCAGCGCTACACGTTTTTCTAGATTGTTCAAAGGACCCAGTCTCTAAAACTCTATGACTGAGGTTGAGACTGAGGCTGATTAGAGGCAGCTTGCACACTTTTGCAAAAGTCTGCGAAATCATGCAAGCGGAACACACGGGAGGACCTCAGGTGAAGCAGACCTAGTCGGATTCCCTCTCCTGGTCACACCCCCGGCTCTTACTTCGCGGCTGCCTCTATCGGCAACCGCGCTCGCCTCACCGCCTCACTGCCTCTACCAGATGCCTTGCTCGTATCACGGCTTGCACCGGCTCCTTATGCCGACATGTATATACCTTGCCTCACCTTTTTTTTGCTGCTCGCTGCCTGTGGGATTGTGTAATGACGATCCTGCGATTCTGGCTCTCTGCTGACTGTTTGGTGCAAACAACGATTGAAACTGGTAAACGATACCAGGGATACAGCTCGCCGATTTGAATGGTCCACAGCAGCCTGACTCGGCTTCTCTCTATAACTATTTACTATTTAATCAGTTTGATAAATATTTATAGTGTAAATATGTTGTTTTTTAAAGTTAAGTTTTATGTGCAGGTTATGAGTTTTGTGGGGTAGGGCGGGAAGTAACTAAATTAGATGTATGTAATAAATATTTTTTGTTCATAAATAATTACTAAATAAAAAAATATATTTGTATGACAATTATTTTTTTATTTTATTTATAGTATTTGTAGTTTGTGATATGTACTTAAGATTGTAATACGTTTTATATGGTTTTATTTTTAATATTAAATATATAAAGTTTTTTTGTACATATTTATATTTTTCTTTTTTTAATTTGTTTTGAAATTATTTTATTGTACTCAAGATACTTTGTTTTTAATGTTTTTAATGTTGTACTGAAGAGTGGGAATAGTAAATCTTACCTCCGGCAATCCAACTCTTTCCATACTGTTGCACATATTGGAGCGGAAATATTAAATTTTACCCCTCCCCAATCCAACACTTTCCCTAGTGCAATGGCCCAAGGGAGTGGACAAAATGAAGCTGAGTACCCCTTTCATTTGAGGATCTCAGAGACGAGAGGGATGGTGTGAGATGGGAGCTCATGTTGTGAACAAAGGTCAGAGGCGACAATAAGGCATTAGCCATCATTAGTGAAAAAGGTGCAGTGACTTTTTTGCCTAGTGGCCCACTGCATCACATTTATGAATGTTTTACAATAAAAAGTAGGCATGGGGCTCATTTTCCTTGCTGCGATCATCCTCCTCCCTTGCGACTCCCCAAATCCTTCCAATATAATTTTAGTTAGGGGGGCAAACTTCAAAATATTTTGCTGAGGATGGCTCAGAGCAGTTTGAAGGCCTCTGCTCTAAACTATTCGTGTTGAAGTTAATAGACGCACCATTATCAAACACATAGCTAATCTCTGTGCATCCAGCAGGGAACATTAACACACTATAATGTGGTAGCCCCTTCAATAGCACGTTAGGACAATATAGGCATTGCCTGGCCACTTTCTTTGCCAGTGAATGTACAGATATCATACACTTTTACATGCCACCCAATCATCATTCCTTCTAGGATATCTTTTTTTATCCTGAAAATGACTCAGTTGTGTTGTCTTTTATTTTCATTGTAACATTATTTCAAAAGTACTTTATTCGGTTTACTTTTAAGAAACCATAAAAGTGCAAGTTACAAAATACAATTCTGACATTAGGTTAAAAATGCACAAGATACAAGTTACCCAGAATAAAACAATGATGATAGTTTTTGCTTCAGCAATTACAGAGTGGCAAGGACATCAGAAAAGATTCCAAGAAAATACTAAAACAGGTTAAAAATCCAAGCTTTTTCTGTACTTCAATGAACATTTCAGGAAACCGGCCAAGAACGGGATACAATCAGGTTTTAACAGTTGCAGGTAATGTAGGGCGGGACGTACTTGCACAAAGTTTAGCTTTTTTAAAATAGGTTTTAGATAAAAAGCCCTTGGGAATTTATAATATTTACAAAAAAACATAAAGTGCAGCAGATCCTGAGGAGACAAATTGTCGCAGCCACAGGGTGCTAGCACTTTCCCCTTATGACAACCCCTTGGGACTGCTAATAAAAGATGTAAAATGTTAAACCTAAACCTGATTAATAAAAAACGCTCGTATGCATTGGGCCATAGTGGAGTGACCTGGACGAAACCCATACTGGATATCTGAGATAATCTGGTTGTCCTCAGCCCAGGTAATCAATCTCTTTAGTATAACTCCCCCTAGAACTTTTACAACGCAGTCAATCAGGGAGATAGGCCTGTAGTTAGCAGTTCATTTACGATCTCCCTTTTTGAAAACTGGGACAATAGTTGAAACTCCTCAGGATGATGGGCATCCTTTTATTGCCGCAGCATTTCCTACAGCTGCCAAAATCGGGGCCCAAAAGGGGGCCTTCTTATTTGTAAGGTTATTGATGCCCTCCTCCATTTCGTTCACTGTGAACACCATTACATCCTTGCCAGACGTCTTCTCAGGCAAGGCTAACTGGGTTGATGTGTTTTTAAAAATGTTTACAAAGTGGGACACGCATTCATCCTCTGTAATGTTGGAGCCCACTTCTTTAGCCTCTCCCACTAAAACGGTGATCGATTGATTGTGTTCCAGAATCTGGAGCTGTGCGAAAAAGGTCAAAGGGTCTAGAAGGTCCCCCCATAGTGCATCTTTCAACTCCGCTTTCCGATTAGCCTGAACATTTTTATAGGTAGTCCGGAGTGAGCTAATCAGGGTTCTGTCCCTTAGGGATACTTTCAGAGCCGCCTTGAGATCTCTCGCAGCTTTGGAGCATAGGTGACAGAACCATTTAGGATCACTAGCCACACGAGGTCTCCCTGGGGCGAATAACATTTCTCCCCCCGTAGAAGCAATCCCTTCAAAAGCTTTAAGAACTCCTACAGCCGAAGAATCACCACGAAGACAACAAGAGAATTCTGCTGCACAGGCGTTCTCCAGTGTATCGTGGAAAAGGGACGGGATTACTTGGTTCCATTTGATCCTACTGGGTCAAGCAGTAGGCATTACCATGCTACAACCGATTTAATGGAGGGCGGTGGATCAAATGGAACCAAGTAATCCCGTCCCTTTTCCACGAGGCACCTTCGTTCTCCAGTGTATCGTGGAAAAGGGACGGGATTACTTGGTTCCATTTGATCCACCGCCCTCCATTAATCGGTTGTAGCATGTTAATGCCTACTGCTTGACCCTTTTTTCTTCATAAGGCTCCCACCCATAGTCACACAAACTGGATTATGGTCGCTGTGGCGCTTGGAATAATAGAAAAGCCCTGGAGAAGAGAGAGAATGGTTCTGGACACCAATATATGATCTATAAATGATCCAAGTCCTCTACCTTTAAAGGTTGGGTCCCTTTGTATACTTAACAGCGGAGCGTAACTCATCGCGGAGGATAGATCGTGCTCATTTAACATAACATTGAGAGCATTTCCCTGATTAGTATGCTCAAAGTGAAGGCCCGATATCAAGGGGCAGCCCAATGTCCCTATGGTGTTTAACATGGGGTCACCACACGGGTGCACGTTAAAGTCGCCAGCGATGAGCATATTCTTCCTGGTGGAGCCACACCACTGCATGATGTAATAATTCAGCTCAGTAATCCCGCAGCCCCGTCTTTATGAATGGTGTTATAGAAATTTACCACACAGAGACTGCAGTCTTTTTTCCCCAGAGCAATAGCCTGTATATTTCTGTTGTCGGAAGGATAGGCCCTGATACTGCATCTTAAAGCCAGCGATGTAAAAATAACCAGTCCTCCCATTGCTCTGCCACTGTTCGATCTTGTTGCCGGGACAAAGAAAGCTCTGTACCCCACCAACGAGATGTTGCAATTGGCATCCCACATCTCTTAAAGGCAAATTATTGAATAGTTGCTGACAAACTGCACCAATAAGTGGTCTGAGACCTTTCCTGCCCGCCCTGCAATATTCCAGGAGAGTACATTGTGATCCCGGGTATACTCCAGTATACTGGGGATAGTCTCTCCAGGAAGATCAAGCGATGTTTTTTCGGAAAGATTAGCTACACAGGGGCCCGCTTCTGCAAGAACAACAGGTTTTTCTGGTATAACTTCCACGGGTACAGGCTCTATCACAGGGCTATCTATTAGGGGAGGGTAAAGAGTCATGAGGCTAGTACTGTTCGTGGGATTTAATATTTCTTGATTCCCACGCAGTCAGTCACAGTCATTGAGACCAGAGAGGACTGCGTATCTGTTTGGGCCCACCGGAAGCGGGGAGTATCCAAATCTGCCCCTCATGTAATCCTCAATGGGCCTTGAGAATAGTGGGTTAATCCCCATTTGACCTCTATTGTTAGATATCTCGTTGTGATGATTCCTATACCCAAGTTCAGGTCCACCCTGCGACCCAGTCCTGTAAAAAAAGCCTAAAGGTAAAATCTCTATACCCTGACCCCTCTGTGAGACTCCTGCCTCCACTTCCCTGAATTTCCTTTCTACTTGTGCCGGGCTATTAAAGTTTATCACTATGCAGTCTCCATTTCTAGATTTTCTTGAGCTTCCCAGCCGGGATACTCGCCGGGCCATAATTCTGTTGTTCCCCACCATGTGCCCCTCTACGGTGTTACGAGACAGCCAGTGAGTGACCTTGTTTTTAAGCTGACTGTAGTCCTCTTTAACCCCCGCGGGAGAGGCGGAACATTTCCCAGTACTATCACCATGGAGGTAGATTGTGGAGGTAGATCAATAATGGGGAGATTGTCCGCAATCCTAGTTATCCTGTTAGTGTATGTATTTCCATTAGCCTGAGTACCTGAAAGCATGCTATCTTTCTGGTGGTTCATATAGACTCCCTCAGAGTATAACATTCCCTCATCTCCTTGAGGTTTCGTTTTTAAGTCCTCTGGTCTGTACTCCCTGTTAGTCAGGTTCCCTCTCTCCTTAGCATTGTCAGACGGAGTTATGATCAACTTTTGTGGGGAATATTGGTTGGACTCAAACCGTTTTCTTGGTTGTGTGACTTGACCCCCGTTTTTCATACTGGCTGACAGGCTTTCCAGCATGTGAGTATTATCTAGGGTGGTCTGTTGTAACTTCCCCAAGTTCTCATTAATTATCTTCAGTCACTCAATGAGTGGAAGCATGAGTGACTTTAAGATCTGTTCTACCTGTCCAACTAGTCCTCCATCACCCTGTATAGCTGGTAACAGTTGATTGGGTTGCTGTATTATACCGTTAGAGGTAAATGTAGATGGTTTGCTATTTAAAGTGGCGGAGGCATTAGCTGGTATAGAAGTACTAGGGAGAGATAGTTTTACCGCTTTACTAGAGGTTTTAGGTACCTTTGAGCATCTACCTTTTTGTCCACCCCCGCCCCTCTTTCTTTTCCCTGGATGGTTTGGACGTATTACTGGATTTTTTATGGTGGGACATACTTGGGCCATCATGGGACGTGTGTCGGGTAACCACTTTCTTCAAGGGATGTGCTACTACCTAGTGAGGTGTTTTGCCGAGGTCGTGATGTTACATCCGTCTGGGTCTGTGCTAATCTCTAACAAGCTAGTACCACTAGGTCTCAGGCTAACTGGATGTTCTGGGGTTCTAGCATTCTTGAAGTGACCCATCGAGGACCGTTTTGAGCTAGAAGATTCAATGGAAAGCCGCTTTTCTGTAAGCGCTATTTCCCGTTCTAAAACAACCGCTGCTCTGGTGATGAAATTATCTAATGTTCCAGTGATGCTGCCCCCTATGGGGTTTGACACTGCCCTTACCCCCTTCCCGGGTCGAAGGGACATAGTTATCAGTTGGGGGGGTTACGCGTAGTGGGCAAAACAAATACAAACACGGGCAACAAAATACACCAAGCAGAAATGACAGTCTTGTTCACCTGGGAATACTTTCGCCTCAGGATAAGGCACGTTAAAGGGATGGCCCATCCCGGCCTGTGACGGCCTTGGACGGTCCCGCCCTTGTCCAGGGCTTCTCCCGGGACGCTCCCGCGCGGGGATCAGGAGTGGCTTAAATAATAAAAACCGTTATGGGCGTTACTCAGTCCCGGTCCAGGTGTGTTTCGAGCAGGTAGTCCTGGGACTTGAAGTCCATCCCAGAAGATCCGGCGTCTCTCGCCAAGCCCAGGATGAACAGGGAGCGGGCACTACTCAGTTAACTCTCCCGCAGTTTCAGGACAGCAGGTAATATCCTTGTAGCCTCATACTGAAAGCTCCAACTTATCAGGGAAAGAAACCTCATGCGCTGCGGCACCCGCGGAGCGGGTGCGACGAGGTCTGATATTGAGCCTGGGGCTGTGGGCGTTACTCAGTCCCGGTCCAGGTGTGTTTCGAGCAGGTAACATCATTCTTTCCTAAGCTGTGAACATGACAAAGTAAAATGTATTAATTGTCTTGCTGTGCCATTGAATTGAGCCAAAAGTCATTGACCAAGGCCAGCAAGGTCAATACCATTATGTGTGGTTACCTATGCTACTCTTCAGATGAACGTGGACTCTGGTATGTACTGGACTGTTCTTTTTGGAGCTGGATCAAAGCTGATTTCCTTAAGAATGATTAATGTCTATAGTGGCACAGTTAGCTAAAAACATGGGCTGAAGTGCTACCAAGTGTTAATTGTTTTACATTTCATCGAGACATAATGTGTACTCTGCTGCTAAAAGATGACAACATTACAGGTATTTTTGTATCCACAGACAGGCGATACCTGTGCACATAAGATGAAGATTAATAAAGAAAATATGACCATGCTGGGAAGCTATCTGATACACGAAACAACCAGAAATGATGTCAAACAGTAACTAGAAATAAAACGACTCAGTACAAGACTAAGAATCTCGTACACAAACGGACCAATCCTGCAAGAACATCAAGTGAAATCCGGCGGCTTCAAGAGTCTGAGGGCATCCATGCTGCGGGACCTAAAACATCCAAATGAATTAAAATCACCAAAAATACACTGGTAAAATACATCCAGTATAAAACATGCTAGATACCACCCTTTATTTTAGATAGTTTTCAAGTACATACAACAGTGCTCCCTCTCTAACAGGATAATATAAATGCTGTGGTGTTAGTCCATCATAAACACTGTTTTGGCTGGACCTTACAATCTGTAGAAAGATACAATAGGTATGCAAAACATGAATTAGGAAGCAGGCTTCTGAAGGTTCAAAGAAAAAAGTGTTTGGCTACTTGCAATGCAGAACATTGTTCTAGAACAAAAAGACTTGGTAATTAGTTTTGTTCTTTGTGTTCATGTATTTCATAAGTTGTTGGCCAAGAAACAGACTATTTAGCTAAGCTATGAGTTTTACTCTTTGCTCTAATACTAGGAAATTCTAAACGCATGTTGAAGACACAGCTACTCAAAGAAAGACCATACATATGTTTCCAGGTTTGTAAGAATCCCAGTAATTATTCAACATTATTATTAAGAACGATATTCTGCAAGCACTACACATATGCAATACATATTAAAATATAGTTATTGGTTCAGGATCCACAATAGTCAGTTAGCAAAGACATTAACATGATTTATACCAAATATAACGAATGCTTAGACTCTAAACCCGAAAGAAAAAAACATACAACGCAAGACTAACTTTGGCTTCTCCTTAATACTAAAGCAGCATCACCAAACATGCACAGGGAAAAACTCATGAGTACAGAGTGAATGTGGGAAAAGTGTTCATCAGCCAACACAATTAAGGGTTCGTAAACAAACAAAAAGAGAAGTAATAAAATAAAGGTTCTGTGGGAGAAGAGTTTTGTTAACTCCGCATTCCTGCACTGCCACCAGTAACAACTCTATAGAAAATATATTGAAGTGTAATAAATGTAAGATGACTTCTAATGAGGCATCAGCTCTGTGGGGCAAATATCAGACAGATACAGCAGAAAATACAGACGCATGCAGGGAAAATGGAAAGAGCTTTACTTTCTCCGAAAAACAAAAGATCCATCAGCGAACACACGCTGGGAGAAAAACATATCCTTGCAGTAAATGTAGCAAAAACTTTACTGATTTATCAAAACTAAAGGTCCATCAGCAAACACACACACAGGGGAAACCATACACATGCAGCGAATGTGGAAAGGACTTTGCTCGAGCATCAGACCTAACCATTCATCTGCGACGGCATACAGGAGAAAAACCATGCACTTGCCAAGAATGTGGAAAGAGCTTTAGAAGATCCTCACATCTAAAGAGACACCACCTAACACATAGGGTGGAAAAACAATGCACAGGCAGTGAATGTGGACAGAGCTTTACTGACGCATCAACTTTACCTAACCATCTGCAAAGGCATACAGGAGAAAAGCCATATACTTGTACTGAATGTGGAAAGAGCTTTACTCGTTTATCAGATATAAAGATCCACCAGCGAATGCACACAGGGGAAAAACCTTACACTTGCAGTGAATGTGGAAAGAGCTTTAGTAGATCTACGGTTCTAACGAGACACCAGCTAACACATACAGGGGAAAAACCATACACATGCAGTGAATGTGGAAAAAGCTTCACTCATGCATCTACCTTAACCAGCCATTTGCAACAGCATACAGGAGAAAAGCCATACAGTTGCAGTGAATGTGGAAAAAGCTTTGCTCGTTTATCAAATGTAAAGAGCCACCAGCGAATGCACACAGGGGAAAAACCTTACACATGCAGTGAATGCGGAAAGAGCTTTGCTCGTTTATCAACTGTAAAGAGCCACCAGCGAATACACACAGGGGAAAAACCATACAAATGCGGTGAATGTGGAAAGAGCTTTACACATGCATCAGTCTTAACCATCCATCTGCGAATACATTCAGGAGAAAAACCATACATTTGTAGTGAATGCGGAAAGAGGTTTAGTAATTCCTCAAATCTAAAGAGCCACCATCTGAGACACACAGGGGAAAAACCATACACATGCAGTGAATGTGGAAAGAGCTTTACTGAAGCATCAGGCCTAGCAATCCATCTGCGGCGGCATACTGGAGAAAAACCATACACATGCAGTGAATGTGGAAAGAGATTTACTGAAGCATCAAATCTAACCATCCATATGCGATGGCATACAGGAGAAAAACCGTACACTTGTAGTGAATGTGGAAAGTGCTTTCGTACATCTACAAATCTAAAGAGCCACCGGCTAATGCACACAGGGGAAAAACCATACGCTTGCAGTGAATGTGGAAAGAGGTTTACTGAAGCATCAAATGTAAAGATACACCAGCTAGTGCACACAGGGGAAAAACCACACATTTGCAGTGAATGTGGAAAGCGCTTTAGCAGATCTACACATCTAAAGACCCACCAGCTACTACACACAGGGGAAAAACCATACACATGCAGTGAATGTGGAAAGAGCTTTACTTATGCATCTGCCCTAACCATCCATCTGCGAAGGCATAGAGGAGAAAAACCATACACTTGTAGTGAATGTGGAAGGAGCTTTAGCGATTCCTCAAATCTAAAGAGCCACTGTCTGACACACACAGGGGAAAAACCATACACATGCAGTGAATGTGGAAAAGGTTTTACTGACGTATCAACCCTAGCAATCCACCTGCGCCGGCATACAGGAGAAAAGCCATACACCTGCAGTGAATGTGGAAAGAGCTTTGCAGGAGCATCAGACCTAACCATCCATCTACGATTGCATACAGGAGAAAAACCATACACTTGTAGTGAATGTGGAAAGAGCTTTCATACGTGTAAAAATCTAAAGAGCCACAAGCTAACACACACAGGGGAAAAACCATACCCCTGCAGTGAATGTGGAAAGAGCTTTACAGATGCATCATATGTGAGGATACACCAGCGAATGCACACAGGGGAAAAACCTTACACTTGCAGTGAATGTGGAAAGCAATTTAGTAGATCTGCACATCTAAAGAGCCACGAACTAACACACACTGGAAAAACCATACACATGCAGTAAATGTGTAACAAACATTGCTTGCTTATCAATTATAAAGAACCTCCAGTGCATGCACAGGGAAAAACATACACATGGAGTGCATGTGAAAATGTCTTCATTTGAGCATCAGTCCTAACCATCTGCAAAGGCATGTAGGAGAAAAACTTGCTCTTGAATTGCATGTGGAGGAAGATTTAGTAAATTCACACCCCCCCAAAGAACTACCATCTAACGCAACAAAGCCATTCTAATCTATAAAAATGTTTTTTAAAGCTAAATCCAGTGAGCATGAGCAGAATTAAATCTTCTGTGAACTCTTCTAAAGAACTTTTCACAACAGTGAAGAAGTTAAGTAAGCTATCAGACCCTAAAAATATTACAGCCAGTCAAGATCTTTGTAAATCAGTGATCTTTGTCCGTCCTGCTCCTCGCAGAAACGGTCGCTCCCCCCACCTCCCCCTCCTGTTGGTATCGTATGCGTTACTGCCTCTCTCCTGGAAAGCTTTCTGTCCAGTGCTAGAATTTAAATTGATTGATTGTGGGCAGCGCTTGTCTCGTACTACCGGCGCTATTATTGTATTACTGCCTCTCTCCTATTTAAATTGATTGATTGTGGACAGCGCTCGTGTCGTACTACTGGCACTTGTATTGATACTGACCTGCGCAGCGCTCGTGACCTGGGAGCTTTAGTGCCACTGCAATTGCTTTATAATTAACATTGTGTGCGTAAATTAAGCTCTTGCTGCCTGAGTATTTGTTTACTGGTTTATGCTCAGCCATTTTGTTGTGACCCCTTGCAGACCCTCCCTGCACCTTGATCCCGCCTCCCAGCTGACCCTCCCACCCACAGAGGTAGAGCCTGTGCTCACCCTCGTGAAGAGCTGTGTCCGTCCTGCTCCTCGCAGAAACGGTCGCTCCCCCCACCTCCCCCTCCTGTTGGTATCGTATGCGTTACTGCCTCTCTCCTGGAAAGCTTTCTGTGCAGCGCTAGAATTTAAATTGATTGATTGTGGGCAGCGCTTGTCTCGTACTATCGGCGCTATTATTGTATCACTGCCTCTCTCCTATTTAAATTGATTGATTGTGGACAGCGCTCGTGTCGTACTACTGGCACTTGTATTGATACTGACCTGCGCAGCGCTCGTGACCTGGGAGCTTTAGTGCCACTGCAATTGCTTTATAATTAACATTGTGTGCGTAAATTAAGCTCTTGCTGCCTGAGTATTTGTTTACTGGTTTATGCTCAGCCATTTTGTTGTGACCCCTTGCAGACCCTCCCTGCACCTTGATCCCGCCTCCCAGCTGACCCTCCCACCCACAGAGGTAGAGCCTGTGCTCACCCTCGTGAAGAGCTGTGTCCGTCCTGCTCCTCGCAGAAACGGTCGCTCCCCCCACCTCCCCCTCCTGTTGGTATCGTATGCGTTACTGCCTCTCTCCTGGAAAGCTTTCTGTGCAGCGCTAGAATTTAAATTGATTGATTGTGGGCAGCGCTTGTCTCGTACTACCGGCGCTATTATTGTATTACTGCCTCTCTCCTATTTAAATTGATTGATTGTGGACAGCGCTCGTGTCGTACTACTGGCACTTGTATTGATACTGACCTGCGCAGCGCTCGTGACCTGGGAGCTTTAGTGCCACTGCAATTGCTTTATAATTAACATTGTGTGCGTAAATTAAGCTCTTGCTGCCTGAGTATTTGTTTACTGGTTTATGCTCAGCCATTTTGTTGTGACCCCTTGCAGACCCTCCCTGCACCTTGATCCCGCCTCCCAGCTGACCCTCCCACGCTCCGCCCCCTCCGCTATCCATTTAAAGCAGATGTCCCAACGCGCAGCGTCCACGCGCCCTGGCCGCGCCGAAGGTGCGCCAAAGGTAAGCCCGTCTACGCCTGGACCGCGCCCAGCGCCAGACCCCCTGGCCCCCGTACCTCCCACACCACCCGCATTACTTACGATGCCACCACCCTCCTAGCCCTTAACCCCGGCCGTCTCCGCAACTGCGTCCAAGCCGCTCCTGGACACACCCATGGACCCTTCTCCTGCAACTCCTGCAAGTTCGACGGCACCAAGAACAACTCCTCATCTACGAACACACAACAGATATCCGACCCCAACCACCTACAATGCATCCTGCTCAACACCCGCTCAGTCCACAGGCACGCCATCGACCTCTGGAATCTACTAGACACCATCTCTCCGGACGTCGCCTTCCTAACAGAAACATGGATGAACGCCTCCTCAGCCCCAGACATCACCATTGCCATCCCGTAAGGCTATAAGATCATTCGTAAGGACCGTACCGGCCACACAGGAGGAGGCATCGCTATCGTCCATAAGAAATCCATCCGCATCTCAACCAGCTCAGACGTCAATCTCGCCAACACTGAACACCTTCACTTCCAGATCCACATCGACCCCAAGACCACACTCAGAGGCACCCTCCTTTACAGGCCACCAGGACCCCGCGCACAATTTAGTGAAGACATCACAGACTTCATCACTCCACACGTGCTCCCCTCCGAGGATTACATCCTTTTGGGAGACCTCAACTTTCACCTTGAAAAGAATAACAACCGCAACACCACCACCCTTCTGGACAACCTCGCCAACCTCGGACTCATAACAACTTGTCACTACCCCCACCCACATCGCAGGTCACACACTCGACCCTATCTTCACCTCCAGCAAACATGTCTCCTTCAGCCACACCACAGCTCTCCTTTGGACTGACCACAGCTGCGTCCACTTTACCTACAACAAGCCCACATCCAACAACCACCCCCAACCCACTCTGCAAAGAAACTGGAACAAAATCACCATCGACCAGATCTCCTCATCGCTTCTTCTAAACCCCCCAGCCCACTCCGCAAACCCCGACCAAGCAGCCACCAACCTCACCCAATGGTTATCCAACAGCGCCGACACCCTAGCACCACTGAAAAAGCGACAAATTAAACTAGGCAGCAAGAAGGCCTCCTGGTTCAACGATGATCTTAAGAAATCCAAGAAACTCTGTCGCTCCCTCGAGAAGGCCTGGAAAAAAGACCCAACCACCAGCACCAAGGACGCCTTCAAAAACGCCACCCGCATACACCACCAACTGATCCGGAATGCCAAGAAAGCTGCTTTCAAGGACCGACTAGATAGCAACGCCCACAACAGCAAGGAATTATTCAACATCGTCAAGGAATTTACCAACCCCTCAGCCAACTCTAACGACATCACCCCCTCTCAAGCCCTCTGCGACTCCCTAGCCTCATTCTTCCACAACAAAATTGCAGACATCCACAACAGCTTCGACAACCGACCCGATGGCCAACCCACCCAACCCCCTGCAGGACCCCCACCCCCCTTGAACATCCTCAATGACTGGAAGCCAATCTCCACTGAGGACACCATCCGTCTGATGAACTCTATCCACTCAGGATCCCCCACAGACCCATGCCCTCACCACATCTTTAACAAAGCAGACTCCATTATAGCACCGCACCTCCGAGACGTCATCAACTGCTCCCTCAACTCCGCAACCTTCCCGGAAAGCTGGAAACATGCCGAACTCAGCGCCCTCCTGAAGAAACCCACAGCTGACCCCACCGAACTCAAAAACTACCGCCCTATCTCACTCCTTCCATTCCCGGCCAAAGTCATCGAGAAAGCGGTCAACAACCAGCTCGCCGCATTCCTCGAAACCAACAAATCCCTCGACTCCTCACAATCCGGCTTCCGAGCCAAGCACAGCACTGAAACCGCCCTCATCGCAGCAACAGACGACATTCGAACTCTACTGGACAATGGAGACACAGTCGCCCTCATCCTCCTCGACCTCTCCGCAGCCTTCGACACGGTCTGTCATAGCACCCTTTTACAACGCCTCAGAAACGTCGGAATCCAAGGAAAAGCACTGGAATGGATCACCTCGTTCCTCACCGGAAGAACCCAGAGAGTCCGCCTTCCACCATTCAAGTCAGAGGCCACTGAAGTCCTCTGCGGCGTACCACAAGGATCTTCACTCAGCCCCACCCTCTTCAACGTATACATGAGCCCCCTCGCGGTCATCGCACGCCAACACAACCTCAACATCATCTCCTACGCCGATGACACTCAACTGATCCTATCTCTCACCAGAGACCCTAACACTGCCAAAACCAACCTGCACGAAGGAATGAAAGAAGTAGCCGACTGGATGAAGCACAGCCGTCTGAAACTGAACTCAGACAAAACAGAAGTCCTCATCCTAAGCACCTCCCCCTCCGCCTGGAATGACTCTTGGTGGCCAGAAGCCCTTGGAAAAGCACCCATCCCGACGGACCACGCACGGAACCTGGGCATCATCCTGGATTCCTCCCTCTCGATGAACAGACAAGTCAACGCCGTTTCTTCATCTTGCTTCAACATTCTTCGCATGCTCAAAAAAACATTTCGTTGGATCCCCACCGAAACTAGAAAAACGGTCACCCATGCTCTGGTCACGAGCCGACAGGACTACGGAAACACCCTCTACGCCGGTACCACCGCAAAACTCCAGAAAAAACTCCAACGCATCCAAAACGCCTCAGCCAGGCTCATATTAGACATCCCACGTAAAGAACACATCTCTGGTCACCTGAAAAACCTCCACTGGCTCCCCGTCAATAAGAGGATTACTTTCCGGCTCCTGACCCACGCACACAAAGCACTCTACGAAATCGGACCCAAATGCCTCAACACACGACTGTCCTTCTACACCCCCTCCCGCCAGCTACGATCCTCCAACCAAGCCCTTGCCACTGTACCTCGCATCAACAAAACCACCATGGGAGGTAGATCCTTCTCCTACCTGGCAGCTAAAACCTGGAACTCACTTCCCACTCACCTTCGCCTTACTCAGAACCACCTAGCATTCAGAAAGCAACTTAAAACGTGGATATTTGACAAGTAATTCCCCACCCTTCTTCAAGCGCCTTGAGACCCTCTGGGTATGTAGCGCGCTATATAAATTTATTGACTTGACTTGACTTTTTCAAAATAAAGTTGAAGCAGTGTACAACACATTTTCTCTTAACCTTTCTGTCAAAGAGAGGGCTGAAGAGGAGGATGTTAGTCCTTCTCTGGCAGCAGCTTCTTTGTCCTATGGCTCTCCAGGCTTTAGAAGCCAGCATAGTACCAAACTAGCTCAAAAACCGCCTCAGAAGTTAAAACACTGGAGGAAATGCAGCATTGATTTTATTAGACCTCTCTGCAGCGTTACTTCGCTGTAGATATTGGGTGAAAAGTATTAACACTTCTAAAATACTATCTTTCTGACAGAGAGCAGCTGGTGGAATTTAATGGTTTTAAATCCACTTCCTTCTCACTACCTTGCGGGGTACCACAGGGCTCTTCTCTTAGCCCTGTGGCTATGTGACTCCTCTGGCCAATCTAATAAAGTGGTGTCCAATGATACTCAAATTGTGGTTTCTCTTGTCAGCAATCTAGATGACAGAGCACCCAGATTCCATGACTGTATGCGTGAAATTGGGAATTGGATGTCCGGCAACTGCCTGAAACCTAACTCGGGTAAGACGGAGGTTCTGTTGTTTGGAAAGAATACATCTTTCTGGTCAACAATATGGTGGACACAGGAGTTAGGAGAGCTCTCTTTCCCAGTCCCCTCAGTAAACAATCTTGGAGTTTACTTTGAGGATAACCTCTCCTACGAAGTACATGTGAATTCAATCACTTCCCCTTGTTTATTTTACGTTAAAATTATTGAGGAAACTTTTTTGTTTTATCCCATAAATTTGTGGTCTCTGCACTTATTTAGTCGAAAATTGATTGCTGCAACACACTTTTTCTTAATATTAAAAAAAATTCTTAAATAAACTTCAGACTCTTCAAAATGCAGCTGCCCGGCTACTATTGGCCATTTCTAAATATCAATCTGTATTGTTTGCTCTTCCTTTGTTGCTTTGGCTTCCTATAAAAAACTGATTTCAAGTTTCTCAGTTTTGCCTTCAAAGCATTTCAGTGGTTGAGCCCATAATTTAAATATTTTAAGCAAAGTTTCCAGTGGTATGTGCCCGATAGAACCCTTTGATCATCCTCCGCTCATAACCATGGGAATACCAAAGCCATTAGAGGTACCTGGGGCCGTAGAAGTTTTGTAGCTGGTACTATGAGGCTATGGAACTCCATGCCACCAGATTTTAAGGAAAAAACACAGCTTCTCCTTTTCCGTAAAACCTTAACAATATGGCTATTTAACAAGTAGTGTTTTTATTCTTTTGTCCTTTTCTTTTCCAACCCAACGGAGCACTAGCACCTAAACACCTTTGGGTAGTCACTATATAAATTAAAATATCATTTAATTTCACATGGGAAAAACCTTATACATGCAGAGGATGTGGAAAGGGTTTTACTCAAGCATCATACCTAACCATCTGTCTGTAATGACATACAGAAGAAAAACCATACAAATGTAGTGAATTCTGAAAGAGCTTTAGTTAATCCACACGTCTGAAGAGTCAGAAGCTAAAACACAAACAGAAAAAAACCACACATGAAGTGGTTGTGAAAAGAGCTTTACTCAAGCAGGAGTCCTAACCAGCTATCATTGTAGACCTACAGAAGAAAAAAATGTAAATGCAGTGAAGGCAAATGGGCTTTGCTAGCTCAACATCTCTAAATTTCCACCAGCACTCAAACACAGGAAAAACAACATAAAATATGTAGGATGCTTCAGTCATTCATCAATTGTAAGTCACTGCCTGCAAACTCACTGATGTAGTAAATGAGGGAAGACGTTTTATGATTTTTTATGCCTAGTGGTCAGTTAGTGAACAGATAAAAGTAGAAATAACATTCTGTTGTAAGGGATATGGAAAGAACTTCCATGCTTTTTTGCAACTACGTGTGCATTGGCAAATGTGCACACAGGCAAACTCATAGATTAGCATCGAATAAGGTGTGTTTCAGTCTGTCATAAAATCATAAGTCGCTGCCAGCAACACATACTAGAAAAATATTTCGGTCACAGTTAATGTGGAATGGTTACATTTACTTTGCAGAGTTTTAAGATTTATGAAGAAACAGTGTCTAGACCTTGCCAATGTCAAGTAAGATTCAATTACTGCACTTTCTAGCTTAGGAAAAACACAATATTATGTAGAAGCTACACTCCCACCCAGGCTGTTGCCTTGTGCATGCTGTAAGCAGAGATATGTCTTTGATCATATCACTTGGTATATTGGTATCCTTTGACATTGTTGACCTTGGGACACGTTTTTTTATTCCATTAATGCACACGGGAATGGCGGATTCCTTCATGAATGATGTAAACATTAAGGTCCAGGTATATTTCAGTGAATAACCTTTGTTATTTTTGTAGGATAATATTCGGTAATCATTTATTACTGTCCTATATTTCCATTATGGGGTTTTGATGATATCATAAATATGAGCAGATCCTTTAGATGGGAATGTAGAGTCATGCAATAAATGTTAGCCAATGTGTATTTTTCAATGTTGCATGATAATTTTGGGGTTGATAATGTATTATTTTTAAAATGGGAAATAAGTGAAGACTGCATAATGTTAGGATAGGTAATGCTGTTCTCCACAAGGTGTAACTAAGAAGTAGCATTCATTAAAATAAGCATCGCCAGGTTTTAATTTTCACAATTGGAATACTGAATTCACAAGGCGCAATAGTAACGTTCTGTAAACTGGTTTGAGGCTATTTGCTCGCAGGTGAAACCCATGAAATGTCTCCTGAACCACATGAGGTTTGTAAAATAGTACATTACAGGATTACCTGCTATGTTTTTTTTCTTCTGTTAAAGCATGGTATAATTTCATTGCTCGGATCTGTGAATTATGTATCCTTGTAAATAGAAGAGTAGAATGTACGATGTTATAATGTAAATAGAAGAGCACAATGTGTCTTTTTAGTGTATTATTTCTTCTTTTAGTAATTATGATGTGTAGGGTGATCAGATGACATCATCTCGCAAAAACCTTTCACGCCTTTATAAGGTCTGTTAGTTTCCAATGAAAAAGAACTGTGATCACATTACTTGCAATGCACTAAAGTATTAAAATGAATCCAGACCTGGCAAGCACCATCCACTTGACATTGATTTATCAGGCCATCCTCGTGGTGTCTCAGTATTCATATTATATAGAAAAAATGTATTTCAAATGCATTTTTTACTTTAAAAAAATGTTTGATTTCACTTACTGTTGGTAATATTGTCATATCTGTAAACAGCATTCCCGTTTAGAAAATCTTCCTCTACTTTGTGCAAGGATTACATTTTTGCATAGCTATGGTATTCTTTCAGCTTTATTGGGCGATACTGCTAAATGGATCCTGATTTAGATCCTGGTAGGGCTTCCGCCATCCCACTGCGGCGGCATTTCCAAGTATTCTGACGAACCAACGGTATTCTGCCAGCTGTACTTAGATGTGTGCTGGCTGAACCGCCCGTCTGTCGCATAAGCATCGCACCTCCTACAACTCTGTGGTCTTGTCTGCTGACTAACAGTACTCCTTTGCCATCAGGCCGGGTGTATTTTGCTGAGCCGATTTAGATGTCCCTGCTGTTCTGGCTTTTTCCTAGCAAAAAACACAGTTGATGGACAGAATGTAGAACAATGTCATACATTCACCCCAGTACAAGGATCTGGGCCTAAATCCATCGTTTTTTTGCACTCCACACCACCCTGGGTTAGACACTGGCTATATGCAAATCAGCTCTGACTCTGTGCCTCATGGGAACAGTCCAGTCCGAACTACCAAGCCATGTCTTTCCCAGACTGGAATCAAGCATCCAAGGACCGGTTTCTGGCTATCAGCCTTCATCAGCCTGGATAGTTTGACTCCAGTGGTGTGGAGAGCCTGGGACTCACGTCTGAGTATACCCAGCCCACTCGGGGTGAAAATTGCAAAAAACACAGTTGATGGACGGAATGTAGAACAATGTCATACATTCACCCCAGTACAAGGATCTGGGCCTAAATCATCGTTTTTTTGCACTCCACAACACCCTGGGTTAGACACTGGCTATATGGAAATCAGCTCTGACCCTGTGCCTCATGGGAACAGTCCAGTCCGAACTACCAAGCCATGTCTTTCCCAGACCGGAATCAAGCATCCAAGGACCGGTTTCTGGCTATCAGCCTTCATCAGCCTGGATAGCTTGACTCCAGTGGTGTGGAGAGCCTGGGACTCACGTCTGAGTATACCCAGCACACTCGGGGTGAAAATTGCAAAAAACACAGTTGATGGACAGAATGTAGAACAATGTCATACATTCACCCCAGTACAAGGATCTGGGCCTAAATCCATCGTTTTTTTGCACTCCACACCACCCTGGGTTAGACACTGGCTATATGCAAATCAGCTCTGACTCTGTGCCTCATGGGAACAGTCCAGTCCGAACTACCAAGCCATGTCTTTCCCAGACTGGAATCAAGCATCCAAGGACCGGTTTCTGGCTATCAGCCTTCATCAGCCTGGATAGTTTGACTCCAGTGGTGTGGAGAGCCTGGGACTCACGTCTGAGTATACCCAGCCCACTCGGGGTGAAAATTGCAAAAAACACAGTTGATGGACGGAATGTAGAACAATGTCATACATTCACCCCAGTACAAGGATCTGGGCCTAAATCATCGTTTTTTTGCACTCCACAACACCCTGGGTTAGACACTGGCTATATGGAAATCAGCTCTGACCCTGTGCCTCATGGGAACAGTCCAGTCCGAACTACCAAGCCATGTCTTTCCCAGACCGGAATCAAGCATCCAAGGACCGGTTTCTGGCTATCAGCCTTCATCAGCCTGGATAGCTTGACTCCAGTGGTGTGGAGAGCCTGGGACTCACGTCTGAGTATACCCAGCACACTCGGGGTGAAAATTGCAAAAAACACAGTTGATGGACAGAATGTAGAACAATGTCATACATTCACCCCAGTACAAGGATCTGGGCCTAAATCCATCGTTTTTTTGCACTCCACACCACCCTGGGTTAGACACTGGCTATATGCAAATCAGCTCTGACTCTGTGCCTCATGGGAACAGTCCAGTCCGAACTACCAAGCCATGTCTTTCCCAGACTGGAATCAAGCATCCAAGGACCGGTTTCTGGCTATCAGCCTTCATCAGCCTGGATAGTTTGACTCCAGTGGTGTGGAGAGCCTGGGACTCACGTCTGAGTATACCCAGCACACTCGGGGTGAAAATTGCAAAAAACACAGTTGATGGACAGAATGTGGAACAATGTCATACATTCACCCCAGTACAAGGATCTGGGCCTAAATCCATCGTTTTTTTGCACTCCACACCACCCTGGGTTAGACACTGGCTATATGCAAATCAGCTCTGACCCTGTGCCTCATGGGAACAGTCCAGTCCGAACTACCAAGCCATGTCTTTCCCAGACCGGAATCAAGCATCCAAGGACCGGTTTCTCGCTATCAGCCTTCATCAGCCTGGATAGCTTGACTCCAGTGGTGTGGAGAGTCTGGGACTCACGTCTGAGTATACCCAGCACACTCGGGGTGAAAATTGCAAAAAACACAGTTGATGGACAGAATGTAGAACAATGTCATACATTCACCCCAGTACAAGGATCTGGGCCTAAATCCATCGTTTTTTTGCACTCCACACCACCCTGGGTTAGACACTGGCTATATGCAAATCAGCTCTGACTCTGTGCCTCATGGGAACAGTCCAGTCCGAACTACCAAGCCATGTCTTTCCCAGACTGGAATCAAGCATCCAAGGACCGGTTTCTGGCTATCAGCCTTCATCAGCCTGGATAGTTTGACTCCAGTGGTGTGGAGAGCCTGGGACTCACGTCTGAGTATACCCAGCCCACTCGGGGTGAAAATTGCAAAAAACACAGTTGATGGACGGAATGTAGAACAATGTCATACATTCACCCCAGTACAAGGATCTGGGCCTAAATCCATCGTTTTTTTGCACTCCATACCACCCTGGGTTAGACACTGGCTATATGCAAATCAGCTCTGACCCTGTGCCTCATGGGAACAGTCCAGTCCGAACTACCAAGCCATGTCTTTCCCAGACCGGAATCAAGCATCCAAGGACCGGTTTCTCGCTATCAGCCTTCATCAGCCTGGATAGCTTGACTCCAGTGGTGTGGAGAGTCTGGGACTCACGTCTGAGTATACCCAGCACACTCGGGGTGAAAATTGCAAAAAACACAGTTGATGGACAGAATGTAGAACAATGTCATACATTCACCCCAGTACAAGGATCTGGGCCTAAATCCATCGTTTTTTTGCACTCCACACCACCCTGGGTTAGACACTGGCTATATGCAAATCAGCTCTGACTCTGTGCCTCATGGGAACAGTCCAGTCCGAACTACCAAGCCATGTCTTTCCCAGACTGGAATCAAGCATCCAAGGACCGGTTTCTGGCTATCAGCCTTCATCAGCCTGGATAGTTTGACTCCAGTGGTGTGGAGAGCCTGGGACTCACGTCTGAGTATACCCAGCCCACTCGGGGTGAAAATTGCAAAAAACACAGTTGATGGACGGAATGTAGAACAATGTCATACATTCACCCCAGTACAAGGATCTGGGCCTAAATCCATCGTTTTTTTGCACTCCATACCACCCTGGGTTAGACACTGGCTATATGCAAATCAGCTCTGACCCTGTGCCTCATGGGAACAGTCCAGTCCGAACTACCAAGCCATGTCTTTCCCAGACCGGAATCAAGCATCCAAGGACCGGTTTCTCGCTATCAGCCTTCATCAGCCTGGATAGCTTGACTCCAGTGGTGTGGAGAGTCTGGGACTCACGTCTGAGTATACCCAGCACACTCGGGGTGAAAATTGCAAAAAACACAGTTGATGGACAGAATGTAGAACAATGTCATACATTCACCCCAGTACAAGGATCTGGGCCTAAATCCATCGTTTTTTTGCACTCCACACCACCCTGGGTTAGACACTGGCTATATGCAAATCAGCTCTGACTCTGTGCCTCATGGGAACAGTCCAGTCCGAACTACCAAGCCATGTCTTTCCCAGACTGGAATCAAGCATCCAAGGACCGGTTTCTGGCTATCAGCCTTCATCAGCCTGGATAGTTTGACTCCAGTGGTGTGGAGAGCCTGGGACTCACGTCTGAGTATACCCAGCACACTCGGGGTGAAAATTGCAAAAAACACAGTTGATGGACGGAATGTAGAACAATGTCATACATTCACCCCAGTACAAGGATCTGGGCCTAAATCATCGTTTTTTTGCACTCCACAACACCCTGGGTTAGACACTGGCTATATGGAAATCAGCTCTGACCCTGTGCCTCATGGGAACAGTCCAGTCCGAACTACCAAGCCATGTCTTTCCCAGACCGGAATCAAGCATCCAAGGACCGGTTTCTGGCTATCAGCCTTCATCAGCCTGGATAGCTTGACTCCAGTGGTGTGGAGAGCCTGGGACTCACGTCTGAGTATACCCAGCACACTCGGGGTGAAAATTGCAAAAAACACAGTTGATGGACAGAATGTGGAACAATGTCATACATTCACCCCAGTACAAGGATCTGGGCCTAAATCCATCGTTTTTTTGCACTCCATACCACCCTGGGTTAGACACTGGCTATATGCAAATCAGCTCTGACCCTGTGCCTCATGGGAACAGTCCAGTCCGAACTACCAAGCCATGTAGGGGGTCTCTGTGTACAACTACACAGATGACCTTCAGCTCATCTTTGATCTTTCTCCACACCCCTGATTCTCTTCCCAAGTTCTGTTCCACTTTAGTTTTCATTTCTGACTGGATGAGCCCTAACCATTTGAAGCTCAATCCAGACAAGACTGAACTTGTTCTCACTGGTGGCCCCTCCAACCCTTGGTCCCCTGCACATTGGCCCCTTTCTTTTGGTCCCCCCCCTGTACCCGCTTCCTCTGTCCGCACTCTTGGCATTAAAGTCAGTCATTACCTATCCATGCACAGTCAGATCAGCTCCGTCGTGTCCTCTTGTTTTCTCTCTCTTCGTTTAATTCGGAAAATCTCACGCTTTTTTTCTACCGATGCACTTAAATCCATAGTCATGGCCCTTGTCACCTCCCGCCTTGACTATGGGAATGGCCTGTACGTGGGCATACCTGCTTACGAATCCCGCCGTCTACAGGCCATCCAAAATCAAGCTGCTCTTCTAATCCTCTCCCTCTCTAAATCTTCTCATATCACCCCGGTTCTCAAATCACTTCATTGGCTTCCTGTTCATTTCAGATCCTTCTTCAAACTGGCCTGTCTAGCTTTTCGGGCTCAATCCCGTTCTGCGCCCCTGTTCATTACCTCTCTTGTTTCTTCTCATGCCCCTGTTCGCACTCTTCGCTCCTCCTCTCTTTCTCTTCTTCATATCCCTCGCTTCCGTAAATCCAGAACGGGGGGCACCCGATTCTCAGTCCTGGCCCCCCAGTTCTGGAACAGTCTCCCTCTTTCTATACGCTCCATCCCCATCTACACTCACTTCTGCAAAGCTCTTAAAACTTTCCTCTTTTCTCAGGCATTCCCTTCTTAATCTCCTTGGGTCCCCTCTGTTGAGTTCTGATCAGGTCCCCAGAGCCAGGAAGCCGCTCGGCCACCGTGCGCTCTATTAAATACTTTATTCATTCATTCATTCATTCATTCATTCATTCATTCATTCATTCATTCATTCATGTCTTTCGCAGACCGGAATCAAGCATCCAAGAACGGGTTTCTGGCTATCAGCCTTCATCAGCCTGGATAGCTTGACTCCAGTGGTGTGGAGAGCCTGGGACTCACGTCTGAGTATACCTAGCACACTCGGGGTGAAAATTGCAAAAAATACAGTTGATGGACAGAATGTAGAACAATGTCATACATTCACCCCAGTACAAGGATCTGGGCCTAAATCCATCGTTTTTTTGCACTTCACACCACCCTGGGTTAGACACTGGCTATATGCAAATCAGCTCTGACCCTGTGCCTCATGGGAACAGTCCAGTCCGAACTACCAAGCCATGTCTTTCCCAGACCGGAATCAAGCATCCAAGAACCGGTTTCTGGCTATCAGCCTTCATCAGCCTGGATAGCTTGACTCCAGTGGTGTGGAGAGCCTGGGACTCACGTCTGAGTATACCCAGCACACTCGGGGTGAAAATTGCAAAAAACACAGTTGATGGACAGAATGTAGAATAATGTCATACATTCACCCCAATACAAGGATCTGGGCCTAAATCCATCGTTTTTTTGCACTCCACACCACCCTGGGTTAGACACTGGCTATATGCAAATCAGCTCTGACCCTGTTCCTCATGGGAACAGTCCAGTCCGAACTACCAAGCCATGTCTTTCCCAGACCGGAATCAAGCATCCAAGGACCGGTTTCTGGCTATCAGCCTTCATCAGCCTGGATAGCTTGACTCCAGTGGTGTGGAGAGCCTGGGACTCACGTCTGAGTATACCCAGCACACTCCGGGTGAAAATTGCAAAAAACACAGTTGATGGACAGAATGTAGAACAATGTCATACATTCACCCCAGTACAAGGATCTGGGCCTAAATTCATCGTTTTTTTTGCACTCCACACCACCCTGGGTTAGACACTGGCTATATGCAAATCAGCTCTGACCCTGTGCCTCATGGGAACAGTCCAGCCCAAACTACCAAGCCATGTCTTTCCCAGACCGGAATCAAGCATCCAAGGACCGGTTTCTGGCTATCAGCCTGGATAGCATGACTCCAGTGGTGTGGAGAGCCTGGGACTCACGTCTGAGTATACCCAGCACACTCGGGGTGAAAATTTCAAAAAACACAGTTGATGGACAGAATGTAGAACAATGTCATACATTCACCCAAGTACAAGGATCTGGGCCTAAATCCATCGTTTTTTTGCACTCCACACCACCCTGGGTTAGACACTGGCTATATGCAAATCAGCTCTGACCCTGTGCCTCATGGGAACAGTCCAGTCCGAACTACCAAGCCATGACTTTCCCAGACCGGAATCCAGCATCCTAGGACCGGTTTCTGGCTATAAGCCTTCATCTTTTTCCTAGCAGCAGTTTGTTGACTAAGTGAGTCCCTGGGGAAGTAGAGACTGGTAAGTACGACATATCTTACCTGCCTATTCATATATGTGTTGTGTTTGGTTACAAAAAAAAGGTAATGAATTATGCTCCTTTTTATTACATATTGCATGCCACACAAACCACATACACACACTAATGAATGAAACAATATTAGTTTTTTTAGTGTCAATATAAGTGTGTCCATTTTACCTTGATATGTTGTAAAATCAACACTACTGCATTAAACATAAGAAAAAAAGTCGTAAGTTAGAGCAATGCAAAAATACACGAGGCTACAGCAATTGTAAACAAACTATTCACAGTAACATAATAGTAAAAGTAGTTTACCTTCGAACCCGGCGACAACAGTGTCGTCATGGTCAAGTCAAAGCAGCAAAGGAGGGACCTGGACAATGGGATTACAGACTGAAACAGAAGTGGAGAGCATTACTTTTTTTTTACATTTATACCCAATATCCTTTGATTCCGCCAACTCAAAGTAGAAGGTATTCCTTCCACAATTGTCTCGGATGAAAGGCATGTTGTGATTACTTTGGCGGTAACCTTGGCTGGAGTCCCGCCATCAGCTGCATTTGCCTATGACGCCTTTGACGCGATTGAAAAATCGTTGCTGTGTCGGCGGGACTGTGGTGATCTTATGTACATTGACCCCATACCATCTCAATACGGTGGGCTGATCAACAGGAACTAATCTGCCAAGATCTAAATCAGACCCTTAATGCTAATTTATTTCTTATTAAACAGCAATTTTTACTTTCAGATCACTGTGTCTGTAATGAACACTGGCACAAGAATCCTCTTGGGGACATAAATGAATTTCTTTTATTTTGCCAAAGACAAGCCCGTCGATGCCCGGATCGCACCTTGCGCCAGATCCCCTGGCCATTTTATCCCAGAACAATTGTCAGTTGTCAAATACTCAAGGGAAGAACTGATGGCACTAAATACACCCGGAAAGGAGACCTAATGTGAGACTTTTAAACCCTATCTTGGTTCTGCTCAGTGCGTAGTCTGTAAATTGATTCTGTTATGATACCATATTAATGTGCTGTTCTGCAATTTCACAACAAACCACTCATGAACCCCCTTCTGACTTATTTAGATCCAGCCTAGTCAATGCACGCTGATTAGTGAAGCACAATTTAGACTTTAGAAAGTTTTTAAAAACGCACAGGTTAGATGTAATAATATTTATCACAGAAACCTGGGCAGACTCTTCTGTTTACCTGGATCAAGCCCAAGCAATCCCAGTCGCCTACTCTATCCTCAGGGCTGACAGACTTCATATATGTGGAGAGGCCTGGACATAATTTTTTGGGAAAAACTGACAGTATCAAGCTCTTATGTAGGCAGTGGACTAGACTGTGAGCTTCTAACTTGTCATCTCAGGCTCAGCAAGACCTACTCCTATAACGGCGAGCTGTTTATTGTCCACAGGGCACAAAAACCTCCTTCCTCAATAATTTAAGCCTATCTAGTCAGATTTCTCTATATTAAGTGATTTTAACGTTTTACCTAGAAAACCCAGATGACCATGAAACTCTCTCCCTGATTGATACATTTACCAACTTTGATCTATACCAGCAGGTAGCATTGCGCACCCAAGATAGCAAATAATCTTGATGCCATTTTTACGAGCAACCCTCATCTTAAGGGGACAGAGATATTGCCCTTGTTATAATCTAACCACAAAACAGTAATATTTAATATCAAGGCACCCAGTTCACAATGCAGCTACAATAATCATTCTTCCTTAACAGAGGATGAGCCTGGCATAAGATTGCCCCCCTTGAATTCCAAACACTTTTAATTAACTCTGTTAGCTGTTGATCTCTAATTTAGCTGCTTCTACCTGTGCCTCACTCTACTATTGAGGAAGCAGCTACTGAAAAATCCTTCTCCAACAGAAGAAATAATCCTTCTGAACCATGGTTCACCAACACATTAAGACTACAAAAACAGCTCTGCAGTAAATTAAGGAAGCATACAGCTAAGTATGATTTGCAACATAAAAAATCTATACCCTGGCTATTACAGACAATAGAATTTTAATCAAGGGTGAGAAGACTAAATACTTCTCTGTCAAAATGTCACAATCAAATAAAGAACTCCACTAAAGAGCTATTTGCCACTGTCAAAAGCCTGGCAAAAGTACCAGAACAAATGCAAAAAATATGCAGCGCTGACTTCTGCAACTCTTAGGCTACATTTTCCAAGTCCAAAGTAGAAGCAGTCTACAATTTGACAGCATGCAGAAGGCCACAAATTCCACCATAATTTCAGATACCCCCTTGTAGTAATAAGGCTGGCACGAAGGTGATGATTTCACGCCTTTATTTGTAGTAAGCTAGACAGGAGACATAGGAAAATCTCCCAGATCCAACTGCTCTCCGAAGCGCTTTGAATAATCGAACAAAGCAACAAGGCAACCAGGCAACCGAGAACATTCTAATTAACATGACATAAGCATTAGAACATTGAGCTCCAGCTAATGGCTACAGCACTAAGTAAAACATTGCAGAGAATACAACGTATCCTCCTTTCTCAATAAAAAACAAAAGAAAACAAAGTACAAACCCCCCGCCAAAAAATAGGCAGATCAAAGAAATCTAAACACGATATCTGCTGGGAATAGTTCTAGACTTTGTGCTTCTCCTAACAGGAACCACAGGGGGTACAAGAGCATCATGACTTACAGAAGAGTTAGAAACCTCAAGTGGTACATTCCTGACTTTAACAATCTTACCTACATTCCACCACTTTCCATCCTCAACTTGAACAGCATTCCTCCCCACCCATGTAAGAGAGATGTGTGCACCAAACTTGCTTTGTCCTTTGTTTAACATGAATGGGAGATTTTACACGCACAAATCTCCCACAGCAACAGAAACAGCCTTAACGCCTTTCTTTTTGTCATACCATGACTTTTGTTTGGACTTGAAAACAAAACATTCCCTGACCACATCCATGAGACAATCGACATCAAATATGCTCTTAACCCATATATTCCTCCAAGCAGGTTTAAAGCTAGTGTTTGCCCTTCTTCCTGTTAAAAGTTCAAAAGGAGATACTTTGGTCGTGGAATGGGGAGTCGTCCTATAGAACCAGAGCATGCTATCTAATGACTTTACCACATCACAATTACTAGACTTGGTCCATTTTATAGTCACCCACCACTCTATTAATGCATTCAACGAGACCGTTAGACTGGGGGTGATAAAGAGCACTCCTTACATGTTTGATATTGCATGACTGTACAAAAAACTGAAAAGCACAACTTACAAATTGTGTCCGATTGTCCGTGACCATGGTCTCAGGAAACTTTCCCTCATAAACCCCTGTTTAGGGAAAGATATGATCACTTCAGAAGAGGGTTCCTTGACTAGTTTGATTTCGGGCCATTTTGATCCATAATCAACAAGCACCAAAATAAAACCAGAGCCAGCTGACAATCTTTTGAAGGGACCCATTATATCCAACCCGACTTTAGTCCACGGTCCGGACAGACACTCTACCCCCGTGCTTGACGAACGGATTCCTCCATTTAGGGTAATCCTTATTGGGAACAAAACAGGTGATGGACAGAATGTGGATCAATGTCACACATTCACCCCAGTCCAAAGATCTGGGCCCAAATCCATCGTTTTTTTGCACTCCACACCACCCTGGGTTAGACAATGGCGATATGCAAATCAGCTCTGACCCTGTGCCCCATGGGAACAGTCCAGTCCGAACTACAAAAGCCATGTCCTTCCCAGAACGGAATCAAGCATCCGAGGACCGGACTGGTTTCGAGGTAACACCTCTCATCAGCCCGGCCAGCTTGACTCCAGTGGTGTGGAGTGCCTGGGACCCACGTCTGAGCATCCCCAGCGCACTTATGGCGGTAATTGCAAACAAAACAGGTGATGGACAGAATGTGGATCAATGTCACACATTCACCCCAGTCCAAAGATCTGGGCCCAAATCCATCGTTTTTTTGCACTCCACACCACCCTGGGTTAGACAATGGCGATATGCAAATCAGCTCTGACCCTGTGCCCCATGGGAACAGTCCAGTCTGAACTACAAAAGCCATGTCCTTCCCAGAACGGAATCAAGCATCCGAGGGTCAGAGCTGATTTGCATATCGCCATTGTCTAACCCAGGGTGGTGTGGAGTGCAAAAAAACGATGGATTTGGGCCCAGATCTTTGGACTGGGGTGAATGTGTGACATTGATCCACATTCTGTCCATCACCTGTTTTGTTTGCAATTACCGCCATAAGTGCGCTGGGGATGCTCAGATGTGGGTCCCAGGCACTCCACACCACTGGAGTCAAGCTAGCCGGGCTGATGAGAGGTGTTACCTCGAAACCGGTCCGGTCCTTGGATGCTTGATTCCGTTCTGGGAAGGACATGGCTTTTGTAGTTCGGACTGGACTGTTCCCATGGGGCACAGGGTCAGAGCTGATTTGCATATCGCCATTGTCTAACCCAGGGTGGTGTGGAGTGCAAAAAAACGATGGATTTGGGCCCAGATCTTTGGACTGGGGTGAATGTGTGACATTGATCCACATTCTGTCCATCACCTGTTTTGTTTGCAATTACTGCCATAAGTGCGCTGGGGATGCTCAGACGTGGGTCCCAGGCACTCCACACCACTGGAGTCAAGCTAGCCGGGCTGATGAGAGGTGTTACCTCGAAACCGGTCCGGTCCTCGGATGCTTCATTCCGTTCTGGGAAGGACATGGCTTTTGTAGTTCGGACTGGACTGTTCCCATGGGGCACAGGGTCAAAGCTGATTTGCATATCGCCATTGTCTAACCCAGGGTGGTGTGGAGTGCAAAAAAACGATGGATTTGGGCCCAGATCTTTGGACTGGGGTGAATGTGTGACATTGATCCACATTCTGTCCATCACCTGTTTTGTTTGTAATCCTTATTGGGGCCTTAGAGTCTGAATACGTGCACTTCGGCAACCTTTGTAGGTTTTTACTCTTGGCATGGAAAAGTTGTGAAAATTAACTGATGTCAGCGCGCTGGGGTGGTGCCTATATAGGCACAGCATGTCACATTCAGCACAACTGATTCTGAGCTACTGAATTCCACTTACCAGCACACAGCGGTATTGCTTGAATTTTTTTCAGATCCATTCTGATGTCTGGGGAATATTTAGGCTTTCCTGTTTTCAGTTTCTATTTTTGGTAAAATCTGGTAATGTTTTTTCACTGTTTTCCAGTGATTTCAATACCTTAGAAAAAAAGTCATTATTACGGTTACACGTTTGTTATGTTATTAAAATTTATAAAGCGCACAAATTCCTAATGGTGTCTTGGTGCTAGCAGTCCTGAGCGATCTGGCATCTCTATAAGTTGAATAGGCAGGTTTTAAGAGCTGTCCTGAAGACTGTCTGGGAAGGGAGAGTTCTGATGGAAATGGGAGGCTGTTCCAGAGCTTCGTAGACTACTCTGTGAAGCTCCTGCCGTCCCAGTTGGATTTACAAAATCTGGGAAGGAGCATCAGTTTCGCCACTTCCGAACGAAGGCATCCGTTTGGAGAATAACAGCGCAGGGACCGCCTCAAGAACTGAGGGCCGGTACCATGAAATGCCTTATATGTAATGCATATGCCCTAAAATTAAAGCAACTCCTAACTGGAAGCCAGTGCAGCTTCTGAAGATACTTTCCTACTGATTGAAACTTGGAGATCCTTAGTAGAAGCCTTGCAGCAGCATTCTGAATCATCTGAAACTCATGTAACTGCTTTTCGGGTATGCCCAGATAGACCCCATTGTAATAGTCCAGTTGTCAAGGACTAGAGATGTAAACACAGTTTGTCTCTTATCTGCTGGAATAAAAGGTAGGATTTTCTTGATCACATTAAGTAGAAAGAAGCTAGATGAGGAGACAGCATTGACCTGTGCCTCGAAGTTCAATTTCTCATCAATAATCACTCCCAGATTTTTTGCTTTGGGAGCTGGAAAAGGTACTTCCCCCAATTCGTCCGGCCACCATATCTGCGACCAACTTGGGGAGTAGTTGCTGAAAAGGACTATCTCCGTTTTTACGGAGCTCAGCTTGTGGCAGTGTGAACTGATCCATGAGCTGTCTGCTAGCATACAATCCCTGGATCCTTTAATTGGCGGCATGCTGTTTTTTAAGATGAAGACTATTTGAGTGTCGTCCACATAAGATGTTCGTGCCACACCAAAGGATCTGATTAGCACTGCTAATTCTGATACGTAAATATTAAAAAGAGTAGGGCTCATTGAGGAGTCGTGTAGGACCCCACAAGGGAGAGCAAAGGGTGCGGATTCGTAGCAGCCCAAGGCAACCGATTGTGCTCTGCCAGATAGGAACGAAGAAACCAATGCTAGTTTGTTATCCTGGACGCCAAGAATATTAAGACGGTTGAGTAACAGATTGTGGTCGACCGTGACGAACACTGTCGATAGGTCTGATGTATTGGGCCTCAACCAGACCCGCTAGTGCAAGGGGTTCGCCCTTCTCAGCACAAGTCCTCAGACCATTAGGAAGATGTTGGCACGGAAACTATAATACAAAATTAATTTTTATTAGACCTCATGAGGTGGTACTATGATTCAAACAGCACCCTTCGGCATTGCAAGAAGTAGCACACCGAGCTAAAAAAGCGTGGTTTATTTATACCCACACAGGGGCTCAAAAGAAGGCGGTACGAACACAAGAGCACAGTTTATGTACATAAAAGGTAATATCGAGAGGTACAATCGATCAGTGGGAGGAGTTATAGGTTTGGAGACTGAAACACAAGAACTCCTTTGTGGAACTTATCACTAACAGATTTAGACCCCTCAGGATACGTGCAGAAGCAGGGGTTGCTAAATATAACTTGTAGCCAGCAGATTTCAAGCGCCGTGAGCAGGAAGATAGGACAAAGCACATGGCCGACACGAGGCAGCATGCATCAAACAAAATGGCTGCCGGGAATACAAAATGGAGTCCGCTAAATGTCAAGTTAACAGCTAAAAATAAGATGTCTTCTGCTAATGCTTAATCTAGTCACTGTCAAATTACTTCAGACGACCCTTTCAGCATTAGCTGAAAACATTTGCCTTTCTAGGATAATCCAAATACTCATCTTGTATATCTATTCGCATCATATTGGCCACTTCCTTATCTAATATGTGCTGTGCTTTCATTTTCACGATATTCACTTTAGTTGGCATACAAGTAGTAATAAACATGGAGCATATCATCGGGCTGCAATGAATACACATACAGCAGGTAAAAATCACTGCAATTGCGATACATAGAACAGTCAATAGTTTCCAACCCCACGCAGTGACAAGGGCCCAAAACCATCCAATTCAATTCAATTATTTTATTATGATTTGGAATTCCGAGGAATTCCACATAAAATTACAAAATAAGACATTCTTTCATACAGATCAATATATAAGACATAAAAGAATACAACTGTAATTTTCCTAAATTACACACAAAAGTATGTAATACTTTTCTTCATTAATCTCTTCACTACAGTGGGCGACGAGGTACAGTGTCTAAAGCATTTTTCTTAAAATTACATCCTCCAATGTTAAGTAATCTCTTTCCTACACTAAATTCAACTCTACCATGATCAATAAATTCTAGTAGAGTACACTTGCAGCGAAAGCGATCATTATCAGGAGGGGAGCACCACTGGATATCACCCTGGTTTACTAAAATAATGTAATTACATTTAAACTACACGTAGGTCAGAAAAATGTACGATTAACATAGAGGTATCCAATTACGTAATCATTTAAAATCATTTTGTCAGAAGATGAACATGGAATAATATTAACAAGAAAAACTATTTTTTTTAAAGTACTATAAAAGTGCTAATGCATTATAAAGTGCTAATCAAAGTGCAAATGCATTAAGATTAAGTGCTAGTGCATTAAATACCATATTCCAGGATAAATCCTACAGATGAGTAACTAGCAGCAATGCATCTAAAGAGATGCACGTAGAAAGATAACTATCATACAGGTATGCTAATACACAATAAAAGTTGATAATCATTTAACATATTTTTAAACACATTAAAGTGCTTGAAGTGCCTAAAAATTGCTAATGCATGGGATAATTTCACACAATACTATAAAACCTACGGGTCACCCTACCCAATAATTTTTATAAACATTTAAAAATTCTTTAAAAAAGCAACATTTTTAAAACATATCTGTTCCGAAGGGGGAAGCAGGAGAAAGTTGCGTGCCTGTTCTGCTGTGGAGATTTTATATTGTAAAAAACCGTGCCTTAAGTATTTGCTGCGTATTGAATCAAGTGCTGGGCTCACAATCAAAACATGATTAAGATTTTGTATACCACTGTTGCATAAATCACAGAGTCTTTCTTTTTTGGGGATACCCTCCCAAGCACCTGTTACAATCCTCAAAGGCAGCAGATTCATTCTTAATAATAGAATCACTCTGCGAACTCCGTGCTTCAGGTTCCAGAGAACATACGGCTGAGGATTTTTAATGATAGAGCTCTCCGCAATGCAATCAACCCTTCCATTCATGCGGCATATTTTCAGATCTCTTTCTCGTGATATCACATATATGGTTTTTTTGATTATATGTTTTAATGCTAATGTATCTAAGACTGCTGCCCCTTCAAAGTCTAAACCAAAAATGCTTAAAGCCTTTAAATAATTTCTAAAAATTGCACTTTTCCCCAACATATTAATACAAATTTCCTTATACAATGCTAACCTTAATATATTTTCTTGGGCGTTTATCAAAGTGTTACACCACCTTAGGGAAGCTGCCATTGATGAAAACATATGTTGAAAGAAGGCCAAATTCGAGCCTAGGAGCCGCAATTGATGCAGCGTGACTCAGATTGCATATTTGGCGCCAGATTTTACCTTCCACTTTCTCAAACTTAGCCCACTCACATTCATCAATTGTTTCACTAGCGTAATTCAACGTCGGAGGGATCTTTATTTTGTACACTGTAATCGTATGCGAAAAATGTCTTTTCCCGCATTGCGAGTACAAGCGATTAATTGCAGTTGCTTGTGAGACGGCTTTACTTTTGCAGTGATCCATATGTCTGTTATCAGAACACCTATTAGTAAAAGGTTTTCCTAAATAAGGGTAAAATTTAACTACTTCCATTTTTTCATCTCCCAAAAACCATTTCAAATTTGATCTAACCTTACAGCCGTTATAGCTAAAAATCATCACTTTACTCTTTGAAGTGTTTATTTTTTAAAATATTCCTTAGTATACCTAACTAAGTCCGACAGACGTCTCTGCAACCCAATTGGGGTTAGATCCATAATTATTGCGTCATCAGCATACAGCAAACAACTTATTTTCAGGTCACCCACTTGAGGAGGATCCCCTTTACTCTCCCCTACCCGACTTGGAAGGTCATTTATGTAGATTGAGAAGAGTAAAGGGGCCAGGAGGCAACCCTGCTTCAACCTGTTGTTAGTAGTGATTTCTTTAGAAAGGCCTTGGGTCCCCCCTAAAAGTACTTGGCTCCATGTCGACGATTGAAGAGCAATTATTACTCTTAACAGGTTCCCTGGGAACCCCATTGTAATCAATTTCCTCCACAGCGTCCCCCGATCTACCCTATCGAATGCTGTGGAGAAATCAATACATGCTGTATACAACGGAGTCCTCCGACCCACACGATATTTATCTAGTAGGGTTTTCAGAACAGAGATGTTATCCAGGGTGCCACTATTCTTCCGGAAACCAGATTGCTCAAGGAGAATTAAGTTATTTCCGAATACCCACTCTTGCAGGTGAACAAGGATACTTTTTGCGAACAGTTTTCCCACAGCGTCTAAAAGGGAGATTTGCCTGAAGCTTGCCGAGGAATTTTTAGGGCCCTTTTTATATAGGGGTACTATTATACTTCCCTTCCAGGAATTAGGCATGTCCCCGAACTTATAACAGTGGGGAAACACGGGATGTAATACTTTTGCCCAGTCACCACCATCCTTTTTTATTACGGCTACAGGGACATCATCCGGCCCCATTGCCCCGGAGTATCTCGCCCCCTTAATGTATCCTTCAATTTCATTCTCAGAAGGTGCATCTACATCACCTGCCACTGATAAGGTATTATTAAACCCCTTAACCTCATCTTCTAGTGGATTGGGGGCATACAATAGGGATATATAAATAGACCATTCTGTTTCAGAGATCAACATGGGTTGGGATTTTACTCTACTGTCACAATATTTGGCTATTAAAGCCCAGTACTTTCTAGTATCCCCTGAGAGTGCGACTTCCCGAAGGTTAACCCATTTTTCGTCTTCAGCGTCCCTACGGACAGCTGCTATTTTTCTTTTCCGGACCTGTTTTAGTCTGTATATTTCTTTTTGTCTTAATGGCCTAGGATCTCTAAATTGGGATCTAATCAGCCCATTTAACTTAATATTAAGATTTTTAATTTCACAGGGGAGTACAACTTTGGGGGCGGCATCATCACCTTGCTTATTTCTTCCCAATTTTCTTACAGCAATCATCACTCTTTCATATCTCACAATCGGGCTCTCCCAGATTATACTAAACGCAATGTTCTTAAATACCCACTGAGGGTTCGGGAGGTTCTTATACGACCAACAAGTGCGACCATTGTTTCGAGAATAGGTTACGTTATCATTTCTCTGATTCCAGAGTTCAGGTTTCTCGATATTTAGAACTAAGTTTACTGCCAGGATGTTATGGTCACTCAACTTAGTGGGGAGTACCTTAAATTGTGAACATGCCTCAAACAATTGAAATGATACTGCCATGTAATCAAGTAAGGAGTGGCCATGTGAACCATGAAAGGTGAGGGCTGCAGGAGAATCCTCTGGGAATCTGCCATTTAATAATACAAGATCAAGGTTTCTCAGATTTTGCAACAGTAAAAGGCCACGATTATCTGATCTCAGATTGGCCGGAAATACTGAGTCAGGTGACTGTGTGTTCGAATCCCTCCTGAGGCGGAAGCCGGGAGGTTGCTGTGCTACTTTGTAAAAATGTTATGTTCCTTGTATTTTAAAACTGCTTTGTCTACTCAGCTCGACCAGCTTGATCTACTAAGCATTATTTTAAAAATTGTTGTAGCGATCAGCTTGATACAAATATACTTGTATTTTAATGCTGTGTGTAACGATTGTCTTGATTCAGTAAGCCTTTTAAATTTGCACTTCACACTTTGTTATCCACCCGCTCTGCTTGGACTTCTCAGCACGGTCTCAGCACCTCCCCACCCTCGTATTCTCACACTTACTGGGTCCGTCCCAGCCGACTCAGGCGCTGAGGACATTTCTCCATCCCCGGGCGAGATCTAAACCGCGGCGGCCATCTTAGGTTGGGGAAAGCGTCAGACTCTTCCCAGTAGACAGCATAAAAGAGGCACCGAGTCAGGCTTTCCTCACTGTGTGTTCGAATCCCTCCTGAGGCGGAAGCCGGGAGGTTGCTGTGCTACTTGGTAAAAATGTTATGTTCCTTGTATTTTAAAACTGCTTTGTCTACTTAGCTCGACCAGCTTGATCTACTAAGCGTTATTTTAAAAATTGTTGTAGCGATCAGCTTGATACAAATATACTTGTATTTTAATGCTGTGTGTAACGATTGGCTTGACTCACTAAGCCTTTTAAATTTGCACTTCACACTTTGTTATCCCCCCACTCTGCTTGGACTTCTCAGCTCGGTCTCAGCACCTCCCCACCCTCGTATTCTCACACTTACCGGGTCCGTCCTAGCCGACTCAGGCGCTGAGGACATTTCTCCATCCCCGGGCGAGATCTAAAACACGGCGGTCATCTTAGGTTGGGGAAAGCGTCAGACGCTTCCCAGTGGACAGCATAAAAGGGGAAGGGCATGCCTCCGCGCAGTGGACGCAAGCAGCGGGTCCGCGCCGGAGTCGTGCCAGAGTCCTGCCCGTCTGCACCCGTTAGTGCCAGGGAGGCACCAGGGGCCAGGCATACCACCCCCCAAAATATAGATCCAGGTATTTCCAGGGATTTCATACTTTCTCTCAATAATCACTCTATACATTGTTACAATGTTCTGAACCCTGACACATGGGTAGGCCCAGTCGGCTGTCAGCACTGTAAAGCTAAATTTGCCCCAGAGCCAGCCCCCAATGAAAAATCGCGGCCTATTGTCCTGCAAGGGGGGCTCATAAACGCTTGGTCTCTATGCAAGAATGTTCTACACATCCATGACCTGATCATGGAGGGGGATTTATATTGGCTCCTTATCAGAGAAACCTGGCTAAAGGCCTGGTGCAACCCGGATATAGCAGTGGCCCTCCCGCAAGGCTTCTTAATTCAGCATCTGGATAGGCAGAAGAAACGGGGAGGAGGGCTGGCCATCATCTATCGTAACACCATGAAATGTACCATGTATGAGCTACCAGATATCAAGGGTGCAGAGGTCGTGGCCTTCTGTTTAAATATCCATGATTCCTTTACGTTCTCCGGTGCCCTGGTGTACCGTCTCCCGGGCCAACCCAAAGATTTCCTGGAAAGCATTGGTGATGTTCTGAGCGAGCTCACGCTCAAATTTGCTCACTTTACGCTGCTTGGAGATCTCAATCTCCATCTAGACTCCCCGGAAGGACCAGGGGTAGCCTGTTTCATGGACATAATCAGCGTCCTCAGCTTAAACTGATGACGCAGGAACCGACTCATACTGCAGGCCACATACTAGACTGTATTTGCTTCAACTCAGACGCTCTGACGATCAAACCCCCTAGCATCCAAACCTGGTCAGATCATAAATTTGTCCCATTTGACCTGTCACTGGGAAACAATGCTCCAAGGAAAACCACTAGGAAAATAACCAGGAGTTTCAAAGCTGACTGGAAAAAATCACTTACCCAGCCAGATCTCTTAGGGAAAGCAATAGAGAGCAAACCCACACTAACTGGCCACACCTCGACAGACAATCAGCTGTTCTGTGAATGGATCATGTCACTTAGCAAGCCCTCAGATCCAACGAGCTCAAAAACTATTCACGCGGTATGAAAAATAAAAAGAGTGCCCATAGTTCTCACACGCGTTAAAAGTGGAATTAGGCGAAGTTAGAACGCTGGAACGAAGGTGGCGTAGAAACTATGAGGCCAACAATTGTAACATCTATAAAGCAGCCCGGAGGCAGTACCATGCTTCAATTAAGCTGGCAAAAAAAGCCTATTACCTAGAGGCGATTTCCTCTTCTGATAATGGACAGAAAGAAATCTTTAAGATCCTAAATAGCCCCCAGAGCCCTCTCACAGGAAATCCCACCATCCTTGCCCCTCTGTAACTCCATTGCCAACTACTTTGAAAAGAAAATCCTAGACATCGTCAAGGATTTTCCAAAACCGATACTGACCGCCTCAGAAACTAAAAGGAGGGAGTCAATCAAGGAAAACACCAATATGGCCTGCTTTAACGCATTTGACCCCATCTCCTTAGAGGAGTCTCATCAGGCCATTCTATCGAGTAAATCCAGATCTCCTTTCAACCCCGCCCCCCTTCGTTCCTACAAGTCTTGGTTAACGAGGTGAAACCCATCATCAACAGCATTATCAATTCTTCACTCTCCTCGGCTGAAATCCCTAGTAAATGGAAACTAGCAGCCGTCAAGCCCCTCCAAAAGAAACCCCTGCCTGATCCGACTATCCTCCCCAAGCTACGCCCCATTTCGCTGCTCCCTCTGTTGTTTAAACTGACTGAAGCATTTGTCAACAAACAACTCAAAAACATCCTGCATGCCAACCAATCTGGCTTCAGGGCCAAACACTTAACCGAATCTGCCCTTCTATTCACGGCAGAGACCCTGCGAACGGCCATGGACCAAGGGAAGAAGGCCGTCCTGATCTTACTTGATCTGTCGGCGGCCTTCGACACGGTCTTGCACACTATCCTGATTGACCGTCTATTTAACTCCGGGATAAGAGAGGTAGTGCTGACATGGTTCAAAAATGTTCTTGGCAAAAGACGTCAAGTCACTGTACTCGGGGAATTCAGCTCTGAGGAAAAATATGTCAGCGCTGGGGTCCCTCAGGGCTCCAGTCTGAGCCCTGCATTTTTCAATCTATACATGGTCCCCCTGATTGAGCTTATTTCCTCCTATCAGATCAGCACAATATCATACGCTGATGATACACAGCTCATCCTGGTGCTGGACAGAGAGCTGCCTGGAGCTGAAGAAAACCTCAAAAACTGCCTCACTGCTACTTTCGAGAGGATGAAGTGCAACCACCTCAAATGTAATTCGGGGAAAACCAAAATCTTGCCTTTCGGGCCTCAAAATCTGTTCTCTCCCAAACAGTGGTGGCCTGAAGATGCTGATGCTCCCCCAAACACCATCTCCTCTGCCCGTAACTTAGGCATTAAATTCGATGACGCTCTGTCATTTAAGCAGCAAGCAGTGGTCGTGGCCGGCACCTGTTTTCACATAATCAGAACCCTCAGAAAGTTTTTGACCTCCTCCCCCTCCCAGCAAGAAAAACGGTAGCGGTTGCACTCATAACATCTAGACTGGACTACTGCAATAGCCTGTACGCAGGAGCAAATAAATCCGTGCTCCGCAGACTGCAGATGGTCCAGCACGCAACCGCCCGCCTGGTCCTTGGCTGGCCTAGGAAGTCATCTGCTTCGGCTGCACTCAATGCCCTCCATTGGTTACCAATACATAAGCGTATTTTATTCAAAAGCCTGGTTATCACTTTTAGAGCCTTTCACTTACAGGGGCCCAGGTATTTGTCGAATGGCTTCAGACGCTATCTGCCTGCACGTAGCCTAAGGTCCTCCAATCAAAACCTACTAGTGACCCCTAAATTCAGGCTCACCAATAAGGGTGGGAAATCCCTGGCAGTCATTGGTTCCAGGGCGTGGAACAAACTGCCACCACAGCTTCGGCAAATCTCAACAGAAAGGCCCTTCAGGAAAGCCCTGAAGACCTGGGTTTTCTCTCTTACAGACACCGCCTGTAAAGCCCTAGTATAAAGTGTACAGGATTCCCCGAACGACAGCAGTTAGCCAACATGTTCCACCTAGGTTGGCACCAAGCCCCAAGATGCTCCTTGGAGTGATAGCTGCGCTATACAAATGTTTCTTCAATTCCATTCCATTCCAGGTATAAACCATACCTCCTCCAAGTCCACATTGGAAAAAGACGAGATGGAGCTGTTATTTATTTTAGCATTAAAGTCCCCTACCATCATTATATATACTCTTTCTTCATTACTACATAAGTTTTGCTCGAAGGTGCAAATGGAGTCGACCAATGGGGTAGACGCTTTCCCAGGTGGGATATAAGTTCAAGTTCAAGTTTGAAATTTGTATAGCGCCCTATATACCCAGAAGGTCTCAAGGCGCTTGGGTGAAGGGGAAGTTTATTTGTCGAATATCTAAGTTTTTAGTTGTTTTCTGAAGTTGAGGTGGTTCTGGGTAAGGCGGAGATGGGTGGGGAGAGAGTTCCAGGTTTTGGCCGCTAAGTAGGAGAAGGATCTTCCTCCCATGGTGGATTTATGGATGCGTGGGATTGCGGCGAGGGCTTGTGTGGATGATCGCAGTTGGCGGGGGGGGGGGTGTAAAAGGACAGGCGTGTGTTGAGGCAGTCGGGTCCTAGGTCGTAGAGGGCTTTGTGTGCGTGGGTAAGGAGGCGGAACGTTATTCTCTTGTTGACGGGAAGCCAGTGGAGGTCTTTCAGGTGCCCGGAGATGTGAGCTCGGCGGGGGAGGTCCAGTATAAGTCTGGATGAGGCGTTTTGGATGCGTTGGAGTTTTTTCTGGAGTTTGGCGGTGGTTCCGGCGTAGAGGGTGTTTCCGTAGTCCAGTCGGCTGGTAACCAGTATTTACCAGATACAGAAACGTTGCGTATCCCAAGTTATCTTGTTCTAGTTTTAACTTTGCACAGATACAACTGTTTGATGTATGTATAAATATCACAGGGTCCCATGCCAACTCACAACTTAATAAAATGGCTAAACCTCCACTTGCATGCCCCTTTATAGATTTTTTTGCCACACTACAGTACACATAATAATTCTCTAACTGGAACTATTCAATTGCCCACGTCTCTTAGAGGAAAATTATCTTGGGGACTAGATATAATAAAGAATTAAGCTTATGATTTTCTTTACCTAGTCCCGCTATATTCCACAACACAATTGATCCTAGTAGGCTACCTCTGCTCTGTGGGATTTGTATTAGTTGTTTTTACCCCATTCAAGGTACTTGCGATCCAACTCCATTTTAACACCTCTTCTCCACTATCTATATTAGTGAGCTCCTGAACCTCGGGAGCGAAGACCTTTCTTTCTCTTATACCCAATACCCTTCCTACTGTAATTTCCATGTCCTCAAGTTTTGTGGGTATATTCTCTCCCTCATGTTCAATGAATCCTCTCCCTTGCCAATGATGAGATGATACAAGGCTTTTGGGCGGATCACCATGCGATGTGGCACTAATGAGAACATATATTCCTCTTTTTCTAAAGGCGTCCACATTTGCTAGGACGAGCGAAGACACTACCGATGATGTAAAGATGGCTTTAGTTACATGTGGTTTGTATCTCCAATCTAAAAGAACCAGTTCAATATCTTTACTGGTGATTAGCTTTAGATCATCTATTTCAGATAAAATTCTCAGGAGGGCCCTTCTATTCAAAGTCATTAACTTAGCATCAAAGAGAAGAATAAAAAATAGAGCTTTATTCACTAACCCATCACCTATCTCAGGAAGTCTACTTACGTTGATATCATGCAGGCTCTTAGAACAAGCATCATTTAAATTCCCCCTTTATTATTATTAAAGGTTATAATTCGTTCTCCGACTAGTTCCACAACTATTACTTAAATCAGGGTTCATTGATAACAAGGCAGGACCAGCTGATTCATGTGCGGTACCACTTAGCTCTACTCTAGGGAATATTACGGAGCTTTTTAAATCGGCCGTTTTAATTCCTGAGCTACTATGCATATTAGAGTCCCTTCTTTGCCTGGCTTCAACCACCCCGTCTTTATTCAGAGTCGTGTTCAACTTGCTAATCGGACTATTCGGCTGGGGGACATGATCCTGCTCCTGATTTAGACCCATATTCATCTTCAATTGCACCACAGGCGTTGTAATATTTTCATCCATAGGAGCTATGTTAGAGTATTCCATTTTGTTTGCGGGTTGGAACCGCAACTTTCTCTGCTTGCGTTTTGGAAAGCGGCGATTTTTCATCTTCTTTTTCCTCCTACAACCATTTTTAGCGATTCCCTTTCTTGCTAATGAGTCTTCCCCCTCCGCTGAAGTTTCTATGATGTTAATTATTTCATCTGATTGTTTAGGTTTAGATTTTGTTGACTTACTCATATTAAAGATTGGGAAAACTCGGACTGTATCAATATCTGATGAAACCTTTACATTTACCCTTTCCACCACGGTGGAAACCTTTCCAGGCTTATTAGGATTAACTTGGGACGGGCTTGAAATTGAATTTCTTACAGACGGCAAATTTTCAAAGTCTACCAACAGTTCATTTGGCCCCCGTACCCCAGAGACTTTATCAGCTGTATGTATTCTGTTGTAATGTGCTTATTACTAATGCGGTCTCTCCACTGTGGTTCTCTGCCTTTCTGCTCAGCCTATGGTGAGGTCACTTGGAATGTTGAGGTTGGTTTGTATGTAGCAGAGAATCAGTTGGTGTGATGGGCTGAGCAGAGAGGACCCTGCTCCTGGTGGGGCATCTCCAGGCTTTACTAAGGATCTACATATCATCTTGTATCTGAGAGCCTGATAGATTACTACATGAATAAATCTTCTATAACTATCTACAAGACATGTCCAAGCCTCTTACTTCATTTTAACACTGGCGACGATTTAAAAAGAACCTACCTGAGCTACCTTTGATGGATTTGACTTTTGAAACTGAAGTAAAAGAAGCCGATTTAGAAGTAATAATAATAAAAAAAAAAATCTACAGATTGGAAGATTATAGGACTTAAAGGACTCAAGTAAGTGAATTTAAACTCATGGATTTGATGAAACTAGACACCCCTAATGCCCCACCAGTGACCCTGTCAACGGTCGCCCTCAACGCATGGTGTCAGTTTCTTCCCAGTTTAAGACTATTTAATTACAGATTTGTGACAGTCTTGGCATGGATTCTGAAGTTTTGTTTGAGCTGTGCAGTGAATTCTTTTTTGTAACAGAATTTTGACTACAGCTGTACTATGTCCCTGACAAAGAGAGAATAATTTTGGAAATGAGTGAGACAATGCAAAGATTTAGTGATTTTTTGTTTGTGGTTCGGGGACTGAAAATCGAGTCTCCGTGTAAATTGAAGGATGAGTACCAGCCGCTGTGTGGTGCCGATGAATAATCGAGCCTCGGTGTGTGAAGTTAAATGAAAATCAGCTGCTGCTTGGTTTGTTTGTGTCCGGAGGCAAAAAATCGAGCCTCGGGGAGGGAAGTACTTAATTCCAGCCACTGGGTGGTGCTGATGTGTTGTCTACCATATAGTTCAGAGACATTTTCGCTTAGCCATTGGTGAAAATAAAGTGTTACCTGCTTCCTTGCTCACCCTGCCTTCAAATACACAGTCCTGTCGTTTTGGCTCCGGTGGTGTCCCAGCGTTGAACCGATTTGTAAACTTTTAGACCTGGTGTTCTTCCGTTAAGTGACAGTCGACAGTTTGCTGTGTGGAGTTGTCTTTCCCCTGCCACCTCTGTTTGTGACTGATGACGTCACAGAATCTTCCGGGAGTGTTAGTGAAGCATTTCTCGCCTGCTCTAGTCTCTCTCTCTGTTTCTTATGCGCATGTGCATGGTACTCGTTTTGCGCATGCGCGGAATTCCGAGAGTCTGAGTGAAACGTCCATAAGGCAGAGTGTTTTCTCTTTTGATGAATTTCATGACGTGGATTTCATGACGCGGGAATCGTGGGAATCGCTCCAAGAGTTTTTGCCATCTACGTTTGGGTTGCATGGAATTTTGGCGTTTTCCATAGTACATCGGCGGCATTTCCCTGCGACTATGGCAGCAGCAAGTTACTTGTCGCAATATGGACTTACTGAGGACACTCTACTTGAAGGTACTGTTGACTGCATGTGCCTTGCCTTACTCGGGAGCATAGATCGAGCTCCGTTTTTTTTTACAAAACAGACATGGGTTTTTGATGACCTCGGGTGAGACAGTTCGTGAGTCAGACAGGGTGTGCCATCCTGTTGTATGCTTTTAAGACCACGGTGACTACGTTTTTCATGTTAGCCTTTTATTTTCTTGTGGACTGTTTAAATACTTTGTGTTCACCTCTCAATCTGTATGCAAGGGGGGAGTGTGGGTTGTGTTTGTCTTTCATACTTTGTGCAAAACTGGTATGTACAACAGAGAAACTATCCTTTGTATTGGTTTTCTTTTAATGTTGGATATGCTTGACTTGTAATCTTTTGGGCATTTTTTTTGCATCTATTATGTGTAATTTTGGAGGGTAGTAGTTGTTTCAGTTCTGGGTTTGAAGTGTTCATGTGTGTTGGGTTAATGATGCTCATAATTTTTTGTGAGACTGTCATGGGTTTAAGAATACCCTTAGTTTAGCGAGTGGGTCATGGGTTAAAGGTTACTCTTGATGGGTTTTGGGTTAAAGAATACCCTAGATTTACTTAGGTTTGCTATGTCCTATTTTTAACAGATTAGATAGACTGTGTGTGACGGGTACACACGTGACGGGTTACCTCTAGTGTAGTGTAACTTCTCTTGTCAGTTTTTTACCCTTAGTTTTTGGGATTTCTGAGTTTATTGGTACTCATAGTATGATTCAAGAGTGTTTTGGGTTAAAAGGTTACCCTAGTTTGTTTTGGGTTTAAAGGATACCCTAGTTTTGTTTTGGGTTAAGGGATACCCTAGATTTTCAGGTTTTGTCTTGTGTTATATACACGTTACTTAGACTGTGTGTGACGGGTACACACGTGGGGGGGTTACTTCTGGTGTGTGTAACTTCCCCTATCAGTTTTGCTATTAGCCTTGGTTTTTGGGATTTGTGCAGCACTTTAGGAAATTGGTGCGGTTTTGGTTTCTTGCTATTTTTGTTTTTGATCATTTTCAAGGTGAAGGATGTAAGGATGTATTACAATGTTTTGGTGGTGCGTCCTCTACTTCTCCCTGTCAAAAGTGTGTTTACCATCTTGATGCATTTTTGTGTTTATGATCGTTATCAATGGGGAAGGATGTGTATATATTGTTATTAATGCATTCTTCCTTCTGATCAAAAGTGTGATTATCATCTTGATACATTTTTGTGTTTATGATCGTTATTAAGGGGGAAGGATTTGTTATATATTGTTTTAATGCATATTTCTTTTCCTGACTTCTGTATTTTCTGTATTTTATCTTCTTCTATTCCTGACTTGTGTATTCTCTTTCCGGACTTGTGCTTTTGTATTTTCTTTCCAGACTCGTGTATTTTATCTTATTCTATTTCGTGATTTTTATTTTCTTCTGTTTCTTTTGAATGTTTTGATTATTAAAGGGGGAGATGTGTTGTAATGTGGTACCGTGGTTCTCTGCCTTTCTGCTCAGCCTGTGGTGAGGTCACTTGGAATGTTGAGGTTGGTTTGTATGTAGCAGAGAATCAGTTGGTGTGATGGGCTGAGCAGAGAGAGGACCCTGCTCCTGGTGGGGCATCTCCAGGCTTTACTAATGATCTACATATCATCTTGTATCTGAGAGCCTGATAGTTATAGAAAATGTATTCATGTAGTAATCTATCTACAAGACATGTCCAAGCCTCTTACTTCATTTTAACATATTCCATTATGTGTTTGACATGCATTGCAAAATATAGGGGAAGCACATTTCACGCATACTTGTCTATAGTTTTTAAGATCTAAAACCCCTCCTAAAATGGGCGTAAGGACCTTGAGAATATGGTCAGAATTTAAAGTACTTTTCTCCAGCAGGGACAAAATTGTGGCTAAGATTTTTTTCCAATTTAAAAATGTTTTATTTGAAAACCCCAGTGCCCCTACATTCTCATTTTCACACAATGAATAAGCGGAATTCCCTACCCTTTTATCACATGTCATTGATAGAACTTCGCCTTATAAATTATGTAAGTCCGATACCAAGGAAAATTTTGTAGGAGTACATAATAGGCATGTGTAAATAGCTCCTGTACTAGGAGACAATACTTCTTTGTTCAGATGGAACTCTGCGACCAAACCTTGGGCACCCATTTTTTCTAGTTGCTCCACTCGTTCAGCATTCTTTTCTAATGGGATGGCGATATCCAGGAGAGTAAAGTCCTCTATTTTTACCTGCCCAATAAATATGCTGTGTTCTTTCTGCCGTGAAATCACTTATTTTTATTGATGAACAGTCCAGAATGAACCTCTGAGACACACTTACAATGTCATTATCATTTACTTTTTCAAAGAGGGTTATCAGATCCGCTAATGGAGAAATTGGAGTGACGACCTTTCTTTCACTGCCCTTGCTCTTTGTGGAACCCGCTACCTTGGCCCTGGATAGGGTAATTTCCATTTCAATTCCCGAATTATTATCCACCCCCACAGTTAGCTGCACATCTGTTCTTCTGTCTATTAAAGAGGGTATTACGTTGCGAACATCCCCATTTCTCTTTTGTATAATTACAACGGGAAAAGCGCCACCGGTCTTATAGGTTGACTCTCCACTCCATTCTCGGCTATTGTTTCTGTGTCCATTGAATCCTCCATTAAATTCTCCTTCATCTCCATTTTTTGGTCCTATTCCGCATTTAAAGCTTCTTCCCTTTTTTGTAAACATTGACTTTACAGATGGATAAGACTTTAATAGTGTTAGATGAGCACCAATTCTACGTCGACGTATTGGTTTCTGAGGTTTTAGAGGACTCAAGGAGTTCTTGACACTCTTGGTACTCTGATTAAAGGATACTAAAGATTCTGCAGATTTTACTTTTGACTGTGAACGCAGTCGCTTAACAGACATTACCATTGCAAGAGAAATTTAACACCACTTAAACTTGTTGCTCCTCCGACTGCTAGTAAATCAGGGTTGGAAGGAGAAGACAATACGTATAAAGATGGAGATGGAGATGAGTGACTAAATGACTGAATGAATAAAACTGACTAAATGGCTGAATGAATAAAACACAGCCTTAGGTAAGTTAGGTAAGTTTAGGAGAGTTTGAAAGGGGTTAAGAGGGTTGACTCCGCCACCAATACTCCTTGGTTACTCGAATACTCCACAGTTTACTCCACAGATACCCCACGGCTATTCACATAACACCTTGCCCGAGGCCTGGGCGATTCAGCAGGAGCCCCGTCAGAGCTACACGCCGACCTCGGTCTGGCAGCTGGGGCTATAATTGCTATGGCAGCCATAGCAGACTCTGTGGATTGGTGGCAACAATTAGGGCGACAATTAGGGCGAGGATTTGGGTGAAATTAGAGTGGCAGCAAGACAGATCCTCCTCACTTATCTGCACAGTAGGTACTAAGCAGGTACTAAGATTGAGAGACTGTCATACTGATACAAATACTACCAGGTCACACCAACCTAAAGACTATTCAAGGACTGTATCAGGAGTTTAATTTAGATTGTTCAAAAGCTACTCCAAGTATCATTAGGAAAGGCAGAGCATGACAAGAGTCACAAGAGTCACGTATGTCTCACAAGACACTGCGCCAGGGTCCAGGGTCCAGGGTCCAGAAGCTGAAGAATAGTGACCGCTATGGACCCACAGAAATGTCCTGGTACAGTACGGTCGAAGCAGGGAGCACAGCACAACGACAGGCGACAGGCAAGCAGGCGACAGACAAGGGGCGAGATCACGAACAGCTCCTGTCTGACTGCTCACCTCGCTCACACGCCTTCGGAGACCTTCACACCGATGCCCCCACCGCCGCTGCAGTCGCCACCACCGCCTCTCACCTCTCACCTCTCGCTTCTACACTTAACTCCACTCCAGCATTTCAGGCTCCTTAGACCTTCTCTGTCTCCATCCTCGGGGGGTCCTCCTGTTGCCTTGCCTTGGCTTGCCTTGTCACACTGCTCCCCCACCTTGCTGACAGTTTACGGGCTTGCCGCTTACACGCTTGATGAGCTTCTGAGCTCACGGGCTGCAGGCTAGCAGATTTTGCAGGGTTACAGAATGGCTACGGGCTTCTTTATCTCCGCCCGCCGCCGTCCGCCGTCCGTCGACCGACCACCGGGTCAGGCCCTGGGCTCTGGGCTCTGGGCTCTGGACACCGTCGCTCAGCTACGGTCAGCTACGGTCAGATACGGTCAGGCGAGGTGCTGAGCTGCCAAGTTACGGAAAAGTCCGGAGCAAACTTGCATTGAGTAATCCTCAATCACCGTTCGTTTCTGCTCTATCTTATTCCGTTTGCCTCCTCGTGGGGCCTCTCAGTGGGAGCGTGAATTAGAGCGGTCGCAGCTGCGGCAGAATTCCCAACTCCTCTGGGCTGCCTCCGTGGGCTGCGTCTCTGCTCCACGGGAGTGCTGCACTGCCACTGCCCACTTGCCCACTATGATGTGCTGTCCTCCCGCTGTCCTCCCGTTGTGATCCGCAGCTCCGCTACCACAGAACCTCCACGAGCTCCGTGACCTTCCGCGATCTTCCGAGAGCTCAGCTCAGCTGCTCAGCCATGGAGCCGAGCACAGCACGTTACAGATGAAAAAAACGGCCAGGCAAACAAGAAGGCAGGCAAGAGGGGCCAAGCGGAGGTTTTATCAGAGCTTCCACGCGGTTCCGCAGCAAGGGCAAGGGCAAGGGCAAGGGCAGACTTGGCTAGGTCAGCGAGCCGATAGTTCATTTTTATGGAAGCAGCAGCAGCCCTTTCGTTCCATTCGTCCCGTTCGAAATAGCGATTCTGGCGTTCTGGCGATTCTCGCAGCTCTCTTGCTCACTCTAGAGGTCACAACCATCCAGAAAAGGACCAAGTACCATTCTTTGCATGAATATCTGTAGCTATCTTATGTAATTTAAAAATTGCATCATACACTGAAGGTGAGTTGTCAGGTATATAAACGCAACTGCTACCGATAATTTTACATGCTCCGCCTCGATCTGCTAACATCACATCAAGGACCATCCGATTCTCTAAAGCTACAATTCTTGCAACCTGTAACTCTTCAGTGATATTCCCTAGTGCTATAACAGTCTGATTAGTGAGAGCTTCTACCACTCTGGTTAACCTTCTTACTTTTCTGCTGTTCAGTGCAGCGCACACAAAAGAAAACAATCCCAAATTAAAATCAACGTATTGCTGTAAACTAGTGTCTGTTTGATCCACTTCATCAGTGCTTATGGTTCTTTTGCTCCTGTTCAATGAAACGTTCTGATACAGTTTAAAATCTCGATGGTATGATGCAGGTGCCAAGAAAACAGGTGGTAATAGAAAAGACTCATAACATACACCTGACCAACCAACTGGTAATTGATGATATCCATTACTACCACATACTAAATATGTATTATGCGAAGCTAAAAACGAACTATTATTCGCTCCATCTATATTTAATACTGTAATGCACTCACTCACTCCGACTGGAATTCGTCCAGTACTTTGTACACATAAGTCTGCTTTAGTCTTGTTACAGAAATTACAAAAGGTTCATTTTTGGCAAAGTCTCTTGTGTGGGTGAAGACATATGGCGTAGAGAAATTGTCTGGTCGATATTCTTCCCATTCCCATATAGTTCCATTAGCTTGGGGATACCCATCTTTGTCCTGATAACATTCTTTATTCAAAAGGAAAAGAAGTCCTCCTACTGTAGGTTTCCTAGTCGAGAAGAGCAAAGTGTACCAGGCTCGACAAGAGCCATTATGCAAAAAGAGAAGTGGGATAAAAGGGGTTCCTCCTTTCTTTTGATGCGCTGGAATCATAACACATATCCAACAGTTAGTGGTATTGGTAGCACTATGTGTATGGTGCAGCATCTGAACAAACGTATTATTGAGGTAGGATTGGCGGAGTTTCTGTTCTTGATATGGAAGAGTAAAATGCTGGTGCTCTTCTGAGGCGGGAGTGGTAGCAACAAATAATTCACGAGCAGGGATCATCACTTCAATAGACCAAGTGATCACCGCTATAATTGTCAAAGTAGCAAAGAACCCTATAACACCGAAAATTTTCTGTTTATTCATGTTAGCAGCAAAATCAACTATTTCTAAAAAAAAATGAGAAAACACAAAAGAAAAGACAAAAATAATTCTAAGAGCTCTTCTCCCGTGGGTAGACGTTGGTTTCTTCACCGAAGATCAAGATGGGTGTCACTACACTAGGCAGGGCTGATTCCCCCCCCTTGTCATATCGGCATTCCGTTTCCACTACCCAGGGCGGTTGCTCAACCTGTCTCTTTCAAATCTGCAGATTCTTTTCTCGGCCTCAAGCTGTATCGCGATGCTCCAGGAATCGTCTGGTCCGCGAAGAACTCCGCAGATTCGTCAGGTGATACAGCGTGGCCTTTCTCCGTAGTCAGGATCTCTCGATGATCGGTCAGCACAGCAGGTTCCACCAAGGTCGACAATACCTTGCGACAATGGGTACTTTGCACCCAATTTTTCTTGTTGGTGACTCGAACCGCTGTTCTCGTGGCGAGGAGCACATGGTCCACGCCACCTCGGCTCCAAGCTGCTTGACCCCTCAAACGACCTGATCATTACATGATCACCAGGTCGGAGGTTATGGCCTTCACCAGTAGATCTGTCAGGGAGTGCTTCTCAAACCTGTTGATGAATAGAAACCAAGCTGTCAGTTAATTGTGCCAAATAGTCATTCATTAAGACACAAGGTACATCACATATAGAACTCGGTTTCGGAACTCCCCAGACATTCATAGGCCTTCCAAACACCACCTCATAGGGGGTGTGAGGCCTGTTCGAGAGTGTGGCACTGATCTAATAGACAACAATGCCAAAGGCAACGCATCTGGCCAAGTCAAAGATGTAGAAGCCTGTATCTTCGCTATTTTCAGCTTCAGAGTAGCATTATACTTTTCCACCAATCCTGCTGATTGTGGATGGAACTAAGCATGGGCAGAAAATCCGTTACGCTCGCGGATTTTGCGGATTTTCGGTAAATTCGCAATCCGCGAACGCTCGCGAATTTACCGAAAATCCACAAATTTGCACGCAGCGGATTTTTTTTTCTTGGTGATACAATTTTGCAGCGTGCGGTGTAAGTTCGCAATTGCGAACATGTAGGTGCGGCGGGCAGCAACAATCTCGCACTCGCGAAATTACAGAATTTGCAATTCTGCACAAGAAATCCACTAGCAAGCAGCATAGACCTTCTGAAAATGATGATTTTTATCAGAATAACTCCTCAGGTTGACATTTGCCAGCCCTTTTTTGGATTTGAGGCCTTTTGACTTTCTTTGGATCACTTTTGGATTAGAAATAAAGTTTCACAAGTAAGTTTGTTGGCATTACATTTGCTGTTCTGCAGAAAAACGAGTTTTGCTAAACTGAAAGCACTCAGCAGCAGGTGCAAAAGTTCAAATTCATCATTAGTAACCATTCCCTGTAGTGCTTCCTGACTGGGGCCCCTCCAGAGTTCAGTTGCTAGTTGCAACAATTGTATGACCCTGCTCTGACCCTCACAGCCGGATCATAGAATAGCTACAAGTAGGCCACAATGGTCCTGGAAAAAAAATTGCACTGCAACAGAAAGCAAATTACAGATAAGGAAGCAGGTGCAGACTGGAATTTTAAAACAGTGACATTTTAATAAATCAACCCCAAATTAATTCATGTCAGTTGAAGCAGGGCAGGTGTGCTTGCTTTCCCCCCCCATAATCTACAGTGATGATGAACCAGAGGGTGGCATTGATGTACCAGAGGGTGGCATGGGTGAAACAGAGGGTGGCAGTGGTGAAACAGAGGGTGCTGGGAACCTGTGATGATGAACCAGACGTAGAAACAACATAATCGCGACCGTTGCGAGCCGACATGTAAGTTCGCAATTGCGAACTGGTACAAAACTCTCACGAACTGGCAGAAATCCTTGCGAACACAAAAAAAAAAAAATCTGCAAATTCGTGAGAATTCGTGGATTTTGCGGATTGCGAGTTCGCAAATCCGCAAATTCACGAACGCCAGATTCGCAAAATTCGCCCATGCTTAGATGGAACACTGCATGGAACTTCTGTTTGATTCCTAATCCCTTCAGGACATACTTGATAACTTCCCCAACAAAGTGAGGTCCGTTATCGTTCCATAGGAGTTTGCAAACACCAAATCTAGGGAAGAATTCCTTCAGCAACACTTTAGCCATAGTAATAGCAGTATTATCCTTCGTGGGGTACGCTTCAATCCATTTACTGAAAGCACAAACCACCACTAGAACATACTTCAGATTATTACAACGCTCAAGTTGGATATAGTCCATTTGCAGGACTTCAAAAGGTGCAGTCGGTGTAGCAAATCCTCCAGCTGGAGTTCGAGTCCCCTTTCCTGGATTATATTGCAAACAAATCAAACAGGACTGTACTACTCTCTTTGCTGTGCTAGCAATTTCTGAATGCTCCCAAACTTGCATAAGCAATTTCGTTATTGCTAAAGCTCCAACATGTGTTAGCCCATGTGCCATCTGAACCATAGGTTGTACAAACGCTATAGGCAGCTTCCACCTATCCATCTGCTTGTTCCGCCAACAACCCTCGTCATCCAACTCTCCCTCTTCAGACCATTGTTCACGTTCCTTTTCAGAAGCAGATTTCTGTATCTCTCGTACTTCCTGCCTTGCATCATGCCAACGCTCAGCTTGTGACTTCACTACATACATGGAAGTAGTGCTTCTCTGCCGCGCAGTTTCACGTGCCATGTGATCTGCAAAGGCATTACCTTGTCCAATCTAAGCATGGGCTGAAAATTTGTTCCGCTCGCGGAATTTGCTGATTTTCCGTGATTTCGCGATCTGCGAATCTCGCGAAATCGCGGTAAAATCCGCGAACAAGCGGGGACGAATTTTCAGCCAAGCACTTACAGGGTTACAGCAGCAGGTGCAAAAGTTGAAGCTACTTTTTTGTAACCTTTTACAAAAGGGTTACAAAGAAATTAACTTCAACTTGGGCACCTGCTGCTGTAAGCCTGTAAGTGCTTCCTGGCGCCTCGTTGCCTGCTTGCAACTATTCTCTGACCCTGCTCTGACCCTTGAAGCAGGGTCACAGAATAGTTACAAGTAGGCAATGAGGCACCTGTCACGAAAATTAAACCTCAACAGGAAGCACTGACACATATAAAAACAAGCATTTGCAATGCAATAGGTCTGGCATTAGGAAAGTTTGAGCTATTGGTCTTGTAAATGACAATTTTTTTAATTTATGTGTTGGTTTTGAAAATAGCTAAATTATTAGCTTTGTCATTTACAATGCCAATAGTTATAACTTTCGCAAATGTGACACCTATAGCTTTTGTAATGCAACATGTTTTGTATTTACGTTACTTAGATGTATTGATATTACAAATTACAATGGCTTTTAATTTTTTAAATAATTAATACTTAAATACAAGTGATTTTAATTTATAATGGCAATAGCTTAAACTTTTGTAAATAACTTTTGTGAAGATTATGTTCAGTGTATTTTATTGTGATGAAAATCCAAGAACAGAAGTGAAATATTAACATCTTTTTGTGACATTTGTCATAAAGCTTGAAACATTGGAGAACATATTTGAACCAGTTGTTGTCGAATGGTTGCGCAGATTGTTGCTGGAGTGGCGCTGAGTGGTGCTGTGGTAGTGCTGAGTGGTGCTGTGGTGATGCTGAGTGGTGCTGTGGTGGTGCTGAGTGATACTGGGATGGTGCTGAGTGATGCTGGGGTGGTGCTGAGTGGTGCTGTGGTGGTGCTAAGTGATGCTGTGGTGGTGCTGAGTGGTGCTGTGGTGGCGCTGAGTGATGCGGTGGTGGCACTGAGTGGTGCTGTGGTGGTGCTGAGTGGTGCTGTGGTGGTGCTGAGTGATGCTGTGGTGGTGCTGAGTGGTGCTGTGGTGGTGCTGAGTGATGCTGTGGAGGTGCTGAGTGGTGCTGTGGTGGTGCTGAGTGATAATGTGGTGGTGCTGAGTGATGCGTGGTGGTGCTGAGTGATGCTGTGGTGGTGCTGAGTGGTGCCGTGGTGGTGCTGAGTGGTGCTGTGGTGGTGCTGAGGGATGCTGTGGTGGTGCTGAGTGGTGCTGTGGTCGTGCTGAGTGATAATGTGGTGGTGCTGAGTGATAATGCGGTGGTGCTGAGTGATAATGTGGTGGTGCTGAGTGATGCTGGGGTAGCGCTGAGTGATGATGTGGTGATGCAGAGGACAGAAAGGCACACAAAGCAGTCTAACAGAGGACAGAAGGGCAGAAAAACAAGGGAAAAACGAGTCTAACAGAGGGCAGAAGGGCACAAAAAACGGGTCTAACAGGGCCCAGAAAGGCACAAAAACGAGTCTAACAGAGGGCAGAAGGGCACAAAATACGAATCTAACAGAGGGCAGAAGGGCACAAAAACAAGGGAATAACAGAGGGCAGAAGGGCACAAAAAACGAGTCTAACAGAGGACAGAAAAACAAGGGAAATATGAGTCTAACAGAGGGCAGAAGGGCACAAAAAACGAGTCTAACAGGGGGCAGAAGGGCATAAAAACAAGGGAAAAACGAGTCTAACAGAGGGCAGAAGAGCACAAAAAACGAGTCTAACAGGGGGCAGAATGAATCCCACCCTGCGTGTTTGTCCACGAAGATGCCACCTTTTTGTGCAATACCTCTACTCAACTGGAGTACTTTCTACTGTCTAATCAGTAAGTGCTCCCTCGTTGGCTAAATGTATAGGGGCATATTTACAATAACTGGCGCATCCCCAGGGATGCACCATTTATTGTGCGCCGCAGCTCCGCCACCCTTGGTGCGCCGCATTTACAATGCGGCGCACCATGTGGCAAAAACGGCACAGATGCGTCACGCATCTGTGCCATAAAAGCAGCGCATTGCTGGAGCTGCGTCGCAAGCACGACGCAGCTCCAGCAATGCTCTGTGGGGCCCTATCTCCCCATTGCTGCGTCAAGCCATGCGCCTGCTTTAAGCAGGCGCAGGGTTTTGACGCAGCATTGGCCTAAAAGTGACTGAGTGAAATCTTGTAGATTTCACTCAGCCACTTTTAGGAGGCGTTCCTGCGCAGGAACGCCCTCCCCTGCGCCGGAACGCCTCCTGATGGCGCAGGGCTTTACAACGTGACGCATCTCTCAGATGCGTCACGTTGTTAATACCCAGCACCATGGCGCATCTTTTGTGCTGCCGCTGCGTCACAAAAGTGACGCAACTGCGGCGCAAAAGAGGCGCAAGCGGCTTGTAAATATGCCCCATAGTGCTTTTACTACAATGTAGCTGCGTAAAGGGCCAGAAGATGTGTCTCCAGTGACCATGTGTGCCTGTGCCTGTGTTACAGGCACACATGGTCACTGGAGACACATCTTCTGGCCCTTTACGCAGCTGCAGTGTAGTAAAAGCACGATACATTTACCCAATGAGGGAGCACTTACTGGATTAGCCAGTAGAAAGTTCTCCAGGGCAAATCGCAAAAAAATCTGTGATTTTGCCGCAAAATTCGTGAGTTCGCGGATATTTTTTGCGATTTCATGGAGAAGTCCGCGAATTTGCGGAACGCGAATTCGCAAATTTCACCCATGCTTAGTCTAATCCTGTCTATCACTTTCTTGTGTGCACTACACTTAACAATGGCTATTTTCTTTGATTATGTCAATGCAGTCAAAAGATTATGCACTAAGTCTCCGTGCATTATCTGCATTCCACGAGATGTAAGAAAGCCTCTTTCCTTTCAGAGTAGGCTGAACTTGTGCACCACTCCAAAGGCATAGTGGCTATCTGTGTAGATATTCACACATAGGTCTGCACTAAGCTCACATGCTTGTGTCAAAGCTATCAGTTCAGCTGCTTGATACGATTTCTGTGGTATGCGAGCTGTCTCCACTATTGTTTCAAGCGTGGGGATTGCATACGCGGCTGAGGTTGTACCATCCGGTAATTTCAAACAAGACCCATCAACCCACAATTCACCATCCACATATGGAAGGAGCGTATCCTGCAAATCAATGCGACCCTTTGTCTGTTCCTCAGTCAAGAATATACAATCATGTGTTTCTTGTGACTGAGGCTGAGTCGCTGGATACGGTAACAAAGTAGCTGGGTTTAAAGTTGCACATCTCTTCAATGTAATATGAGGAGCTAACAATGTCAATTCATATCCTGTCAGACGAGCACTAGTTAAGTGCTGCGTCTTTGTCTGATTTAAAAGGGCATCAACCGCATGGGGTACCAACACTAACAATTTATGCGACAAAACTATCCCTTCACTCTGTCATATTGACACAGCTGTTGCTGCAACTGAGCGAAAACATCCAGGCAACGCCCTTCCGTGTCACTTTATGATGATGGGATGCAAGAAATGAAAGCAAAGATAGAGAACAAGTTTCACATTGTTCCGGAGTATCGGCTGCCAACAAGATGTCATCGACATATGGTATGAGAGCAACACCTTCAGATAAAGTAAAGATATCAAGTTCTCTTTTCAATGCCTGACTGTAAATACTCGGGCTCTCGATGTAGCCTTGAGGAATTCTACAAAATCTATACGATCGATAATTCAAAGTGAAATTGAACAAATATCGGCTATCAGGGTGAATAGGGATCGAAAAGAAAGCATTTTTCAAATCTATAACAGAGAACATGGTCGCTGTTGGAGGGACTAAATTAATGAGTGTTGTGATATCAGAAACAATAGGATATTGGGGTACTACAATCCTGTTCACCTCTCTAAGGTCTATAATGAACCTGTAAACTCTAGTATCAGTGTCCTTTTTTAATATCGAAAGAATCGGGCTGTTACAGACATTAAATGGGACTTCCTCAACAACTCCCACCTGAATAAGATCATGCACACTTCGTGTGAGTGCTTCCTCACCCTCCTGTGAAATTCTGTATTGAGGCAATTGTGGCAACACAGCTCCCTCCTTGACAATAATGTGTACCAGTGGGATGACCATTTGGCCCACATCAGTGTCCGAGGTGGCCCACAAGGTTTTAGGAAGTGAAGCTAATGCAATATCCTCTTTGACAAGACAAGCTCTTTCAGGCACAACATGATTGTCCTTCAGAATGACATGCACTCCTTCAGGAGAGCTTCGTATTGTGGCTCTGAAATACTTGAGCATATCAAGACCCACAATGTTGTCTGGTGTGTTAGGGGAAAGTAAAAACGGACATGGAGCACTAAATGTATCTACAATTCTACATGAAATGCAAGTGATTGTGATAATGGGCTAAGGGAAGGTGTTCCATCGAAACCTATCGAAGTAATAGTTACGCCAGACAGGGGAGCCCTTGGAACCAATTGTTTAGACAAAGCGCTACGAGTAGCTCCTGTATCAACCAGAAACCGATCAGTAGAACCCAAAACATGTGCTGTAACATAGAGACCCGTCTGATCTACTGGAACTTCAACTGATTCCTTACCCCATCCTAGGCAATCCTATGCATGAGCTGAATCGTAAAGATCGGGTTGCACATAATCAGACATTTGATACTGGTTACGTTTATCAAAGGTATTAAACCTATCCTGTGCTCGTACATTGGCATCAAATCGAGCACGATCATTCACATTTCCTCTAGGCCCTGAGTAACCAAAACGATTTCTCATTTGTCCCCGACCTCGCGAGCCCTGTTGAGCACGCAACACTGGACAATCGGCCATCCAGTGGCCAAATTGTTTACAAAACGCACATTATTAATAGAAAAATTTGCACGAGTGTGAGGGGGATTAAAACAACCACGCCCACCTCGATCATAGCCTCTAGAGCGCGGACCATAAACTTGAGCCAACATAACTTTTGTTTTTAAATCTTTAATTTCTTATCTTCGTTACCTTTTGCTTCTAATTCTTGGCGCTCGTAATATTGAGCCATCGTTAAAACAGATGCTGGAGAAGATGTAGTTCAAGAACTTTCACTGGCTTTCAAATGGCTAGCTATCCCTGGTAATAAGTTTGTAACATATTTATCGACAAACAAGTGTCTGCCTGTATCACCGGTCAAGGATTGACCGCTAAAATCATGAAAAGCTTCTTCAAAACGTGTAAAGAAATCAGAAACCGATTCATCTACCTTTTGTTTGCACAATGCTAAAATAGTCCAGTCAATCTTTTTAGGGGGTGTTAGACCTGTCAGCCCTTTGGGTGGGCCCTCCTATTTATTTATTTTTGTCCCCTTTGTGCCTCCTAATTTTCTTTTATTTTTATGTCCACTACAATCTTTTTTTGGTGTTGTCCCTAGAGTTCTGAGTGCCTTCTTATCCCTATAACTTTTTGAGGCCTAGGCGCTCTCTTAACATGGTGAATACAGAGACACACAAAATGGTGGCTTGTAACTGCCACATTTCTTACCTCAGGGACCTGAGCCATAGGACTACACTGGGAAAGCTCTAGAACAGGGGTACTCAAAGTACGGCCCGCGGGCCGCTGGCGGCCCCCCGGGCCGGTCTTGGCGGCCCGCGGACCTTGTTACCAGTATACCAACATTTATCCCAGGAAGTTAGTAAACCGAGAATATGGCCGCAGGAACATACGTAGTGAATACGTATACAATACCTATTCACTACGTTTGCTCCTGCGGCCATCGTCTCTGCTTACTGCTTGCCTCTAATTGGCCTGCCTCTGTGACGTCACATACGGCACTCGGCCGGCGCGAAGCACAGGGCCTTTAAAAGTCAGCTGTAACTAGCGCTTTTACAGCTGACTTTTAAAGGACCTTTCGGAAGCTTCCTGGATCCATGGTGACAACGTCCTTGCAGCCCGCAGCCCCGGAGAATCTTTGCAGCAGCCTTCTAGTCGGAGTATTCAGAGTTCCTTTACTCGCAGGTACGTGTTCTTCTTGCCGCCCGCCATGCTTCTGACCCCCTCCTCGGTCCCCTTGTTTCCACCTCCCCACCCACACCCACTGAAAACAAATTGTGAGCATGGAGGCGTCTCCCACCTCACGGGGATGCCGAGGTAAACACCGCAGCCACCGAGACAATCACTCCTTCCAGCCAGTGTTAATAGTGGAGGGGGAGGGGTGCTTTTGCATAAGAATGACAAACTTCCCATCGCACCTCAAGCCTCTCTCTCTCTCCCCCTCTCTCCTCTCTCCAAATCCCTCCCTCTCTCACACCTCTCTCTCTCGCCCGCGGACCGTACTTTGAGTACCCCTGTTTTACAGGATCTTGGTATCCTGCATTACCCTTTGTATTCTCCACAACCGCAACCGAGGCACACAGAAAGGCAGCACTCCACAGACAGAGCACTTCAGGTTGTAGCTTCTTTAAAGTTTTAATTCTTTTTTCATTGTTTTGCTTCTCAATTGGACTGAGAGCAAATAACAGTGCATCAGGAAAAAAACGACTGGCGCTTTTCGGCCAGATGCCTTCGTCCGTCTCATAGAATGTAAAGGGCAGAGTGTATTAAAAGGGGCTTAACCAACCCCTCCCTCCACCATCCAAGAATTGTTTTTAACTTTTTATTGCTTTTTTGGCTAGAGTGGTGATAGGGCAGAATGGGCATGTGTTCCTATTCTGCAAACGCTTCTGTAAATTGTGGGTTTTTCATTTGGGTAGATGAAAAAAATGTCAGTGTAGTATCTGCTAAAATAAATACGTATTAATTATTTTACTTGCTGAATATTCATGGCATTGTACTGTTCAAATAGTTGTAAATGAATCTCTTTTGCCCCTTAATCCTGAGTCGGTACCAAAGTCTGTTCTTACAAGATTGTCGTTCTTCTCCGACAAAGTCCTTTTGAAGTTGAGGTGGAGCTGTCACCCCTGGCAACTCAGCTGATTTGATGCTTCTTTTTGTTACAAACTTTTCTCTGCAAGGTCCCGGGATTCCTCTTCAATCCATTTTTAAATAGCGCTGTGTCCCTGCCCTGTACTCAAATTTCTTTCAGGAATGTAGATGTATCTTTTATCTCTCATTACCTAGGATGGGTTCCAAATGGTCTGATAAAGGTAAGCCAAGCAAGTGTTGCTTTGTGGGCGTTTCAGCTCTCTTTAGCAGGCTCTTTTTAGGTAGGGCTACTAGTTCTCTCCATCCCCCTCTCCTCTCTCCTCTCTCCTTATCCCTCCCTCCCTCTCGCACACCTCTTTCTCTCCTCTCTCAATCCCTCCCTCTCTCACACCTCTCTCTCTCTTCTCTCCATATCCCTCCCTCTCTCTCCTCTCTCCATATCCCTCCCTCTCTCACACCTCTCTCCTCTCTCCATATCCCTCCCTCTCTCACACCTCTCTCCTCTCTCATATCCCTCCCTCTCTCACACCTCTCTCTCTCCTCTCTCCATATCCCTCCCTCTCTCACACCTCTCTCTCTCCTCTCTCCATATCCCTCCCTCTCTCACACCTCTTTCTCCTCTCTCCATATCCCTCCCTCTCTCACACCTCTCTCCTCTCTCCATATCCCTCCCTCTCTCTCCTCTCTCCATATCCCTCCCTCTCTCATACCTCTCTCCTCTCTCTCCATATCCCTCCCTCTCTCTCCCCCTCTCTCCTCTCTCCATATCCCTCCCTCTCTCTCCCCCTCTCTCCTCTCTCCATATCCCTCCCTCTCACACCTCACACCTCTCTCCCCCTCTCTCCATATCCCTCCCCCTCACACCTCTCTTCCCCCTCTCTCCTCTCTCCATATCCGTCCCTCTCTCTCTCCTCTCTCCATATCCCTCCCTCTCTCATACCTCTCTCCTCTCTCTCCATATCCCTCCCTCTCTCTCCCCCTCTCTCCTCTCTCTCCATATCCCTCCCTCTCTCTCCCCCTCTCTTCTCTCTCCATATCCCTCCCTCTCACACCTCACACCTCTCTCCCCCTCTCTCCATATCCCTCCCTCTCACACCTCACACCTCCCTCACACCTCTCTCCCCCTCTCTCCATATCCCTCCCTCTCACACCTCACACCTCCCTTCCCCCCTCTCTCCATATCCCTCCCTCTCACACACCTCTCTCCTCTCTCCATATCTCTCTCACACTGTGCACACGGGGTCTGGTGGCTCAGTGGACTAATGCGTCCACTGCAGGGGCCTGTGTTCTAGCTCATGGTCACAGGTTCAAATCCTGGCAGGTCCTGCCTTTCATCCATCTGAGGTCGATAAAATTAGTTGGGTAGCAATAAACATCTGTTATTCAGCGCTAAGATACCTATGGGTGAACGTGCGCTGGTATATACATGTGTGTGTGCATGCCATTTATTTCAAATCCCTATTGAGTGACACATTTCCTGCATAAACCACTGGCTTTAGGAAGGCTTCCTCTTTTTCATTTGCAGGCTTACCCATTACTTTGCTATTCAATCCCACTTAAGATTGCCCTTGTCTGCTAATAAAAAAATATTATAAACATGTGCTGCATGTAGTTACATCTGCTTTGGAAATACAGCATTGTCTTGTAATGTTTTGAAACAGCACCATTTTTTTTTTACCCCCCTCTAGCCCCACCCCCAATGACACCGCCCCCACCGGTGCGGCCCTCGGCCACAAACCACACTGTAAATTCGGCCCCCGAGAGAAAGTTTGTGAGTACCCATGCTCTAGAACCTTCCAGCTGATTCCAGTAGCCAGGGCCCAGTCTATAAAAGGGCCAGATCCAGGGCGGCCATTTTAAGAGTGACCAGAGAGCTTGAGGGGAGCCTAGTGAGGAGTGAAGCGATAGTGTGGGGAGGCAGGCGCACTGTTAGGAGCTAGATCGTCCTGTGGGCGGCTGCTCTACTCTGCTGACTTGACCCCCTTCCTACCGACTAAGCCCTGACATCGCTTAATGACCTTTTGCCACCTAATCCTGGTGGAGTTCCTGTGAGGAGCTGTGGTTGACTGGCCTGGGAATTCATCAGAGATAGGATTCGATCATAAGGAAGTTGGCCAGCCTTCTCCCTCTCTTTCCCCCCTTCGACCCTCCTTCGTGATCTGGGCCGAACTGTCACCTTGGGAAGTGTGGAGTTTAGTAGTTTAGTACCACTTCCCCTGAAGGTTCTCCTGCCCAGCCGATTATAGAGGAAGATAACCCTACCTGGTAGCAGCTAGTGGGTGACGATCCTGTCATTAGACTGCTGTCCCTTCATCGCGGGTTCCCGTTGTGGAGAATCGGCGGGGCAGGCCAGGTTGCAGTCAGCAAGGTAGTGGTTGTGAGGCCAGCGTTGCAGAGATCAGCGTGTGCAGTCGGATAAGATCCCGGAAGAAGGGGGCGGAACAGTGAAGAAGGCCGGGCCGCGTAAGTTCCCTCCCCCTCTGACGAGTGAGGCGAGGGCGGGACGCTGATGGAGTGAAACGCCGAAGGAGACTCCGCATAACTCCGGCCCAGTCAGCTGCCATAAGACTGCAGCGCTGGGGCTGGAATCAACACAGAACAGCTGACACGAGATTGGAGGTGGTGACGCGGCCAGGCGAGCAGGTCGGGACTAAACTTTTCACCTTCCAGTAAGGACATGACGGGAAGTGCGGGGCCCCAGGGGCTGAGAGGGCCTCGCTACTGTCGACGAAGCTTGTCCGGGAGGGGAGAGTCAGGCCTACCCCGGTTATCAGCCTGAGAGTGGATAACTGTTGATCACCGGGAGGGGGCCAGGAAATAACCCTAAGACCTGGGGATACCTCCCCTCTGTTAAACTGCGCCTGGAACAGCACGACACCAGTGCATGGCTTTATGAATACAGCATTTTCTCTATTTAATGAGAGTAGCCTGAAGGAAAGAGTCTTCTGAATGAGGCTTAAGTTACCGTTCATGAAAGCCAAGGTAACAGAGCGGTTCAGGGGATAAGGAAGCATTGAAAAGAGAGGGAGGGGAAGGGGCCACTCCTGTTATGCAGATCAATTAGAGACAGAGAATGTTCTTGTGGAAACCTGACATGATACTGTGATTTTAGAGCAGTCTATGTAGCTTAATTAGAATGATAAAATATTCTGCCTGTCTCTACTCAGATATCCAGCTGCTCGAACTGTGGTACTAGTGTGCTATTAATGAAACTGTTGCTGGAACCTGTAACTACCTGCCTGTAGTAACATTGAGACCTCAAGGGTAATGTACAGCCTTGCCTTACTGTAAGGAGATTTGATATTGCTGTTTACTTTAACTGGGATTGTGGACTATATCCTACTGGCTGAAGGGGCAGGAGTTACCTCTGAGCTCTTCTCTTACAGGGGGGAGAAAAAGTAATATCTATGCTATGTGGAACGGTGCATATGCCAATAATCGAATACAGAGATATGTAAAGTACTGAATGTAAACACTGCTAAAGAAACAAAGAAACACTAAAGATTTTTTAGAAAAGCAGACTGTATTTTTCTAAACTGGTGTAGAGTCATTCTTTTTTGTGGATGGGCGCTGAGTTACTGTGCGAGTTGTGATGCAAGTGTAACACAATTGGCCTCTGAGTTTAGTCTTACCAACTCTGTGCCAGGCTACCCTATGAGGACTGGTAACCCCAGGTCTAACAGGGGGAATACCTGTTTTGAGTTTAGTTAATATCGCCGCAGGGAGATCCAAAATTAGCTGATGCGGCTTTTGAGCGGGTTCCCTCTCCACATCAAATCGTTCGAGCTCTTTCCATTGCCAAAAGCGTCACGATCATTAATTCTACGAACGGTCCTCCACATTTCCGGAGGTAATATTAACCCGAAAAATAAATCAATATCACACAAAGTCATAGTACAAGAATTTATAGCGCCTTCAACTTCCTCATAGAAAGCGGCCGGATTTTTACATGGATCAGGCAATGCTGCTTTTAGTGCCATTACATCTGCCCTATTCCAAGGAGTATATACCCAATTGTAAATGAAATAACCCTTAGCATCGGCAGAATCTTTATCATCATTATCACCCGTTCCTCTAGGAGGAACATACAAGGGCGCGGCTTCCCGCATGGGCTTCATATAGACCGCCATTTGCTTATCTGTTCCGAAGATAGGCGACTGCGACTATCCAAGCTGGGATTTCTGCGCAGCTTCGTCTGCGAGCTTTTTCTGCTCCTTCAAGTGAATCGCCTCAGTTCGTAATTTGACCAACCGTCTAATCGTGTCAGCCACCTGAGAGAAAAGAAAAAGACCATCACGCATACTCTTATAATCAGTTGCTACATCATCAGGATCTAAAGTTGAAGAGAATTTTAAGAATAATTTAACGACTTCTGCAGCAAATGTTTCAGTAAAATACAATTGCTCTTTTTACGTCCATCCCTGTATACTAGTCAAAAGATCAGAAGCAGGATCAGTATTACGTAATGCTTTACGAGCAGCTTGACTGATATCAGCTGCATGTTGTACAGACAGCATAGAACGAGTGTCCCGCGCTTTTCGTTGATCCGAGTCGGAATCCTTTGAACGGAGCGGACGGAACGGCATACGGAGGTGGAGGTCGATCTAGAAACGAAAAATCATCTTGCAGATTATTAAGGACAGGATAGAGAGGCTGTCGGACAGAATATTGGCCAGATACCTGCAATCTGTGTTCTTTCTCCTCTCTCTCTTTCAGCTCTTTCACTTCTTTCTTTCTCAACTCCGGCACTTTCTCATACACATTCTTTTGCTGCTCTTTCTCAATCAAGGCTTGCTCACGTCTCGCTCGTTCATGCATTTCTTTCTACCACATACGCTGACATTCAAACATATCACCTCTAGACTTCCGTTCAAACATACATCGCTCCACATACTCAACCTTTCGTATATCAAATAACCCATGCATAGGCCAACGTAATTCAGGATCCTTTTGTGTATATTTATTCCACAATGTGCTGTACATTATGGAAGAAAGACCGAATTTGATGTAAATATCTCTATTAGGCGTCCCCTCTGGGGGAGCCGGTTGTGATTCTTCGAGTCTAACTCGGGCCCCAATACAAAAGCAGCACATCTTTCGAAGTGCGCTGAAAACAGGCATGCTGAAAATAATGCAAAATATGCAGTATTATACAAAAAATGGCACTTAAGGTACTTCTAGTACGTTGCGCCGTTCAAATTTTGACTCATTGGAAGAAAAATCTCCACATTGCCTGCCTATATGTGTTGCAGCACATATATCTAACAAATCATGCAAGTACAAAATAAGACTAGTCTTTTACCAAATACAAATATGCCACGGTAAGTGTTCCTAAAACTAGCTTACCATACAAGGGCATCCAAACCCATAATATGTGCCGTAAAATGGCCCTTACCAATCATAGGGTGTCCAGGTTCCAACTGCCAAGTTCTAAATTCGACCAAACGGCCACTGCACGGCAGTCGAGGACCGGCGCCACCTGGATGATCAGATCGGAAAGAAGGGAAAAACGCCTTGGATGCCAAGACTCGGGTCTCCTCTGGCATGCGTACGCGTCCGCAGCGAGATCCCAATCCTTCGTCGCGGCCAGTGCTTCGGACATCCGAGTCGCCGATGAGCGCCAATTGATGTATTGGGCCTCAGCCAGACCCGCTAGTGCAAGGGGTTCGCCCTTCTCAGCAGAAGTCCTCAGACCATTAGGAAGAAGTTGGCACAGAAACTAGAATACAAAAGTAATGTTTATTAGACCTCATGCGGTGATACTACGATTCAAACAGCACCCTACGGCATTGCAAGAAGTAGCACACGAAGCTAAGAAAGCGTGGTTTATTTATACCCACACAGGGGCTCAAAAGAAGGCGGTACAAACACAAGAGCACAGTTTATGTACATATAAGGTAATATCGAGAGGCACAATTGATCAGTGGGAGGAGTTATAGGTTTGGAGAGTAATACACAAGAACTCCTTTGTGGAGCTTTTCACTAACAGATGTAGACCCCTCAGGATAAGTGTAAAAGCGGGGGATGCTAAATATAACTTGTTGCCGGGCAGATTTCAAGCGCCGTGAACAGGAAGATAGGACAAAGCACATGGCAGACCCGGAGCAGCATGCAGCAAACAAAATGGCTGCCGGGAATACAAAATGGAGTCCGCTAAATGTCAAGTTAACAGCTAAAACTAAGATGTCTTCTGCTAATGCTTAATCTAGTCGCTGTCAAATTACTTCAGGTTGAGCAAGATAAGGGCCGCAGCACCTCCTACATCTAGAACTGCTCTGAATTCATCTGTAGCTTTTATTAGGGCTGTTGCAGTGCTGTGCTCTTCCCTAAAACCAAATTGGGAGTCATCTAGAAAATTATGTTCTTGAAGATAGAGTATAAGCTGGTCATTCATGGCTTTTTCCAACAGTTTATCCGGGAGTGAAAGACGCAAGGTGGGCCTATAGTTTTTTGGTTCGGCTGAATCAAGACTGGGTTTTTTCAAAAAGGGTAGGATTGATGCCCTCTTCAAGAAGAAGGAAAAACCCCTTCTGTAAACATAGAATTGAAAATGGTGGTTAGGCTAGAGCCGAGACACTCAGGGACCTGTTTCAATATCCTGGGGGAGAAGAGAGTCATAGGGAAAGCCCGATTTGGCCTGTAGGATAAAAGTTGGTATCTCATCGTTGGTAACTGGTCTAAATTCTGTGAATACTGGAGCACTAGAAGATCGTGGATTTACCAAAGCATGTGTATCAGATCTGGTACTGTTGTCAAAAGTGACATAGATTTGCTCCACTTGGTTTTGAAAATGCTGGGATAGTGAATTACAGAATGCTTGTGTCAGATGTGACCAAGCACTCTTACCTGAGTTGAACACCAACCTTACCTGTAAGGTGCTTGATCGGTTTTGCAGAGATGCTATGGACCAATCTCCCAGAACCCTACCTTACAACCTGTGGTTCTTGTACATACACTAGGGTGATGGATAGAAATCAGGGAGAGAGGCCGGATCTGACGCTACTTGTGTTCCTGTAGTCGACCTGCGAAAATACAAGAAGTCCCTTAGACAAGTGTTCCTACCCTTGTCCTTTACTCCCACCTTCCAACTCCTTTCACTATTACTTTACTTTTGTTTTATGCGCTCTCCTACCTGCGATCTACCAGTCTGGGCTTCGTGTCCTGGAAGTCGTCGTCTTAGATGTGTCTAGTGAAGGATTGTTGCTTTCTGTCGAAGGTGGTTGGTTTGTCCGCCCTCAGACTTGTTAGAGAATTCTAAAAAGTAAACAACACTTTATTTGCACTTTCCTTAGACTTCGCTTTTTCCCTGCAAATAATCTAAGAGTTGACTTACTCACTTCTTTTACTCTCTTGTAGATCTAGACGACTTCTCTGTGAAGGTTCTTGGGTTTAATTCACTTCCAAAACCTTTCTTTTTATCCTTTTGCTAAAACATCTTAGATTATACAACACGCTCTAAAACATCATCATTGATCTATGCAACCTGCACTAAAACATCATAATGGTTCATTAAATGTTCTAAAGTTAGTAACAAGAAATTATCATGAATAAGTCCGAGATTTCTATCAATAGAATTGTCCAAAAAGCTAGCGTTGGGCGTCTTGGTAAAGTAAGTACTTAGCTCTTCATTTTCTCTGTTCAGCAGATCAGTTCCTGTGGATTGCTTGCAAACCGGCACCTTCAACGTTGAACCAGAAGAGCTCCGATGCTTGCGATGTCCCCGGGATGCTCTGAAGACTAAGCAGCTTCTGGAACCCTGGGTGTGGCTTTTATAGACCAGCCACACCCCAGGATGTTCAGAACCGCTGCGTGCCACGCCCTGAGCCTCCGTATGCTCCGTGAGAGGAGCGCTGAGTCAGACCTTCGCTGCGCACCAAAAAAAAGCGTGTCATTTTAAACGTGCGTCTTTTTGTCTCTTAAACTGTAATTGCAGAACAAGCTGCACAAACGTTCCTCTAGGCATTCTGTTGATTACCTTTCTTACAACATCAATACTACCATTGACAAGTGACATGTAAGCAAATGAAAAAGACCCTAAGTGAATCATTACACTACATACATATTAACTCTTTATTTTCCAGGTTTATTGGAGGGCTGGTTGCACGGGACAGGGGTGGGTTTCCTTGTGGGGTATTCTAAGTACTTCTAAGTACTTGTGGAAAGGTGGTTTCGTGACAGCTTGGGGCTGTTCATTCACATTTTGTTCTGGGAGTACGGATAATTTGGTTTCCACCTGGAAAAGTTCCTTAGTGGAGTTCTTTGCCTCCTCGATTTCTTTAGCATAGTAGGAACGCATTTCCATCAAGATCAGATTTTTATATTCATATAGTAGATTCTTATAAGGGGTGTAGGAGAGTAGGGTCTGCTATCCTATGTTCACCCCATTTTGTTGCTTTTTGCTTCACTGGTTTTTGACTTACTGAGGCTGTGGGCCTCCTAATCAGCCCCCCAGCCTGCTGTTCTCTCCCTAAATCTGTAATACATGTGCTATAGGTACATACCACAATTGGAAATGGACTCCTTGTCAGCCCCTGCACCATGCACTATAGGTGTTCAGGGCATAGGTGCCACCAAGGCCTACCAGGGGCTGAAGCATAGCTTTTGCCACCCCTGGCTGGTTCTTAAATTGACATAACTGGCTGATCACTCAGCTGGGGCAAGTGGGTGTAATCCCCCCTTGCTTAGATATAGTATACCTATATCTAAACCTATATCTGGACACATATAAACCTGTGAGTCACTCCTATGGAAGGCCTTATCAATCCTGGAGGCAGAGTGCGTGGTTTAATGTGAGATGGAGCTCTGGCATGAGCTGAGCCTGTCTGCAGCTGTCGGGAACAACTCCCTAAGCTGATCCGAGATAATGCCATACCATATACTATTATGTGCCTTATAATCCTCGCGGTTATAGCAAGGCTGCCCCTTGCATAATCCGGCCAAACCGGTTCTGGGGCACACCAGCCCCAGTCCCAGCGCGGCCTGGATCAAAGGAAAGGGGTGTATCCACCCCCTTCCTGGGTCCCACCCATAGGAGGGGACCTAGCAGGTAATCCAGCCCACCCGATTTGAATAAGAGTGGGAGCAGTGCCAATGCAACTCAGATTATCCTGACAAAACATAAGAAACAAAACTCTGGACCCTTCGACATCCTACTCGACGTAGAAGACTGAAGAATCTCCCTTGTGGTCAAGGAGTGACCACCCTGTGCAAACAGGTACCATCCAGCACCTCAACGCCTGCTTTGTTGCAGTTCCCGCCGGAACTCGAGCGACAGAGATCAACGAGATCAAGCTTGCCTGCCTTCCTACAGCCCGATCCACAGTCCCTGCAGAGCTGAGACCCGTGGAGGTGACCGGAAGCGTGGGGCACGCCATCTTGGAGAGATGCTGACCGTGCAGCACACGAGTGACCCTCGAAGCTGTACACCGGGGTCTGAGAAGCCCCAACCCTGAGCCACTCTTGCACCGAAGCTCACCCCTCTACACTCGACGAGTGCTGCGTGGGGCCCTTCTGCTTGCCTTGGCTCGGCGCGTTGGCCCGGTCACTTGCCAGCTGGCTTGTGGCCCCTGTGCCAACGAAAACCTAAAACCAACCTGCGATTCTTGTTGCTCCAGACTTGCACCAGCTCCTCTGAAAAGGAGCCCCCGCTCTGACCCTCCTGGTCCGAGTGAGAAGCAATCTTCCGGTCCTGCGTGGATTGCTCTTGCCAAGTGTTGTTTGCTCCAATCTTGAAGCCGACTGCGCCGACGGTGAGAACCTGTGTGGGACAGATCGTGACCTGCTCCTGGACGTTGCAGATGCCCCAGAGCCCACGTGACAGCGGAGAGAAGCTCCTCAACAACCTGATTGCGCCCAACATTGCCTGGTTCCGTCCTGGTTCCACCCTGGTCACTGCTGAGTGACCCAGACTCTGTACCCTCTGCTTTCAGATACTTCTCGACTCTGATCCACCCTTGGATCACACCGGACACTTCTCCTTCACATCGCCTGCAGCATCTTCAGCTTCAAGCACCAAGAACCTGCGTGACAAAACCCGAAGCCACTTCGACCCTATGCACCCGCTTCCTGTGGGTGAGGTAACATTGCAACACCGGTGTTCCCACACTGGTACACACCTCTAGGGCCTGTGTCTAAAGTTTGGTTCCTCTAGGTTCAGCGGAAGTGTCCTTAAACTCTATTTGTGTAACTTTTACGCACCATTGACATTGCATTGGTGCAAGCCGCACTTTACGTGCTGCATCCGAATACCGCAGGCTTTTCCCGACTTCAGCATTGTTAGTCCCGACTGCTCCCAGCGATTCTCTAGGCCCTAGGCCTAACCACTGTTCGATTGGTATCTCTTATACCACTTTTTTAATATATGGTTTGAGTGGCCACCAGCCCTCATCCATAACTGTGCAACTTTGTATGTTATACTGTGCTTTTGATTTAACGCTTGTGCCCCTTTGCTCATAAAGAGTACTGGGGATTAATTTAGAAATAAACACATATATTTTTATAATATATACTTGTGTGGTGACCTTTCATTTGATATTACAGGATTGTATGTGGTAAAACAGCTCGCTTAACACGACCTCTTAAGTTAAGCCTTTAGGCTGCTTAGTCCATGCTACCCCTAGGATAGCTTGTCTAACAAGGTTGACTTACAACCAGACACCATAAGGGATTGTTTGGACTGATACAAGGTGGTTCCAGCATTGGAAACATCACATATCAGGCCAACTTCTCACAAGGGGAGAGCTCATTTCCATTATAATTTGATCTCCAACGTCTCTTGTTTTTTAGATCTAAGGGCTTCTGAAAACCAAGGAGCTGACGGGACTTTCCTGTTACTTGAGACTTTTGCTGCTGCGCTGTGAAGAACCAGCGAGGACTCTGCTGCCGCTCGTACATGTGGGGCCAAACTGGTGATCTGGGAGGCAATTCCTGATGGGCGCACTGAGGGAAGGACGACGACACCCTGTCCTGCGCCTCCCGTGCTGTTCACGTCGGACTGAAGGAGTACGAGTCCCATCAGACCCTGGGGCTGCTACACCGGCTGGAGCACCTGAGGCTTGGTAACCTGTTAGCCTTACTGCACTTAAGACCTTGCCGCACCCGCTGGCGCGGGTGCCGCTGCGCTGTGAAGAACCAGTGAGGACTCTGCTGCCGCTCGTACCTATGGGGCCAAACTGGTGATCTGGGAGGCAATTCCTGCTGGGTGCACTGAGGGAAGGACGACGACACCCTGTCCTGCGCCTCCCGTGCTGTTCACGTCGGACTGAAGGACTATGAGTCCCATCAGCCCCTGGGGCCGCTACACCGGCTGGAGCACCTTAGGCTTGTTAGCCTGTTAGCCTTCCTGCACTTAAGACCTTGCCGCACCCGCTGGCGCGGGTGCCGCTGCGCTGTGAAGAACCAGCGAGGACTCTGCTGCCGTTCGTACCTGTGGGGCCAAACTGGTGGTCTGGGAGGCAATTCCTGCTGGGCGCACCGAGGGAAGGACGACGACACCCTGTCCTGCGCCTCCCGTGCTGTTCATGTCGGACTGAAGGACTACGAGTTCCATCAGCCCCTGGGGCCGCTACACTGGCTGGAGCACCCGAGGCTTGTTAGACTCCTCCCCCCGCTATATATAATTAACTAGCTCCCACGTAATGCGGGACACGCTCGGGTGGGCGCCGGGCGAAGCCCGGGCCAAGGGTGGGCCCGTCTGTGCCCGTCTGAGACTGCTGAGATTGGGCTGGGCCAAACCCCTTGGCTTTTCATTTCATTTCGCCGGAGGAACTTGGACACGGCTTACACAGTAACAAAAACGATTTATACTGTGTCCTGTGGTAAGCCCCTCCTGAACTGTTCTCATTAGGACTGTATGGGACAAAGGCCCGAAGCTGCTAGGCACCATTGTAGCTTTTATTTATTGTAAATAATAATATTTGGTATTATAATTTCAAAAGCTTTTTTATCTTAAATTTCGGTGATATCTTTAAATTTTAGAAGTCATACTAAATGGCACGGCGTAAAAGAAGTAAAACCCCGGCGGGGCTTGTTAGCGCTACACTCGACAACTACTGTGTCACAGCGGTGAGTGCTATTAACGAACAAATCTCTAGAACAGAGCGGCGACTTTCGCTTGACCTAAACAGTCCGTTAGTAATGCCCGCAGTGTTACCAGTAAATGTAGAAGAAAACAGGGAAAATACTACACCTAATACGTCCCTGCACACTAGTGCAGTTGAGCCGCCTATTGTCTTAACTATCACACCCAACATGTCAACCCCGGGATCGCCTGCCCCAAGAACAAGAAGAAGACATAGGAAAGCACAATATAAGCGAGGTACAAACATTCAAAGTAAGGCTGTAAAAAAGTCGTCTGAGAATGCCATGCTAACTGATGACCATGCAGGTAATACCAGTGTAGTTACACTAAACAATGTACAGCTCAAGGGATTAGTGAACTTGTTTGTGGCTAAAATAGAAGGATCTATTAGGCCTCTTACAGATAGATTAGACCATCTCTGTAGTAAGGTGGAAAGAATAGGAGCTGAGATCTCAGCACAAAATGAACTGTTAAAAACCCGCATGGATGTCCCAGGTAATCTGGCAGTTAACACGGCATCTGATGAAGCGGATATTTGTGGAAATCTAGCTGGAAAGATAGTTACAGATATAGTGACCATCACACAGTGTAATAAAGGGAGGCCCCAAACCCATTGTGCTAAACCTCTAAAGCAAACCTCCAATACAGGGAGTTGGCAAGGCAGTTTCTGATTCAAGGGGAGAAGGACGGCAGAACGTCCAGCGCAATAGGGCTATTAATTTACCGCCTGACCGCGCCGTATGTGGCTGTACTAAATAATGTCCCACCCATAAACGTAAACTTGCCCATAAGCCAGTCAGAGGCACACGATTCACTTAAAAATAAAACCATCTCTTGGTTAAACCGGGAATGTGGGTTCCCGGTGGAACTCTCTGACCAGATCCTCACCACCAGAAGAGTTTACTGGATAGGCAACACACGTAAAAACATTAATGGGGATTGTGTTATTATAAATTTTAAAAACCCACACTTTGCAACTACCTCCCTGATAAGAGCAACATCTTTACCCTATAGAGATCAGGAAATCATTCTGCACCCTCTTGGCTATTTTTATAGCCATTTAAAGCGTCAAGATAATGGTGACCCTAATAGGGACAGAGGCAGTAATATCGATATATCTAATAGACTTGAAGTCCCCACTTTTAATCGGTTTCAATGTCTGAGTGGCCTAGACACAAATGATTGACTCGAGCAGGAGTACCATGACGTAGGTGAGAAGGCTACTTCTGGGGAGGTTGGAACAGAGAAGGACAAACCTGGTAATCCAGAGTCTGACCATGTATTTAAAAGCAGTAATGATAATGATAACACTGGGGACAATTTAGGAGCCTTGGCTGATATGCATGTACCCGACTATAGCCAGGAAAAGGAGGTTGGGGATGAGCTCACCAACACGGAAACATCGGAGGGGGACAAATTGGGTGGGATAGTTAATGCCCAGCTGACCAACATATCAAATAAGGGTAACTATTACCCGCACTGTTCCATCGCTAGCTGGAACATTGCAGGACTAGCTGCCAAAGGTGATGCCCTGGGCTGGACAGAATTTATTGAGTCATATGATATAATCTGCCTCCAGGAAACCTGGTGCAAGGAAAGGATTAGTTACGCCGGTCATGTTTCCTTTAACCTACCTGCATTAGCTTCCTCATCAGGAAGAGCAAAGGGAGGACTCTTGACGCTGGTTTCTGTAAATTTCCCTATTGTGGTGAAAAGATATCTGACGGTTGGTGCGCATGCCCAGATCGTGTGGCTTTACCAGAAGGAGGCATGCAATATTTTAATAATAAACTTTTATAATAATGTTTATGACAATAGGCGGCACCAAGTCGTGTCCGATTTGTAGTTCGCTTTAGACGACTTAATTGCAGGGGAAAATGTTGTTTTTTATTTTATTTGGTTAGGTGATTTTAATACTTCCATTTGTCCTTTGTCTACCGCGGGGGTCTGTGGGGTCAAAAACAATTTTGGGGAGGATGACCTGCACTTCCCGCACAATCAATATGGGGAGTCATTGAACAAAATATTGGCAGTTCATAATTTAGAAGCTCGCAAGTTGAGGAAAATCTTTTTCCCGAAAAACTTTTATGTCTACCCAAATCTGCCCCAACTGATTTAACCCATAAAGAGCTAGGGATCAACTATCTGTCTGATTTGATATCTTTAAGGCCGATGATGTTATGGCGTTCGATCTGGCAGAAGGATGAGACGTCCTTGAACCGAGCAGTTATTAATGACTGTCTCTCTGTTGAAAACCATCTTACGATCCTGTGGCTAAAATTTATTATCTGTAGTTTCCAAGAAATCTTTGGTGTTAACATTGTTGCTAATCGATATGCTGCTTTTGCACTGTAAAAACAGGAAATGAAGAGTACATTCATGAATTATATGATAGAGGGGCGTAAGAAAAGGACTGACCAATTATCCACGTGTTTGTTTTATAATAAACTTATAGGTAATGAAGGGTTCCAATTATATTTAAGCCAAGTGACCAGAGCCTCCCATCGATTTATTTTAACCAGGTTGAGGCTCGGGATTGTACACCATTTGGTTGCTTTTCCCTCTCTGAAGAAACATCCAGTTGGCCCTTGTCCGTGTGATGGTACCTCAGCAAAATGCACCCTGCACTTTCTTCTGATTTGCAATCTGTATAAAAAATTGCGCATAGCTTACCTGAAACCAATTTTTGTAAAATATGGAGTCCGTACCGTGAACGATTCTATGATATTGCTTTTTAACATGCATCATCCAGATGTTTGCTTTTTTCAGCCACCTACCTTTACAAATCAATCAATGTAAGGAAAAGCATGATGTTTTAACTGTCTTTTGACTATCTGTATTAATTACCACTGCAATTTTTAATTGTAAATATTTATGTTACTGTTATGTGCTTTTATGGTCATTGGTGATATGCACCGAATAAAGCTTTATGAAATGAAATTAAATGAGACTTTTTTGTGGGGAGCTACATTATCAGGTACCGACATGAGCCAATGATTGGATTGAATGGATGCTTGTTCCGCGCTTATGGAATGTTTTGCTTTTATTATTGCTTGTTTTCTGCACTGATAGTGCATGGTATATAGACAGTGTACGTACAGTGTGTATGAGTGTATATGATTTTTACAAATCAAACTTATTGTAGTTCACCATACAATACTTCTTCAATGATTCTTTTTGTTAGGCCCGCTCGCATTTTCCTTTTCATGTAAACTTTTATCTGTGAAAAGGCCCTCTAAATATTGCCACTTGAGACGGGCAACGCCAAAACAGTCAGTACACAATTTGCTGACTCTGGCACTGACATAGCATTCCATGCCAATACTGGGGCACCTGAAGAGTGTGATTGTCTGAGACAGGTTCTGCAACATATGTGTTGAACGGGGCGCATCTGCCTTCAGAGTTATTGAAGCAGTCAAAAATGAAGCAGCACTTTTTAAAGTCCGGAGGAAATACCCCTTTACGGAAGAGATCTAGAACTTGTGCAGAGTATCACAGTGAGGTATCATTGACTTCAAATGTCATGGTTGGTGAAGGGACATTTCTATGCGTCATTGCAAACCATTTCCTGATTTTCTCCTCAAGATTTCTTTGCTTACCAAGTGGAAAGCATTCTAACATGGACCATGTTGCAGTGCCAATGTGATTAAAAGTGTTGCCCCGCTTACTTTCAAGGAGATGTTTCACATCAACACCAATTACTCAAAACACTTGATAGACAAGGGTGTTTTCAGACTCTAGTTTATGGAATATGTGCACTAAAGCAGTCTTGTTTTGCTGTAAAAACCTTTTTTTCACATCACTATCAAAATGCGACAGAAGATCCTCAGATTTCTTGCCTTTGGCGTCACCACTAAGCAAAACATCTGTAAATGGTCGCCACAGGGATAATATAGCATTTACAAACTTAAAGACTGAGAACCACCGGCTAAATGATGCAGTTGGGATGCCTCTTTAATGCTACACAAAGCAGAAAATGAGAAATATTAGCACTTTTGTTCTGCGCATAACGAAACAGTGCACCAGAATAGACTATAAAGCCAATAGCATGTTTCATTAACTCTAAGGCATGTAAAATTGTAAAGATGCTTTCAGCATACCATCTAGCAAGTGACAAGGATGTCTTACTTCGAAGCACTTCAACTCAGGTTTTGATTTTGACAGGTCATCACACAACTTTTTCATATACGTACCTGAATCACTGCAAATACAAACAATATCATTCCAATCTTTGTTAAACTTGGTAAGAACTTTTTGCAGCAGTATTCCAAGTGACACTGTCTCCCATGCTTTCCAATTGTCTGGTGTCATGTTTTCACTACTACCCAAGATGTTTTGTGACAGCACTCTTTTTCCAAATACCTGTCACTACACCTTGCATTGAATGTTTAAAGCCTGGGGTGTTTGGCAGTTCACTTACTATCAGAACCGACTCACTAGAAAAGGGGGCTGATGTATCAAAAGGTTTCAACCATTCTTTGTGGGTAAATGTGATGGTACATATTCGGAAAGATTCTTATGAAACCTGCCATCATCATTCTTCAGCTCACATTGTGTAATGAAAGAGCCATTCTTGTGGTTTGGCACCCTATGATGACCTTCAACTATCACTATTTGAATTGAATTTAGTGTGTTATTTTACCCTAACCTGGATATATGAGATGGTTCTGAATATGCCTGCTTCTCTTTTTTCTTGTAATCTTGCTGTCTTTCAGTGGGAGCTCCCACGGAGTAGAATAGTCTTGCCAAGAATAGATGGTGTGGAATCTGCATTTGAAAGTGTGTGAGAGAGAGAGAGAGAGGTGTGGAATGTACTCTTTGGTTTTGAAGTTCAGTGTTGTGAGTGGTGGTGAACATGTGCTCGGTGTTGTACATTGATGAGTTCTTACTATTGGCTTTGACATGGCCTGATGTCATCTTGTTTTCTGACTTTGCCTTGCTTAATGATGAGTTCCTACTGTTGGCTATGACATGGCCTCACGTCATCTTGTTTTCTGACTTTGCCTTGCTAAATAATGAGTTCTTACTATTGGCTTTGACATGGCCTGATGTCATCTTGTTTTCTGACTGTGCCTTGCTTAATGATGAGTTCCTACTATTGGCTTTGACATGGCCTCATGTCCTCTTGTTTTCTGACTTTGCCTCGCTTAATGATGAGTTCTTACTATTAGCTTTGACATGGCCTCATGTCATCTTGTTTTCTGGCTTTTTTTTGCTACTCTCACGTAGCTGCAAAGTGGAGAGGGCAGGTTTTTGTCTTCACTTGTATTTCGCTGCTCACTGACCAGAGTGAACTGGATATTATCTGTAGAATGTGCAACTCTGCCTTGAAGTAAAAATACAGGAGCATGGCCAGCCTCCGTCTTGGCCTTCACCCAGACTGGTACAGCCAGCTCGGTTCTTTCTCATGAGAAATGGGAGAGGTTTTCTAGATGCTTCGCCTCACACTGAGTAATGATATTTAAGCTAGGAGCCTTCGGGGGCCAGGTGGAAGTTCACCACAGAATAGACGTATTGCTGTGGAGGTGACAGAACTTCAGTCCTGATTGAAACTCCTTCCTGGGCTGTTGAAGGGCTTCCCCAGCTTGAGTTGGCAAGGATGATGCAACTTCAATCGGTGAGGTGTTCCTAACCATTTTGTATATATTTTCTACTCTATGCTATTTGTACTTACTGCATTTTATTTTACTTGTTCATTTGAGTAATTTGATATTTTGGGAATCTACATTTACTGATATATTTGGCCTACCATTTTAAACATTGCATTAATAAACCTGTGTGTTATTTTTAAATGCACCAGAAATTGTTTTCTTGCCTTGCCTGAAGGGAGTGCTGGGTCCTTTCCTCGTCTTTGGGGAAGTGCTGCTCAAAGCATATAATTTAAAGGTGCAGTGGTAAATCTGCCTCCTAGGTTGGGAGTGCAGGGTTTGGGTGTGTCCTTTTAGTGAAAAACACATTAATTACACATTACCACCCCAGTTCAGACCCAGCCATATGCAAAGTGAGCTAACGAACGATGATGGATTCAACCCAAATCTGTGACTTGGAGTGAGTGTCTGATAAGTTTCCGAGCTCCATCCATCATCACCTTGTGTTTTTCTTTGTTCGCCCTAAGTTGGCAGGGGATGCCCAGACATGGGTCCCTTGCTCACTTTGCCCCTGCATTCAAGCTAGCCTGGCTGATGAGGGGTGTTACCCCAGAACCAGTCCCAGGATGCTTGTTTCCGGTCCAGGGAAGACATGTCTTGGCAACTCGGGCTGGACTGTTCCAGTGAGGCACAGGGTCAAGACTGATTTGCATATAGCTGTGTCTGAACTGAGGTAGCGAAGTGAGCTAAAGAACAATGATGGATTCAACCCTGATCTGTGACTGGGGTGACTGTCTGAAAAGTTTCAGCGCTCCGTCCATCATCACCTTGTTTTTACATTACTAAATTATTATCACTGAGTCTGAGTTCGCAAAAGAATCACAGGCAATTTTACAGGCCTTTCAGGGCTATTATGTTACTCTGGATGACTATTCGAATTAGATAGCTCTGCTTATCTCAGCAGAGATAACATTTGGTATGCACCATTACTGAAGAAGATATAATCGCCACAATCTGTAGCATGGCGAGCAGTAAAGCTTCTAGCAGCGATGGTTTGCAGGTCAACATTTACAAAGAACATGCAACACTTATAGCCATCATCTTCCTAAATTATACCTAGAAGCATTCAATAGAGGTTATCTTCCTGGTTCTGTATGAGGCGCTCTTAATTGCACTGCTTAAGCTCGATACGTATCCCTCTCGTTATGACTCCTGCAGACTGATAACTCTAATCAACACCAACAATAAAATCCTGACAAAATGATTGGCCAGCCTCTTGCTCCCACTCATGCCCAATATTGCTCTGCTGAAACAGGCTGTTTTCTTTATCGGGCTGTTCCGCCTCTTTTAACTTGTGTACAATTTTCACTCTTCCACATCAACTAATTCCTGGGGCATGCACTTCTGCTAGTGTCAAAGTATTCGACTCTCTAGAATGGCCATACTTATTTCGGACCCTTGCCCAACTGGGCATAGGTCGACCATCACCTGTCACCAATATCCAGTACAGGGCAATTCTGCTTATTAATAAAATGTTATCCCCACCAATTAACATTCAACGAGGCACATGTGAAGGGTGCCCTTTGTCCTCACCATTTTTCACAGTAGATATGGAACCCATTGCCTGCATTTTAAGTCTACACCAGGCACAAGGAGGTCTGAGCTTCTGGGTGTGCTGCATTTTCATATTGTTGTATTTAGATGATATTGCCCGCTTTGTGCTAGACTTAGAATTGAACCTAACACCTATTATCAGAACAATTACACAATTAGGTACTATATCTGGGATAAACATTAACTTAAGCAAACCACTGTGTTCCCTTAACGGATATAAAACCACCTAAAACACCTGCTTTATTGGACTATGTATTCAGTGAAATAACCGGGCATGTATGTCCACTCAGCAATTGAAGTGGTAATGAAATGGATCTATGGTAAATGTTGTATTCACTGAACTGAACAAGTAGATTGGTGGAATACATTTCCAATGTGATCGGGAGGATCGCCTTATTAAAGACGATTGCTGTGCCTAAATGTCTCAACTTTTTCCAACGAGACACTTTTTCTACACATTCCAGTCACTACAATCTGAACTAATGTGGGCAGGCAAAGAGCCCTGAATAAAATAGGACATGCTAATCCTCGCATCCCAAGGTAGGGGACTTGAGGTTCCAGACCCTATATTGTATCATGCCTCTGCACAGGGCCAGTTTGAACCTAAGGCTCAACAGCAATTACCTGCACAGGGTTACACAACCATTGGGAAACTCTTTAAACAGGGCTTTCTTATCACTCCAAGATTTTCTGGAGCTGGATGGAGACTCCTCATTCTAGATGTTTCTATGTTGCAGATTAAAAGCTTTATTAAAAGAGAAACTGCCCGACTTCTCTCAGGACCCTCTTGAACTAACTCAATGTTCCTAACTTATAGTGGCACCAGGGTCGAAACACATTTTTCAAAACTGTATCAAATGCCCATGCTTGCCAAACCAAAAAGACAGCTAAAGTTAAGTAGGGGTGGCAGAGGTGCCTTGGTTTAGAGCTGAAGGATGATTAACAATGGAAGTGCTGTTGTCATCAACCAGAAAAAAAACTTTCAATAAATGGTCAGAGCTTTCCAGAATAAATGATAGCAGCTGGCGTGCTTCAACCCAGCCAGGGTAACTGCTACTGTGGGCCGAGGCAAGTTGTAAGTCATGCGGTCACCCTGAGGCAGACCTTTTCCACTTGGCATGGAACTGTCTGAATTTATTGCAGTACTGAATGAAAAACTTGAAGATTTATCCATCATGATCGAGTAGAAGTTGGCACTGGAGCCTGTGTTGACGCTTCTGGGACATGTTAAAGCTTTACCAAAACCTGTGCATGAGGTCTCAGCCTTAGCACTACTACGAGCCCAAAGAACTAGTGACATAAAGATTTCTTTACTGTAAGAAACATACAGAATTATACACACAACTACAGCTTCCCAGCACTCGCCCAAGAGACCTTTGGCACCCACTACGCCATGTTGTGGTTCATATGATATGATCATAGAACATATATGCTGCATGAACTATATGATGTGCCGACCCGTGTCCCAAGCTTCACCAGCAGCATATGTGTTCACTGAATATCGGTATGTAGACCTGCCCATGATTCTCATGGATGGACACAACATAAGCCCATGTACCACGACCAGCAGCATTTGTATACCTGGAATAAATCTACAAACGTAACTCCATGATTTATTTGAAAGCAACTCTCCTACGGCATCCGATTGTTGTCATTGGACATTTTGACGCTTTTACTCAATGGCAAGACAGCTATTATTCGTTGTTTCCATTGCTTTAGGTTTCTTGTCCTTTTTATTGTTACCAAAAGGGCAAAAATTTAACTTTAAAAAAACAAATCCATGCAATGAGAAAGAATTATCGTAAATAGGCCTTGTGTGTAGAGCCCAGTTGACAACTTTTGTAAAGTGATTTTAGAATGGACTCTCTGAGGCATTAGGTGTTCATTTACTCAATGTAGTAAAACTGTATCATGCCTACATAATTCACAATTTTATGACTGACATACTTACTTTAGATAACTAAATGCCACGTCATTTAGTCATCCATTCTTTCCATAACCCTAGTGGCCCTGATAATGGTGAAGCTCTGCAGAGTAGTTTATGGCTTGCCATTATGTTGATGGAAGCTATACTTCAGAGTGAAACATTTAATATGTTCTGTATTCCACAGTTCTTTGTGAAATTTGATTTTATTAGCATTGCATTTTCTGCAGTGAAAGCACTCAACCATGTGAGAGATCTGTACTGAGAAATCTATTTTATTGAGAGACTAGTTCCAATAATCAAAACCTGTAACATATATTGAAATTGAGTTTGTACTTTAGATAATACTTCGGAATCTATTTTATATTTGTAGATGTTATGCATTGTAGGTGCCCTTAATATGAACAAAATCAGTTTGAATTGGTGATTTTATTTGATTTCACTCACAAGAGGAGAGCTATAGCAATAGATTATTTTCTGTTGTGGGTTTTATTAAGCGTGTTGCTACCCATGCAGGTGTGCTGTTGCTAAGAAACGCATCTGAATGTAACGTGGAGTTAGAACTACCGCCCATAAGGCCAGGTCTCCACGCTTTGCTAAAATGCAACTGATCTGGGTTCCTGAACAGAGTTACTGGAAGAGAGTTCCAGAGTTTGGGCGCAACCACTAAAAAAGCCCTAGCACTGGAACTCATTTGATTGGCTCTAGGTAAAAGAAGAGATGTCAGTACTGCAATGGGTCCAACCTACAACATAACTAGTACAGTTATCCCTAAGATGCATTGGATCGTTATAAGCAAGGCGCTGTGAATGGTGCAAAGAGATTTCAAAGCAATCCTCTGCACCACTCTTGTTTGTGGTGATTGCAAAACACCTCTGTCTTGTCAGAAATTAACTTTAAAGCTTTCCAGCACAACCAGGACAGAAACTGCAGACCTGCATAGATGGAAGGTCTCAATGGGTGCAGACCCAGATTGATCTATAACAATAATTAATAGAGCATCATCTACATAATTGAGCTCAAGAGATCTAACTTATTTCACCAAAGGACGGATGTACATGTTGATCAAAGTGGGACTTGACGCTGACCCATGTGGGACCCCGGGTACAGGATTTCAAATTCTGCTGTAAAAGTTGGAAGGTACACAGCCTGAGAGCCACCAATACCAGCCTCAGACAGTCTGGACAGAAATGTCTGATGTGACACAGTGTCGAAAGTGACAGACAAATCCAGTAGCACTAAGACCACTGGACTAACCTTTTCTACTATTAACGCAGATCATCCAGGATTGACGGCAGAGCTTTGTCTGTACTGTGTCCTAAACTGAACCCAAACTCTGCAGGTCTGGGTCTGATTTTGTTTCAGGAAGGTGGAGTTTGACATATTCACAGGCACCTCCAGGATTATAACCACGAAAGTCAGCTGGGAGATTGGCCTAATTTTGGAAAGGAATGTTGTATCTGCATTAAGTTGCCCTAAGAAGGGAACAATCAGTGCCTTTTTTAATTTGGTGAATACCGGGTTTTATCTAAAGATCTATTGCAGACATCAAGTAAAGGACTGACATGTTTGGAAGTAGCTCCTTTCCACATATTAGGTGAAATCAGCTACAAAGGCAATCCTGATGAATTGTTCCAAACAGAATGGATCAAAGTGATCCAAGCAAAGTACTAATGACACCTCTCTAGTCGCTGGCTCCCCACCATGTGTGGGTGGAACTTCAGCAGCATCGACTAGACCGAGGTTGGACGTCACACATTAGGACACAATGAGAACCTGAGGACATGATTAACGAAGATATTTGTGTAGCACAGCATATTCTCAGCTGCGGTTCCTCCATTAGGGTGGAGGAGCATCACCCACTGTGCTGCCAGTGCATCGAACTTGAAAAATCAAAAGGTAATACCATTCTTTTATTACCAAATAATGTTTCAGTACAGCCTGCCAGCCAGAGCCAAGTGTTGGAGCAGGCCATTACTGCTGACTGACAGCAGGGGAGGAGGAGTGGTGCACACTTACAGTTTAAAGTGCGCATGTCACTTTGGCCTGCTGTCTTGCGATGGCCAGCCTGACATACGTACTTAAACTTCTACAACCCAAACTGCCTTAGACCGCTGGGTGGGGAGCAGGCACAGGCCTCCAGTGCCTGTAAGAGTGCTGAGCCGGCCTGCTCCAACCAATACTGGTGCTTCTCTCATCCTGGCTAACAGCATGAGAGCAGCGTCTGGATTGGTTAGGGGAGTTGGCTCAGACACCTTGCTGCCTTTTTGCAATGGATTCCAGGACCAGAGTTGGTAAGTAAGTGTTATTTTTTAAATGTAATGTTATGGTATTTATTTGTACATGCTGTCAGGCAGTGCGAGAAACTCACACTGCCTTCAGCCTCAACTCCAGAGCTCTTAGTGATGGCCCGTTATAAACACTGCTTATAAGTGCCACAAATGAGAGTTTTGGGTTTGCAACTAAAGGCATTTGTGGAGTTCCTGAAAGTGGGTCACTAATATGTGCCTGATTGCCCAATCACTTTAAAAACAAGCAGAAGCCACTGCATATTCTATGTGGTAGATCCCTGTGAGTTTCAAAAGATAATACTTTCTCCAATAAATGTGAAAGCTTACGTGCTAGTCCCTTTGAATGCTGAGCAGCAGATAAAGTACACTTTAGGACAAGCAAACATCAGATTACTTAAAAATTTGCTGCTAAGAATTTTCTAGTGTAGTATACAGCTTTAACTGCGACTAGCATTTTTTTATAGTGCTTTATGGCCCTTGTAAGCTCCAATTTTGTGGAAGGGGAATAGTACAGATGCCAGACTCTTTCCAGTTTCTTATAGCCATGCTTGACCTCTTTTAATGAGAAAGTATACCAAGGGTCTGAATGCGTGCCGCTTTTGGTGGTTGCTTTTTTTGAACGACAACACTGCATCTTAAGCTGACGGTGTTGGGCTTGGTCTTTTTACACGGTTTTCCCAAATCTTTTTGCTTCTTCCTCCTATTGTTTTCTGACCTTGTTCTGTTGGATTTAGGACTATGGGCACTTTACCACTGTTAATCAGTGCTAAAGTGCATATGATCTCAGTGTAAATTGTGATTATGATTGGTTATCTATGATTGGCATATTTGATTTACTGTCCTTGTTAGATCATGGCAGATCTGGTCTCGCCATCACTTTTCTGACCGTGTTCTGCCTGCTGACTTTACAGTGCACCAGCTGTACTTAGATGTTGGCTGGTCTATGGAGGAAAGACTGTCGGAGTCTCACCTTCAAATGCAGAATGTTCCTCCTGCATTGACGGCGTCTTAGGCAAAAACGGCAGCCGGAAGGAGTCCTGGTAAGAATACAGCTGATTTGATTATTATGTGCCTTTCCGTTGAGGCAACTATGGGTTGGAAACCTCCAAATTCAAGTTGGCAGAATCGAAGAAAAAGAGGTTGAAACTTACCTTCTTTCAGTTTCCCACTTCCATTTCCATCTTGAACCCCATTGCCCAGGTCCTTCCTGTGCTGCTGCTACTTGACCATGACGCTAAGCAACTCCAATGTCACAGGAATGTAAAAGTAGGCTTCTATGTCACTTGTCACACATTGAATTGTGTGTTAACATTTGCTGTAGCCTCATGTATTTTTACTTTGCTATCAAATACGGTTAGTTTTTCTTTCATGCATAAGTGTTGATCTTACAACATATTGTGGTAAAATGTACACAATTGTTTTAACACTGAAAAAAACATTTATTTGGTGGTTGTGGGCATTGTGCTTGTAGTGCTCTTCCGAGCAGGCAGAGTGAGGCGTAGGTTCCCGGCACCAGTCCCGGCTGAACTGACTTGAACTTTTTGTAACGTACATTCCCCTGCCAGCCACTCGATGGAACCTGACCATAACCCAAGTCGGGTTGTTCTTTTCAACATACAAAAGGTACCTCAAGAGTGTCTGTATTGCTTTGTATGCCTGCTGGTCGCCGCCACTGGGGGGAGGGAAATGTTGGGGAGGGATGAGGGAGGGGGGTCGTTGGGGAAATTGTTCTTTCTTTGGTTGCGACTAGCTCTGATTAGGGATGAACGCTGGCCTTGGGTGGAGTTTGGGCTGCTCTTTCTGTCTGAGGATGCTGCGTCCACTGTTGGGATATCTGTCCTGCACAAGGGCCTGAACTGAGCGAACGCTCCCCCGTTGCTCTTTCGGACTATTGCCAGCTTTTTGTGGACTTTGGAGCCCTGTTGCCCTTCTTCTGCGAATGATTCCCTCCCTATTTTTGCGCCCCCTGTGTGGGGTTCTGTGGCGGTATGTCGCCAGTCTTTCTCTCTTTTCTTTCCTGATCCCCTTCTTACTGTTTCCCTACCCCCTCTCTGTTTCATCTGATATACTGCAAAATAAAATTTTTACAAAAAAGGTACCTCCTTGCTAGGTTGTAGAGTGCTTGGTTCACCTTTGAGTAACCAACCACTGTGTAGATAGAGTAGTATTTATGGTCCTGATGAATCGCCACGTGATTTCTTGCACTATAGGTGAGAAACCTGTTGACCACGTATATGTAGCCACCTCTGACCATTATATCAGCAGTGACACCTTCCATGTTTTTAAATTGAGACCAGTGGACTCATAGATTAAATTCATTGTGTAGCACCATTGCGCCTCATTTTATCCCTCCATACACCTTCTCACCACACGTTTGTTCTCATCTACACCATGGAGCCTCACACATGCACTTTCACCAAAACGGCTTGAGAAAAAGATCTCTGCCAAAGAACCCCTGATAGGGTGCCTGTCAGGCATTGCAGTGTTCAGCCTGACAAGAAGCAAGCCCTATGATGAAACATGACACCCAACCGGGTGTGTAAGGGCCCCACCTCCCAATTTAGGAATCCCCCCATCTCGACCTTAGGGTAGGGTTGTTGACCAACCCAGCCGCCTTCTCTTCTCTCCCCCCACAAGAACTGCATACTTCTTTTCTCATTGTTGTGCTTGTAGTGCCTATGGGTGTGCATTCTAGAGGGTGTGGGTATATGTTGTTGTTGTACAATGCTATATGTATAAAAAGGGCATTACACATTACGTACATATACTTTTTAACCCATTCACAACATATATGTGTATTGTGGCAATATTAAGTAGTATTTACCTGTCTCCACCCCAGCAGGGACTCACTCCATCATCAATCGGCCACCAAAACAATGCAAGTACAAAGGCTCCATCAAAACGGCTCAGCGTAAACTCTCCGGCTTAACCGCAATGGAGCACTGTTAGCCAGCAGAGAAGACCGCAGCTGTGGTGGAAAACAGTCTGTTGATGCCACATCTGAATACTGTGGTTGGACCGCATCAACTCAATGGAGTACTTTGAATCATTGCTGCTGTGGAACGATGGTAGTCCTGCCAAAATCTGAATCAGTCCCTTAATGTCAGATTTCTTTCCAGTCATGTCAATTACTCATCATTTCTATTGGTACTCTGAAATGCTTTACACATGTGCCTCTCGTAAAGCATGACTGCTCTTTGCCACACTACCAGGACTGTGCTTTGGGGTATTGTAATAGTATTACATGCTGAGGCCTCCACATAATACTCCACCTTCCTACAGATAAACACAGCCATAGTCAACCTAGCCACTACAGCAATCACCCCAGTCCTTTCAAGGCCGTAGACATGGATCTGGCAGAAAATGTGCAGGCCAGAATAGGCACCAATCCTCCCATGGGGAGCAGAATTGAATGCTTTCTCCCATGGTGGCTATGCGTCACATTTAATTAATGGATCATACAAATTGTTATGCATTGCTATGTTCCACCACAATTCGCCCCACATTGGGCTGACTTTCAGATGACCACCTCTCCATTCTGTTACAGGAGGCTCGAGTGTTTCTCTCTAAAAGTACTTATTAGAGAGTTCCGGACATGGAAAGAGAAGAGGGTTGTTACTCTTGCTACTTCCTTGTGCTAAAACAGGACAGATACCGTGCCCCATCATTGACCTTTGGGCCCTAAATGCCTTCCTGTGGAGGCACAAATTCAAACTTCTCACACTAGCCCAGATCTTGGCTGCTCTGGATTTGGGGGACTACATGGTGACCTTGGACTTACAGAATGCATATTTTCATATAACTGTTCTTATTGCCACAGACATTACCAGTGGTTAAAAGTTGAGCAGGAATATCTTTAGTTTGCAGTGCTCCGCGTTGGCCTCATCAGTGGCTCTTGTGTGTTCAAGAAAATGGTGTTGGTGTTAACATTTTCAAAGGTTGGGGATAATGGCCTTTTCCTCCTGAAATGACTTGTAGAAGGCATGCTTGCCACATGCATTCATAGACTACCTTCATATGACCTCTTGGCAGTGTTGGGGTTCACAGAAACAAAGTCAATGTTGCATCTCACACCTTGGCAGAGAGTATAGGTAATTGGAGCTCTCCTGGATAAGATGCAGTTCCAGGCTTTGCCTCCACTGCTGTAAGTTCAGGACATTCGGGCGACGATCCTGATGTTTCAACTTCAGCTCTCGATCTTGGTGAGAATGACTCTCAAAGTTCTTGGCTGCCTAGGCACCCAGCCTCCTCCATCTTCTTGTCAGATTATGCCAGGAGTAAAAGCGGGCTCTGAAGTTCCAGTGGGTCCAGCACAAGGTTTTCTGAAGAGACAGCACAGGATCTGCAGTGGCGACATTCTCAAATAAAATTTGTTCATCAGCTGAGCTCTCTTCTCAACCCAAAGCTGGTGGTTGTGATGGACACATCAATACTAAGTCTGAGAGGTTATCTGGGAAAGGTGGAGATCAGAGTTCTGGTTCTCATACTGAAACCTAGCTCCATATCAGTCTGATGGGGTTGAGGGCCATTCCTCCTGCTCTGCAAACCTTTTCTTAAAGGGAGGTTCATACAGTGTCTCACAGACAAAATTTCTGCAATTTGGGATCCTGCATAGTGTCAGTAGTCTCTGTGCCTCTGCAGTTAGTTGAAGCAGTTTTTCTGGTTGCAAACCACCTGGAGGCATCCTTGAATGTATGAGTGGATTAGATAAGATGGTGGCATTTGGCAAATCAAGAATGGTATTTACATCCTGAGGTGGGGCAGAGCATCTTCCAGAAGTGGGGAGAACATTGGTTCTATTTTTACGTTACTATCAAGAGTGCTGAGTATCAGTAGTTTTGTGCTTCAGAGTCTCTGCAAATCACTCGGTAGGTGATGTGAACGGGGGATTCATCTGATCTGAACACATGATTCTCACCCCTGCCTCTCCTTCCCAGATTCTGAAAAAGATCAGGAACGACAAGGACCGCATCATCATAGTGGCTCTGGGTTGGGCCAGGAAAATATGATACTCGGAACATCTATGCATGAGCATCTACCCTCTGATCAACTGCCCCTTCATGAGAGTCTCTTGTCCGCAGCTGCAAGGCAGGGTCCTTCACCGGAACCTGTACAATCTACACCTCCATGAATGGAGATTGAGCGTTGGCATTCATCTGCAATTGATCTGCCACCCAAAGTGATGGATCTCATCTTCACCTCCTGGCACCCTTTCATGAAGTCCATTTAAACCGGCATTGGGACAAATTGTGGCCCGGTGTGGAAACCGCAAGACAATTCACTCACAAGCCATACTTTCAGATGTTCTTGTTTGTTTTATCATTGACCCAGCAAGTTCTTTCAGTGGCTACTATGAAAGGTTATTTGGCAGCCCTTCAGCCTTTTTACTTTTGCCAACAAGGGCAAACCAAGGATTTCTTATAAATACCACATTGTTGGTAAAACATAACCTAGAATTTTCCAACTTTCTTGCATATTATAGCCCACATTGGGACTTTATTAATGAGCCATGGACCAACTAAGCTTCCGACCGTGACCTAACTGTCGCAGTTTCTCCAAGCCATGCCATTTTCAAGACGAAACAGAACATGCAGGCCGGGGAGGGGTGTTGGCAGTGGTGTTTAAGGCCCACTATCAGTACCTTTTGGAAGCTAAATTAGCTATGAGGACCTGTGAAGCTCTGCATTTCAAGCTTACATTATCTGTCACTAGCTCATTTACCGGTCTATAGACCGCCGGGGCCAAGATCTTCCTTTCCAACTGAGCTAATTAATCTCATTCAACCATTTATGATGAAAAATAGTTTGACCATTCTGGGTGATTTTTACTTTTATCTAGAAGAGAATACCAACAAATATTCTATAGTGCTCTCTGAGACCCTATCGAGCATGGAACTGTCCCAACTGGTTTCTGCTCCCACACACGCTGCAGGTCACACCCTGGATGGCATCCTTACTACTAACCCTAGGGTGTCTTTCCTCGCTGTTGTTCATCTCGGGTGATAAGACCATGGTGCAGTCAAGTTTCCATTTACGTCTTCCCCATCAGACAGGAGCCATCATCCATCTAGTAATATGGTGCACATGAGAATTTTGGAAGTGGGTATTTTCTGAAGCCTTCTCTAATACTTTGTATTGTATGCCCATTGTAGGAGGCTGGCTTAGTATATGGTGCACACTTATTTAAGTGAAGCACCTTGCACTAATCTAGGCAACCCTTGTGGTGATTTTAGTGGTCTCAGAAAACCATAGAAGCTCTCCAAGTGGTAGTTGTGGAGAGCAGCCTTCAGGCTTATCAAGAAGAAGTGTTAAGCAGCTTGTTTTACCAGATCTAATCATGTAGTGTAGAGTAAATGAAAACCACAACGTGTATATATAAAATAGTCTATTTATTTCACAATGCTCACTAACACATTGGTATATCTCCTATCTGGAGATATCAAAACAAATACACAATACTTCAATTGAAAATAGGCAAGCACAATACACAGTGGTCTCCAGGGGGAGACTGAGCCATATACTAAAAAAGTGGATGCACTCTGCGACCAACGTCGGGACTTTGACCAGGAGACTCAGAGGAGCTGGGGACACCAAGAACCTCCCATGGTAAGTACCCAGGAACTCCATGGAGGCTGTGTGCAGAGTGGAAACACGGCCACACACTCCATAGAAGTCAATGGGAAAGTTGCAGTTGTAGTTTTGAAGAAGGACCCTTCCCAGGGGACTTTGAAGAAAATCAGTGGAATACAGAAGGTTGGAGAGTCACCCCACCCATGTATACCCTAGGAACCAGGATACCTACACCAAGGAAGCCGAGTGCATAGGTGCCAAGTGACGTCAGAAACCGACATAGACCACAATGGAGGACTTCAGTGAAGATGCCGCTGGCAAAAAAGGGTTAAGAGTCCGGTGAAATCCGATGGCGTATTCTTGAAGTGAGGAAACTGCAAGCAGTGGGGACAGTGTTTATGCAACTCGGAAGGGACCAGGAGGCATGGAAGAGCAATGCCCTCCGATGTCATAAGATGCAGGAGTGACGATGGTGACCTTGTTGCCACAGCTGTGATGACCAGTCAGTGCTGAGGAAGACCAGGAGCCTTGCACAAGTTGTACCATGTCGAAAGTTGAGAACCAGGAGATCGGTGTCCAGAGGGAGCACCAACAAGTCTTGGTAGCAGCAACAGGCGTAAAAATCGAAGAAGGAGCAACGTTGAGACCAGCAAGGTCCAACTGACTCATCACAAGCAGGAGAGTCAGAGCAGGCCCACAACAAGCAGGGGACCTCACTGAAGCAGGAGAAGACCCTCAGGGAGACCCACAGGCCAATGGCACAGGAGTCACAAGAGGGCCTCAAGCAGCTCACCGAAGATGAAGGCCCATGGTTCAGAGGATGTGGCGAAGATGCTTATCTTGGCAGTAAGAGATGCTGGAGGCTGGAGCTTCTTATAGCCCAAAGATCTCTGGAGTGCAGAGCCACCAAACCTTGGTAACGGTAAGTCAACTCAGAGCACAGGGGTTGGGTCCCATCGGTTCTGACGAGGGATACTGGCCTCTAACTTGCTGAGAGGGCAGATCAGGACTTGAGGGAGTTGCAGAACCACCACCTGTTTTGCTTAGCCTTTCAAAGTCCATGGGACATCAGGAGCAGCAGACCGATCAGTTTAATTACAGTGCCTGCAGATGCAGGGGAGTTACTCCTTCATTCCAAGGGACATTACTTCGGGTGTCTTTAATGCCCACAGGCCTGTTGAAGATCCTGGAAGAAGCACAGACACAGACAGCAGAGAAGACTTGCAGAACAGCGAGACCAGGAGCAGCAGGAGTTTTCCTTGATGCAGTTTTGGTTCCAGGCGAAGTCCAAGTGTCCAGACGGTCGAAGAGTGACTTGGTTTCAAGCTTGAGTCTTATCCACGATGAACCTGAAGAACCACCCACTTCTAAGCCCTTAAGTACCCTAAGGAAAGGGTTGAATGACTCTGGAGTACCTCCCAGAGGAGGGGCTGGACAGAGAAGAGGATACCCCCAGGTCCTTTGTGCAGTTTCATGCCAGAGAGGGAGCCAAGGGCTCCCTGAACCAGTTCCAACTGGAGTATGCAAGGAGGGCACCTAATGTGCTCTTTAAAGCAGTCTGGTGGTGCTGGTAAGTGCCCCCACCAAAGCCCAAAACACTAAGTCCTGTCTGGGGAGGTGGTCACACCTCCCTGCAGCAGGGAACCTATCGTTCTACCTTACCCTGCGCCAGCTTGACTTAGCAGCAGGAGGGCAGAATTGTGTCTGTGGTCTGGAGCAGCACTAGGTTGCTGTCAGACCTTGAAAGGCTGTAACTGGGAGTATAGGGGGTACCATAAGGGTGCCCCCAGTACATTGGCTCATACTTCAAACACTGGAATCGTTGTTGGGGTATAATTCCAACACATTTTATACCAAACATGACTGGGTTCGGTGCAGCCACTATATTGTTAGAAATCTCGTAATGACTGATGTCCACTATATGTATTAAAATGGCTGACCGCACTTACAAAGCCTGGAGAATCGACTCCAGGGTTTGTAGGGGTGTCCTGCTCATGCAGGGGCACCCTCATACTTATAACCAAGATCCTGCCTTCAGGTCTGAGAGGCCTGATAGAGGGGTGACATAGGTTTTAAGTGTAGTGACCTCAAATATAAGGAATCTTATATCTGTTGTGAGAGGTGCAAGCACCAACTCACACAGGCTGCAGTGGCAGGCCTGAGGTCACAGTTTGAGTGATCTCTCATGGGTGGCACAATACATGCTGCAGCCCACGGGAGACCCCTGGTGTTCCTATGCACTGGGTACCTTAGTACCATATACTAGGACCTTACAGAGATACACCAAGAGCCAATTGTGGCAGTACAGAGGTACAGAGGTACTTATCAAGTCAGATTTAGGGAGGAAGCACAGTGACTGAGGTCCTGATTAATAAGATTGCAATCAGACAAGTCAAAAAAAGACTGACATCAGCAAAAAGTGAGGATAACCATGAAAGCACATACAGCTTTCCTATACCCATTGAGTTCCAGGTTGATGTGGATAAGGGCGCAGAAGATTTTGCAGCCTAGCTGGATATGGCCTCTAATAGGGTGGCCACTTTTCAGGAAGGTGATCAGAAAAGGATTTCCCCATCAGCCCCTTGGTTCAACGACACTCTCAAGAGCGAATCTGGAAAAAAACTTTCAGGAGCAAGAACAATCTTTTTATAGGACCAGGATAAGGGAATATAACCTAGCCCTTAACGAGGAGAATACTTAATACTGCATCCATAAAACGGAATCTGCCGTATTAAACACAGAACTGTTTAAGGTGGTGCAGCAGCTCTCCACCCCTCCATCAGCTGGAGAATAAGACGGTTCACAAGTTTTCTCGTGACCAGCTAGCCGATTTCTATCCAAGTAAAATCCTTGATATTTGTGACGGACTGGAAGTACCAAAACTAAAAACCAATTATGTGTTACAAACCCAAAGCAGAGAGTATCAGGTCGAACCCATGGAGCCTCTGGGTTCTAAAGAATCTAATTTGCTCACGGTTTTTCCTCCTCTCACCTCTGAAATGGTAGGACAACATTTCCCCAACACTAAATCAGGTTCACCCCTGGATTTAGGCTGACCTGCAGTTCTACATATGGCAGCAAGCTCTGTGACACCCAGTAATTAAGCCTCTTCTACAAAAAACAATCTTGATAGCAGGGATCTTAAAAACTTCCATCTGATTTTGCTAATTCTGTTACCAGCCAAGATTCTTGAGAAACATCTGAGTGTCTACCTGATGGAATTTGTGGAAGAGCAGGGATGGCTGGATACATCTTAGTTTGGGCCACAACACATCATGGAACCGAAACTGCTTTGGTCTCAGCCAGGGACCGGATTAGGCGACTAGTCCTTTTGGACTTGTGCGCTGCATTTGACACAATCTCCCCCTAGTGCTGATTGTACACCTCCAAGATTTGGGTAGTACAGATCAGTCTCTGGCCCTATTGTCTTCTTTCCTCAATGATCACTCTCAAGAGTGTAGCTCAATCGATTCCATGTCTGCTCCTTTCCTTTTGGGGTGCCGCAAGGCTCATCTTTGAGCCCCATGCTTTTTAACTTGTATGTGTCCCCACTTGCTGCCATCTTTCGTGCCTATGGGATGAACGGATTATTGTATGCTGATGACACCCAGATCATTTTGTCAATCCCTAGGAACTCCACTGCTACTGCAGAAATATTTTTTCAATGCATGTGGGCGGTCGCAGATTGGATGCAAAGAAATACATTGAATGGGGAAAAACCAAGGTGTTGCTTTTGGGAGGCGGGCAAACCTCAGTCTGGAATGTGAATGGTAACTAGTGTCCGGACCCCCTAGGCACCCTTCCAATTCTAGCTGAGACGGCTAAAGATCTTGGGGTGATCTTAGACACTGATCTTTCTCTGAATGGAAAGGCCAAACGCAGTCACCACCTGCTTCTGGCTTATAAGGATGTTAAAAAGATATTTCCATTCATTCCCCTTTATGGGCGAAAGCAGGTTGCACTTGCCTTGGTCGTGTCCAGATTAGATTCCCTTTACCTGGATTTGAGCATCAGTACCCAGGCAAAACTTCAGGTGGCACACAATGCGCTCTCCAGAGCCTTTCTTGGCATTCCCATCAGGAAGCACATTTTGTTTAAATCCATCTGTATTGTTCATAAGTCCTTCACCTTCCGAGCCCTGCCTGGATTAAATATATGTTCCATCAGCACATTGCAGGCAGAAACTTTCGCTCTGTCAACCGCAATATGGTCTTCTTACCCAGGGTCCAGAGGAAGAGATGGGGGGATAGAGCCTTCTCAGCCGCCGCCAGACTTGGAACTCTCTTCCTCAGTCTCTGATTATGATTATCGAACAACTGCCTTTTAGAAAGGCACTTAAGAATAAGATCTGGCCCTACCCTATCTAGGCAGCTTTTACCAGAATTAATTAGGTTTGATTGACTGTTCAATGTTGGATGGTCGTAAGTACAGTGCTGCGATGCTCATGGGTAAATGTGCGCTTCATAAAATTAAAATCATAATCAAATCAAAATGAGGGGTGGACAGTAAATAGAGGCAATACGGAGTTTTAGTCCTCCGGGATGGCTAATGTGTAGGAGTAGTAATGAATTTTTGTCCTTAGAGATGGGTAGTGTGTAGGAGTAGTAAGAAGGTTTTATTCCTCATGGATGGGTAGTGTGCAGGAGTAGTACGAGGTTTTTAGTCCTCAGGGATGGGTAGCATGTAGGAGTAGCAATGAAGTTTTAGTCCTCAGGGATGGGCAGTGTGTAGGAGTAGTAAGAAGGTTTTACTTCTCAGGGATGGGTAGTGTGTAGGAGTAGTAAAAAGGGTTTACTCCTCATGGATGGGTAATGTGCAGGAGTAGTAAGAGGTTTTTAGTCCTCAGGTCTGGGTAGTATGTTGGAGTAGCAATGAAGTTTTAGTCCTCGGGGATGGGCAGTGTGTAGGAGTAGTAAGAAGGTTTTACTTCTCAAGGATGGGTAGTGTGTAGGAGTAGTAAGAAGGTTTTACTTCTCAGGGATGGGTAGTGTGTAGGAGTAGTAAAAAGGTTTTACTCCTCATGGATGGGTAGTGTGCAGGAGTAGTAAGAGGTTTTTAGTCCTCATGGATGGGTAGCATGTAGGAGTAGCAATTAAGTTTTAGTCCTCTGGGATGGGCAGTGTGTAGGAGTAGTAAGAACGTTTTGGTACTCAGGGATGGTTAGTGTGTAGGAGTGGTAATACATTTTTGTCATTGGGGATGGGTAGTGTGTAGGAGTAGTAAGACATTTTTAGTTCTCAGTAAGCATGGGCGAATTTTGCGAATCTCGCGTTCGCGAATTTTGCGGATTTGCGAACTCGCAATTCGCAAAATCCGCGAATTCTCGTGAATTTGCAGATTTTTTTTTTTTGTGTTCGCGCGTGTTTCTGCCAGTTCGCGAGGGTTTTGTACAATTTCGCAAAACGCGAACTTACCTGTCGGGTCGCAAGTTTTGCAAACTTGTTGTTTCTACGTGTCCAGCCTGTTTGGGACACTCTTCTTCATCACTGCCACTCTCTGTCACCACTGCCACTCTCTGACTACTCATGCCACCCTCTGGCCCACCCATGCCACCCTCTGTTTCATCACAGCACCCTCTGGTTGTCCAGTCAGTGTACATTATTGTGGCAAAGCAAAGCACACCTTCCCTGCCTCAAGTGACCTGAATTAATTTGGGGCTGATTAATGTGTCACAGAATATTTTTTTAGCTGGCACCTGCTTCCTTAGTGCTTCCTGATTAGTGATCTTTTGCACTTGCTAAGTGCTTTCATTGTTGCAAAATTAGTTACAACACCTGCCCTGCCCCAACTGACAATAATGAATTTGGGGCTGATTAATGGATTTGAACTTCCAGCCTGGCTCCTGCTTGTCTCCCTTAGCTGTAATTCAGGACCTTTGTGGCATATGTGTAACTATTCTGAGGTTCAGAGCTGGGTCACATAACAGTTGCAAGTAGGCAACTGAACTCTGGAGGGGCCCCTCAGGAAGCACTACAGGAAATGGCTACTAATGATGAGCCTGAACTTTTGAACCTGGTAAGTAGTTTCAGTTTTGCTAAGATCGTATTTCTGCAATTTAGCGCTTATTCGCGGGGCGCGAAGTTGTACTGGGAAGCCGCGAACTCACGCGAACAGTGCGAGCAAGCCATAAAATCCGCTGCTCGCGGATTTGCGGATTTTGCGGGAGATTCGCGAATCTCGCGGATTGCGAATTTACCGAAAATCCGCAAAATCCGCGAGCGAAACGGATTTTCCGCCCATGCTTAGTTCTCAGGGATGAGTGGTGTGTAGGAGTAGTAAGAGGTTTTAGTGCTCTGGGAGGGGTAGCGTGCAAGAGTAGTAAATGGCTTTTAGCCCTCATGGATGGGTAGTGTGTAGGAGTAGTAATGACATTCTAGTCCCCAAGGATGAGTAGTTTGTAGGAGTAATAAGGAGGTTTTAGTCCTCAGGGATGGGTAGTGTGTAAGAGTGGTATTGTTTTTTTTGTCCTCAGAGATGGGTAGTTTGCAGGAGTAGTAAGAGGGTTTTATTCCTCTGGGGTGGGTAATGTGTAGGAATAGTAATTGGGTTTTAGCCCTAAGGGATGGGTAGTATTTAGAAGTAGTAAATTATATTTTAGTCATTAAGGATGGGTAGCGTGTAGAAGTAGAAATTAAGTTTTAGGCCTCAGGGAGAAGTAGTGTGTAGAAGTAGTAGTAAAGTTTTAGTCCTCGGGATGGGTAGTGTGTAGGAATAATAAGATGTTTGTAGTCCTCAGGTATGGGTAGTGTTAAGAAGTAGTAATTACGTTTTAGTCCTCAGGGATGGGTAGTGTGTAGGATTAGTAATGAGCTTTTAGGCTTCGGGATAGGGTGTGAATAGGGGTAGTAAGGCATTTTAGGCTTTAGGGATGGGTTGTGAGGGAATTACATTATAAATGAAAATTAATATGGAAAAATTAAATACAAAAGTACCCTAGGCTGTAAAGGACTGAGATGTGCAGGTACTCCCGGTGTAATGGTCTGCGAAGTAACAACTGACATTCAATAAAAGTGCACTAATGCTTCGGTGTCTTTAGGGTTTTAGTGGGCTAAGGAGTCATATATAGTAAAACAATACACCCACCTGACCACATTAGCATTTTAGAACTAGCATGTGCAAATCTGTACTATTTAGACTTTATTACAAAACATTTTTAACTCCTCAAGGTGTAACAGTTACTAGCGGTGATGACCGGTAGCATGGATGTATTTTCAAAACGTTGAATTTTTATCTGTTTGTGTCAGGTTTCTATATTTTTATGTTTTAAAAAATAAATGTGGGGGGTGGCCTGGCCAGCTAATATGGCGGCCACATTCTGAGCCAGCTCCCGGCGGTCTCCGAACAATCCCACAAGATCCTGTACCACACTGAACCTCGCCCTAGGGCCCGCAGTCCCCCAAGTAACAGTTTAACCTGGGGACCCTTGAGGATGATTTTCTTGACCGCTTCACCCGTGGAGTATTGGAGTCTGCAGCAACCAGGAGTGGGCCAGGAGGAGGAGTGCTAGGCTGGCTGCGGGGCCGGGAGATGCAGCTTGTTGACAGCGACCCATGGGCCCTGGTATGTTGGTCGGTGGTCAGGGGCGTCAGCAGTGCTTTAAATGGGAAAACAAAGTACAGTTACTCATTAAATTGCATTGGGGCGTGGCTAGTGGGCGGGGTTAGAGGCACGGAGTGAGACATGATACATAAACACTTCTATTGAGTATTCATTTTGCCCTTGCATTTCCTGGATAGTGGTCTCAAACTTTCCATATGTGCAGATTGGTAGCTAAAACCCTGAATATACCAAGCCATCAACAGTACTTTTAGCACTTTCAGGCTAATAATAATCAATGTGCTCTGAGGTGAGAGAGACTCTGCCACTTACATTTGTTGTGGGACAGAACTAAACATGTGAGAAATGTATCAATCTAAACAAAATGTGTTTAGTCGTTACACAAAATGAAGGCCAAATGCCAAATGTTCATGTTTCCTTGCTTCGTAATATTTACAGCTTCCTAAAATGAAAATTCTAATGTTCCTACTTGCTTGCATCTGGCGCAATCCTTATATATACAAGAGTGCACACACACAAACAAGCATTCCTCGCATTTCTTTTCAAATCTGTCCCGATTCTGTTCCTCTCAAACATACACTATCTGTCTTCACATCTCAAACCTCGTGATCCCTCCCACACACACCATTTCTGTCTCCTATTGTATCCTATCACTCTCTCTACCATCACTATTTCTATTTCTAATCTGCCCTCTGCCTCTCTACCTCTTTCTGTAACCTGTCTGGATCTCTTACATATCTATATCTGCGCTTACCCCTTCAGCCTCTATATTTCCATAGACAGGACTCCTCCGCGTCCCCTGGGTTCAAGAGGGAAGAATTAGCTGAAGGCCCAGAAGGAAAGGACCTGCAACCCATGGTCCTTAAGGACGGATGATGCCACCTGGGATAATACCTGCTGAGGACTGAAATGAGAGTTCACCCAGGGAGCCAGTCAGAGCTCGTCTTCCATAGTTTTTTAGAAGTTTTGTGAAGGATTGTAGTGCCTTAATCAAAGCCCTGTTCACAGAACCCTGCACATGGCAATCCAGGGCTTTTACTAACTGCTCCTTCATTTGGTGCTCATATGGCACCTCCTCAAGCTCAGCTTAATCATTATAATCAGCCCATTCATCAACCTCCTCGGCGTAGTACAACATCTTACTAAAGGAGGTGTGGAGGAGGTTCAGGGGGAGAGCAACCCAGGGGTGAAGTGGCTTTATTAGAAATATCGACTCCCACTGACTTACAACTGCACATTTTTCAGGTTTAATCCAACAGGAAGAGTTGTTTAAATTTAAAATGTGTTTGCTTGAATTAATTTAGTCACATATATCTCAAAGTGGAGGGAGCCACCCCTATCCGCTCTCGTAAGGCAGAGCCTTCCACCATTTATGCGCCCCGTCAGGCGTTTCAGGGACCGAAGATCGAGGCAGAATCACCAGGGCTGACGCGAGGAGCCGATCAGAAGATAATAGCTCCGATCTGGCTGCTTGCGCATGCACAAGGTTTCCGGGCAACAAAAAGAGGACTGCCTCCTCGAGCGTATCTATCCAGCTCCCACTCCACCAAACGCCATCAATAAAATCAATCAAGCGCCGCTAATCGGGCCCTGCAATGGTTGACTAACAATATTCAAAACATAATCACATAACCGATGAATAAAGAATCGCATGTACTTAACTCGCTGCTGCAGCAGCAAAGAAAGAGGATGGACTTAGATGTTATGGTATTATATACCCTGTGGGGGGACTCTGAGATTGGTGCAGTGATGGAAAAACAACCTTTACAACGCAACTTTTACAACGCACTACCATTACAACAAAACTTTTACAACGCAACATCCATTAAATCGCATGCCATTACAACGCAACCATTACAGCGCATGACACTACAACCCACACCACTACAACGCATGTCATTACAACGCATACCATTACAACGCATAACATTACAAAGCATAGTACCCTTACACTATCCAACACTTACCCTACTGTTGCACCCCCCTGGAGTTAGAATAGTAATTTTTACCCCTACACTATCCAACACTTACCATACATACAATGTAATGTTATGCATTGTAATGGTATGCGTTGTAAAGGTAGTATGCGATGTAATGGAATGCGTTGTAAAGGTTGTTTTTAATAATTTGTTGTAATGGCATGCGTTGTAATAGAATGCGTTGTAATGGATGTTGCGTTGTAAAAAATGTGTTGTAAAGGTATGCGTTGTAACAGTATGCATTGTAATGTCATACATCCGCAGTGATGTCATACTAGGCATCATTATTATTATTTATTTATTTCATTTATAGAGCGCATGGTTACACCATTGGTGTGTCCTTGCGCTAAAAGCTGATTCTGAGAGAAAAGATTACGACATGCCAGGACTGTGAAGGTTGATCATTACAGGTCATAACTTTGGATAGGATGTGTAAACAGCCAGGTCTTTAGCTGCCTACGAAAACTGTTTTCACATGATTCAGTTCTTAAGCTCACTCGGGAGGCATTTCCAGATTCTCGCAGCGCGATATCTAAATGAACGCTCCCCCATTCTGGCTCTGAGGATTCTAGGTACAGTCACCAGAGCCTTTGCTGATGATCGTAGACTGCGTCCTGGTGAATATTTGGTGATTAGGGAATGCAAATATATGGGTCCTTTTGTTTGTAAAATGCGGTGGCAGTGGCACATTGCTTTGAACACTATCCTCTTTTCCACAGGGAGCCAATGAAGGGCTTCCAAAGCTTTCTTGGTGTTGGATCTTCCCGGTAGGCCCAGCACCAAGCGCGCCGCCGCATTTGTTAATGTAATGTAATGTAAAAGAAATATATAAAGCGCAGCTAACACCCAGCGGTGTTAGCTGCCTTGGCGCCTTGCCACCTTGGCGCTAAAGCAAAAGGAGGCAGACAGTCCGTGGGGCCAGAAGCGCTAGTTGTAGGCATTACAAACAAGTGGGTTTTGAGAAGGGACCTAAAATGGGTGTAGGAAGAGGCTTGTCTCAGGCCTAGCGGGAGAGCATTCCAGAATAACGGGGCAAGGAATGAGAACCTTAGTCCTCCCAATTATTTGCGTTTGAAGGTTGGGGTCCGAAGTAAGGCCAGGTGGGAGGAACGAAGATTGCGGGAGGGAACATATGGATGTAGTAGAGAGGAAATAAAAGAGGGGCCTGTACCTGCAAGGGATTTAGAAATGATGCACCCCAATTTGCACTTGCAGCGTTCAGATACAGGGAGCCAATGGAGGGATTTCAACAAAGGGCGGACATGTTGGTGTCTGGGCTGATGGTAGATAAGCCGTGCCGCCTGGTTTTGTACAAGTTGTAACCTCTTCAGTTGGTAGGCCGGTATACCAACGTAGAGCGAGTTGGCATAGTCTATCCTAGAGATGACTAAGGCCAACAAAACCAGGGTAAGAGCCTCGGTGGTCAGGAAGCGGGCAATCTTTCGGATTTTCCTTAACTGGAAAAAACTAGAGGAGACTACCGCGTTGATCTGGGGCTTCATAGTGAGATCGTTACTGATGATGATCCTGAGGCTTTTTACTGAGTTGACAGGATTGGGGGGAAGGCCCAACCTCGTGGGCCAGAAGGTGGATTTCCAAGGGTTGGCAGCCCCCCCGACAAGCAGTAACTCTGTCTTGTCGGGGTTGAGTTTCAGATGGTTCACCCCCATCCAGTCACTGATGTGACAGAGGGTGGTTTGAAAGTTGTCGATGGAATGGTCCGAGGAGCTAATATCGAAGACCAGCTGAATGTCATCCGCGTAGTTGAACGTGGTGACACCGCTGCCACATAAGGACTGAATAAGGGGAGTGAGGTATAAATTAAAGAGAAGAGGGGATAAGGAGGAGCCCTGCGGGACGCCGCAGGTTAGTTCGACCTCATCAGCAGAGATCTCAGAGAGCCGAACCGCCTGACGACGATTGCTCAAAAAGGAGCAAACCTAGTCAAGGGCGGTGCCCCGGATGCCAGCCTCCTCGACACGGTCGACCAATATGTTATGGTCGACAGTGTCAAAGGCGGCCGATAAGTCCAGGAGCACCAGGACCTGACTGGTGTTAGAATCAGCCCCTCTCCGCAACTCCTCCATAACTGAAAGTATGACAGATTCCGTGGAATGATTACCATCTTTGCTTTAGAAAGAACCTGAAAACGTTCTTGTTTAGCTTAATTTAGCCAATTTTCCCTTTCTCTCCATTTTGTCCTGTATAATCAAATTTTAAATTTCTTTGCTACTGCTACAGCTCCCTCAGATCGGCTGTCATAAGCGTGGAGATACTCCTTCGGGAGTTTATTCATAGCGCTATATAAACCAGCAAATAAAAAAATAAATAAATTGGGTCGAAATCCGGCCTGTTGGGGATCAAGGAAGTGAGAGTCTTCAATAAAGGTGCTCAAGGTGTTGGGAACATGAGATTCAATGACTTTGCTGAGGTAGGGGAGGAGGGAGATAGGACGGAAATTACTCATAACCGTGGGGTCTGCCTTAGGTTTCTTCAGGAAGGGCACAACCTCCGCTCTTTTAAATGACCAGGGGACTAGGCCAGAGGAGAGAGAGTTGTTCATCAGTGCCAGAGGGGGGAAGGACAGGCTGTAAAGGCCTCACGGAGAATCAGGGGAGGGCAACAGTCCATGGGGGATCCAGAGGTAACCTTCTTTAAGAGGGCAAGAAGCTCCGTCTCCGAGATTGGAGGAATCTGAGTCAGCTGCGTAGAGTTGGAAGAGAGCAGGGAAGGGTCAGGCCTAAGGGGGTGGGACGGGGTCGAAGATAGAATGCTGTTCTTGATATTGGCGATTTTCTCCACGAAGAAAAGATTTAAAGAGTCACAAAGTGCAAGAGAAGGAAGAGGTTTAATGGTGACCCTATCTGGGTTTGACAGTTCCTCCACAATAGAGAAAATATCCTTGGTTCTAGTGGAGGAGTCAACAATTTTTTTGGAGAAGTAAGTGGTCTTAGCTTGCAGGACCGCTTTTTTGTATTCCTTAAGCAGGGTTGTAAACCGTATTTTCATGTCAGGGGCATAGCCGCGTTGCCACCGACGCTCAGCTTGCCTTAGACCCAGCTTCAGGGCTTTGAGGTCCTCAGTGAACCACCTTTGAACGTCATGCAGGCGTTTAGTCTTAATATGTCTAAGTGGGGCCACAGTATCGCTTGCTGATTCTAGCCAATGAGTAAGGGCGGAAGCTTGGGTATCGATGGATCCAAGATTAGAGGGGTGGAAGACGTAAGTAGTGTGACAAATTCACTGAGATTGGTCCTGTTCTAGTTCCGGGCCGAAAGGTTACCTTCCAAGACTCTGCTAGGGCAGGGGGCAACCATGAGGGAAAAATAAATTATATAATGGTCTGACCATAGACAAGGTGAAATTGAGAGGGCGGTTATGTCCAGGTTGGAGGTCCAAATCTGGTCCAAGATGTGACCCTTAATGTGGGTTGCTGATTTTATGTGAGAGAGACAGTTCATGCTAGCTAGAAGGTCGGAAAATGTAGCAGAGCAGGCGCTCTCTTTGACGTCAAAGGGCCAATAATTGAAATCACCTAAGACTAAGATTTTAGAGTTATTGATAACAAGTTGGGAGAGCATGTCTCCGAACATTGTAGGGAAATTGGGCATGGACTGGAGGGGACGGTAGACTAGGACACAGATGAGAGGGGTCACTGGAGATTCAAGTCTCAGCACAAGGTAGTCGAGCGAGGTAATATCGACTGAAGTCAGAGCGGAGAATCTAATAGAGTTCTTAACAATCGCTGCAACCCCACCTCCCGATTTACCAGAAGCTCTGTTCGCTTGGATGATGTAGTAGCCAGTCGGGATTGCAGCAAGAATGTCAGGGACAGACTCCTCATTGAGCCAGGTTTCCGTTAGTAATAATATGTCCGGTTTCTCAGAATCCAACAGGGCAAAGATTTCCAACTGGTGTTTTACCAGTGAGCGTGTATTAAGATAGATCACTGTGAGGTTGAAATATAGAGGCCTATTGATAGGGGGAGAATTGAAGGCTGAGAGTAAAACTGGGGGTATAGGGGTTGCTATCTCAGGGAAGGTGTCTCTGGCGCACAGAAGCCCCAGTGGCTCAAGGCTCAACAGATGCACTGGGGGGTAGGGTAACAGGAGTGCAGCCGGATCAAGTCGACAGAAGTGTATTTAATGCCTTAGGCGCGCCCGCTGCGCTCGTCCGCTGCGCGTCCAAAGTATGCACATTTTTATAGGGTTCTGGTAGGGGCGTGGCCTTGTGTTAGTGGGCGAGGCCTGTGGTCTGCTCGAGTGATGGCGCCGAAGAAATATTTCCCCCGCCCGCAGCAGCGTTAACCTCCGCTGCGCGGGATTGACCAAGTGGGAGAGAGTGCCCAAGAAAGCAGGTGTGAGTAAAAACAGAATACAATTAACAATTTTTAGAGTCGCTCCCGGCTCCCGCCTCAGGAGTGTCAGGATCCTAAGCACGGGCTCGTATTCAGCGCGGCTTAAGAAGGAGGGGGGCGTGGCCTCGTGTGAGTGGGCGTGGCCTGTGGTCTGCTCGAGTGATGGCGCCGAAGAAAGATTTCCCCCGCCCGCAGCAGCGTTAACCTCCGCTGCGCGGGATTGACCAAGTGGGAGAGAGTGCCCAAGAAAGCAGGTGTGAGTAAAAACAGAATACAATTAACAATTTTTAAAAAAGCATTAGAGTCGCTCCCGGCTTCCGCCTCAGGAGTGTCAGGATCCTAAGCACGGGCTCGTATTCAGCACGGCTTAAGAAGGAGGGGGGCGTGGCCTCGTGTGAGTGGGCGTGGCCTGTGGTCTGCTCGAGTGATGGCGCCAAAGAAAGATTTCCCCCGCCCGCGGCAGCGTTAACCTCTGCTGCGTGGGATTGACCAAGTGGGAGAGAGTGCCCAAGAAAGCAGGAGTGAGTAAAAACAGAATACAATTAACAATTTTTAAAAAAGCATTAGAGTCGCTCCCGGCTTCCGCCTCAGGAGTGTCAGGATCCTAAGCACGGGCTCGTATTCAGCGCGGCTTAAGAAGGAGGGGGCGTGGCCTCGTGTTAGTGGGCGTGGCCTGTGGTCTGCTTGAGTGATGGCGCCGAAGAAAGATTTCCCCCGCCCGCGGCTGCGTTAACCTCTGCTGCGCGGGATTGACCAAGTGGGAGAGAGTGCCCAAGAAAGCAGGTGTGAGTAAAAACAGAATACAATTAACAATTTTTAAAAAAAGCATTAGAGTCGCTCCCGGCTTCCGCCTCAGGAGTGTCAGGATCCTGCAGGATTTTGCACTATTTGTAGTTTAGACAGACCCTTTTTCATAGTTCCGAGGTACAGGACATTCCCATAGTCCAATTGAGATGTTATTGTCGAGTGTACAATGGTTTTCCTAACATTTGGTGGTAGGAAATCTAGTACTTTCCGCAGCGTTTTCATGGTCCTGAAACATTTCTACGCAATCTTTTGTATTTGGTTCTCAAATGTCAACTCAGAGTCAAACCAGACCCCCAGGTTTCTCACTGTTCATTTCGGGGAAGGTAGTTGCCCCAAAGTGTCTGGCCACCATGCAGTCGACCAGATGGAAGGTGTTCTACCCACTATCAATACCTCAGTTTTATTCACATTTAACTTGAGGCAGTGGTTAGACATCCAATCTGCTAGTTCCTTTAGGCATTCTGAGAAGTGAAAAGTAGCTTGTTCCTTATTCTGTGAAAGGGGCCCAATAAGCTGCGTATCGTCAGCATAGGAGACAATGGATAGATTATATTTTTCTACTCTTTCTGCCAATGGATCCACATAAATGTTGAACAACGTAGGGCTCAGAATGGAGCCCTGCGGGACCCCTTGAGGCAAAGGGATGCTGTCAGATACACATTTTTGTTGTGTAATTTGGAAGCTTCGTGCTGAAAGGAAAGAAGTCAACCATCTTAGTGCCATCTTTTTGATGCCACACAACTCTAGCCTGTAGAGGAGCAATTTATGGGAGACGGTATCAAACGCCGCACTAAGATCTAATAGGAACAGGGCGGCCATTTGCCCTCCGTCTGCGTAGTTTCTCAGGGTTTCTGAGGCCAAAAGTAACGCATACTCCGTGGAGTGAGCTTTCCTGAATCTCAATTGAGATGGATGCAGGATATTGTTCCTACTTATATGGTCAACTCTCTGCTTGTTATCTTTTCTGCTATTTTCGAAACAAATGGTAGTAAAGAGATTGGGCGAAGATTTTCTAGTACTGTTTGATCCAATGATGTTTTTTTTTAGAGGTTTGACAATAGCCTGTTTCCATTTAATGGGAACGATGCCAGTTCAAAAGGAGCGCAGGATAAGCTCCGAGAGATAACACCCTCCATCATTATTTTTGGTCTAGCTTGGTCCAGTGGAGAACCCGATTTGATACCTTTAGCTATGGCTGTAAGTTCTTCTATGTCCGGAATCTTAAGTTCGTCCAGAGTCTGCCCTGCAAACTTGGTCTGACTGTCACAGGCTAGGCCCGTTCCTAATCGTGCTTCTGCCGGAAAGTGTCATATATACCTGTGACTTTATTTGCGGAAAAAATGCCACCTTATTACAGCTCTCAGTAGTAGCGACAAAGTCCTCTCTGGATTCCTGTGTTCTAAGGTTCTTAAGTATACTGAACATTTCTCTGGAGGAATTGTTCGCCTTTTCGATTCTCTCTGTATAGAAGATACACCTGGTTATCTTAATTAATGCATGATAGTGTTTTAGTTCACTTTTGTAGTTGTTTTTAAATGTACTACAATATTCCTTCCTCCAGCTCCGTTCAAGTTTAAAAAAAACTTTTGGGCCAATTTTAATTCGTCGTTGCACCAAGGTACTGTTGCCATTTGTCTTCTCAGGATCCTCATGCTCAATGGCGTTACCTTATGAAGTGCCTCAGTGATCCATGACTCAAGATCCCCGTTGGCTAGGTTGATGTCCCTATCCAAAGTAGGTTTTTTCTCCATCAGTGCTATGGTGAAGGTGGAGGGGTTGAAATTATTCCTCTTTCTGCTAGTGATCTCCTTAGGCTGTTGTACTGATTTCTTCTTCTGAGAAGGTATAGTGAATTGGATAAGGTAGTGATCTGACCAGGGTACTGGCCTTGGAGTAGCTACTTTTATCTCAGTGATGTTACAGAAAATGGGATCCAAGATATGACCTCCTAGATGGGTTTCTACTTTTTGTGTCGATAAGTCCTCATATATTGGCTTTACTTTTGATTTATGTTTATTATCAAAATGTATATTAGGTCACCCAATACCACAACATTTTTATGTCATAGAGCTGGGTGTACTATCTTCTCTGCTAGGCTTTTAATAAATTGAGATGGTGAACCTGGTGGACTATAGATTAGCAAACCCGCTAAAGTATTATCGTCCGATGCTGCTAGGGTGAATAAAAACGCTTTGCATTCTTCAAGATCTGCTTCTTTTACCTCACACTTCAGCGTTGATGTATGTATTATGGCAATTCCGCCAGCTAATTTCCCTATGCGGTCCTGTCTTACTAGCCTATGTTCATGGGGAATAGCATCCAAGACATCTGGGGTGGAGTTTTCATTAAGCCAAGTCTCGGTCAGGAAGAGAAAGTCCAGTGCCCGACCCTAAGCATGTCATAAATCTCATATTTATGTTTGGTTAGGGACCGACAGTTTAATAGAGCTAGGTGCAACCTTCCATTATTCTTCCTCAGACTTGGAGTTAGGGGTAGGTTGCAGTGCTCGCATTTCGCTTTCATATGATCAGCGCTTATGCTATGACTACATAGTGTGTCACTACGTTTGGCTAGATTGAGTAGCTCTTCTCTTGAATATATAATCCCCCTTTGCCTCCCCCGACAAACAGGGGTTCTGGCCCCTTGACCCGGTCGGGCGCAGACAGGCGCAGACGGGCTTGCCATAGGCGCGCCTTCGACGCGCCAGCAGCGCGCCCACTGCGTGCGGCCGCCAACACATCCGCAATTTCAAGGGGATTGGGTGGGAAGTCCCGCCCCGACCGGAAGTGAGGTGCTGGGGATTAGGACACGCCCTCCATACTAGCGGCACTCAGCCGAGATGGACCGGAGCAGGCGGCAATCAGATAAGAAAAATGTGCAAAATATCAGTAGTGCAACAGAGCAATAATGTTAAAACACAAGCAGTTTAAAAGTTCTTCAATGTAAAAATCGCGCCTCCACACGCTGGCGCTCTCACCAGAGTCTGCTCCTCATGGGTTCTGTAGTTTACAGTTTATTTGCTGCTGATTTGGCTTCAGTAAAGAAAGAGAAGTATAATTCTCGCCTCCATGTCCTTAATAGAATCTAAAATTCTTGACGCGTCAGCTAGACATTGTTTTACTCCTTGTCAACTCTGTGAGCTCCACGTCCCTATAAAGTGGTGAATGAGCAGGAAGAAGAAAGAAATTCATGAACATGGTGTCCCACCCATATAGCAGGCCTTAGAATACAGCCATGTCTACCTTGAAAAAACATCAGGCCAGGAAGCTGCAACGTCACCGACCTACCTGACCCATCCATAAAAAAAACATTTTATTGAATTTTAATAATTTATGCTTCTCAGCCTGCAGAAGACCTGGCAATTATTATGGGGAGCAGGGGTTTTAACAGTGGAAGATTTCAATGTGAAAATACCAGCATTCATTTGTCAACACCAGTGCTTGTGACAGTCTGACACATGGTGGCACTTTCTGGCTAATTTAGAGATGACCCCAACAACAGTTGATTATTAATTCAATAAAGCGGCAGCTGGCATAGGGAAATGCAGATGACAAAATAGGTATAGTTAAATATATAAATAATACCTATTCCTTCATCTGTTGGCTTCCCCCTCTTCCGCAGCCTGCCCTGCCCCACCGTCCCACCGCGCTTACTTGAGCCGGCCACCGCTGATTCAATATACATTTAAAAAAACTTATATCTGCTGCCCAAGTCGTTCTGATAGCTTTGGGGCCCTGAAATAGTCTGAATTGTCACACTTGTAGGAGTGTGATGGCAAGTGCCACCCCACCCTCACCTTGATGCCAGCAGTCCAGATGTGGCCCACACAAGCAGACAGAGCCGGAAGCCTTTCCCCCTGCCCTTCCCAAGCCTGCCCTACCCTCTGCCACCGCGTCTGGAGGCCCTCGGTTGGCTGAGGAGTGGGCTCAAGTTCCCACCCTGGGAGTGTGAGTGGCAGGCACACTATAGCGCCTAGAAACGACCCCCGTTATCTCTGCCTTCCATATGTCCTGAAACCATGACTTGGGGCACCGTGGCACATGTGTCAATACCCAGTAAAGGACAGACAAGACAGGCAGACTGGGCAGCAATGTTGAACCTGGTGAGGGGTGAGATCCCTCTCAAGTGACCCCGACTGGGGAAGATCTGCAGCTGATGATTCAGCCTCAGAAACCTGAAGTTGACTCCCAGACCCCCCAGAGCCTGAGGCGCATTTGGAGGAAGAGATTAAAGGAAGATTGGTGCATGCTTCAGACCATAGAGTGGTTGCAGCACATCGGAGGCAATATGGCGTCCTCAGTGGCCCCGGTGTTGGAGGAAGGCGAGGATTTCTTCTCTAATATCACTGGAAGGAGCCAGAGTCTTTACCTCTTCATAAGGTGATCCGAAATGTTGTGGAAAGGGAATGAAAGATATTGATAAGTATCGATAAGCATTGATAAGTATGGATAAGCATTCTTTCCTCGTTTTCTACCAAAACGTTCTCCATTGAAGGGATAGGGTCAGGGCAGCCTATTCCAGCTCTGAGGTTCAATCCCTAATTAGAGGTGGTCTAGAGTGTGACCTTTAGTGTGGGTGGGAGAGAAGATCTGTTGGGTGAAGTTCATATTTTTTAGTGATTCAGTCAGCTTGGTAGAGTGTGGCCCTCCTTGAGGGTCATTTAGAAATCCCCTATCATGAGGATTCTGCTATGATTAGTGACTAGGGTTGCCATTTGTTCTCCCAGGGAGTGAGGGAACAAAGGCATGTACTGGGGGCCTATAGAGTAGTATACATATGATTGGGGCTGAGTTTGACTCGACTTTTATCGCTGCATTATCTGTAGTGGGGAAGTTGAATGTAGCCAGAGCACTGAAACTCAAATTCTTGTTAATGATGGCTGCATCTCCGTCCCCTGTCTTACCAGGCGGTCGGTTAGTTTGCAGAATGTAATATTCACAAGGTAGGGCGGCTAAAATATCGGATGAGAATTTTGTGAGCCATGTTTCGGTAATCAGAAGAATATCTGGTCTTACAGAATCAAGCAGGTCGAAAATCTCTAACTGGTGTTTAACTAGAGAGCGAGTAATGATGTGGAGAATTAACATGTCTTTATGTTCTATGTTTGCCTGGTTAGGTTGCTGGGGGATGTGAGCACTGGGCAACCTGACCTCTGGGAATGAGTCTTGTGTCTGACCAATGCTCAAATGACGCAAGCATTCTAAAGTTTTAGCTCCGGGCGTAAGTGAGGCAGAGTGCAACATTCTGAGGTCCGGGGAGGAGTATTTGAGAATTTGGGCATAGTGACTGGGCCCTGGGCCTGGACGGGCGCAGACGGGCGCAGATGGGCTTGCCATTGGCACACCCGTTGCGCATATCCGCTGCGCTCCCGCGCTGCAACCAGCATTTATGCCAGCCGTTTGCCTAAGCCCCTCCTGGAAGTCACGTGATCGGGACCTGGGAGGAGGCAGGAAGTTGCTGGGGCGCTCTAGTATTCAGAGCTCTCTCAGGGTGAGTGAACTTTAAAAGGGCATTTAAATTCAGTCTTGACAATCTTTAAAAACAACACTTTAGCAGTTTTAAAAATAAAGATATTTTAAAAGCAGTTCAGTCGCAAGTTAAAAATGTGCTGTTGTCAGGTGGCGACCTCCAATCTAGAGTGCCCGCTCCCGCGCTGCAACTGGCATTTATGCTGGCCATTTGCCTAAGTCCCTCCTGGAAGTCACGTGATCGGGGCCCCGGAGGAGGCAGGAAGTTGCGGGGTGCTCTATTCGAGCAGTAGCAGCATCCCCCCAAGCGTCTTGAGTAAGTATGGGCGAAATTTGCGAATTCGTGGTCCGCGAAATCGAATTCGCGATCCGCATAATCCGCGAATTTGTGCGAATTTGCAGATTTTTTTGCGTATTCGCAGGGTTTTTTATGTATTCACAGGCCGCTTGCAGCACACCGACCACGAAGGTACTCAAGCGGCCGTACATGGACGCGGCCATCTTGTGCGGGTTGCGTATTTCTGTTTCTGGGCGCTATTAGCAATCTTGCATTGTGTGCGGCGCGCTATTAGGAGTTCGCATGTGTTTTTGAGTGCTCGCGGGGGAAATATCGCGCAAACTTACCCATGCAATCCTCAACGGGCGCGGCCATCTTGTTTTTCATTCATTGCTATGGTTGTGGGCATGCTTTTTCTATCCAGCTTCAATCTTTGCCATCCTTTGTTTGTTTGAAGTTTTTTTGATCTTTTTTACTTATTATCTATCCCTCTTTTTTTCTAGATCTATATTTTGTGTTTTCTTCTACTTTTGGTTACTTTAAAACTACTTTTTTTTAACCTCTTCTTTTATTTACTTTTTCCCTATCCTCTTTCCTATTTATTATTTCCATTCCTGTCCAGGACCATGGCAAAGGGAGCCGGAAAGGACAAGGGGTAGGGTCCCGCACCCAGTACCCGGCTCCCATGCGGGTGATTGCGAGGGGAGCAAGTCATAGCACGGGAGATCTTTAGCGTGGAGGAGGTGGCCGCACTGATTTTTTATGTCCAGCGCCGCCTCCCCAAGACCATTGTGGCAGGCGGGAGGATCGCTGGTGGGTACGGGCTCCGGGAGTGTCGGCAGCTGTGGGGGAAGGCGTGCCGGGCCATGTATCAGCAGTCTCGGGTCCGGCGCACCTACAGCCAGGCCACGCACCGGTGGTCCGACATCCTGGACCGTGAACACGACCTGCTCGACCTGCTAGGCATCGAGATCCCTGGGCTTGGTGAGTAGTAGTAGCTATTTAATCACTATTCTGTTTTCTCCTGCTCTATGTTATCATATTGCAAATGTTTGTTTTTTCCGAAGAGCAATAATGCTTCCGATTACATTGTAGGTAAATTATGTTTCAAAATCTTCTGTGATTGCATTGCAGGTGCACTGCTCACCTGCTCAGTGGTGGTGCTACTATGCTTACTTGTTTTCGATTTTGTGCTCATTTCATTGTCCTGAGTGATTATGTATGAGTGTACTTTACAGAACTGCGTAATGCTAGATGCTAAGGGGCAGATTTACAATTACTGGCGCATCCCTGCAAATTAGTAGGGATGCACCAGTAAATGTGCGCCACGCCTCCACCACCCATGGTGCGCCGCATTTACAATGCGGCGCACCATGGGGCATAAACGACACAGATGCATCACGCATCTGTGCCGTAAAGGCGGCGCATTGCTGGAGTTGCGTCACAAGCACGACGCAGCTCCAGCAATGCTCTGGGGTACCCTATCTCCCGAATGCTGCGTCAAGCCGTACGTCTGCTTCAAGCAGGTGCGGGTTTTGACGCAGCATTGGCCTAAAACTGACTGTGTGAAATCTTGTACATTTCACTCAGCCACTTTTAGGAGGCGTTCCTGCGCAGGAACGCCCTCCCTTGCGCCGGAACGCCCCCTGATGACGCAGGCTTTACAACGTGAAGCATTTCCCAGATGCGTCACGTTGTTAATATACCCTGCACCATGGCGCCTCTTTTGCGCTGCGTCACAAAAGTCACGCAACGACGGAGCAAAAGAGCCGCAAGGGGCTTGTAAATCTGCCCCTAGAGACTCAAGTCCAGTCCTACCTTTGTACTCCTGCCACTAAGAAGAGATAGTGGTGGTGGATTGATAGTTTGAGTATATTATGACTGGTTATTTAGTAAGAAACTTTTTAGTGTTCTCACTGGTCTGCAATCACGATGGACTGTGCCTGTCACTTCGCGTGCTGCGGAGTGCTGCCTGCCAGTCCTAGTCGAACCTTTTTGTAGTTGGTTTAGTGAGTTACATAACTTTCCAAGTAGACGGTCCGGGAAACCAGCAATACTAATATCCTAGTAGACCACATCAGATAGGTGAATAAATTTAGTGCAATTGTTATCTATTTCCCCATAATAATTTGTTATTGTTTTTTTGAAATGTTTGATTTGGTTGACAACAATCATCCATGTTTGTGTCTTTCGTTCATGTTGTACATCAGCACCCCCCGTGGGCAGGGTGACACAGGAGGAGGTAGCGGCGCCGGCGGAGAAGGGACAAGATCAGGAAGGCCAGGATCGGTCCGGCGAGGGCTCCTCTGCTGGCCCCAGTAAGTTTTCCTGTCAATATTAATAATTATACTTCCCTATCTTTTACAGCCCTTTTTTTCCTAACATTCCTTATTCGATTTTTTCTAAATTGTCTTTGATCTTCTTGTAGACTGTTTCTAAATTCTTATCCTGCGTTTACTATGACCCCCTGTGGTACTACTAGATTATTATTAGTCTGTCTGTGTAGCTAACTAAGCTTGCACAGTTGGCAAAAGGTGTTAAACAAAACTCCCATTCTATTCATCAATAGCTCTATGCACTGAGTGCAGTCCTCTGGGTTGTCCATAATGTCTTTTGAAGTCTTCTAAATGTTTATGCTTTGACAATTCCCAACAATAAAATGTCAATGGCCACCAAGAATGAATAAGATACTAGTTTACTTTTTGATTGGATAGGAGGACAATCCATACTAGTACTGTTGCAGGGACTATTCTGCACAAACAGAACTATGGACACGAAATAGTGCATTGTTTATCAATTATAATAGGCGCAGTTAGACTTTCCACATACCTCAGTCATAACAGAATTTGAACCCCCAATCTCCTTACTGACTAGCTAGTGAGTCAGAGTCATTTAGCTCCCGAATTGATCGATGATTGATCTCCAATGATTATACAACCCAGGACATAAGACTACGGAGTCAGAGTCCCGACCTCTCAGAGCCACGGACTCATGCTTCAAATTGAAAACCCTTTCGCTCACTCACTCATGACCAAAAACCACAGAGTCTATGTAAGTTTTAAAGCTTTATTAAAAGTAAAAACATTTATTAAAATCAAGTTCATCATACAACATAAACGGTGGATTGAAAATTGAAAAGTGCTTAGTGATTGATTTCACACATTAATTGTGGGTGAGCCCTCACCTGGTTGGAACTTCAAGTCTTCTTTGTGGTGCTGAATCATTGCGGACTCCGTCCAAGTGATGATGATCTGATCTTGCTCTTGTTCTTAGAAGGGAAGCTTGTGTCTGCTATGAGAAAAATGGTGCGTGTTAAAAAGCAAGCATTCATCAGTTGTGCCAAAAAGTGTAGCAAGACACGTTACGGCTAAGCATAACTAAAAAACACCCTTCCCTGAAAAAAGGTCAGTTTATAGTTTAGACTAGAGAGTCACAAATTATTACATTTGTTTGTGTAGTCGTAGTAACATTGTTTCATTCCTAGACAAAATACTAGGGAGTGGTGTATATGGCATCTAAGAATCTGAAATGTATTTTCTAGCGGAACATCGGCACAGCTATCCACCGGTGCCGGGCCAGCGCGGAGGTGGGCACTCCTGAGGCGGAGGCGGTGCAACAGCCAGTGGGAACTGCTGTGGGGGATGCCACGGGAGTGGCGGTAAGTGTTAAGCTATTATATTCCTTACTTATTGAGATTGCAGACTGCAGAGTGTCCTCTCTGCACGGGTGTATATGTTATACAGTACAAGTATACTTTACTGTTAAGAAGACTTACAAATTTAGAACTAAGTTTTTATCAACCAGGTAGTAACCTCCTCTAAATTGACTTCAAATCAGCTGTCAAAGTTTTATCGAGAAGCTAAGTCAGATCAGAGATGAACTTGATGGATGGGATGAACGAAAAGGGAAAGAAGGGTGTAAGTAAGTGTGGAAGGACGAGCGAGTTAAAAGTAATGATGACTGGCAAAGAATGATACGTGTTTTTGAATGCTGCCCGAGGTGGCTGGGAATATGATGCATGGCTGGTTGAAGGACGAAGCAAGGATGGGTGGAAGGAGAAAGGGAAGAGGACTGCCTGGGTGGGTGAAACAGAAACTGTATGTGTGCGCAATATATCCTTTGGTTCAAATTCAAATGCAAGTCAAGCACGGATGCATGGATTGCGGTATCCAAAATAAAATGAAAATGTAGTTTTTCCGTGAGAAAAACTAAGGTTTGTCCAGTTGAGACATTAAGAAGAATAATTGACATTTACTTTGAATGGATGAATGCCTGGATCATGGTACTATATGACATATGTGTATGTAGACGGTTACTGGATGAAGTAAGTGTTACTTTGAAGAGCATGTAACACCGCACCCGCACGTCTGTTTCAGTGTAGCAAAGGCAAGGAAAAGAAGTTGTAATTTTTCCGAATACTACCATGAATAGTAGCAGTAGTTTGTATTGTAAGCTCAGCATATATCCGGCGATTACGGGGGCCACTCACTACCTCTGTTAATAATTTTAGTACAACTCTGTCATTCATGTGTGGCCTATCAGTGTTCACTCAATAAAAAAACAAAGCACCTAAAGTCATCCCATATGTAAGCAAATGTTCTGTGAAGGGATGTGGAGAAGTGTGGCTCACTGGTTAGAGCCGAAGAAGGCTGAAATGCCAGAAACCGGTCCCCGGTAGCTTGTCTCCTTTCTGGTGAAGAATTGGCTTGGTAGTTTAGTCTGCCCTGTTCCCATGATGCACTGGGCCAGGGACAGACTGATTTGCATATAGCCAGGTTCTGAGCTGGGGTGGGGCAGTGAGATAAATAACGGTGATGGATCAAGCCCTGATCTTTGGACTGGGTAAGAGTGGTCTGTTTAACTCAGACACTCTGTTCATCACCACCCCCTTTTTGTAAATCGTTTTTGGCCACTATAGGTGTGGCAGGGTATACTCAGACATGAGTCCCTTTCTCACTGCTCCATCAGGATTCAAGCAAGCCGGGCCGAAGAAGGCTGAAATGCCAGAAACCGGTCCCCGGTAGCTTGTCTCCTTTCTGGTGAAGAATTGGCTTGGTAGTTTAGTCTGCCCTGTTCCCATGAAGCACTGGGCCAGGGACAGACTGATTTGCATATAGCCAGGTTCTGAGCTGGGGTGGGGCAGTGAGATAAATAACGGTGATGGATCAAGCCCTGATCTTTGGACTGGGTAAGAGTGGTCTGTTTAACTCAGACACTCTGTTCATCACCACCCCCCTTTTTGTAAATCGTTTTTGGCCACTATAGGTGTGGCAGGGTATACTCAGACATGAGTCCCTTTCTCACTGCTCCATCAGGATTCAAGCAAGCCGGGCCGAAGAAGGCTGAAATGCCAGAAACCGGTCCCCGGTAGCTTGTCTCCTTTCTGGTGAAGAATTGGCTTGGTAGTTTAGTCTGCCCTGTTCCCATGATGCACTGGGCCAGGGACAGACTGATTTGCATATAGCCAGGTTCTGAGCTGGGGTGGGGCAGTGAGATAAATAACGGTGATGGATCAAGCCCTGATCTTTGGACTGGGTAAGAGTGGTCTGTTTAACTCAGACACTCTGTTCATCACCACCCCCTTTTTGTAAATCACTGGTTAGAGCAGGCAGACCCTGAAGCAGAGGTCAGACCCGGGACCAGGGTTCAATTCCCGACGCGGCAGGGTCTTGAACTCAAATGTCCATGGACTCGATAATTCTCGCTTCGGTGCCTGACCTAATCATGGGTTCACACTCTGCAACTCTGGGCATTAAGCTTGCTTAATCTCCACAACGGCCCCCCGTGGCGGGATGCCTGGCTTTCACCTTGGGGATGCCCTGTAGGGGGTATCTCACAGGGAAAAGCCAGGACGGGTTCCCAAGGCAAGCGCGGAGATACCCCTTCGGGGGTCGATTCAGGCGCTATATAAGAAACATAATAATAATAATAATAATAATAATAATAATAATCATATTATTTATTTTCTTCATTTTCCTTTTCTAGTAGTCATTGGCACTGTAGGGTGAAAGTTAAATTAATTAAGCAGTAGCCCTTGTAACAGAGTATTCTCAGTCCCACCAGTAATAGAAAAGTAAGAGCTTCACCACCTGCATGTACTGGACTGGTACAGTAACGCAAGTCTGTGTCATCATGGCTTGCGTCTGTTTTTCTCGGGTGCAAGTTGACTGCGCTGGCATTATGCCAGCTTCCAGAAGTTTACGTACCAATTTCGCTAAACAAGAGAGAAGAAGAAGATTAAGACTGGTGTACTGTCATAGTCGACTCTAATGTAGTTAACCCATATAGTGCTCGTAGAATTGCTTCCTGAAACTCCCACTAATGTTAGAGCAGAGGCTGACGAAGTGGGAGGTTAGATAGATACAGGCCACAAATGTTATGTACTGTGATTGCAAGTTGCTAGTTCTACTGTGACACAACTTTCTGCTGGATTATTTTGCGTTAATCTTAAAGAGCATTGGTTACAGTATGTCTTTCTTTCTTCATATAGATGCTCCTTCCAAACTGACACGGAAGGAGCTTGCTAGACGGGCTCAGGAAAGGAAGCTGGAGGCGATTGCCGCCGAATATCGGCGGCTGGTGGCCCAGGAGGAGGAGGACACACAGTCGCAGTCCACCACAACATCTTCTGCGACAGCTGCATCCTCCTCCGGGCTCCCTTGGTCAGCCAGTCAGCGCAAGCCTCCAGCGGTACGGAGCCGTGGTACCGCAGCCACCGCCAAGCAGCCAAAAAATCAGCTGCCCCCCACAGCAGATGCAAGACCTGCATCCACCGCCTAACCCTCAGGGTGTCCAACCGTGAGCAGGAGATGGAGAGAATGAAGAGCCTGCTCAAGAAGAACCTCCGTGGGGAGCAACGGGCCCACCTGGCCAAAGGACACCGCCGGTGGCAGTAGAGGAGGAGAGACTGTCCCTTGCCCCTTTTTTAAAGACTTTTGGGGGTTGGGGAATTGGGAGTTGGGTTTTTTCTTGGACTTTGGGGACTTTTTCACGGACATTCTTTGAGGTTAGGGGGGGGGTGGGTCGGGTCTTGCAGGATACTTTATTTTTGTTATGTATTTAAATAATTATTTACTTTCAAATTGAACATTGCATATGCGTTTTTACTGTTTTGCGGGGGAGGCGGGGGGGGGGGTTAACTGTTCGTTTGTTTTCCTGAAACTTAACTGGCTGCTTGATTCAAATTGTCTAAGTAATCGCCCAAATGTTTACAAAAGTAAGTGCCACTCACAGAGTTAGTGAATTCAATTGTCCTACTACTTTAATAGTACTACAGTCAGTCTCTCCTCTCTCCTCCTACTCCATTATTCTTCCTCCCCCCCAAACGCTTATCTTACCTGTGATTCATGTTTGAGAATAGGGCTAGGCACAGGGCTGGCTGCATGGCAACTGGCGATGAAGGTTGGCAATCCTGGGCGGATGAAATGGTATCATTGTGGTGGTAATAGTGGTGGTACACAGTGGCAGTAGCAGCATATGAAAAAAAAGAATGTGAAACCTTGAGTTGCCTGAGCGGATCATTACAACAGTACGATAGATAGCATAGTACACAAGAACAGTGCCATCATTTAGCCTAACAAATGTTAAAGTTTCCAATGTATACTAGTTGCGTGGAGTTTAGCTTTGGCTACTACAAGAAATAGTACTGAAGGTGAAGGACACAGCAGCGTAATCATTCACCACGTGTAGGAGGAGGATGTTTTCTGTTGCTTTGACCTTATCCTCCCCAGCAAGTGTGTGGAATTATTTTTGTAATTTACTCACACCTCAATGAAAACCACACAGCCGGGGGGAAGAGGGTTAGGGTTTGAAACTTGGATGGGAATTTGGTTTGTGGGGAAAGTTTTGTGGAGAGAGGAAAAAAAACACAGCATGGACAAACAACAAATGAAGATAAACAAATCTTTGGATACGAAGCTATCAATAAATCTTTTAAGGGACATAAAGGAAGTTGTTTGCTAACTGGATAGGTTACTGTAAAGTAAGTAGTACTTTCTACAATGTACTAACTATGAAGAAACAATGTGACAGTACAGGGCTGCAGTAATTACACAATTTCACTTGCCTATCTGCCCTCAGAGAGAAGAACCACTTAGTACATTAAATTAGTTTAAAAAATAGCAAAGAAAAAAGTATACAATGGTTGGAGGGATGAATTGAAGCAGAGAGCAAACAAATGCACAGAGTCACACTCACAGAAGTTCACAGCAATAACATTACTTAAAAGATAAGTAGAAATGAAGATGGATACTGTAACTGTATGTTGTTGTAGTTCTCCTGTTGAATTTGGGAAGTTGCATGCATCCAGCCATTCCTCTTTTTCGCGGTACTCCTCCATTCCATCTGACGCTCCGCCGATCAATGTTGGGGACCAGAAGACACCTTGTCCACTGCCTGCCTGGCGGATGCTGAATTGCGGGTCGCTAAGCCTGAGGCCATTCTTTTTGCCAATGCACAGGGTAAAAGCTGGCCTGTAATTGTTGATGTAAAAACAGGAAGTGATAATAAAACACCACAGAGAAAAAATTATAAGGTACGCTGTGTAGTGCAAAAATAAAACTTTCAGTTTCAAAGTCAACAGTATTACAAAACATACAAGCATCATTTCGAAAGTGCGTACTCTGAGTCTCCTTTTCAAGGATAAATAAGTTTGGGTGAAATTTGCGGATCTTTCCCCTCAAGCTAGGTGTAAAGTGTAAACTTCGATTTTAGAACCCTAACCCTAACCCTAACCCTAGGCCCTAACCCCCCTTTTTCACCATGGATTTTCTCCAAACCACTTGCACCGGATATTAGACCTTCCCAGCAATGCCCCCAGACCCGTCAACCCACCCGCAAAAAAGTAGAACACCCCCAAACAGGCAAAAATGCAAAAACTCACACTTAGAAAATTTAGGGCGTACCTTCAATTCAGTCCAAACGCGCTCAGCAGTTACGCCCTAACTTCCCTTTTCCACCATGGAATTTCTTAATAACAAATTAAACTGTGCCAGCAGTGCTCCCAGACCGCAAAACCCACCCCTAAAAACCTAGAAACCCCCCAAACAGCCCCCCAAAAACAGGCAAGTGAGCAAAAACGGAAAAACTTTGTCACCATGGATTTTATCCAAAACACTTGCGCCCCATATTAGACCTTCCCAGCAATGCCCCAAGACCCTTCAACCCACCCGCAAAAAAGTAGAACACCCCCAAACAGGCCAAAAGCAAAAATGGAAAATATGACACTTAGAAAATTTTCGGCCTACCAGTCAACATCACTCCAAACGCACTCTGCAGCTAGGCCCTAACTCCCCTTTCCCACCTTGGATTTTCTTCAAACCACTCGCAATCTAAATTAGACTATCCCAGCAGGGCTCCCAGACCCCCAGACCCCCCCAAAAACCTAGAACCCACCCAAACAGCCCCCCAAAAACAAGCAAGTGAGCAAAAATGGAAAAAAAATGTCACCATGGATTTTATCCAAAACACTTGCACCCGATATTAGACCTTCTCAGCAATGCCCCCAGACCCCTCAACCCACCCGCAAAAAAGTAAACACCCCCAAACAGGCCAAAAGCAAAAATGGAAAATGTGACACTTGGAAAATTTTCAGCCTACCAGTCAACATCACTCCAAACGCACTCTGCAGCTAGGCCCTAACTCCCCTTTCCCACCATGGATTTTCTTCAAACCACTCGCAATCAAAATTAGACTATCCCAGCAGTGCTCCAAGACCTCTAGACCCCCCAAAAAACCTAGAACCCACCCAAACAGCCCCTCAAAAACAAGCAAGTGAGCAAAAACGCAAAAACTTTTTCAGGATGGATTTTATCCAAAACACTTGCGCCGATATTAGACCTTCCCAGCAATGCCTCCAGACCCCTCAACCCGCCCGCAAAAAAGTAGAACACCCCCAAACAGGCCAAAAGCAAAAATGGAAAATATGACAGAACATTTTCGGCCTACCAGTCAACATCACTCCAAACGCACTCTGCAGCTAGGCCCTAACTCCCCTTTCCCACCATTTATTTTCTTCAAATCACTCGCAATCTAAATTAGACTATCTCCGCAGTGCTCCCAGACCCCCAGACCCCCCCAAAAACCTATTACCCACCCAAACAGCCCCCCCAAAACAAGCAAGTGAGCAAAAATGGAAAAACGTTTTCACCATGGATTTTATCCAAAACACTTGCACCCCATATTAGACCTTCCCAGCAATGCCCCCAGACCCCTCAACCCACCCGCAAAAAAGTAGAACACCCCCAAACAGGCCAAAAGCAAAAATGGAAAATGTGACACTTAGAATATTTTCGGCCTACCAGTCAACATCACTCCAAACGCGCTCTGCAGCTAGGCCCTAACTCCCCTTTCCCACCATGGATTTTCATCAAACCACTCGCAATCAAAATTAGACTATCCCAGCAGTGCTCCCAGACCCCCAGACCCCCCCAAAAACCTAGAACCCACCCAAACAGCCCCCCAAAAACAAGCAAGTGAGCAAAAACGCAAAAACTTTTTCACCATGGATTTTATCCAAAACACTTGCACCCAATATTAGACATTCCCAGCAATGCCCCCTGACCCCTCAACCAACCCGCAAAAAAGTAGAACACCCCCAAACAGGCCAAAAGCAAAAATGGAAAATGTGACACTTAGAACATTTTCGGCCTACCAGTCAACATCACTCCAAACGCACTCTGCAGCTAGGCCCTAATTCCCCTTTCCCACCATGGATTTTCTTCAAACCACTCACAATCAAAATTAGACTATCCCAGCAGTGCTCCCAGACCCCCAGACCCCCCCAAAAAACTAGAACCCACCCAAACAGCCCCCCAAAAACACGCAAGTGAGCAAAAATGGAGAAAAAAAATTCCCATGGATTTTATCCAAAACACTTGCACCCGATATTAGACCTTCCCAGCAATGCCCCAGACCTCTCAACCCACCCGCAAAAAAGTATACACCCCCAAATAGGCAAAAAGCAAAAATGCAAAAACTCACATTTAGAAAATTTAGGGCCTACCTTCAATTCAGTCCAAACGCGCTCTGCAGCTAGGCCCTAACTCCCCTTTTCCACCATGGTTGTAAGACCTTTTTTAATGATTTCCAACATAACACGGCGCTGCGCCTACAACCCAGCGGGCCGGTTGCGATGATTCATATTTGTACTAGTTCACTTGCCATGTTTACACAGCCTTACAGCCGACAACCACAGGTCCGGCGGCGTACTTCAGGATGCATACGGAAATCAAGCTATTATTGCTGAAGATATAACATTTCCTTACAATTTCCTGTTATATATTCCTTTTGGCTTTTTGTGCACCCCCCCTCCCATTTGTCCCAACGACCTATAATACATCTCTATGGCACGGTACGTCAATGCCATGAGCTCAGGCAGCTGTGTGTAGAATACAATACAAATATCTTGCATATTCCCATGCTGCGTATACCTCATAAATCGGTTAGGCCTCATACAGGACAATGACCATTAAACAGTTTCCCCATTAAAACAATTAACCAGTGAATTCAACATTAGAATGCAGTACTGAATACATGTAGCACGTCTATAGTGCAGTGCACAGTCGCAAATTGATCGCGCTCGAGGTTGGTGAAGCAAGTCAAACCAGCAATGGGTACCATCCTGGAAGTACATGCGCCATATGGGGTCTGTGTGCGAGTGCTAGACAGTTCCCAACATGGAGTCCCGACATATACTCTGGGGGGAGACAGGGGGGGAGATGGAGGGCCAGAACCTCGCCCAATAGCAAGATGTAGTGTTCAGACCAGAGGCAGGGGGGGGGTCGGCCAGGAGACGCGAACCCAACGCAAGCAACCTCTCCGGTCAGGAGACTCAAGACACACCGCCCTATCTGTAGGATTTGCATCTTGTGCATCCTCCTCCTCCTCCCGCCGGCTAAGCAGGAAGGACACAAAGGGAGCCTAGATGTCTTTGGGTTTAGATCGCACAGGCATTAGTTCGGCATAATCATGTAAGCGTTCCTGCCATGTGGCCATTGTCCGGAGCCAGCATTTAAACTTAGGCGCACGCCCTCTCCCCCAGCGACATACCACCAGTCTTTTGGCCAGTAGGAGGCTGAGCGCTAGAAGTTTTTTGTGTACAGTAATCACCTGTTGCGTCAGGCCAAGCAGGGCAATCAAGGGACAGGGGGTTAGTGCAACGCCCAGCATCGTGGAGAGTCCCTCAAACACCCGAGTCCAGTATATGGCTACCTGGGGGCAAGATCAAGCCAAATGAAAGAAGTCCGCACCAGCGGATCCACACCTCAGGCAGCAACCAGAGTCTCAGAGCCAGAACCTATGTAGCCGCGCAGGAGTGTGGTATAAGCGATGTAGGAATTTATAGTGGAGGAGACGCAGCCTATTGTTGCCAGTGACTGCTTTTGTCTGTATGCAGCTGGTTTCCCACTGCTCATCTGTAAATGGTTCTATGAGGTCTCTATCCCACTCCAGCCGGGCTCTTAAAGGGGGGGGGCGTGGTGTGTCTTGTACGTGTTTATAAAGCAGGGAAACAATATGTCGCGGAGTGCCTGCATGTACTATGGCATGTAGTGGTGCGAAGGTGTCTGGCTCTGCGGGGAAATCGGGGGTAATAGTGCGGACGTTGTGACGTAAACGGGTGAATAGAAATGTGTCCATGACTGAGGGTGTCTTATCTTTGGAGAACTGCTCAGTGGTAAGGAAAGTTCCATTCAGATATAGGTCGCCCCAATGTCCATATCCCAGTTCTCTGAGGAGTTTGCGGCCTATTGCTTCGCATGTAACCTGGAGTCTGGGGTCATTTACAAGAGGCAATTTGGGTGAGTACAGGAATGCGCACTCAAGGATTTGTGCCATCCGGCGCCACACAGCCACCGTGCAGTCAACTGTGGAGGGGTAACATTCTCTGGGCCCCAGTATGATGTGGAGATAGCCAGTGCTAGCTGTGGGAGCCATGTACCCATCCTCCACGACAAGGTGCGCCATAAACGGAGGTGGGAAATACCAGTACGCAGCGTAGTGTGCCTGGGCACAATCATAGTATCTTTCAAAGTTGGGTACGTCAAAGCCGCCCAAATGGAATGGGAGCATAGGAGTATCGAGGTTTAGGTGCGCTTGCTTCCCACCCCATATCAGCCTCGTGAGTTAAGATCTCTGGGTACTGAAAAAAACTCTCCCTGGATTATATGGGATGTTGACGAATAGATACAATAGTTTGGGAAGAAGCACCATCTTAATCAGGGCTATCCTTCCTGCTATTGATAGTGGGAGGTGGATCCATTTGGTGACGTTGTCAGTAATTTTGTCAATAACGGTGCCATAGTTAGCTTGCATCATTTCTTCTTTTCGTCTAGAGATGTGGATACCTAGATATTTCAGGTCGTCCTGTTCCCACACCAGAGGGTAGTCGAGTGGGTGGGGGTTGGTGTTGTCAGTGAGTGGGAAAATGGCAGACTTCCCCCAGTTGATTTGCACTGCGGCAATTCCTCCAAATTTAGTGATTTCGCGCAGAATTGGGTTAAGGTTCACGTGCGGCTTATCTATATAAAGAGTGATGTCGTCCGCGTATAGGGACACTAGAAGCGGGCGGGAGAGATAGTTAAGGGCACGGTGGTTAAGATGTTGGCGAAATTTCGCGGCTAGGGGTTCGATAGCGATGGCGAACAGGATAGGGGAAAGGGGGCAGCCCTGCGGCGTCCCTCTCTGAACAGTAAAGGGTTCAGATCCGGCTCCGTTGAGTAGTACAGTGGCAGTCGGCTGGGTATATAATAGTCGGACCCAATCGATGAAGTGAAATGGCAATCCCATGTGTCGCAGTGTGCCAAGAAGATAATCCCATTCCAGCTAATCGAAGGCTTTGGTAGCGTCAAGGAATACCGCCACCACCTCACATTTAGGGGTTATATCCTGCAGAACAGCGTGCAGAGTTTGAAGATTGTGCGCGGTTGCACGGTTGGGGACAAATCCAGCCTGGTCCGGCAGGACCGAGGGCTCCATGAGGAGATTAAGTCGAGTCGCCAGCGTTTTAGCAAGGATTTTAGTGTCGCAGTTTAAAAGCGATAGGGGCCTGGGGGGTTTGCCCGGTTTCAATAGGGAGGTGATTAGTGCTTCGCGCATAGTGCGAGGGAGAGTACCTTCTTCGAGGGCTGCGTAATAGACCTGTTTTAGTATTGGGGCTAGAATTGGAGCGAACAGTTTATAAAAGTCAATCGGTAGGCCGTCTGAACCAGGCGCCTTGCCAGACTGCATACTCATAATGGCGTCAGTAATCTCGTCAAGCTCCAACTCGTGGTGTAGGAATTTCTGCTGGGCGTCTCCCAACCAGGCTGTATCGGCAAAGTAAGTTGTGAGGTCAAGGGGGTCAGATCTCTGAGAAGAGTACAGTGCCCGATAGTGTTCCTGAAAGGTGTGTAGTTGCTCCGGGAGAGTCCTGTGTATGTTTCCTACGGGGTCGTGTATTTCAGAGACATAGTTTTGAAATCTGGGCGGCTTGATTGAATTCGCTAGGGCCCTACCAGGTCTGTCCCCCTCTCCGTATACGCGGGCCATATGCGGTCGCCCCAGAAACTTGCATTCCCTATCTACCGCTTCAGTGTATTCCGTAAGTATGTCGCGCATCTGGGCCTGTAGAGCACAGTCGCCAGGGTGTTGGGTGAGGGCCCATTCCAGCTGGCGCAGGTCTAATTCTAGAGTATGGAGTTCATTGCACAGAGATTTGAGTATGCCCCCGTCTTTGGCAATGCACCAGCCCCTAATAGTCACCTTAAAGGCCTCCCAAACGGTCGTAACGCTGTCCACCGAGGACATGTTACGCTCAAAAAAATCCCGGATGTCCTGTTCCAATTCAGCCTTGCAGGCCGTGTCCTTGAGGTGTGCCGGATTAAGGTGCCAGTTTAAGTAGGGCGAGAATGCCAGTAGAATTCGGAGAACAAGGAGCACCGGCGAGTGATCCGAATAGGTACGGGCTAAGTGTTGCGTCCGGGGGAGCCATGGTGCCAATCCCGCCGACACACATATATAATCTAGGCGCGCCCAGGAGTAGTGTACTGAGGAGTGGTGTGTGCCTTCCTTGAGAGAGGAATGGTCAAGTCTCCAGGCGTCCAAGAGGCCATTCTCTTGGATTATGTCATTAAGAGTTCTCTGTGTGTTTGTGTAATGTGAGGGGAGCGCTCTCGACCTGTCCAGCAGAGGGTGGAGTGCCGTGTTAAAATCGCCCCCCCAGACAACATGTGTGATGCCCAAGGTGAGTATCTTCCCCCTTAGTGTGAGGATGGTAGCGGGGTCATCAACATTAGGGCCGTAATAGTTTGCAAAAAGGATATAATGGGCGTGCAGACGTCCCCACACCAAGGAGAATCTGCCCCCAGAATCCAGGTCAACCCCGCCAGGTGTGAAAGACACCCCTCTTTTAACAAGAATAGTGACCCCTCTGGAATAGCTGGAGTAGGACGAGAAGGTGCGACTTGCGGCCCATTTGGAGGCGAATTGGGTGGAGCCGTTTGGGGCCAGGTGTGTTTCCTGTAGGAGGGCGATTTGTATTCCGTGTCGGTCTAAATAACCCAGCACTTGTCTATGTTTTCTGGGGTCATTAAGACCTCGTACGTTCCAAGTTGCGATTGTGATGTTCTGGTGTGTACTATCTTCGCTAGGGGTGACCATATCTACATCCAACCTGTCTCATTGATGATGAGATTTTTGCGTGTGCGCTAAAGGGCACTAATGGGTGTGGTAATTCAGCTATAGAGGGCGAAGTGTGTGCAAGACATGCATGTATGCGTATTGTGGTACTTTTTCTAACATTCCCTCCCTAATGGGTGTGGTAATTCAGCTATAGAGTGCGAAGTGTGTGCAAGACATGCATGTATGCGTATTGTGGTACTTTTTCTAACATTCCCTCCCCCTCCCACACCGGCTTCCCCAACTTGCCGGGTAGATTGTCCCTTCCCATGTAACCTGTAACTTAAACTAGTAGCAAAGTATCCCCCAACCAAATTGCAGTGGAGGAATGGAACGGGGGTTCGCCCTGAGTAGGGGGAAATCACTAGGTGCACCGGACCAGCCCATACCTCTCTCTACTTGCACCCACTGGTCATTCAGCAGATAGCTGAGAACACGAGTGTGGGACGGAGAGGTAAGTCTGAGCATCAGATTTGAGTTTAACAATATAGAAACAAAAGAAACAATACAATATAAGCATACATCACCAGGCAATTCAGGACTCAGCGTTTGAACAAGAGTGGACTTCAACAACATTTAGTCCGGACTTCTAGGTTCAGCCTAGTTGGGAGAGAAGGGAGGGCGATCTGGAGCGTCCTCCTGATGCCGCCGCTTCGTGGGCTGCCTTTTTTTGCCTCTTGAGGTACTCCTCCGCTTGTTGGGGGGAGCCGAAGAAGTGTTGCTTTCCATTGTGTGTAATCTTGAGTTTGGCCGGGTATAACATTGCCTAGGGGACTTCCAGCTTCTGGAACTTTTTCTTCACGTCTGAGAACTTACGGCGTGCTTCCTGTACATTGGTGGTGAGGTCAGGGTAAAAGGTCAGTAAAGTGTTTTCAAATGGGACATGTTGTTTCTCTCTGGCCAGCCGGAGGACTGTGTCCCTGTCGCGATAGTTGAGGAACCTGGCTATAATATGGCATGGTGAGGCCCCAGGAGGGGGACAGGCGGCAAGTGACCGATGTGCTCTCTCCACTATGAAATGAGCGGAGAAGGAGTCCCTGCCAAACTGGTCAACCATGAGTTTTTCAATGAAGACCTCCATGTGCCCAGTGTTGATTGTCTCCGCAAGGCCCAAAATGCAAGCGTTGTTTCTTCGCGACCTGGCTTCGAGGTCCTCATTTTTATCCGCGATGATTTTTCGCAGTCTGTCCATTTGAGTGAGTTGACGGCCAGCAGTGGTGGAAGTGTCTTCGAGATTGGATATGCGACTCTCCGCCTCCTTCAGACGAGTGTCATGTTGATCCATTTTCGCCACCACTGAAACCATACAAGAGTTAAGTGCGTCAATTTTGGAGTCAATGGAGGTTATGCTGTTTTTCATACCTAGAAGGAGGGAATTCCAGTCTTCAGCAACTGGGGCCGTGGCGCCGGAGGCCGGATGTTCTGTTGTTGAGTGTCAGTGGTCTTCCGGGTCTCATATGGTAGTTTGGACTGTCTAGCATCGTTTCGCCCCATCTTTACGGGCCTGGAGGGGGAGGGAGTGTCCAGCGGCCTCGGCAAATGCAAGGAGAACTCAAGGCGACTATGATGCTCCCACGGTAGGGTGCACCAGCCGAGGGGAACAGCCCTCCAGTGTTTGTGAGGACCAGACATGCGCACACCGTTATTTCGGGATGTAGTGATATGGTGGGCCTAGCGCCGCAGGTATCAGTCTCCGGGGCGCAGCCTGGACTCTGGAAGGGGGAGACGGCTGCCCGCACAGTATGCGGTGTATTAATTCACTCCACTTTGCTCCCCCAGCTGATTAGTAACGGCGGGCTTCTAAGTAAGGTGGGCGCTCAGTCCAGCGCTAAAGCAGGGTCCAAACCAAGAGGAGCGGCGGCCTCGCATGTGAGGGTAAGTTGGTATGGCGCCCCGGGGGGGTGGGGTCCCGGCCGCACCTGGCAAGCAGCATGTTCTGCGCCCAGGGCCGGGCGCTGGGCGGCAGAACGTGGAGACAGCCCAGGAGGTGGAATGTTAATGCGTGCTTCCAAGGCGGCCAGTATGAGGGCAGCGTGTCTCCACAGGTGCCAGAGGGAGACACGGCCTCACCAGCGCCGAACAACGAGCAGGCAACAACCGCGGCAGTTGGCGGAGGGAAGGCCCAGTGGCTAGATGGAGCGGTACGTCTTCCGGCCCCAATTAGGTCCAGGTTGGGCCCTGGTCACCGCCGGGGCCTCCGTTGGTAGGGGCGGGGATCTGCGGAAGCACCAGTAGTTATCTCACCTCCGTTGTTAGGAGCGGCAGAGCCTCGGGGAGCAGGTGGGTGTTCCGGCAGGAGCAAAACCCGGCTGGGCGGTCCGTGTAAGTTGTGGGGCACCTGGGGGGTAGGCCTGAGAACCCTGGTCTATATTTGCAGATGCAGCCGGGTCACGCCGGACGCAGCAGGGACCGCCGGGCAGTGCAGGTATCCAAAAACAGCCGGGCAGCGCAGCGGCTCACAGCACAGGGCCGGCTTCTCCCCCCGCCCGGTCACAGTATGGCGAAGGAGGGTCCGTGTAAGGGGGGGTGCAGCCCGGTCTCTCACGGCCCGTGTGCTGGGGCAGGCAACTTGTGCAGGGACCGTTATCTTTTGTATGACAATAGGCAGGAGTTGGTCGCTGCAGCCGGCGGAGAGAAGGCATAGAGGCCCGGAGGAGCATTGTGTCTTTCAGCCCAGAGTAGGCCCAGAGTGGGCCCCGAACACCGCTGGTGGGCGGCAAGTCTGGTATCCGAGGGTTCCTCCCAGGATTACAAAGCCATCGGTGATGCCAGCGAGGGGATTTGAGCACTCAGGATGGCATGAAGGATCATGTAAAGGCTCAGAAGGGCGAGAGCCACCCTACAGCGCGGCCATCTTGGTTCAGCGCCATCTAGCGCCCCCCTTCCACCATGGATTTTGTTAAAAACAAATGCAATCAAAATTAGACTGAGCCAGCAGTGCTCCCAGACCCCAAAACCCACCCCCAAAAACCTTGAAGCCCCCCAAACAGCCCCCCAAAAACAGGCAAGTGAGCAAAAACGGAAAAACTTTTTCACCATGGATTTTATTCAAAACACTTGTGCCCAATATTAGACCTTCCCAGCAATGCCCACAGACCCCTCAACCCACCTGCAAAAAAGTAGAACACCCCCAAACAGGTCAACAGCAAAAATGGAAAATATGACACTTAGAAAATTTTCGCCCTACCAGTCAACATCGCTCCAAACGCACTCTGCAGCTAGGCCCTAACTCCCCTTTCCAACCATGGATTTTCTGCAAACTCTCGCAATCAAAATTACACATATATGCAATACTGGTATATTCAAAACATGGCAAATTGCGCTGTTCATCAAAAATTGCTGTTCAACTTTTCAGCACTTCCACTACTTTGATCCTCTTGAAACTTACCTGGACACTTATTCCAGTGATTCCCAAGAATCTCAGCAAGGCAGAACAAAATCGAACCACTGCGCTCTTTGAAGAAGAAGAAGAAGAAGAAGAACAAGAACAAGAAGGTCTACGACTAGTTTTCACTTAGTTTTCACCCAAACACACGCGCCCGCAAAACACCAAAAAAGGCCAAAATGTTGCCAATTCTGGACCAAAGAACGCCAAAGCCCCCTAAAACCTTGCCAACATCATTATGAAGGAGCCTGCATCGGACCCTGAGCCCAAGACTCAGCGGGAACCCTACCAACTTAAACCCAAAAACCCTAGTAAATCGCACTAAACCCTAAACCCTAGATATGCTTTGCCTGTCTGTGTCAAAGAGCCTAGGTATGCTACATCAGGATGCTTCACTCAGTGGTGCCTGCCTAGACCGTCTGCATGGCCCTGCTGCAAGCATGGGCCAAAAATCCGTTCCACCCAAGAATTTGCGATTTTTTGGTCATTTCGCGAGATTCGCGAAAAAACAAAAAACAGCAAATTTCGCAAACATAACGGATGTTTGGCCCAAGCTTGAGGCAGTGCCATGCAGACGGTCAAGGCAGGCACCACTGAGTGAAGCAATCTGATGTAGCATACCTAGGCTCTTTGTCAGACAGACAAAGCATATCTAATTGTATGCAGCAAGCCACATAGCCCCAATTTTACATGAACTGCTGTCTGGAGTGGACTCTGCCTGGCATAACAACAAGAGTACACTGCCTCGCCCTCGACCACTACATACCACAAATAGACAGACATGTAGTTCTGCTGTAGTAGTTGTTGTAGACTGGTTTACCTGTTTGCCACTCACAAATTGGTCATAGTTCTTCCGTAAACCGACGCTGATGATCCATCCATCCCAGTGAGTGACTGTAAAGAAAAAAGATATATTACTTAATCAATTATCATGGTGTATTGGCAAGTGAGTCCACTACAAGGACATTTTGCATATTGTAAAATGCAACATAGTGGCCCCTGAATTTGAAGTACAATTTGAATTAAACAAGGTAAAAAAAACTGAGCAGTTGACATGAGTTACAATTACTGTGTAAAAGATTAAATAATAACTAAGACAAGACATATGATTCATTTCATGCACAAAAAACAAACAGCAATTAGTTTCATTAGAGCCAGACAGCCATTGCTGTCCACTGCATGCCATCTTCTCAATTATTCATTACCTGTTCTACTTTTTGTCCGCATCTTCTTCGGAAAGTGAGGGCCCACAGGGCAGCCTCTCCTGTCAATTTCAGAAGTAACTCTGTCAGCAATCAGCATGCATGTAGTCAGTCAGTAATTTCTGTCCCACTTGAGGGGACTCGTCTATGAAAACAAAGTTTCTTTATTTATTTCTTCGTAATCCAACTGCCTTGAGGAAAATGGATAGGTGGAGTCTGGAGGAGGAGGATAGAGGAGCATGATTGAGTTGTGAACTTGTGAACCTCAGGGATGCAGACTGCGGCACTTTCAAATCAATAAGGAAAATAAGATGAAGACAGTGCTGCTGATGTACTTGTTGTGAGAGTTTTGTTGTGGTAAAAGTTGCAAAACAAAGAAAGGAAAAGGAGAGAGTTTTCCCTAATTGACCCAGAAAGGACCGGGAAATATCGTGACAAAAAGAAAATTCCTTTCTGTGTATTGCAACTTAGAGCATAAATGTAATTTGTCAACAATGACACCTTTCTTAAAGCTATTGTATCCCCAACTAGTCATATACTTGTACATAAGTCAAATCATAACATAAAATATATCAAAACCATATTTATTAAAAAAAGTTTCATCAGTAGACTTTATATAAACATTTTCTTACACATAAAAATTCATACATATATCTTCTAAAGTCACAATAAATGTTACTTGGTACATAAATATACAATAATCAATTAAAAAACAGTTTTGTCTACGCGTTTTGGTGCTTCGATGTTTAGGACACCTTCCTCAGGACTTATATTAAAAACATCTTCTTTCTAAAAAAATATATAACATTTATTAGTATACAGTATATGGGGATTTTTAATTTTTTTTACTTCAAAGCTCATACGGTGTCAAGAACACAATTAATCCATTTATCTTACATTTATAGCAATTTTTATTTTGCTGTACCAGTGTTGATCCGGCAGTTGAGGTAACAATAGATGATCCCCTGCAACTCTGCTTTATCATCACGGATCTGTATATACAATGACATTGTTTTTTAGAATCTTATTAGACCATTTTAAAAGTAGAGAATATTAGCAGCAGGACTACAAACGTTATTGCTTACTTTGCTTTTTCTCTAAGGCCATGCGAGTCAATGGATAAACTCCACGGAAATTTGTATTTATGGTTGTTAAAACAGTCCCACTCCTTTGTTTCTAAGGGGTTTGTTGCGATTGTCTTTCCTCTTTTTAATTTGAGGTGATCCTTAACATCTTGATAAACAGTAGGAAAAGTTTTATTCGGTAGGGGCGCTGTATATATATTGCTAACATATATACATCTGGCTTGCAGACCTTTTACATGAATATTATATTTGGTACTGATACACTTATTCATTAGTTTCAAAATAAAATAAAAGGAGCACATTCTTTCCTCCCATTATGTTTTAACTTTATGTATATTTAGATACATCCTGTGTCTGCACTGTATTTGCGTTTTTAAGTGAAGACATACTGGTCAACAGCATGCACTCAGGGTTGCTTGTTAGCTCACTAGATCTAGCTTCTATCAATCATGAGCAAACTACCAAAATGGCAGACATACCTCGTGAGTTACAGAAAAATATATTTATTGTGACTCAAGAAGATATATGTATGAATTTTTATGTGTAAGAAAATGTTTATATAAAGTCTACTGATGAAACTTTTTTTAATAAATATGGTTTTGATAGATTTTATGTTATGATTTGACTTATGTACAAGTATATGACTAGTTGGGGATACAATTGCTTTAAGAAAGGTGCCATTGTTGACAAATTACATTTATGCTCTAAGTTGCAATACACAGAAAGGAATTTTCTTTTTGTCGCAAAACAAAGAAAGACACACAGGAATAAAAGTGAATAAGGACATAAAAAAAGGAAGTCATTTTCAGGCCTCGGTGTCAGGGAAGTAGAGCTCGTCCTCAAACTCTATGAATTGAGACGGGAGTAGGTCAGCTAACAGAGAAGAACTTCTGTCACCTAAGTTGGTGTCCTCTTCTTCCTGCGTGCATTCACGTATTTTGTAATCTGGTGGTATGAAGTGCTGATTCATTTTGATCAGTGTTAACCTCTCCACATTTTTGGGCGAGAGGAGGGTCCTTTTTGAAGTTACAATGGCACCAGCAGCACTGAAAACACGTTCAGAAGAAACGCTTGCGAGTGGGCAAGACAAATAATTTAGAGCCAGGTTGGTGATCAGTGGCCATAGAGGCCTTTTCCTATACCAATACAGCAATGGGTTCTGATTAACAAAGACCTCTGTTGGGTCATCCAGATAGGCCTGCATCATCGACTCAAGGTTCTCCACGGTTGCTCCACTTTGCATACCATCTGTGGCCTTTGCAGCACTGGAACGAATAAACCCTTGATGAGTTAGCCAATCCGCTTCCGACAATATTATGGCTGGGCCTGGTGCAGGTGAGGGTGATGATACGGTTGCTGCTGGTGTCGTTAACGGCTGTGAGGGAAAGTGACTCCCTTCGGTCACAGATTCAGAAGTGGAACTTGATGCCGGATGGCCTGCTGGTTCAGTTGTACTTCTGCCGGCTCCTTGAATTTTCTGCCGCTCTTTTTCGAACCGAGTGGCTGACACAGCTAGCCAATGTTTGTACTTTGAAGCATCTACTTCATCAAAAGGAATGAATGCTTTGCTGGCCACTGCCTTTTTGTACCGTGGATCCAGAATAGTGGCACACATGTAATGTCGTTCTGTATGTATGTTTTTAAGCCTTTCATTGTCAACTAGGCGGCTTAATAACCTCTCCGCCAACTGATATGCGTCTTGCTTTTCAGCATCATCTCGGAACGTTAAAGACACCGCCTTCAGTTGGTGCTCTAGCATGACCAACAATGGGATAACTTTGCCCAAAGAACAGTCCTCCCTGCTGACTTCACGCGTGAAGACCTCAAAAGGATGAAGCATGTCTGTCAGGCTTGCGATTAGCTTCCATTCCTCCAACTCTAGCCTCATGTCTTTCATAGTAGAACCCAGTTTATAGACATGATCATTTATTAACCCCCACTGCTCAGACAGACGCTCAAGCATGTAAAAGGTTGAGTTCCAACGTGTTGCCACCTCCTGGATGAGTCCTTTGACTGGCAGTCTACGTGCATTTTGAATGCTCCTCAGCTCTTTCCGGGCCTTAAAAGAATGGCTGAAATGTGTGCAGATTCTTCGGCAGGTGGTCAGTAACTTGATGACTGTGTTTTCTTTTTTCAAGAAATCTTGCACCACGATGTTAATACTGTGCGCCAAACACGGCACTCTGAAATAGCCACCTTGCTGCATGGCCTTAACTATATTACTGCCATTATCCGTGGAAACATAACCAACTATGTGATTTCTTGGATGCAGCCATTCAGAGACCTTCCTATCAAACTCGTCCAAAAGGTTAGGTGCAGTATGAGTTTTCTCCATGGCAAACATGGCTAATGTTGCATGTTTCCGAGTAGCTTGAAAAACTGTGTCCGGGTCAACACCTGGATTTGTCTTGTCTCTAACCCCTGCAAAAGAGACCCAGTGTGCAGTGATGCACATGTAATCAAGGGCTTGGCAACTGGTCCACATGTCTGTTGTGAAGTGGATAGTGTGAACAGCACTCTTCTGCAAAGCTGCCCCAATCACCTCCAGCACATCTTGATGTAGTGCTGGAACCGCAACTCTGGAAAAATAGGACCGGCTAGGAACCTTCCATTTAGGGCAGACTGTTGCCATAAATTCTAGAAAACCCACCCCTTCCATGAAAGAAAAAGGGAGAAGGTCCAGCGCTAGCTTTTTAGCCAGTTTTGCGTTATACAGACGTACCGTTGGGTGGTTGCGTTCACATGGCGCCTCGGACCAAAACATGCTTCTAATGGTGGGCTGGACCGTTTTACGTGATGATGATGATGATGCAGACTTCAAACCAGTTATGCTCATTGATGTACTTTTTTGCATTGGTTTCTGTCCCAGACTCTTAGTGTGCCTCATACATGTTGCAGGGGTAGAGGGTCTGGGCGCTACCACTGCAGTGCTGCTGCCAGGGGTACTGGGTGTACCAGAAAAAATGTCGGTCGGTTCTTGACTTCCCCCCTGCACATGAATCAGCCCCTCGTCAGCATCAGATGCAATGTGAATGGATACATTTGGATCAGTTCTACTTTTGTCTTCCCGGATCTTCCTTAGGTGCGCCTCCCACCGGATAGTCTGTTGTTTTTGGAGATGACCTCTCTGGCCTCCGGTACCATAGTTGGTACCAAGCTTACCCCGACTAACTAATACTTTACAAATCGAATAAACGACCATGTTTTCCACCTTTTGGCTAACAGTAAAGAAGTCCCAAACTGGGGAATGGAGATGTCTGCTGGTGGTGGAGGTGCTACTTTGACTTTCAATGCCAGATGAAGTGGAGGATGGGCGTGGCTGAATTTGTTTCTGTTGTTCACTTACAGCTCCACTACTTGAGGTAATGGAGGTCGAGCTGTATGGAGGTCCCTGCCGGCCCTTCTGATTAAAAAATATGGAAGCTGTAGGTCGTGGTGGTGTTGTAGTTAACTGCGTTGGTGGTGGTACCAGTGCCAGGCCGCCCACATCCAGCTCAGCAGCCATTCGGGATAGGGTGAAAATGTCTGTCTGCTGCATGCCCGCTGGGGCTGGAGTGACGACTGATAACTGGGTCGTCGCCAGACTGTTCATCAGCGGCAGAAGACACCACTTCTTGTTTGTCGTCATCACCCATAAGTCGAAGCCTTGCGGGAACCTTCCTTTTAGGCTTAGCTACCTTTGTCGGCTCATGGTGTACCTCACTCTCAGATTGCATTTGTGGGTTCCAATCAGGATCAAGGTCATCAGAATGAAGGGGGCTTGAAGAAGAACTTGTAGTAGTAGTAGTAGCCCTCCTTGACTTTTTCTTGCTGGGGATCTGGAAGACAATGGATCATCATCAGGAGGAGTGGCTTCTTCGAATGATACCTCCGCTTGAATATCAATTTCCTGATGTGCCCCTACTTCTGGAGGAACAAGCGTTGCCGCTCCATGAACCTCTAGTTGCACCTCTCCAGGCGCCTCTCCATGCGACTCTCCTTGTGCCTCTCCTTGCGCGTCTGCTTGCCCCTCTCCTTGCGCCTCTCCTTGCGCATGTACTTGCGCTTGTACTAGTTGTACCTGTGGTTGTCGTTGCGGCTGTGGTTGTTGAACACTTGTCAGCTGAGTTACACCCGGCGTTGATTGGATGGTACTTTCTTGTGATGAGCCAACATCACTGGTCGATGGTGATTGAGAAAGGAAAGTGGCTGCCTCAGCAGCACTCATGATCTTGGACCTAACTTGGCGTGGTGGCACTGAGCCCAATGAAGCGGAGGTGCTGCTTCCAGCTTGGTCCCCGGCGGACACCGCTGCTGCTGCAGGCGTAGTTTTTTTTCCCAAAAAAGGTGCCGGTGGGCACACCAGTCTCCTTGGTAGGTGGTGCCACTTGCTTCTTCTGCTCCTTCTTACTGGCAGTGGCACTGGCAACTTTTTTCGCTGAGGTGCTTCGGCCACCTTTCTTTGGGCCCATCTTCTTCAGGTGTCAGAACAGCAGGCCGCAGTAGCACGAGTTGCAGACTTGCCTTGTCTGTGGCCACACGTGGTGTCGCGTGACATTGTGCTGCACACACCGCTGCAGGACTTCTTCCTGGCACTGGTGGTTCTCTTGTGCACCTAAAAGCAATGGAAGCCAGAGGAACATGAGTTAAACACCCCAAAAAGTCGAAAAACACACACAGAATAACCACAATCCAATGCCATCCATGCCCTCAAGGATGTTAAATTCAAGACACCCCACAGAAAGACTTGGTCCATGCACCACTCGCTATCCCTGGGCCTAATGGATGAAAGCAAGGCAAACTGGGTGCAGGCCTGAGCACACTGCCTGGCTTCAAAATGGACCCTTGAGCCTTGACCCCGACCACATGGCCAGGCCCTGCCTGGACCAGGCCTCAAAATGGCCCCCACCCACATGGCCAGGCCCCAACAACACCCCAAAAAGTAAAAAAACACACAAAAATCACCACAATCCAATGCCATCCATGCCCTCAATGATGTTTAAATTCAAGACACCCCACAGAAAGACTTGGTCTATGCACCGTTCGCTATCCCTGGGCCTAATGGATGAAAGCAAGGCAAACTGGTTGCTGGACTAAGCACACTGCCTGGCTTCAAAATGGGCCCTTGAGCCTTGACCCCCACCACATGGCCAGGCCCTGCCTGGACCAGGCCTCAAAATGGCCCCCACCCACATGGCCAGGCCCCAACAACACCCCAAGAAGTCGATAAACACACAAAAATCACCACAATCCAATGCCATCCATGCCCTCAATGATGTTTAAATTCAAGACACCCCACAGAAAGACTTGGTCCATGCACCACTCGCTACCCCTGGGCCTAATGAAAGAAAGCAATGCAAACTGGGTGCAGGCCTGAGCACACTGCCTGGCTTCAAAATGGGCCCTTGAGCCTTGACCCCCACCACATGGCCAGTCCCTGCCTGGACCAGGCCTCAAAATGGCCCCTACCCACATGGCCAGGCCCCAACAACACCCCAAAAAGTCGATAAACACACAAAAATCACTACAATCCAATGCCATCCATGCCCTCAATGATGTTTAAATTCAAGACACCCCACAGAAAGACTTGCTCCATGCACCACTCACTACCCCTGGGCCTACTGGCTAGTGAGGCTTTACAGGCACCCCAAAATTTTAAAAAAATCCACATATAACAGTGAGCTAAAATTCCATGACGCTAATGAGATTTAAGTTAAAAAAAACTCACAGAAACAGTTGTATCATGCACCCATGACTAACCCTGGGCCTACTGGATACTGTGGCTACCCACAATATATATTTTTTAAAGTTGTGAAAAAGTTTTAAAATTGTAGTTGCAGCAACTGCAATGCCCCAAACAAACAACACCAACTTACTTGTAAATTCTCAAATCCAAAAGTGATCCAAACTCCAAAGTCCAAAAAGTCCTCAAATACAAATATCCAGCAGCAGCCACAAAAAGTAATCCTTCCAGCTCCAGATCCAAATCAAAAGTGACCAGGACATGGACAAAGCACTGGGAGGAGCCTGCTGGATAGGAACAGGAAGTTGGAGACTCTGGGGCACTTCCTTCCTCCCACCCTCCCCCCCAAAAATGGACTCCTTGCACCAAAAAATGAAGCCAAATGTCAATATGAGGAGTAAGATGGTGAGCCACAATGACGTAATTGCATTTGAAAAACTCTCGCACGATCACGCAGCAAGATCCAAAATGGCGCAGCACACGCAAACCGGGAGAAAAACAACTCGGCGGACTCAGAATCACGGTAAGTCGCCGAGCCCGCGATATTGTATTTTTCAAGCGCGATCAAGCAAAAAAATCCACAGCTTGTGAATTTGCGGATTTTGGGGCAAATTCGCGTGATTCGTGGATTGCAAATTTGCCAAAAATCCACAAATTCAACGAACGAAACGGATTTTACACGTACTCCTAGTCTTGAGGCCCCCACGGGTGAGTAGTGCGCTTTACAAATGCTCTGACTGATTGATTGATTGATTAATTAGTATTCAGAGCGCTCTCACGGTAAGTGAACTTTCGGTTTGTGAATGTTTTTAAAAAGGCATATAAATTCAGTCTTGACAATCTTTAAAAACAGCACTTTAGCAGTTTTAAAAATACAGATATTTTAAAAGCATTTCAGTAGCATGTTGTCGGGTGGCGACCTCTAATCAAGAGAGTGCCCGTTCCCATGTTGCAACCAGCATTTATGCCAGCCGTTTGCCTAAGCCCCTCCTGGAAGTCACATGATCGTGACTAGGGCTGGGCGTAGAATTTTGGAAAAAAAATCGTGGAAAACGGGGGCGCGTCCTGAGGGTCCGTGTGCCCGGGACAGGGGTCCCTCGTGCCTGGGCAGACTCCCTGATCTCCCCAGCCTGGTTGGAGCCCGGGAGCCCTGCAGCCCTGGAGCCCCGGAGCCCTGCAGCCCCCGAGCCCTGCGGCCCTGCAGCCCCGGAGCCCTGCATCCCCTGAGCCCTGTAGCCCTGGATCCCTGGAGCCTCGGAGCCCTGGAGGCTCGGAGCCCTGCGGCCCGAGCCCTGAGCCCTGCAGCCCCGGAGCCCTGGAAGGGCAGGCGGGAGCTCTCCCGCGGAGGCTCGGGGCAGGCTGATTGGCGTCATGTCGGTCCCGGCCATCTGGTCGCACTTTTCCACTAGGCCAGCTGGTCGCACCCAATGCTTCCCAATGGGGCGACCAGATGGCTGGGCTTCCTTGGAAGTCCCGATGAGTTGCCATTCACCTCCCGGATCCCAACCAGGGCTCCAGGAGGTCGGGAACGTTGGCGCCCTGGGTCCCCTCCGTCACTCAGCACGCACAGGCTCCCAGAAAGAGGGGTAGCCTTCCTCCGGATTACTAAGGGCAAGGGTATGCCCGGACACCCTTCTGGGGCTGGCAGTTCCCTGCCGGGGACCAGATGGGCGATGACCGGGCAACACCTCCCTGGCGTCCGGGGCTCCCTCCTCCAGCCCACAGCGTGGCAAAGTACCCGGGACGGGCTCCATGGGTCCTGGGCAGTCCTCCCCATGCCTGAGGCCCAGCTTGGGGTTTCAGAGCACCCCTGAGCCCTGGAGCCCGGGAGCCCTGGAGCCCCAGAGCCCTGCAGCCCCGGAGCCCTGCAGCCCCGGAGCCCTGCAGCCCGGGAGACTCAGGGCCCTGCAGCCCCGGAGCCCCGGAGCCCTGCAGCTCAGGAGCCCTGGAGCCCGGGAGCCCCGGGAGCCCTGGAGCCCTGCAGCCCTCGAGCCCTGGAGTCCCGGAGCCCTGCAGCCCCGGAGCCCTGGAGCCTCGGAGCCCTGCAGCCCTGCAGCTCCGGAGCCCTGCAGCCCCGTGCCCTGTAGCCCCAGATCCCTGGAGCCTCAGAGCCTCGGAGCCCTGGAGCCTCGGAGCCCTGCAGCCCCGGAGCCCTGCAGCACCGGAGCCCTGGAAGGGCAGGCGGGAGCCCTCCCATGGAGGCTCGGGGCAGGCAGATTGGCGTCATGTCGGTCCCGGCCATCTGGTCGCACCTTTCCACTCGGCCATCTGGGCGGATCCAATGCTTCCCAATGGGGCGACCAGATGGACGGGCTTCCCTGGAAGTCCCGATGAGGTGCCATTCACCTCCCGGATCCCAGCCAGGGCTCCAGGAGGTCGGGCGTGTTCACGCCTATGGTCCCCTGAGCCGTGCGGTGCGCACTTGTTCCCAGAAAGAGGGGTTGCCTTCCTCCGGATTACTAGGGGCAAGGGTATGCCCGGACACCCTTCCGGGGCTGGCAGTTCCCTGCCGGGGACCAGATGGGTGATGACCGGGCAACACCTCCCAGGTGTCCGGGACTCCCTCCTCCAGCCCGCGGGGTGGCAAAGTACCCGGGCGGGCAGTCCTCCCTATGCCCAGCGTGGGGTTTCAGAGCCCCCCTTGAGCCCTGCAGCCCCGGAGCCCTGCGGCTCCGGAGCCCTGGAGCCCTGTGGCCCGGGAGCCCTGCAGCCCGGGTGCCGTGCAGCCCTGGAGCCCCGGAGCCCTGGAGCCCCGGAGCCCTGCAGCCCCGAGCCCTGCAGCCTCGGAGCCCTGGAGCCTCAGAGAACTGCAGCCCCGGAGCCCTGCAGCACCGGAGCCCTGGAAGGGCAGGCGAGAGCCCTCCCGTGGAGGCTTGGGGCAGGCAGATTGGCGTCATGTCGGTCCTGGCCATCTGGTCGCACCCAATGCTTCCCAATAAGGCGACCAGATGGCCGGGCTTCCCTGGAAGTCCCGATGAGGTGCCATTCACCTCCCGGATCCCAGCCAGGGCTCCAGGAGGTCGGGCGTGTTCGTGCCTAGGGTCCCCTGAGCCGTGCAGTGCACACTTGTTCCCAGAAAGAGGGGTAGCCTTCCTCCGGATTACTAGGGGCAAGGGTATGCCTGGACACCCTTCCGGGGCTGGCGGTTCCCTGCCGGGGACCAGATGGGCAATGACCGGGCAACACCTCCCAGGCGTCCAGGGCTCCCTCCTCCAGCCCGCGGCGTGGCAAAGTACCCGGGACGGCCTCCATGGGTCCCGGGCAGTCCTTCCCATGCCTGAGGCCCAGCGTGGGGTTTCAGAGCCCCCCCCCTGAGCCCTGCAGCCCCGGAGTCCTGGAGCCCTGGGGCCCGGGAGCCCTGCAGCCCCAGAGCCCTGCAGCCCTGGAGCCCGGGAGCCCGGAGTCCTGCAGCCCCCGGTCCGTGCAGCCCCGGAGCCCTGCAGCCCGGGAGCCCTGCAGCCCGGGAGTCCTGCAGCCCGGGAGCCCTGCAGCCCCCAGAGCCCTGAAGTCCCCGATCCCTGGAGCCCTGCAGCCCCAGAGCCCCGCAGCCCTGCAGCCCAGGAGCCCTGGAGCCTCGGAGCCCTGCAGCCCCAGAGCCCTGCAGCCCCGAGCCCTGCAGCCCCGGAGCCCTGCAGCCTCTGAGCCCCGCAGCCCCGGATCCCTGGAGCCTCGCAGCCTCGGAGCCCTGCGGCCCCCGAGCCCTGCAGCTCCGGAGCCCTGGAAGGGCAGGCGGGAGCCCTCCTGTGGAGGCTCAGGGCAGGCAGATTGGCGTCATGTCGGTCCCGGCCATCTGGTCGCACCTTTCCACTCGGCCATCTGGTTGCACCCAATGCTTCCCAATGGGGCGACCAGATGCCCGGGCTTCCCTGGAAGTCCCGATGAGGTGCCATTCGCCTCCCGGATGCCAGCCAGGGCTCCAGGAGGTTGGGCACGTTCGGGCCTAAGGTCCCCTGAGCCGTGCGGTGCGCACTTGTTCCCAGAAAGAGGGGTAGCCTTTGTGGTACTGAAAATTCTGGACCCTGCTATTGTGTGGTACCGAAGCTTTGCACTCGTGTCATAAATATCATCGTACCATGACGATTTTGGTATTGGCAGACCGGTAATGATTGGGATACTATACATAAACATTTGCGTCATGATCGAGTGACGAAAACACCCTGAAATCGTAGTTTTCGTCTCGAACCCTCGGGTTCCATTTGTAGGAGAGTAGGGTCTGCTATCCTATGGTCACCCCAAATTTTTGCTTTTTGCTTCACTGGTTTATGATTTAATGTGGCTGTGGGCCTGCTAATCAGACCCACAGCCTGCTGTTCTCTCTCTAAATTACTGCCAATGCACTTTAGGTGCATTACGAATTGGAACTGGTTCACCTTATAGGCCCCTGTAACAGTGTACCCTAGGTACCCAGGGCATAGGTGTTTCCAAGGCCTACCAGGGGCTGCAGCATGTATTGTGCCACCCCTGGCCTGGCCTCCATATTTGACTCCACTGGCTGATCACTCAGCTGGGGTAAGTTGGTGTAACCACCTCTTGCTTAGGTACAGTATGCCTGTGCCTAACCCTAAACTGGACACATATGTTCCTATCAGCCACTCCTATGGAAGGCCTCATCAATCCTGGAGGCAGAGTGCTTGGAAATATGTGAGATGGTGCTCTAGCATGAGCTGAGCCTGTCTGCAGCTGTCGGGAACCACTCCCTAAGCGGTTCCGGGATATTGCCATACCATATACTCTTAAGTGCATTATAATCCTCGCGGTTAAATGCTATCTTTGGTTTGGCTTTATCAAAACATGTCGAGTAAGGTGTCATACGAATTGGAATACTATCCCCTCGACAGTTCTGTCGACGGGGATAGCATTCCACCCTTCTAGAGGGACACGACATGTGTGTAGCCTTAACCCCGGTTAAAGTTAACCAGAGCCTCAGCATCACAAAATGGATGCTGCCACCACAGACACGAGTCTGGCCTCCTGCTGCTGACCGAAACTCGGCAGATGGTGGCCTGGACAAAGGGTTTCCTGCCTTGGGAGGTGCGAGCACCACCCCAGACAGGGTTTTGTGTATTGGGTAGGACAGGGCTGAATAGAATCAGACATGCCCGGGGCACACAAGGTGTCCCCGTGCATAGGCCAGTCCAAACCGGTCCTGGGACTTTCCAGACCCAGGCTTGGTGCGGAGCTGGACAAAGGAAAGGGGGGTGTAACCGCCCCCCTTCCTGGTTCCTCCCAGAGGAGGGACCTAGTAGGTGATCCACCCCTCAGATTGGGAATAAGAGTGGGAGCAGTACCATTGCACAGCAGATCATCCTGAATCAACTTTACATGAAGAAGAAGACTGGACTTCGACATTCTGCTGCTCAGAAGACTGAAGAGAATCTCCCTTGTGGCCTAGGAGTGGCCACCCTGTGAAAGCAGGTACCAACCAGCGAATCGACGTCTGCTTTGCTGCCGCCTCCCGCCGGAGCCCGAGCCCAGAGCCCGACAAGAACCAGACTCCCAGACCTCTCAGAGCCCGATCCACAGTCCCTGCAAAGAAGGGACCCGTGGAGGCACCGAGTGACGTGGGACCGGACCTCTTGGAAGACACTCGAAAAGCTGACTGCGCAGCTTCTGAGGTATCCTCGACATTGTGCTTTGGGGACTGAGAACCCCCACCATCGAGCAGCCCTTGCACCGAAGAAGAGCCCTCCAGCATCTCCACGATCTGCGTGGGGCCCATTTGCATTGTGCCGCTTGACGCACCATCCCGGCCACTAGCCACGTGGTCAGCGGCCATCTTGGCGACGAAACCGACAAACTACACAGCGGGTCTGGTTGCTCCGGACTCACCCAAGCTCCTGTGAAAACGAGCACTCGCTCTGACCTTGCTGGTTCGAGTGTTAAGCATCTTTCGGTTCCTGCGTGGCTTGCATTAGCCAAGGCCTGTTTGCTCCGATCAGGTCGCCGACACTGCCAACAGCGAGAAGCCGGCGTGGGACAGCTCGTGACCGACTCTTGGACGTCCTCGACCCCCGGTGTCCACGTGGCTGCAGAAAGAAGCTACCCGACAACGCCTGTTTGCACCCGACATCGCCTGGTTCCAATCTGGTTCCACGGTAGTCACTGGCTAGTGACTTTGAACATTGTCCCCTCTGCTTTCAGGTCTTCACAACTTCAGATCCACCCTTGGATCCACCGGAACTCTTCACATCGAGCTGCCTGCAGCATCTTCAGCTCCAAGCACCATCGACCAGCGTGACGAAACCCGACACTACTTCGACCCTGTGCACCCGATTCCTGTGGGTGAGGTAACTCAGCTCCGCCGGTGTTCCTACACTGGTACACATCTCAAGGGCCTGTGTCTTAAGTTTCAGCGTTCTAGGTCACTCGGAAGGTTCCTAACTCTTTAACTTTGTACTTTTTACGCACCATAGACTTTACATTGGAAAGTGCGTGCACTTTGAACACTGCACCCGAGTCCCGCGGGCCTTTCCCGACTTAGTCACTGCTAGTCTCGAATAGCTCCAGCGATTCCCAAGGCCCTAGGCCTGTTCCCTTTCCTCTTGGTATCTCTTATACCACTTTCTTAGTATATGGTTTAGGTGGCCCCTAGGGCTCATCCATATTGTGCAACATTTGTGTATTTTAAACTGTCTTGTGATTTAACACTTGTGCTTCTGTGCTCATAAAGAGTCCAGGGGATTTTATAGTTAATACATCAATATATATTTTCAATACATATCTGTGTGGTGTCCCTTTTATTTGGTATTCAAGGGGGTTGTGTATGGTAATACAGCTGGCTTCACATGCCTTTCAGAGTTTAGCCTAAGACTGCTTTGTCCACGTTACCACTAGGATAACTGGTCTACAAGGTTGAATTACAACCAATCATCATAAGGGTTGCTTGGCATGGTACAAAGTGATCACTAAGAATTAGTGAGCATTATATACCAGGCCAACTTCTCACATTGGTGAGCAGCGGATTGGGATCTGAGCTTGCTGTTGTTTTACCATTACAATCTTTGAGATTATCATTTGAAAGATCATACAGGTACCTGCTAGGTACATATAAAACAAGACTAGTATACTTAAGTTCTACTGAACTTAGTTGTTGTAGAGCAAAGGGAGTAGCACACCCTGACTACAACTACTAGATAGGTTTAGTAGGTAAACACCAGTGTAGGTAGATTGCAACACATCCACCCACACTAGAGCAATGTCTGGAGCAGAGGGTTCCACTGGGAACATCCCTGTTGAGAGTGACCCTCCAAGGGCATTATCCAAATTTGCTATTTTTTCCTTTAAGGAATTAAGACAGCTTTGTGTCTTAAGGGGTCTGAGGACAGGGCCTTCCCCTACCACAGACCACCTTAGAGAGATCTTGGATCAGTCTGAGACTCTAAAGACCTCTAAGGCAAACCCCACAGGGGATGCTGAAGGAGGCCATCCTTCAGAGGATGACACTGTAGATACCCCTGGTCCTATCATCCTGGTAGATGAGGAAGCCCCCATCACTGGAGCTCCTCAGGTAGATGAGGAGGAAGAGGAAGAAGAGACAGAAGAGGGGGGGAGCAGTGAGTCAGATGATGACAGAAATAGTCAGGTGCTGGTCAGTAGACTGAACCAGGCTAACTTAAGCTTACTTGGGAATGAATCTGGTAACAACCCATTCAGACCCCCAGGTGGACTTAACCAGAAGCCTAGGAGGAGAAGGACTCACTCAGGTGACTCTGACAACTCCCATGCTTCTAGAGGCTCTCATGGCCACTCCAGAAGGGAGCTGGCTAGCCCTCAGAGAAGGGAACATGAGGCCAAAATGAGAGAGGCTGAGCTTAGGATCCAGAAGCGAGAATTAGAAGTTGCCCTGGCCCAAGAGAGACTTGCTAAAGCAAGACAGCCTAGAGAGAGTGGGGTAATAGAACCCACTGGTGGCAGCAATATCCACAAGGATAAAGACAGGTCTTTTGATAGCAGAAACCTGAGTAAGATTGTGCCCCCCTACAAAGCTGGGGATGATATCCATAAATGGATTACTGCAATGGAGAGAGCCTGCAGAGTACAGCAGATCCCTCAGGAGCAGTGGGCAGCAATCTTGTGGCTCTCCTTTGAAGGTAGAGGCCGAGACAGACTCCTCACAGTTAGTGATGGGGATTCTAGAAACTACCTGGTCCTGAAGAGTGCTCTGATTGATGGGTTAGGCTTAACCACTGAACAGTACAGGTTAATGTTCAGAGATACCCAGAAGACACAGACTCAGGACTGGTCTGAATTTGTTGAGTGTGCCACTAAGGCTCTGGAGGGATGGTTGCTGGGAAGCAAGGTTACAGACTATGAAGGATTGTATAATTTGCTGATGAGAGAACACATTTTAAATAATTGTCAGAACCAGCAGTTGCATCAACATTTGGTTGACTCAGATTTGACCTCTCCCCAAGAATTGGGAAAGAGGGCAGATAAATGGGTAAGAACCAGAGTTAAGCAAAAGAACCAGAACCAGAACCAGGGTAGTGACCAGAAGAAAACAGACCAGAAGGGTGGGGAGCAGAAAGCTAAAGACCAGAAGTCTTCAACAGGGCCCCAAAATGATACAGAGGGTGGGTCCCAAACTTCCAAGAAGAAGAAGAAAGAAGGTCAAAAGAAACCCTGGTGTAAAACTTGTAAAAACACCTCTCACTGGACAAGTGAGTGTAAAAAGGGTGGAGCCCCCAGCACTGCAGCCCCTAAGGCAACTGCACCCACTAGTACAGCTAGCAGTGCTGGTCCACAAACCAAGGGGGTAGTGGGTATCACCTTGGGAACTGAAGGAGATTCTGACCTAGTCAGAACCCTTACACAGGCTGTTCTGATTTGTGAAGGGGACATAGATTTGACCCCTGACATAAGTCCCAGTAACCTGGGCAAATACAGACAGACGCATTTGATTAACAACAAAGTGGCTCAAGCTTACAGGGACACATGTGCCAGTGTCACCATGGTGACACCTAACTTTGTGGACCCTGGACAATACATGCCAGGTGATAATTACCTGGTGACCAATGCCAGCAATGTCACTACTACACATAGTGTGGCACTTGTTAACTTTTCCTGGGGAGGGGTAACTGGCCTAAAAAGAGTTGTGGTTAGTGCTGATCTCCCAGTAGAATGTTTGTTGGGCAATGACCTGGAGAACTCTCTATGGTCAGAAGTTGAGTACAGGACTCATGCAGAGATGTTAGGGATATCATCACATGTCCTTGCTGTGACCAGGTCACAGGCCAAAAAGTGCCTCTCTGAACCTCAGGTCTTGGATCCTGGAACAATGGACCAAGCTCCTTCCAAGAAGAAGAACAGGAGGGTTAAGGCTGTGCCTTCCCAACTGCCTGCAAGTGAGGATCAAGCTTCACAGGAAGCTGGTCTTGAGACCCCTGAAGGAACTGTCTCTGAAGAACTGGAACCTGATCAGGTTGAGTTTCTGGGGACAGGGGGACCTTCTAGGGCAGACTTGGGGCAGGCTCAGTTAACCTGTCCTTCTCTTGAACCCCTCAGACAGCAGGCTGCTGCTGAGGCTGCTGAGAATGCTCAAGGTGCCCATAAAGTTTATTGGGATGAAGGACTCCTTTACACAGAGGGTAGAGACCCCAAGCCTGGTGCAACCAGGAGGTTGGTTATACCTCTGCAATTTAGGGGTTTCCTTCTCACCTTAGCCCATGATATTCCTTTAGCAGGACACTTAGGCCAGAACAAGACCTGGGACAGGCTTGTCCCTCACTTTCACTGGCCTCACATGCCTGAAGACACCAAGGAGTTTTGTCGCTCCTGTGAAACCTGCCAAGCCAGTGGTAAAGCAGGTGGAACCACAAAGGCCCCCCTAATACCACTACCTGTGGTGGGGGTTCCCTTTGAAAGAGTGGGGATTGATATTGTAGGTCCGATGGATCTCCCTACAGCATCTGGGCACAGATTCATACTGGTGGTAGTGGATCATGCCACCAGGTACCCAGAGGCAATTCCACTTAGGACCACAACAGCTCCTGTTGTGGCCAGGGCCTTACTTGGAGTTTTCTCCAGAGTGGGGTTTCCTAAGGAGGTAATATCTGATAGAGATGCCAACTTCATGTCAGGATATTTGACAGCTATGTGGAAGGAATGTGGTGTCAACTACAAGTTCACCACTCCTTATCATCCACAATGTAATGGGCTTGTTGAGAGATTTAACAAGACCCTGAAGGGCATGATTAAAGGATTACCTGAAAAGCTCAGGCGAAGATGGGACATCCTACTGCCCTGCCTTTTGTTTGCTTACAGAGAGGTCCCTCAAAAGGGGGTTGGCTTCAGCCCCTTTGAATTGTTGTTTGGGCACCCTGTAAGAGGACCCCTGTGTCTTGTGAAGGAAGGATGGGAGTTACCTCTCAAAAAGCCTAAGCAAGACATAGTGGACTATGTACTTGGTCTCCGCTCCAGGATGGCAGAGTACATGGAAAAGGCATCCAAAAACCTTGAGGCTAGCCAAGAATTACAGAAAGCTTGGCATGACCAAAAGGCTGTCCTTGTTGAGTTTCAGCCTGGACAGAAGGTATGGGTGTTGGAGCCAGTGGCCCCAGCAGCACTCCAAGACAAATGGTCTGGACCCCATACAATTCTGGAGAAGAAGGGAGAGGTTACCTACTTGGTGGACCTAGGAACTCCCAGGAGCCCCCACAGGGTGCTCCATGTAAACAGATTGAAGGCATATGTCAGAAGGGAAGACATGGGCTTGCTCATGGCTACAGATGAGGGACAGGAGGAAGAGAGTGACCCTCTCCCAGACCTGCTCACTCAGAACCCTGAGGATGGCTCAGTTGATGGTGTGGCCTTAGGTGGCAGCCTCACTGAACAATAGCAACATGACTGCAGACAAGTTCTACAGGCATACAGGCATATGTTCTCATTGACACCCAGTCAGACTAACTGGTGTACACATGTGGTGGACACTGGTGACAGTCTTCCTGTAAAAAGCAAGATTTACAGGCAACCTGACCACGTCAGGGACTGTATAAAGACTGAGGTGCAAAAGATGCTGGAATTAGGTGTCATTGAGCCTTCAGAGAGCCCCTGGGCTAGCCCAGTGGTTCTGGTCCCCAAACCTCACACCAAAGATGGCAAGAGAGAGATGAGGTTCTGTGTGGATTACAGAGGACTCAATGCTGTCACCAGGACAGATGCACACCCTATTCCAAGGGCAGATGAGCTCATTGACAAGTTGGCTTCTGCCAAATATTTGAGCACATTTGACTTGACAGCTGGCTACTGGCAAATCAGGTTAGCTGAGGAGTCTAAAGCCAAGACAGCATTTTCTACCCCTAGTGGGCATTATCAGTTTGTGGTGATGCCCTTTGGTTTGAAAAATGCACCTGCCACCTTCCAAAGGTTGGTGAATCAAGTCCTTACTGGGTTGGATGACTTTTGCGCAGCTTATCTGGATGATATTGCTGTCTTTAGCTCCACCTGGGAGGATCACCTGGTTCACCTGAAGGAAGTGCTTGAGGCTCTGCAGAAGGCAGGCCTCACTATCAAGGCAACAAAGTGCCAGATAGGGCAGAGCAAGGTTGTATACCTGGGCCACCTTGTAGGTGGAGGCCAAGTTCAACCACTGGAGAGTAAGATCCAGACCATCAAGGACTGGTCCCATCCAACTACCCAGACTCAGGTCAGAGCTTTCTTGGGCCTGACTGGGTACTACAGGAAGTTTGTTAGGAACTATGGGTCCATTGTGACTCCTCTTAATGATCTGACATCCAAGAAGATGCCCAAAAAGGTTCAGTGGACAGAAATCTGTCAAAAGGCATTTGATGACTTGAAGAAGGCCATGTGCTCTGCACCAATCCTGAAGAGTCCTGACTACTCAAGAGAGTTCATTGTCCAAACAGATGCTTCTGAGTTGGGAGTGGGAGCAGTGCTTTCACAGCTTAATGTAGATGGCCAGGACCAGCCCATTGCTTTTATTAGCAGAAGGCTGACCCCCAGAGAGAAACGTTGGTCAGCTATTGAGAGGGAGGCCTTTGCTGTGGTGTGGGCCCTGAAGAAGTTGAGACCATACTTATTTGGCACTCACTTCAAGATTCAGACCGACCATAAGCCCCTCTTATGGCTTAATCAGATGAAGGGTGAAAACCCCAAACTACTCAGGTGGTCCATTTCCCTACAGGGGATGGACTTTACAGTGGAGCACCGCCCAGGGACTGACCATGGCAACGCAGATGGTCTCTCCAGGTACTTCCACTTAGAACATGAAGACACAACTGGTCAAGGTTAGTCTAATGCTCCAGACTCACCCAAGCTCCTGTGAAAAGGAGCATTCGCTCTGACCTTGCTGGTCCGAGTGTTAAGCATCTTTTGGTTCCTGCGTGGCTTGCATTAGCCAAGGCCTGTTTGCTCCGATCAGGTCGCCGACACCGCCAACAGCGAGAAGCCTGCGTGGGACAGCTGGTGACCGACTCCTGGACGTCCTCGACCCCCGGTGTCCACGTGGCTGCAGAAAGAAGCTACCTGACAACGCCTGTTTGCACCCGACATCGCCTGGTTCCAATCTGGTTCCACGGTAGTCACTGGCTAGTGACTTTGAAAATTGTCCCCTCTGCTTTCAGGTCTTCACAACTTCAGATCCACCCTTGGATCCACCGGAACTCTTCACATCGAGCCGCCTGCAGCATCTTCAGCTCCAAGCACCATCGACCAGCGTGACGAAACCCGACACTACTTCGACCCTGTGCACCCGCTTCCTGTGGGTGAGGTAACTCAGCTCCGCCGGTGTTCCTACACTGGTACACATCTCAAGGGCCTGTGTCTTAAGTTTCAGCATTCTAGGTCACTCGGAAGGTTCCTAACTCTTTAACTTTGTACTTTTTACGCACCATAGACTTTACATTGGAAAGTGCGTGCACTTTGAACACTGCACCCGAGTCCCGCGGGCCTTTCCCGACTTAGTCACTGCTAGTCTCGAATAGCTCCAGCGATTCCCAAGGCCCTAGGCCTGTTCCCTTTCCTCTTGGTATCTCTTATACCACTTTCTTAGTATATGGTTTAGGTGGCCCCTAGGGCTCATCCATATTGTGCAACTTTTGTGTATTTTAAACTGTCTTGTGATTTAACGCTTGTGCTTCTGTGCTCATAAAGAGTCCAGGGGATTTTATAGTTAATAAATCAATATATATTTTCAATATATATCTGTGTGGTGTCCCTTTCATTTGGTATTCAAGGGGGTTGTGTATGGTAATACAGCTGGCTTCACATGCCTTTCAGAGTTTAGCCTAAGACTGATTTGTCCACGTTACCACTAGGATAACTGGTCTACAAGGTTGAATTACAACCAATCATCACAAGGGTTGCTTGGCATGGTACAAAGTGATCACTAAGAATTAGTGAGCATTATATACCAGGCCAACTTCTCACACCATTTTGTGAGCGGCAGCCATTTTGTGATTGCCCTTACATAGTCAATTGACTAAGGCCGAATTCGATCTGAAAGGACACGTACACCTCTGCTGACTCCTCTGTGACCTGGGCGAGCTGATTCCACGGCCTCAAGCCAAACCTGTTCAGGCAGTTCCTTTCCCAGTGGCCGAATGAGATTAGTATCAAGGCACAACATGTCATAAACCGTTTATCGCATACAAGCCATGTGTAATCACACACACACACCTGTCCCTGTTTCTTCTTTATGACCTGTTTTACAAGGAGGAGGTGCCCGTTTTTATTAGGGGTCCGTCGATATCTGATGAAAGTTCTGGGCCTTGCCGTGTAATCTATCATGAACTGGACAAACTGAAATGTTGGCTTGTCATCATGACTCTGCTTTTTCTTTGTAGTAGAAATATTTGTATGACCAACTGTAAAACAAAGAATTCGTGCCTGAAGCTAATTATTTAGTATAAAAAGAGAAGGCTGGCTCTGTAAAAACGAGCAGTCTCCTGAGAACCTACATGCTGTTGTACTTCTAGGATACCTGTTACTGGTTGCAGCCAATAAATACGATCTTTGACTTCACCTAGAAGACTCTGTGTTTCTGTGGTCCGAAACAGGAAGGACTCGAGGTCTTTGGGTGTTCTCCCTGGCACCGCCGGGTCCATAAAAACCCGGTACCTCACTTTCCTCCAGATTACTAGGGACAAGGTACACTGGGACCCCTCTCGTCCTAGCGGTCCTCAGCCGGCAGCTGGACGGGCCAGGATGCCTCCCCAGCCCCGAGTCCGTCCCCGGTCCTGCCATGTGGCAAGATGCACTGGACGGGGTCCGGGAGGGCCCCCGGAGGTGTCCCCTGTACCTCCGGGCCTGGGGAGGCCCCCTTTACTAGCTACTGGGACCTGGCCGGGCCCCGGGTCTGGTGCTCCCTCCCTGGGCCCTGTCCCCAGCCTGCCACACTGTCAAAGGCCCGGGACGGGGTTCTGTTGTGCCCGGGGAGCCTCCCCTTGCTTGTCTGGGTTCAGGAGCTCCATCTGGGGCCCCTGAGGGCCCCTCAGGGGCCCTGGGGAGGCCGGCATCGTCACCCCGGGCTCCGTCCTGGGTCCTGCAGCGTGGCACGGTGCCCAGGATGGTGTCCGGCAAGCCCGGTGAGGCTTCCTCTTCGCTTCCGGGCCTGGGAGCACTGGCTGGGTCCAGCCCTGTCCCCGGGCCTGCCGCACTGCCAAAGGCCCGGGACGGGGTTCCGTTGTGCCCGGGCAGGCCTCCCCTGCTTGTCAAGGTGTGCGCGGGCCCCAGGATGGAGGGCCTGTCGGGACCTCTTTGCAGCCTCCATGGCTGGGGCCCAGCTGGGGCCCTGGGCCTCCGGTCCGCCATGCCCCGGCGCCCGCTCACTCCTTCGTTGGGGCACAGGGTGTCCAGATGGCTTCCCTTTCGTGCCCGGCCATCTGGTCGCCCAGATCCCCTCGGCCATCTGGTCGCCCTCAATGCATTCGACCAGATGTCCGGGCTTCCCTGGAAGTCCTGATGGGGTGCTATTTGCCTCCCGGATCCCAGCGGGGGCTCCAGGAGGTCGGATATTTTCGCGCCTTGGGTCCCCTCTGTCACCTCGAGTGCACGGATTACAAGAAAGGGGGTAATTCTCCTCCGGATTACTAGGGAGAGGGTCAGTCAGACCTCCGGCGATTCTGAATCAGGGGAAGGCAGTCCCGGGGCCTGCCCGCCGGGGCCCCCAGGGGCCTGGGTACGCTCCTGCCTCTCAGCCCCTTGCCGATCGTCCTTTTTATCTGAGTTTTCTCAGGCAGACCTTTGTGAGGTCCGGCCATGCTGAGAGGGGAAAGGCAGTACCAGAGGACTATGAAATTAGAAGTGTTTGCAAAGAAACAACACTGCTCAAAATAACTCATGCCTTTGAGAGCTCCAATATGAAGAAAGCAGTGGGTCCTGAATGACTTATATAAAGTGCACAGCAGGCAAACAAGACTGCTGCCCAGAGTTCTATCGTCTTGGTTGTTGATGAGAAGAGTGCCAGAAATCATCAAAAAATCGATCAATTCTGATACCCAAGAATGTATTGATTAATAAACTTACAAAAATCAGTAACTGGCGGCGTCCAATTACCATCGGTACTGCATTCATGAAGTTATTCACAAAAATATTAACTAGAAGACTCTCATTTTTTGTTGAATTGAATACGAGACAAAAAGGCTTCATGAAGGTGAGAGGTTGTCTTGAGAATCTGACTCTCCTGCAAAATATCATAAAAGGAGCACGAAAAAACAGTCACTCATTAGCGGTTGTGTTCATTGATATATCAAAAGCCTTCGACTCTGTCAGCCATGGTCACATTATACAGAGTCGCACAAGGCAAAGAGTTCCACAAAACATCAGAGAAATAATAAAAGACCTATACACTGACTCAACAACATCTTACAAGAGAAAGATCAACGAAGAAACTCCTGAACTAACAATGAAATCTGGGGTCAAACAAGGTGACTCTTTATCCCCACTACTATTTAACATTGCCATGGATCCTCTGATCTGTGATCTTCAGAAAAATGGCAAGGGCTTCACATTTGGATCAGATGGTCCTATTGAGCAAACCACCGCTCTCGCCTTTGCCGATGACATCGCAGTACTCAGCAGTACCTGGGATCTGAAGATAATTGAAAAGTTCAGTAAAGCTACAGGTCTAAAACTGAATGTGAAAAAGACACATGGATTTTATATCAGCCACCATAAAGACAAAATACTGATCAACAACTGTAAACCATGGCAATTTGAGAAAGAAAACATTGGAAACATTCATCCAGGAGAAAGTGAGAGATACCTCGGATTGAACTTTGATCCACACACTGGTCATGCAAGAAACATCAGAATTAATGAGGTTCTTGTCAATTGGGCTCAAAAACCTGATAGTTTACCACTTAAGCCCACGCAGAAAATTGAACTATTGTGTCAGTACTTGATACCTAAGCTATCATTCAAATTAGAAATGACAGGAACAGAAGCAAAAACGTTAAATGTTCTTGATCAAACAATATAAAAGTATGTCAAACACTTTCTACACCTTCCTGCATACACATGTGATGGTCTCCTATATTCGAAAAGATCATTTGGGGGCCTCAGTATACCAAAACTATGTACACAAATTGGTCTCAATAAAGTCAATAGTTTATTGTATCTCAGGGATGCTCCAGACCTGTACATAGCACATTCATTCATGTATGTAGAAGAAATTATAAATGAAAAAATTGACAACATAATAAAAACACACAAACTCAACATTATGGATAGTTGCTACCTGAGCTATGAGTTGAATTTGTCAGCAACATATGACTGGAGAAAAGAAGAGTTTGAGAAATGGGCAAATCTCCCTGTCCAAGGTGATGGTATAAAATACTTATCAAGTAATCCAACCTCAAACTTCTGGATCAGTAAGCATAACAAAATGAAAGAAAACCAGTACATAGCAGCGCTGATGTTAAGAGCAAATGTTTTATATACCAGAGAAACCATCACCAGGGGGAGAAATCAGGCATTTGCTACATGTAGGTATTGTAATGATGTTTGTGAAACAATTTCTCATATTTC